>NW_024523648.1:15715529-16347021 GCF_017590135.1 Pyrgilauda ruficollis | reverse complement strand
CACCCCCAGGACTCATAAGACACACTGCAGCCCCTTAAAACACGGCATGCATATGAGGAATAAGAATCCCTACAGGGGTAACACCCTGTATAATTCCTACCTAGCTACAGCCTCTTAAAGGATTGGCTTCCATAGGCTAAAGGGTAGAACCTGCAAAGGAAGGCTCAGCAACCAGCACCTGTGGGTGCATGGCCACGTTTCTGGGAATAAGTTCTGGACCGTAAGTCTAACACACTCCAAGAAAGGTGTTAGAGAAGCACTGCCAGTAACACCGAAAGGCGTACTGCGGGGTCACTGATGGCTGGCAGGAAAGGTTTTGTTGAGGTGACAGCTTTAACAAGGCCCAGCGCCTGCAAAGGCCCGGAAAAACTGACTTTGGATACAGGATGGATTGCGGGGATGGCGGCTCTACGCTGGCACCAAGGCTGGTGATCCGGCCCCAGGCGAGCGGAGCGGGGCTATCTGAACCCCAGGCAGCAGCCGTGCTCGCCGTGCCCTCGGCCCGCGCCACCGCCTGCACAGGAGGGCTGGGGAGAGCCGCCGGAGCAGCGACCCTGCCGGAGCAGCGACCCTGCCGGAGCAGCGACCCCCCGCGGGCGGCGAGGCCGGGCCGGGAGAGGCGGAGCGAAGCGAAGCGAGAAGAAGAGAAGAGAAGCGGAGCGAGCGCGGCGGCGGCCGGAGCCCGGCGGGGGGAAAGCGCGAGGCGCAGCGCAGGCTCCCGCGCCTGCTCGCCTGCCTGCGGAGCGACGGGGACGGGTGAGCCGCCGCCGCTGCTGCTGTCCGCGAGTGCGGGGAGAGCCGGGCCCTGCGTCCCGCCTGGGGCCGCGCCCGCTGCCCGGCAGCCGGGCGGTAAACAAATGGCGGCCCGGCGGGGGCCCGAGCGCCCGGGGGCGCCTCCCCGCCTTGGCCCCTGACGGGTCGCCGTTGGAAGAGGCCGCGAGGGGCTCGATGTGCGGCTCCGCCTCCTCGCGAGCCCCCGTGCCCGCGGGGCCCGGAGCGCCGGGTGTGTGCGGCCGTGCCGGGCCATGTAGGGTGGCCGCTGCCGCCGGGCCCACGGGTGGCGGCGGCCCGAGCTGTGCCGCGGCCGCTTCCTCTGACCCCGCCGTGCTGCCGGCGTTGTCGGGGTGTCGCGATTGCACGTGGGAAGGGCGTAGGGCCGGGGTCTGCCTGGGGCTGTGGGGAACGCAGCCGGAGAGTTGCCTTTGTGCGTGAAAAGAGGGAGAGGAGAGCAAATAGTATAGAGGTATTGCAGAAATCCTTCTCTAATCCCCCGTGTTTGTGTTATTTCGAGTAGATGTGCGCAGCCCGTGCAAGAGGTGGTGTTTTCTCTCTTCTCTCAGTCCCTTTTTTTAATGGCAGTTTTTTGACGTGCGGTGGAGCCTTTGTTTCCCTCCTTTCTGAAGGTAACGAGGGTTGTGTGGTTGTACTCCTGTAACCCCACGGGTCGGCAGTCAGAGGCGTACACGGAGATGACAGCAGTTTGTTGAACGGCTCGCGTCTTGGAACAGTTGTGCGGCCTCACTTCCAAAAGTTCTAGCGTCGCTGTTATTCGCAGCAGGTCTTCCAAATTCTTAAGGGAAATAACCCGTGGGCTGGAGAGGTGGCTTTCTTTTGTTCTGTAAAGCTCTACTCGGATTTGGCTGAGGAGCTTTTCATAATCCTTGTTTCCCTTTCGCTGATTGTGTTGTTGTTAATGCCAGAGAAGTGTTTGTTAGCATACTAGTCCAAACCCAGTACCCCTGAAGTAACAGCCTCACCTTGCTTGTGCTAACACTTAAGGCAAGATACTGCCTCTGCTTTCTGTAGAATTCTTGTGGAGTTCTTGATGGTTAAGTCCTTCACCTGGAAACCTGCTGCCTTCTGCTTCACGATGATGTGATACATCTTAATTTGTGCTGTGATTTGGGGAGTTAAGGTGCATGCATCCAGTTTGAGGAATATCTCAGTTATCTATGGTCTTCCTCCTTGCACTCTTCTCCCAGAAGTACAATGTTAGAAGAACTTTGTTGGTAAGCAAGTTGAGTACCTGTAGTACTGAAAAATGCACTGGCAGCTTTACTCTTATCTTCTACTCTGTATGCATGTAAATATCTATGTGGAATTTCTCCATAGTGGTCAAGTTTCATCGAGAGAAGAAATAGATTAGAGAGAGTGAACTGGGGATTGTATTGCAAAATGAGACTTTTTGTGGGGTCTCTTCTCTCATTTGCTTCCAAAGTTAGAAGGTGTTAGAGAACAGGAGAATCCCAGCAGGATGGGCAAAAGTGATGCAAAAACAGTGTTTTTACTTTGCTGCCTGTATATTCTTTCTTTTGCAGTAAAGTGCATCTTCTGCATTTACTCAATTAACTTCTTAAATTTGGGTTATATTTCCATTGCCTTCTACTTCAAAGATAGAAGTCTAGTGGGCAAAATAAGCGCTGTGTTCAACGAGCAATGTCTGGTTGGAAAGCTTCTGGACAAGATTTCTGCTTGTTTTATACAGCCAGGTTTTTAGGTCATAAGGAGTGTCTACAGCAGGGGTGTAGTCTACAACTTTGTGAAGAAGAAAGCATATGGTTATTAGTCTTCAAATGAGTTCCTGTAGCTGCTGCAGATTTCAGCTGTGCAAGAAACCCCTGTTTTGCCTTCAGTCCAATTGAGCTAAAAGGAGCAAAACTTCCCTCATATCGATAGACCTATTTCTTTGGTAGTCTCTGTCTAAAAGGAGGCAAATGCTGTTTGCCTCTGGCAATGAGATCTAGTAGAATAAAGATGGGAGCAGGGAATCATGTATAGTCGTCATTGTACTGGTGACAATTTCCCTTCAGTTTCCTTATCTGCATAATGAGAATAAAGATAATGTATCTATTGGTGAGATGGTTAGATTGTATAAGGGGTGGTAAGTATTCCTGGACAGGCCAGGAAGAAACAAATATTTACATTATTGATGGTTACAGAGAAATCTGTGTAAGCTGTCCTGAGTGTCAGGGCACTGTCTAATCTCAATAATGAATGAAGAAAAAAGACTGAAAAGTCTTGTAATATAAACTGGTCTGAAACAGGCCAAGAGAGTTAAAATGGCAGGGGAGCTCTAGACTCTGACTTACTTTGCAATTTTTTAATAGTTTCTGATGTGACACTTGGTGTCTTATTATAATCTTTTAGTAATCTTTTAATGCTGTTTGAAGCTTCAGGACCCTGCAAACCCCTACAGTCAATACAACATCCACTTGAGTAGATTGTGATGTTTCTTACCAAATATCCAACATTGGTCTGAGCTCTTAATGTGAGATCATGATGAAAAAATGATAGGTTTAAACTTAAGACTTGAGAATGAGAGGCATGGTGAGGTAAGTTTCTGAGTGGTGTAGTTACAGCTGTTCATGTAAAACTTCAGGTAGTGGTTCAGGCTGAGTGTGATACCTGGTTCAGACTTTGCTGCAGAGGTGCTGGAAGGTGGGTGGTGTTTTGTTGAAGTTCAGGCTTTTATTTGTCTATTTAGAAATATCTCTAGTACAAACTGTAGTTTTCCAAAAGTCATGCTTGACAGAGAAATTTGTTGGTGTGATAGATTCATTGCAAATAGGATCTTTATAGGAGTGTGCTTTATTGGCAAAGCTTTAATGCTCTTACAAAATCGTGTTTTGTCTGAGTCACTGTTGTCACCAGATAAGGAATGTGTTTGGATAGGATCATTCAGCTGGAGTCCTTGGGCAAAAAGAAATAGCATCAAGCCTGTTGACATTTGGAAAAGGTGGTCTAAATGATATTATAGGTAACAAATTGATTAATAATCATATGTCCTAAAATGCTGTTCAAACTTGTAGTGAAGATGTTGGTGTTTTCCAGTTCTTCATTCATGCTAGAAACATATTGAAAGAGCTGGTATAACATGCTCACTATGAGATATATTCCCAGCTTTCTGTCAGCTGAGATAGGTGAGGTTTTATTTAGATAATAGTTTTATTTAAAACTATGATTTTTTTACTGTTTTGTTGGTTTTAAAACCAAGCAGCTTGGAAGGGGGAAAAGCCTGACCATTGCTGCAAAGAGTGTCTCTCATTTGATAAGAAAGGGAAATATCTGAAAATAGAATAAAGTTGTTAAAACTTTGTCTTATAGTATCAAATATTTTTGGTTTACTTCAAATTTTTCAAAATATTTTGAGACAAACTCCCATCATTTCTACTTCATTGTAATCTGATAAGGTATCCTTGTGGGTATGTCAGTTAAATTTTTTTGTGTGCTGTCTATTTTGCTGCATATATGTCAGGCCATTATCTACTAACAAGGGTATATTTTTAACAGAAAAAATAATATGGACAGAATACATGACATTGCACTTCAGTGTAGGATGTTGGAGAGAAGTTGCTTTCATGGTCTGTTTACTTTAAAGTTGTTTTCTCATTTTGCCATGGGACCTAGTTGAACTTGTGTAGTAAGACCTGAAACAGTATATTAATGAGATGTTTGGCCTGATTTCTGTAAGTATGCAGAGGTCAGGAATTCTTCAGCAGCAGCATGTATGAATTAAAATATTACGTAAGAAGGATTTATTTTTGGTTTCTTTTGGGTGGTTAAAACTACCTACTGTAATACAGAATGCATTATTTTTTCCAGTAGTTCTGTTTCTGGTTACTGAGAAATGGCTTATTTTCTTTCCTGCTTTTCTGGAGGATTTGTGAGTTGGTCTTGGGATAAGAATATCATTCTTCCTTTGGGCATATTACCTCGATTTCACCTCTCTCAAGTTTTAGTGGTAATCCTTGGGAATGAAAGAATGGAAGAAGCATCTTGTTACAGTAAAAAGCTTTTTAATAGTAAGCAACTGCTCAGTAAGTTCCCATGTATGAAGACTGAAGATGGACAAATTTTAACTAGACTAAAATGAAGTTTGTAAAAGGATCTAAATTTATTTATTTCTTTTAGTTCTCCAGCTGTTGCAATCTTTCATAAAAGTGTAGGGTTTTTTTCCCTGAAGTGGTCAGAGCAGTGAATTAAGTGCAGTAGCTCAGAATAATAACTTTTAATAATCTCTTACAGCCTTAAATATAATTAGGTTACCATACAGTGTGACTAACAGCTAGCAATAAGCTAAAATGACAGAAATTAGGTTGGACTTGGGAAGTCTGTTAAAAACTTGTTTATAGTCCCATAAAATCTACAAAAAATTTCAGTGTTTGTAGCCCCAGACAGTGTAAGCACATGACCTTTTCAGGGGATTGTACATACAGAAAGTAATGTCTACACCTGAAATGAAACCTTACTTCTGATCTCATTTCTTGCAGAATCTGCAGCAGTCGAGGAGTCACACTGTGTTCAAGTTCAGAAGTGCTTTACACATGAAACCTACTGGCTCTCTAGCTGATTCTGCCCAGTCACCATCTCAACAGGTAGAGTGCTTTTGTGCCTGAGCCATGCAGCAAGTGTAGCTGTTCCTCGTGTGGTTGTCCTGTGTCCGTGTGTGGCCAAAGGCACATTGAGGTCTTTGGGTTTCTTCTCCGGGAAATCTGTCAAGGAAGCAAGAATGCATGGCAGATCTGTCACAAAAGTACTCTAAAGAAAAGCCTAGTAGTTTTGATTTTGATTTTTATCACTCTTAACTGAGTTTAAAAAGGATAGAAGAAAGTGTGCTGTCATTTCATCAGCGCTTCTGTTCTAAAATGTAACAAAGCCAGACAGGTAGGGCATCAGTGGAGGGTCCACTTCAGTCAAAGCAGTGTTTCACTTTGGCTCTTTTCCCCTTGAATTCTTTTTTTTTTTTTTTTTTTGGCCTCAATGATTTGGGAGGAAATAATTGCACTGTATTCTGTGAATTGTAGGAAGATGGTTTGCCACTAGGAAGAAAGGATATTTGGGGCAGGGGCAGACAGGGAAAAGCCTTCTTTATAAGGTTGGCATAAAAAAGGTTGCAATTCCCTATAATTCTAGTGCTCACTATTTCTGCTATAGTTAGAGATTTCTCTTTTTCTGGTCTGGTTTGTTTGTGAGGTGGATAGGTAACTTTGATTTATGCTTAAAAAAGCAGCTAGTATATATTCCTTCAATGCTAGACCACTGATAAAACTAGAATCTTTCCAGAAGTATGTATTCCCCTGAGGGCTTTTTTCCTTGCAGTAAAAAGCCATGTTTTACTGTAAACTTTTTCTGCCTCTTTTGTGTAATACATAATAATAGCTGGAGACTATGATGGTAATGGTTGAAGTAGCGTCCTGCTTACATAGTAGTTTGGGCTTTAGTAATAGGAGCTCTTTTCATGTTTTCATTAAAAGTGATTAACAATAAATTAATGTAAACTTGTTCTACTATATTCAGTATGTGCAGTCACTACCAGCCAGGGAAGATGCTCTCATCTTTGTTGTGGATGAATTTATGTTTGAGAATGCAGTGAACACTCATCCATCCAACTGTTTTGAATATAGTTTTAGCTTCCCTGGTCTACCTTATTGTAACAGAAATCAGGATTGTCCTGATGAACTTAGGGGTAAGGGGTGGTAGTTAGTGTCGTGTAAGGTTGAGAATTTAAGTTTGGCATGCGAAAGAGAAGCTCCTAACAGAAATCTGGGAAAAAGATGGAAGATCTACAGCTGTCTCTTCTGATGCCTTGGACTGGCTACCTTGAACTGAGGCTAGACAGAGTTAAAGTGAGCATTTATTAAAGGCCTTTAAAAGATACACCTTGGGCAGTGCAGATGCCTCACAGAGGCTATGCCCAAGTTGGATGATGGTAATGAGTTTTTTGGGCAGATACAAGTTTAGTGTATTTGCATATCAGGGGTTAATTGTCCAATTACAGCTTCAGATAATGAAGTCACACTCCCCCAGTTTGCTCCCCCCAGTTTACTTTTGTCTATACTTTTCAGGCCTGAGGCTGTGATGATGACCTTGGTTTTCAGGCCTGGAAGGATTGTTTTGTCAGGCCAAACTGTGATGAGGACTAACTAACACTCTGTATGGAGTTCAGAGTTATAGACTAATGCAGTACAGGATCTGAAAACCATGAAAGCTAAAACTTAAAACATCACTTCTCCAGTGTCCAAAACAGAAGGAAATTTTTTAGTATGGAATTTTTTAGAATTTTTTGCATGTATTTGCTTGTGGGTGGATTTGGATGCTCCTGGGAGTTTAAACCTTTAATAAAGCTTGTGTGTCTCTAGTTTTCTACTTCCTTGAAGCAGTAACTTAAGAACCTGTTGGTCTCTTCAGTTGAATTTGATAGAAGAGTCTTAAAGGTAGTTGAGATTCATAGATTTGATGAATAATAGGGGGCTGTGTAATGGAGGGCTCCAATAGCAGTAATGGTTGCTGTGATTTCCTGTCTTATTGGCTCCAAAGTATTCATATAGGAGAGAGTGAGCAAGCAGGCTTTGGGTTTGATAATACTAAGTACAGATTTTGTGGTATAGAAGAAAGTGAGAGCTCACACTTGCAGCTGAAGCATTGTGTGTATCTGAAACCCTTATTATGCTATTTTAATGTTTGTGTTACAACAGCAACTGGAAATCACGTGGCTGTAGCAGCTGGAATTTTAATCCTTTTAATTATGACAGATTTTCAAAGCATGTTCTGGCTGATTTAGTCAGCTGACTGTATAGTATGTACAATAACATCAAGTGATGGCACAAATTCTGAGAGCAGTGGTCACCTCACTGGAACGGGATGTATTTTTAGGTTTCTCTGCTAGTAACAGTCAAGTGTATGTACTTCAGCACCCTGAACTGGAGGAACTGAAGCTGGTTGCTGACACTACACTATCAGAAAAGGACAGCTGTTCATTCTTGCTGTAGTCATTGATCTGACACTGTCTTCTGACCATATTGTGACAAGGAACACAGTGGGATATAAACTTTGTAAATATTATTGGTGTTTCAACAACAGGTATTTTTCTTTATGTCAGCAATGACATTTTTTGTTAGCCCTTTCAGTTTGCTGTATTAGAGGAAATAAAAGGACTTGTTACCTCCAGCGAGAATTTTCTTTATCTCCCCTTTACCGAATAGGTTTTTTCTTTACAAAGCAGTATTTGGGAAGAGGGTGGTTCTTGTTCTCAGTATAGCACTAATGATATATTGGTCGTGGTTCTTTAATGGGAAATTATTCATATGTGAATGCTCTTAATCTATGAATGAAAGAGGTGCTAAGTTCTGCGATTTACAAAGTTAGCTTACAAAACAGAACGAGTCATGGCCATTTGCTGATTAATCAGTGTGCTAATTCTTGAGGTCTTATCTATTTATTTTACAAGTTTTATAGGGTCATTTGTTGGTTTTTTTCTGTCTTTGGACCTAATTTGCAATTTAAGAATTGAATTATATCAGAAGCCTAAAGTAGTTCAAGCAGTCTAAGAACTCATGACTGCCCAAAACAGCTGTTGAGTTTGAAGCTCAAGCATTAAAATTAAAAATGCATAAAAGGACATTTAATATATTTAAAGAGACTTTGTAGTAACTTATAATTAAAATGCAACATTCTGACAAAATTGAAGTTTTGCAGTAGTTAAGGCTTGTAAGCAGAATGCAGAATTTTAGTTAATGTTCTGCTACTTCATCTACTGATGTCTGAAGATATTTTAAATTATATGTTTAGGAAATGAGCCAAAGGATTTGAATTTTAAGATAAATGGCAATTAATATCAAGCTTCTAGGTGACCAGTAAAATTGTTATTTATAGAAACTGAGGGAATAAGTTACTTCAGCTATTTAATAGATTTTTTGTGTAACTGTTTCTTGATAAAACCAACCTGAAGCATCTGTAATGGAACAAATTAACATCAGCTATTGATAGGACTTGGGATTTTAGTGTCAGCTTTGGCTTTCATATGCTGTCTGTTAGTGATACTTGATGTTTTCACCAGATTTTGTTTCCTTCTTACTTTGAAAGGTCATTTGCTTATATGAAATAATTAAGTTTTGATATATTAGTTTATGACTGAAAGGAGTTCAGGAGCCTGAGAAAAGTCAGTATCATTGTGCAACTCAAGTTTCACAATCTGACTTGTAAAGACCAAGATAGTGTGCTGGGGAGGAGGATGTTTTACTGTCTTAATAGAATGTTCTGTGTAAGCTCAGGCTATTTAAAGATACCATTTAATGATGGTTGACTAATTTAGGGTATGTCTCCAGAAATGGTGCAGGCAAACACGAGCTCAGTGTGACTGTGTTTTGAGCTGCTGCATGGGGGCCAGCTTTGGCCTAGAAGCAGTAGAATAGTGCTGGCTTAGCAGTGTGTGCCATTTGTCCAACATAATTGACATATGTCCCCTTTCTGGGTTGAGTGAAGGTGACTCATTCACCTTGCCCAAAATCCGTAAAATTTTGGCCCAAATTGCTGTCATGCGACACATCTTGATGTGATCTGATGGTGTTGATGTGAAATTCCCACTGAAGTCCAAGTGTCACAGTCGGTATGGAATGGCTACAGACAGCCATGAGGGTCTGGAAAGGATGTCTGTCTGCACCCGCTCCACACGCCGGGTTGTGCCCAGCATGGAGCCATGTGGCAGCAGCACCCGGGGCAGCCCAGGCCTGCCCTTCACTGTTGTGGAGCAACACGCCCACTCCTGTGGGTGTCCTGTGGGTCTTGACCCCTGGGCTGCTGTCAGACTGTACCCAGCTTTTCCACCCCGTGGGAAAGGGCATTGGCAGCTCATGACATGAGTGCTCTCTCTTCACCTGGGGTGCTGTCAAGTGGGTGGTGAAGCCGCTCAATAGGGTGAGAGCATCCATAACCCCACAGTGAGGCAGAAGTCATCTTGGGTACCTTCATGGGCGCGTGAGACCTGTGCAGCTGAGCCCAGTTAGCAGCACACTGTCCCATCTTAAGAGAGTCATAGGTACTCCTGCCCTGAACAAACCCATGTGCTGCTCTCCCAGTGGCTCACTTCTGGCCAGCTCAAAGTGAGCAGGCTGTTGCTTCATGGGAGCAGGACTCTGTTTAGATAGATGCAGTAGGGGCTGGGCTCTCTAAAGACCCTGGCATTATAAACTAGCAATTGTCTTTTTCAGTACTATTTCCATTTTATCTTATTCACTTTAAAATACACACATAACCTCAGAACTTCCTTTTGATCTCTGTTCACCTGTTGACTTGAGGAGGAGTAGTTTGGTTTCAGTATTGATGGAAATTTCTGAGAATTTCTTTGGTCTAGCAGCAGGCCACGATATTTGGCAAGAATTACTCAGAGAGGGCTTTGCTGGAAGAACTAAAATTATCTTCAGAGAAGTCAAATAATTTTTTCATTCTTTATTGAACATGTTTAATCTCTTTGTAGTAGATGCTATCTGATTTAATTTGCAAGTCAAAAGAAGGTTGTGTGCCAGAGATGTTTGCAAAAATGTTGAACAAGTCAGTTACTGAGTCCAGCGACTGATCGCTTGACAATTTATTTGAAACTTACTGTTACTCAGTATATAAATGCTAAGGTATGGCGGGGGAAATTCAGCTGTGTTTTGCCTGCTAAGTGTAGCACATATGCTTTTTTGTTAAAAGTGTTCAGGGAAGTGGGTGGCTAAAATATTTAAGTTATCCAAATTACGAAGCATGGGGGAATGAGGACTGATTGCTGCTTAAAGTTGGCATGAATTTCAAAGCATTATAAAAGAATACGAGTGAGGTGTCACATATATTTCTGTTTAAATGCTTTAAATTATTTAAAGTGGAGCATCTAAAAGGCACTTCTGTTTCCTTTTGCCTTCAGTTTTAAGAGAAGCAGTTTTCTTTTTATAGTTTAGAGTAATTTTAATTTAAGAAGGTTTAATGCATTAAACCTGAAGTGTTTAGTCTAAAGACAATGTGTGAAAGCACTTGTTGGCAGAATAAGGAACCATTTTTATTAACCTAAATTCTTTGGGCATTTTATTTCTCAAGAAAATTGCTAGAGGGAGAGGAGTAAGGAAAAGATGGAATGAGCAATGTATTTTTGAAACAGTATTTTTGAGATTTGGCTCTGTACAAGTGATTCACTGATACCTCTGAACTTTAATCCCTACCGATAGCACTTCTGAGAGGGAGTTTGTAAGTTTGTAAGAGCACAGGGTAGATCTTGGTAACTTTTGTGGGTCTACATACAGACTTTCTAAAAATATGATACAAAGAGACAAAGTTTACTCTTCTTTTTTTTCTTTGGTTTTTGTTTATTTTTCCACAAGAAAGAATTGAATTATTTGTTGTTGTCAATGTGTTGTAGATTGCACCATGGATGTATACGTATTTTGATTTTTCTTGCTGTTTGGCCTTGTTATGCAGAGTTGTTGATATCCTCACACTTTGAATTGCTGGTATTGTGATCAGGGTGGCCATGGGATGCATTAAAAATTTACCTTTTGTGGCTTGAAGTGGACATAGAGATAGGACCATGTAGGCAACTAAAGTTTTGTGTAAATGTTTGCAGTGAAATAAAAGGACTTATTTAATATGTAGTGTAATTATGTAGTATTATTTGCTACCCTTGTTCAACAGCTACTGTAGAAAATAAAGGGAGGGGGCTGTAGGCTTTAGATGAAGAAAAAGAAGTTGTTGTAAAGGACTGTAGTCTGTCAGAAACAGGGAGTGGGGAGAGAATGGGACATGGCATAGAGTTGAGATGCTTGCTGAAGGCTGCAGATTGCCTTAAACAGAGCTGCAAAAAGAGGGTGTCAGCAGCTTAGGTGGTAGCAGGCGCCCTGGGGAAAAGGTTGCCTCTGTTTAATTTAGAGAATTGGACATGAGGATGAATCTGGTTTGCTTTATTTTGTCTCTGTACTCTGTGCAATTGTATAGTTTATAATTGTTGTTGGCTGTATAGTCCAAGGTCACGCTTTGTTTTTTATGGAATGATCTTTTTGCAATGAGTAGGGAAAAGGGGCTATTCCACAGTGGAGGATTATACAACATCTTTACTGAAGTTGCATATGTTAGACCTGGTAAATAAATGCATATACTATGTTCTGGGCTCTGATACAAATGTGTATTTTTTTAATTTTCAGCTTAACTTTTAAGCACCAGTTCTTTGAAATAAGATGTTACATACTTGTTTTCTGAAAATGTCTACTGATCAAGCATGCAAAACTGCAAATAGTAGCTAGTAAATATTAACAATATTGAGTTAATATTCTATGCTGTTGTCTCCTTTCTCTTTACTCAGAATTGGATTTACAGTCATGGAGGAACATCAGCAACACTTACACTGTGTGAACTGTGTCAGCCGTCGTTGTATGACCAGACCAGAGCCGGGCATTTCCTGTGATTTGATTGGCTGCCCCTTAGTTTGTGGAGCAGTTTTTCACTCTTGTAAAGCTGAGGAACATCGCATGTTATGTCCACTTGAAAGAGTGCCTTGTTTGAATAGTGGCTTTGGGTGTCCCTTCATAGTAGCCCGAAATAAAATTGCGGATCATCTAGAAGTTTGTCCTGCAAGTGTGGTATGTTGTACCATGGAGTGGAATAGATGGCCAGTCAGTTATGCTGACCGAAAATCCTACGAAAACCTGAGTAAAGATGTCGATGAAGTGGAGCAGCTAGATATGGCTTTAGCTCTTCAAGACCAGCGCATGTTATTAGAATCACTTAAAGTAGCAACTATGATGTCAAAAGCAGGTGATCAAATACCAGAATCCAGAGAGCAAACCTCTGTCAAACCAAGTGCCCCTGATACTGTGCATACCAATGGTTTGATGCCTGTAGATGAAGAGTCCTATGGTGCACTTTATCAAGCTACTGTAGAAACAACGAGGAGTTTAGCTGCTGCTCTGGATATCCTGAACACAGCTACAAGGGACATTGGTATGTTAAGTTCAAACCTCTGCATTTCACCACATGAAATGAAAGAAGATCCCCAGATTAAAGAACAAGCTTCTAGTGGCATTATTCAGGATAAAAAGTCTGATTCTGAAAATCCAGATGAAGATAATGTAGGAGCAGTTGGGGGAATTGACTTTGATAGCCTGAGTCAAAATTCACAAATGGAGCAAAATGGTTCTTGTGATATTTGTTATGATGTAGTGCAAAACCATGACTTAAATTTAAACCTCAGTAACTCCTCACTTTTGTGTAATGGCTTTCATGTAGAAAATGAATGTTCAAAGGTGTTGGACCACAGTGAAGATCTTGGTGTATCTAATTCAAAACCATCCAGTGTAGCAAATGGTGAATGTACTGCCTCTCATGATGATGAAGCATTACAGTCTTGCAGCTCCTGCCCTGTAACAGCACAAGTTGAAGTAATACCAGCTGATCACTTAGTTAATGGCAATGCTAATAATGTACTGCTTCCCCATAATGCTAATGAAGAAGAAATGTTGGAGAGACAAGTAGAGCAAGAAAGACTGAGAAACATAGATGCATTTTCACTTTTACGGCATCGATCGTACAGATTCCTTGTTAACCATTATTGGTCAACACCAAAAGAAGACAAAGCTGTTGATACGTCAGATTTGGAGATAACAGAAGATCCTATGGGTCTTCAGGGAATTGATCTAATCACTGCAGCTCTGTTGTTTTGCCTAGGAGATTCTCCCGGAGGTAGGGGGATATCGGAAAGTCGTGCTGTCGATGTGTATCACGTTGACTTTGGGACCCAGACGTTTTCTCTCCCATCTGCTATATTGGCCACAAATACAATGGTGGGGGAAATAGCTTCAGCTTCTGCATGTGATCATGCCAACCCACAGCTCTCAAATCCAAGTCCATTCCAGACCCTTGGATTGGATTTGGTATTGGAATATGTGGCTAGATACCAAACAAAACAGCGTTCAATGTTTACATTTGTTTGTGGACAGTTGTTTAGAAGGAATGAATTTTCGTCGCATTTTAAGAATGTGCATGGAGACATTCATGCTGGCCTTAATGGCTGGATGGAGCAGAGGTGTCCTTTGGCATATTATGGGTGCACATATTCTCAACGAAGGTTTTGTCCTTCAACACAAGGGGCAAAAATTATTCATGACCGCCACTTACGGTCATTTGGAGTTCAGCCTTGTATATCCACAGTATTAGTAGAACCAGCAAAAAGCTGCTTAATTGGACTACACAATGACCATCTGAGTAGTCTACCTTTTGAGGTGCTGCAGCACATTGCTAGTTTTCTAGATGGCTTTAGTTTATGTCAGCTTTCAAGAGTGTCACGTTTAATGAGAGATGTGTGTGGAAGCTTGCTTCAAGCACGTGGAATGGTGATACTGCTTTGGGAGAAGAGAAAGTGCCCAGAAGGAAGTTCTTGGCAGGTAAAAGAAAAGGTAAGTTTTGGTTTTTGTTTTTTTTTTTTTTTTTATTTTGAAGGTGAAAGGGAAAGTATTATATTGGTCCTGTTTCTGGTTTTTCTCTTAATATTATGTCTGTGACTACTGGATTTTGGTATAGTAACCTTTCAAGAAAGAGATGTGTAGAAAAAGTGAAAATTGCTGCAGGTTGTCTCAGTCTTCTCCACACTTCGAGAAATAGAAGTAGAGTCTGTATAGTTTTTGCTGGATGCAAGTAAATTAGCTTCTGTTTTTTTCAATATTTTAAAATGTTAAAAGATTATTTGATGATTTGCTTTAAGATCAATATTCCATAGAAGCTGCCTACAAAGTTGGCTTTGCTTGCCTGTGTAGTGTTTACAGCAATTTTTATTTTTAAGTCTGTTGAGATCTTATCTATTGCCTTGGTATTGAATGCCTTAAATATTGAAATAATTTAAAACCTTTGGACCTTTGGATGACCTTTGTGTAATGCACTTTTTCCCATTCTCCCCACCCCAAACTGCAGAATATTTGCAGCACTCATTTGGAGCTTCACATGTTGATAAGAAACGAACTGTTGTGGCTGGTCTTAAAATATCTTGTAATTTAACTTCCAATTGTATCTATTTTGTGGACACAAAAAATATTGCCTTTATTTTTCCCACTGTTCAGAGTTGTCTTTGAGTCTGAATCAGCCTAATACTAAGTTCTGTATAGTGTATTTTTGTCATGATGATTTTCAGTATGAATTATTGGCAACATTACCTGAAAGTTCTATAGCACAAGCATGTGATTTCTTGCTCTGAGTTCAGGTATCTTGAAGCACTGTGAGCCTAAGTGCAGCTTGTTTCCTAGGTTTGGCGCTTCAGTACAGCCTTTTGTACTGTGAATGAGTGGAAGTTTGCTGACATCGTGAGCATGGCTGACCACTTGAAGAAGTGTAGCTACAACGCTGTGGAGAGAAGAGAGGAGGCCGTGCCGCTGCCGTGCATGTGTGTGACGCGAGAGCTCACCAAGGAGGGACGGTCACTGCGCTCTGTTTTGAAGCCAGTACTTTAAGTACTGCACCACTCCAATTGCACATACACTCAAGCACCTGATGTAACCTCGGTAATATTACGAGACACTTTATTAATGTACTAAAGATACTTTCTAGCTAAATCTACTCTGTCACTGTGTATATAAGGTTTGAAGTGACATTTATTTTTTATAATACTGTTTAGCTGGAAAGTAATGAAAGTTGCCTTAATGTTTGAAAAATTCGGAACTTGCTGGACAGGGTAGTTTTATCTAACTTATGTAATTTAAGAACAAAATCCTAAGGTGTGTTTTCTGATTCACTGGTGCCCATGTAGCTGTTGACTGATAACATTTCAAAACTGGCCTCTAAATGGTACCCACATTTGGATAGGAAACACTGAATTGTAGTGAGAGAAGTTCTGTCCAAATCCTGTACCTTCTGTGTTTGGTCTTTTTTTTTTTTTTAAACAAATTATAATCCAAATATTTGAAAGATAAGGAAGAATTCAAAACTTCATAATAGATGTCTCAAACACAGCTTTTAAGCACATCTTTTCTCATTAAATCAGTGTTCTACTGCTCTTCCTAGTTAACAGGTGATCTAGGATCAGCTTTTTTCAAAAGAAAGGTTTTTTTAGGAATGGTATAAGAGAACTCAGATTTACAGCAGCTTAATTTTTAGTACAACTTTGTTTTGACATGTCAACAATTGCTATTTTTTTCTTCTGAACTCTTTAACAAGTTGTTTTACTTCTGGGAGCAAAACTTTTAGAGCTAAAACCATGAAATACTAGTTTTTACTCTCACACCTACAATGATATCAGTGTCAAATGTTCAGAAAATTTTTCCTTGTCCTGCAGTTGGCTGAGGGTTAAATTGCTTGAGCAGTCAGAAATTCAAAGTATGTGATGAACAGTTATGAATTTATAGTGCAGCTAATGAAAGGGCTTTACTTGTTCTGTGGTATTGTGACATGTATTGTCTCATTTTCTGTTAATTTGTCTATAAAAATGCTGCTTTTCTAAGGAGCATTTTAAATTTCTGGTATGTATAGCAAATGTATCATCTTCATAAGATGAGACATGATTTGTTAATTGTATAAGGCATATCAGAAATGTTATGTTCATCCACATTTGTTAAACCAATAACTCCAATTTGCTTCCAGTCTTCCATAAGAAAAGATCTTACAAAGCATTTGTGAACAGAGAATACATGCTTTGAAAAATGGCCTGGTATAGCAAAACTTTAATAACTTGAACTGACTTTCCAACTTGTTTGTATTACTGTCGGTGTCTCTAGCCTGTTGCACTTAGCAACTGTGCCACAAAACTAAAACAGAAAGAGACCAGAGCTCGGAACAATGAAATACAGTGTGTATTTCCATTATAGGAAAAAAAGAGATTAGTAAGGAGGAGATGTTTACAAAAATGGCTAAATTTATTACTTGTAATTTCTGTACCGGACACTTGTTTATGGCTAATCTGGCTGCAGTTCACAGCTTTGGTATCCGTGCATTTCCCATTCTGGATTCAGTCCAGCTAAACATTCACTGCCTTTTTTTTTCTATTCAGAGTGCTACAGGTGCCCAGAAAAAAAAGCCCAAAAAACAGTGCCATGAGTTGAAATTATAAGAACTCAAATAGAAGCTTTGCCTGGTTCTTCAAACTGCATGTTCTCATTCCACAACTTCTCTTCTTTGTTGTGTAAAGAGAAGAAAGGAGTAAACCCTTCACAGAAGTTAGCAACATTTGCAGTAAATCTTAGCTGTTACCAGAGTTATCTGGAAAGGAGAATCCAGTTTCAAGTACAGATCTGACTATACCAACTGTGTTTTAGGTAGGAATCTTACACCCCCAGCCTGGTTCTTTGAATGCATTGAAATGCTCATTACCCACAAATTCTTCAGTACACAAGGCAGGAGACTTTCATCAGTTCTTGTCTTTCAGCTCTAATGGCTCCTTGCTGCTGCTCTTCAGTGTTTAAAAGTAGTTGTGTGACTGGAAGGATCCTGAAAGTTGAGGAGATAATGCTCGCATTTATGGCTAAATCTACTTCAAAACATCTGTCTTGGGTTACTGGTATCTTTAGTGAGCAATGTGGTGGTTTTGGTACTCTGCATTCTTTGTAACTCCCCAGAACCCTGCTAAGTACGGTAGGCAGGCACGTCTTGGTGCTTATGGAAAAGAGGATGTTCAGTTAGAACCTCGCTTGTAGCACAGTGCAGAACTGCATTGAAAGTATCATCAGTTGTTGATCTATTAAAATGAACTTTTAAAGTACTCTTTTTAAGAAATAACACTATTTCTCAATACATGCACTTTTTTTTCAAATGTAGATACAGGCTTTTTTTGTTAAATTAGTTTATTTTTTATGAGAATCCAGAGCTATTAAAATATCAATGTTGTAAACAACATATCTGCCTTGTAAACTGCTCCAAATGCAGAAATACAGTATACTTAGGATAAAACTTTTTTTTTACACTGCTATGCAGTTTGTAAAACATCTATGGTGTATAGTCAGTCTATCAAAATGTGACCTGTTCACATTTGCCCTTGAATTTTAAAAATGTCATATCCCTTTCCTGGTACATGTTCCGTACAGCATATATAGACAGCTTTTCCAGTCTTTCTTTTACTTGATACCACATTGCTACTTTGTTTAAGATGTTATGTTTTCAATCATTATGCAATATTTTTTTTCAATGTCTGTTGAAATCTTAATAAAACTTTTGGAGTTTCTCTTTTAGTATGATTGTATTTTCTTTAAAGCTCATCCCCAGCCTTTGGGTGTTCAAGCATGGTGCTCAGTGTCTGCCTATAGGATTCTAGTAAGTACTCCAAAAGTAAAGTTACATATGGGAAACTATTTACAAACATTCAAACATTGCATAATTTGGAGATTATTAATATTTATACACATTTCAGTATGAAGATTGGTCATTCATTTTCAGATTATCTACCCATTTCTATTGCTTTTGTCTGTTATGCAGCATAGATTCCCTTCCACAATTAAAGATTTGAGTACATAACATTGAAGACACATATTGTAGCTTGTAGGTTTGTTCTAACTGATTTTTCTGAATAATAAATTGGAAAGATTATCTGATCAATATGATATGCTGCTGATTTGCAAAGAACATTTTCAGTGTGTTGTTTCGTGAGTAAAGCTTCCTCTAGAAAGCTGTTGGTTAGAATAGTACAGAAACAAAATATAGGGTGTTTAGATAATGGTTGTATTTCAGACTGCCTATGGAATCGCAAAATATAAAACATTATTAAAATAGAAGAAATTGACATTTTGCTCTGACATTTGCTAATGGCGTACTAGTAGTCTTTACAAATAAAAATGGTACCCATACTGCACTAAGTTCAATCTTAAAAACTTGTGCCTATTTCACTTTTTAGACAGACCACGTTTTGGTTTTCTCTGTCCATAACTGGATTAGATATTCTGCTGTATAAGGAAATATTTTTCTTTAACTTTCTTGATGCTTAAAGTATTGTAGGGGGTTTGCCTGTATGTTTTAGGTTGCTTTTCTGAGATTACTACTGCTAAACTTCTTCTGTGCTGCATATAATTTTCTAAAATGAGATTTAAGTTCAGTGGACAGTTCAATGTCTGTTGTAATATCAGACTTAAATTCCTTTAGTCAGAATGTCTGTTCAGACAGCTTTGATCATCTTCAGATGAGCAGAACCTAGCAGTTGTTTATAGCACTGAGAAAAAGTAGTAATCAGATAGGATTAATAAAAAGTTAGGCTTGTAAAGCAGAACGTGAAGAATGGGAGTCTCATACTGTGACTTTTTGGCATGTGGTGAATATTTAAGCAATAATCCAAACTGGAGAGGGAAACTGAATTAAGAGATAGAATAACTCAGGCATCAAGTCCCAGCATATAGACTCTCCTGAGAGATTGTGTGAGAATGCTGGGAGTTTGACTTGTACATGCTGCAGCTGTGTTTCAGTGGCAGTTTATCAGTTTTTCCATAATAGCAGGACTTATTCTGCTGCTACTTGTGCTGTAATGTGCTTTAGTTGTAAATGGTCTCCAAGCACTGCTTGCATTCCTGAATCAAATATTAGTTAAGATGAATGCAGTCCTCACTACTGAATGCAAGGTATGTATTTGATGTGGATTCTACATGCTGGTGGTATCAGAGGCAGTATTTGGTAAGAATAATAGAAAAGTAAGGATCGATCTTCTTGGTTTTTATTGATATTTGCCAGAAAAAGAGACCAAAACTCTGTTAGGGAATGCAAGGAGTAAGGCTGATAGCATTCAGTATAGCTTGTTAATAACCTGGTAGTCAAGAAAACACTATTAATCGTCATTAGATGCAGTATGATGGCACAAGTCCACACTTGTGCCATTTTGACAGACTAAATTCTGTGACACATGCAGCAGTAGATACACAGCCTCAGGTAGTAGGAAAAAACCGTATACACAGTTTAACTGCAAAATATAGGAAAGCTACAATTTCATTAGGGCTAGATTTGTACAGTGGATCAGGAAAATGTGATTTTTGCCTTGAGGATATTTCAGTGTTCTGGTTCTTAGTTTCATCCTAAACTGGGCTGCCATTTAGATATTTATCTAAATCATAAAATGAATGGGCTGCAGGAAAACAGTAGTAGGAAAAGATGAAATGACTTTGCAAAATTGTTTCAGTTTCATAAGATCATAATGTCGTATTGAATTGAGAATTTTACAAGATGTTAAAGAAAGGAACAGAAAAAATAGATTGATATATGCTTTTCATTTAACATTTGCCTTTTTTTCAACCTAATCTATGTCTTCAAGTATGTAACAGCAGAGCTACCTTCAAGTTTATTGTGATTTAAATGGAGGCAATTGTGCTAGTAAAATGAAAGTTGGGTGGCATTAGTATTCATAGCACAGGGGTAGGCTGCAGGACAAAACTAATCTGATTATGTGACTGGTTAACAAATGAACAATCAACGACCTGGTATGAACCTACACTGGACTTTGTTCAGAAGTGTTAATGTTTGATTATTATGTGTTGTGTAATCTTCTGAATATTGTTTTCTCTTTAGTATTTTAATTATATAGTTGTGTTCCACACGTGATTCCAGAGGCCTTTGCAACAAACAGGAAATAGTGTGCTGCTTAAAGAGATTTGAACCTGTCCAGAGTTTCATGTCATTGTGTATTTGAAGAGGAAGGGATGACTAGATGCTGTGTTGCCTAAGCAAGGTGGCTTTACTTACAAGCAAGTTGTTTATAAGGTGCAGCACTGGGCATGTGTTTTTTAATTTACTGATGGGTAGGATATTCTTGAATTAACAATGCAGTAAGACTACTGACTAGATGGGATTGCATACAACAAAAATTGCTTCCTTGTTTTGTGATAGACTATCCAAGTGACCTGCATCTTTGACATCAATTAAATGGAGTTGTAACTTGTAATCATATTTTTCAGCTTATGGCCTTTTGGATACACACAGAAGTCTTCATATTAAAGGTTAGACTCAAACTAACCAAGAACAAGACCCCACACCAAAAAGAAACCTACCCCAACAATTGCAAAAATCCTCAGTGATATATATTTTTAATGAACAGTGTTGATTAATGGTTGTTAGGAGAACCTGGGAAGTAAATAGAAAACTCAGTTTCTATATTTTGTTCAAATAAAATCTCCTGCATGTAGATAAGCAAGTGCATCTTTTTAATGAAAATCAAAGCCAAAACAAAACACATTTACAAAAGCTGTATGATTGGCAATATGACTTTTTTACTGTCCTTTTGATCTTCAGGTGAAACTTTAATGATCCCAGATTTGCTAATTTTACCATCCAGAGGGGGAAGCTCTGTGAGAAGAGACTGGACATTGAACAGAGTGTGAAAAACACTTACGTAGCAGCTGTGAGAGAAGAGTGACAAAAACGTGACAGAAACAGCCCTGCAGACACAAAGGGTTGGGGGCAGGAGGTCCCTGATGTGGGAACAGAGATTCCCCTGCAACCTGTGGAAAAGACCATGGTAACTCAGGTCATTCCTCTAGCCCATGGAGGCTTCAGAGGAACAGGTATCAGCTCTGCAGCCAGTGAAGGATGCCATGTGGGGTGCAGGTGGATCTACTTTGAGGGAAGCTGCGGGCTGTGGAAAGCCCCCACAGGAGCAGGCTTCTGGCAGGAGATTCCATCCATGGAAGGGAGTCTATGCCGGAGCAGGTTTTGTGGCTACTACATTAACTAGTCCCAGAATAACATCCAGAAACCTGTGTGAATTAGTTACCTTGTATAGAGGTGTGGTGAGTAAGGTTGGCCAAAACATCCATAGATGAAATAAAATGTAAGTAAGAAATCATTGAAATAGGTGGAGAATATGGAATCATTTATGTTTTTGACAGTTAAGGTAAATTGTAAGTGGTCTTTAATTTTGCTCTGACCACACATACGCTATCAGCAAAAGTGGGTTTAAAAACCACTACTCTAAAGGTAGGGCACAGCCTGCCTTGGGAACATTCTGTTTGAACTTTAAGCCACTCTTGGTTGACAGCAACTGAACAACTTACTGTTAACTATGGTACTTAGTGAGAACACACAAAGTGAATGAGTATTGCCTGGCAGCTGTGGTGACCTAGCAGAGCTTGGGGAAAGCTTAACAAGTGGCCAACTGATGCATGCTATGTGACTTCAGATCTCAAGCAAAGTACCTGATGGTTGTAGGAAGATCAGATGAGCATGTTTTAATTCTGTATTTTGACCAGGTTAGAGTAACTACTTGTATCCATGGTGGTAAAGTTTTAGAGCTGTGCTCGAGCTGAAACTATCATGAGGATCATTATCTGGGGACTCACCCATAGTAAGGGTAAGAGGCCCCTAGACACCTGTGACCACACAGCTTGTAATTGCAATTGTTCTCATGAACTTACCTATAATGCAACTTGAAAAAAAAGTCACTGTTTATTGCTGTATGGGTCATATAGATCTAGTCACATTCAAATGAGGTGAGATGCTAAAGCTATTACTATAGTAATTCTTTGAAATCCATGTAAAGTTAATTTTATGTTTAGTTGGATCAATGTATCAAATGAATTGGTTTCTGTCTCCTTGAATTTATGCAGGTAGTAATGTTTGAACAATGATGTGCTGCAGCAAAGCAAATATTAATAAATGCAGAATAATAAATGCAAAATGAAACCACTCATTCTCTAGTGGTAAAGACATAAACCTTAGCAGAACTTAGGAAAGACTACCAGTAACTACCAGATGGATTTATTATGTACATAACAACTTTTCACAGATTTTGAGTGATTTTGGTGTCAGTAGAACAATATGAAGTTTGTTAGCTTATGTATTACACATATTCATGGCATAGACATTTGTACATGTTCACATTCTGTCATGTGACAACACTATTGCTAAATTTACATAAAGAGGTGTTTGTGGGGAAATGAGTGGATTCATTTGATTTCCATGCAATTTTTAGTCTGTTCTAATCCAGGTCATGTGTGTTGCTGCTTAAAATACGTCTCAGTTCTAAACCAAAGTACTAACTTTCCAGGTCTGAAATAACACCTTCTAAGTAATAGTGTGCCATTTATCCATCACTCTAGTCCATTGCCATGAAACAATTCAGTAGCTTTCCCTTTTATAGGTCTTTAGTCAATGACTTGTCCCTAAAGAAAAGGCTGTTATATTTGCAAGCATTTCTGAATGGCAGAGAATTGAAGTTTTCAAAAAAAATGTATGTAGTACCCAAATTAGTTGCTGAAATTTAGTGGTCCCCTTTACATTTTGAGCTGATTGTTCGTGAGCTTTAATGAAATCCACAGAACTTTGCAAAAAACACTGCTGAGTAAGCAGTAGAAAAAGGATCAGTCTCTCTTGGTGTCTGTGTAGTTCAGACAGGGAAGAGCTTCTTTGCAATATTTCCTTTTTCCTTAATTTCTGTAGTTTTCTTGGCATTGTTTAAAAAATAACAATATCCCACTGGCTGTTCCTACTGAGACACTTAATCCACAGTCATACTAGTGTAAATTATGTATGTAAAAGACCATTTTGCATAGCTTTATAAACAGGAATTTTATTTTCATTAAATCTTAAGTTAAAACTTCCACCTATGTTAAATACCCATGGCTTAAAATAGATGGTCTGAAAGCACAGAAAATTAAATATATATTTCCAGAGGTACATAATCCTTTATGTGGTAATAAAGGAGGGTGTGGATTTATCTGTTACCTCTCATAAAGTCTTAGCTTTTGACTTCCAAGAAAGAATGGTTTTGCTAGAGTCACTTTGAATCTTTCTACTAGCAAATCAAGGCACTGACAGTCAGTGCTTTTTATTTCATGCTTTTTAAATATGAATTCAGAGAGAAAAACCTACCTTGTGAGGTTTAGTGTTTAACACATTTGAGTAAGATTGGTTCAACGTTCCCTACAAAGACATGGAGACCAAAATTATATGAATACTGGTTTGCCTCTCTCCCTAAAATTATAAAAAGAAAAAGCATTAGAAGGTAGATATAATTGCATTGTTACAACTCAATATGCCACCTTGGCTCAGTTACTTTTGGAGGCAAATAATGATGGGCTCAGCTCTTGCAGTATAAGATCTAAAAAAGTCTGTGTCTCATGCTTGTTCAGCATAGGATCCTTCTGGAATCAAATACTGATGTTGCTGTGCTGCAGATGGTTGTTTTGTACAGATGTGGATAGGTCTGTGATTGCCACCTCCTGCAGTACTTGGCTTTGAGCATGCTGCAGTAAGGATTGTTCCACTGGTCACACATGGCAACAGGCTTGAATATTTTTTTTTAATTGATGCTGATAACTTGCCAGACTGTTAACTTCCAACCCACAGGAGGATGGCTGATAGAGACAAACAAGTATCTGCAGTGACTAAAGTAGCATGGAGATCAACATGCAAATATTAAATGTGTCTTTTGTGTGCATAATCACTCTTTAGAAATAGTGTTGAAGGACACCCTGTCAATTAGTTTAGCTCATTATTTTATGTTGACAGAATTTATGTAGTTTGAAAGCAGTGTGTGTACAGCTGAAAGCAAGGTAGTTCAGAAAGCAAAGGTAAGACAAGTGGTCTGTTATTCTGGGAACCTACAGTCAGTACCTCCCGTAATACACTCGTGTTCTGGTGAGGAGGAACTGTGCAATAACACCGGTCAAATTCACCACACCAGAAGTGATACTCTCAGAATTTCTGATTATAGAAGCAACAGACTGAGTTATCACACCACAGTCTTTGCAAAATGCTGAAGGATAGTTTGATGCGTCATTTAATGCAGTTCAGAGCAGTGAACACTAACAATATCATTGATCATAAAGGTAAAGTTATTTTATTTGCATATTCATACTTACAGTCAGAGTGAAAATGCAGAGATTAATTGTTGCTTTCAGTTTAAATCACTTAAAATGTGGATGCTTCCAAAGGAAATCTAATAGTGGCACATCAAGTGCTTCACTGTGCTGCCCCTGTCAATCCAGACTGGCCATCATGCCAGTCTAACAGCTCTATTAGCTTTGCCTTTCCTCCTTAGAAATATTTTAGCCACTGGGATAGCTGTAATTGGTAATAAATTTAAATTACTCATAAAGGTGTGCAGTGTAAAAAAACTCTTTTTTAAATAAGATTATGTTCTTGAGAACTTGTAACATGATATTCTACTACATGCTACAAAGAATTGTTAGTTGGCTGACAGGAACTCAAAAGTGCTTGAAGTTTGCATGGAACTAGTTCTGACAATCCCTATATACATATATTTTTTAAAACTCCCATTTCATTGTTTATGGGCAGGAACCTAAAAAATGAGAGATCAGATCAGGATTTATTCTACAAGTTTCACAGACAAGGAATTTACTATCAAGCAAAACTAATTCTGATAATTTAAGAAAATAATTCCACTTACCTGGAATTTGAGGTCATGAGTGTAATACTTGAGAAGTATGCAATTTTGGCCAAATTAATGCCTGGTATTAATATATGAATCTGTTATCTTTTCTATTTAGATTTATCTCAGAATAGGAAAGGCATTTGGTGACAATATTTTATATAGCACTAAGCCTTAATGATCTTAGGTTGAGAATTTATGCTTATAAAAAAGTGCAGATTAGTGAATGTATAAAGGTAAACCAAAAAGGAATCTCTACAAATTAGATCTCAGTGCTATTTTCCCATAAATTTAAAACCACTTTAGAAGGCACTGGTGTAAGAAGTTTCAGACAGCTTACATTATAGTTTCATGCAGTAAGAATAAAAAGTAAGCACTGAGAAAGATAATATAATTTGAAAATTCAAGTGTTCTTATAGCTGTTCAAGACAATGTATGTGTAATTCAAGTGTAACTCTGCACAGAGAATATTTGAAGTGTGTGCTGTACTTCCAAGGCTGTTGTAATGCTGTTGATTAACATGACTGATCTGATTTTGGGCTGATCTTCAAAATCCACTATTCTTTCAAACAGGTGAAGAAAAACCAAGCGATCAGCTGCTGACTTAGGGGCCAGGTACAGCTCAGCTGTAGTTTCTGTGGCATTGCCTTGAGGGATGGCTGTGCTAATGGGGAGGCATCTGTGTGAGAACTTGAGCTCAAGTGGAAACGGGTTACTATGGTACACAGCAACATACACATACCAAATTAAGTAGCAGGAGTCCCCTGTCTATGATCTAGTCAGCAAAGTATGTCATACACATCTCCTGGTTCTTGGCTGCAAGCTGTTGCCATGGCCTGTGCAAGGTTGCTAAGTTGCAGGCTGTTTACACTCTCCTTCTAGACTGCACTTTTTATTTCCAAGGGTTTCTTTATAACTGGATGAAAGTAGTGTTTGTTTCGTAGCAAGGATTATTTGTGTGCCAGGTAAGTGAATTTAGGGAAGCTTGCCAAAATAAAGTTTCTTTAAAATAAAGAGATGTGCAGTGGAAAATTTGGTAAATATGTGAAACCAGAAAGATAAGCAGCAAGAATGTGTTGTATTGATGCAGTGATACAGCAGCAGATTCATATATGGAAAGAAGGTAAGAGAGTAAGATATTCTATATGCTGTTATATACACTTGAGCATTAAATCTCTGTTTTATTAGATTTAGCTGGTGATGTAACTTCTTATTTTTTATATGTGGTGGGACTGTTGGGTAGGGAGCAGGGTGCTTTCTGATTTTTTTTTTTTTTAATAATTTCTGCTGCCACTTTTCCTAGACCTTAAAAATAATGTGTTGATCTAAAGATAACTTCTGGATTTGTTTTTTGATACAGTTTCAGTCTAAGAAAAAGGCTTTTAAATTGTTTTTACTTTTTAAAATAGAATTGGAAAAATAAATTGATTGGTAGGGTCAGCCACCAGTAAGTTTGATTTCTTGTACTATGAGGAGCATATAATAACCACTGAGAATTGTATACTGAAATAAATAATTGTTTCTGTTCCCTTTTCTGATATAGGGCCATGGCTTGAAGGATAATATCCTTCAGTTTGTGTTTGCTAAATTTTTTAAAAAACATTAAATGTTTCCCTTTACTGTTCTAAACAGCTTTTGTTCCAAAGCTGTTTAATCATCATGCAGTAAAATGGTTCTGTTTCTGACTTACCTAAAATGTAGCTGGACTTGTCAGCAAGACTTCTATTTTTTTAGGCTGTTTATTAAATTCCAGTCAGTTTGGAGCTAGAAGTCTATTGCTTAGGCACATATTGAGAAGGAAGTTCTCTTGTCAAACTTCCTTTCCCATGGTTGCTTTTCTCACCTTTTATTCCACATCTAATGCTGGGTGTGACTTCCTGAAATGTTGCTGGTCATACATCAAACAATTGCAATTAAAAAGTCTGCGCAATGAAAAGTAAGTTTTGCTTAAAAAGGCCCCAGGAGTATAATATACAGGAACTTTTTATCAATCAGTAATTTGCTGGGGGTCCTAAGAGCACTGAAACCCTGCACAGGTACAGAGGGTACATTAGACAGGAGCACAGTTCCTAGGATTTGTGAGCATTGGCTTTTGAAAGTGGAAGGATTATTTAAGTCTCCCCAGAAAAAAGGCAGGCACATTGTTCTACTTAAAAATTAATGTCATATTATAGCACATAAGTTTTGAGTCAGACTGCATTCTCCTAAGTAATGAAAAAAAGTTTTGCTATTCCGTACAGTCACGTATTTGTTTTTACACTGTCTTGTTTCTAAACAGCTGAAACACTTCTTTTTTTCCTTAAGTAGGCATTTTAATTAGAAACTTGATATAACATTGGTGGTAACAGGCTGGTTTCAAAAATGAAGCTTACAGTGAGTTAATACTGTAATGATTACTGCTACACACTGTTTTTCACTCAAGAATATCCAGGTACTTCAATCTCCAAGTAAGCACTTGGCCTCTCTCATCCCTTTGTGCCCAGCAGAAGAGCCATGATCCTGCTAGGGCTATCAGAACTCTGGGCTGATTTGGGTCACAGCATCCCAGTGCAAATGCACCACAGATCATGTGGAGCATCCCTCCAAAAACTGTGTGGCTCATTCTGGGCAGGAAAGGAGCCATGCGCTGGACTAGTCTGCAATATTCATTAATTTCTGGACACTGGTGAGGCTGATAGGACATCCTGAAAGGTCCCCTTGCTGAAATATGTTGGGACTTTTTCCAGCTCCCAAGGCCTATGAGGCTGGGGAGGATGCAGACAGCTTAACTGGATGTTGAAAAAAGAAACCTACCAGATCAGTTATTCCTGTATGTATTTCTGTAGTGTTTACTGTAATGTTATTGCATATTTATACTGCCAAGTTACTTCTAAAAACAACAAACTATTTTAAAACATGCTACACAAACCCCCATGCAGAAATGGAAACCGTCTCCTGTAGTGTCCTATCTATTGTTGCAGAATAATTTTCCAACTCAGTTCCTGAAATGGTCAGTCCTGACAGAACTTCTGTAGCTGCATAAAAGGTTGCTCCTAGCACTAAGCAGCTAAAATGGTTCATGCAGTTATCACTGTTCTGACACAGCTCAACACTAAAAATTATGGATAGCAGTGCTTATCTGTGAACAAGTTATTTAATTCTTAGTCTTCTTTCAGTCTATAAAGGTATTTCTTAGCTGCTGTATTGTCAAATTAGAAGTACTGGTGAGTGCATTCTTTCATAGTTCTATCAGAATTAATATGAGAGGGACAGTTAGAATTCAATTGGAAGGTCTGGGTCCGCAGACTGATTAGTTTAGATTAATCAACATAATCAACTTTCACTTAAACATTGGCCTTAAATTATTTGCATTAGAATAGGGTTTCTTTTATATTTAGCTCAATCTCTTTGAAGAAATACAGGCTATCTAAATTTTTCAGCAATGAACATTTTACCAAATCACTAATACATCTAAATCAGCTTATCACATAGTACAAATGTTTGCCTTTTTACAAGCAAGACTGTGTACCATGTGCTGTCTTTCTCTTTTCTATAATTAGCAGAAACATTTGGGAATTGCAATAACACTTTCTCTGTATCTTTACAAGAAAGAAAATGACCTAAAAAGGGAAGAAAGGCAAGTCTAGGAAGGAGCACTGCTAATCTAAACATCACCCACAACTTGCAATCAGGGACACTCCCTCCCTTCTCCAACCAGATCTTTCTGTATTTGTGTTTTGTTTTTGTTATTCAAACCCTCTCTCTTCACTACAGATTTCCCTACTTGGAAATATTACCATCTGAGATCACTGTGCAGCAATAACAGATAAAGCTGTTCCAAGCTGCAAACTGGGCTATGGGGTAAAAGTTTGGAATCAGTAAAGAACACATATACTGCAGACACAGGCTACCCCAATGTGGAACTGTTAAGTTCAGCTGTCATTTTAGTAGTGTTCACATTGATCAGATAAGTCTGTGCTGTCTCTATACCTAGCAGACACTTTTAAAATAAGAAAATTGTGAAGAAAAAATGACTTTGCACTTGGAAAGCTGAATTTTGAACTGCTCTATACTGTCAAACTTCTCAACTACTTTCTACTAAAATTTCAGCCAGCAATACTTTGCCTAAGTTTTCTTGGGTTGTAACAAATAGTTTAAAACTCTTGGGCTCACAAAAATACAATAATTTTATCTTTGAAAGAGACACTATAAGAAATTAGACTTCTGCAGAAGGAACTCTGATTCTACAAAAGTTTAGTGCACAGCAAGTGAAAATGCCTTTAAATGTGTTTTACATGTCTGCAAATGAAGTCACAGCTCCAATTTCTGGACATTCAGACTTTTCCTTAGAATCCTTTCAGATACAGCCATTAGGCAGAAACCTGAAGGCATGACTAATGGTTGGTTGATGTTAAGTTGGTACACAGCCTCAGTGAGTCCTCCTGTGAGATCCTCACCACCTGCACAAATTTTGGATAATAAACCAACTAATTAGCTAGAAATTACATAAGGCTACTATGTATTGGTACAATTTAGGTGAAATCCATGAAGAAACTGATTCTTGCAGAAACTGTGATCTCTCCAGTCCCTTCTTGCACACTAATGCTGTGTAAAAATAAGCTGACTTTTTTTTTCCATACAATTCTTCCCTTTTTGCCAGTGAGAAACAGCTTTAGCAAATGCCTGGGAAGGTAGCAGAAACAACAAACTGAAGGCTTTAAAATAAACTTGGCACTAAGTTCTCTGTTCAGTCTGAGGTCAATCGAGGCTTCCACTCAGCAAGCAGCTGCTGTAAGTTAAGCATACTGAGAGAACCTAAGCAGCTGTGAGGAGCACAACTGATGCACAGCATTTATTATTACAGTGCAGACAGACCACTAAGATGGTAGTTTGTTCCCACAGGAATCAACAATTGACAGTAGTTTTTGTGACAGTCAAAAACAACTTGACTATTAGGGTTTTGCCCCTTTGTGCCAAAGCTTTTTGATTGGAACTGTAAGGCTTGCCAAGTTGTTATGAGGACTTACTATAGTGGGGAAAAAAAAAAAAAAAAAGAAATAGTCATGTTTAATTTGAGGTTGTAAAAGATGACTGGATTATAGGGAAAGCTTTTAGGTTTCAGAATAGTATTGAGGACTGTAGGGGAAGAGCACTGGCCAGGCAGTACTGGACTAACAGGTCATTTTGGCAAAGGAAACTATTGTTAATTCCTTAAGAGGCTTAGGGTGACACTTAAAACTAAATTTAGGGTTATGGCAATGGTTCAGCTGTGGAAGTACTTCATCAACTCCTTCAATCCCAAATACTAACAGTAAACAGAACTCCTCCCCACCTCCCCTGCCTTTACTCCAGCTGAAATTCCAGTTTAGAAGATGACAAATCAGAGACCATGCAAATCCAACAGGGAAGAACAAACATATATTTGCCTTTGTTTCTTGACCTTAAAAATGAAACCCTACAGCACCTTTAGTTCTTCAGTCTCAGATATAATGCTAATAAATTTTACCCTGTCTACAGCCCCCATTCAGCCTGCAATTTCACCAATATAAACTGCTCCTCTGTTCCCACTGTTCCCAGCCATGGAATGGCCCAAGCCAATCTAAATTTCTAGTTTTTATCTCAGTCTTGCAGGATCCATCAGTAGATCCAGTTTTTCAGTCCTTCCTGTTGATCTCTCAACCTAACCCTAATTGGCACTAGGGCTTTTGAGGAAACCACAGGAAATCAAGCTGGCCACTTTCTGTCATCTTTAACCTTAATCTAACACACAATATTGAGTGGCATGAAATGGATTAAGGCAGATGCTGGAGAAGAAATGAACTGAATTATTTTTAAAGATACCACTTGGCACATCAGAGTCTATAGAACAAACTTCTATTGTTCCACAAGGCTTACAGGTCTAAGATGAGGACTCAATATTTACAGGTATAAAGCAGTTCAGATTTGTCCAAAGATGGATGTTGCTGGTCTCCGTTTACACTCGGGCTTAGACAACAGCCAGGAACTAAACTGTCAGTCAGATGTCCCATTGGATCCTGCAGTTTCTAAGCTGAGACTGTGACTGGAATGAGCAGAAGCATATGGTTTTATGTAGACACAATATGCTGGGGTGGTTTTAAGGCTCCTGTCATGCTTGAGCTTTAGGATAAAACCCCAAAATTGTTACATTCTGTCTCATCCATGCTGCTAAAATGAAGGTGTACGGTAAAGAGATAGAAATTTGAAAGACAATTATGAGACAGGGTATGGGTAGCTTAACTGTAAGGTTGAGAAAAAAAAAAAAGTACTGAAAAAGTACTGCACTGTTCCACAAAAGCAGCAGTGCTACAGTAAAGCCAGCAGAAATGGAGGACAGTGAGAATTTCATTCGCTTTGGTTATGTCTGGAAAAGTGGTGGAATATCACTTACACAAATTCAATGAGTATCAGTGAAAATTGGCTAAAGCACTCTGAAAAATAAATTTGGCAGCACATACATGCTTCAGTGTCACCACTCCTGAATAAAGGAAACAAACAGCCATCTTTTGAGGCAGGATTTCTTTTGACTCATTGAAAGGCCTTCATCCTGTTCCCAGAACCTGACCTAAATAAAGTTACCACTCCTCTGTTTCTGTCCTTAAAAGCTTCTGAAATGGGTGTATTCAAGCAGGGACCGCCTATTAAATGGTTGGCTTGCATCCTCTTCCTCAGTCTTTTTAAGTCCTGAGTATTGCTACACGTAGGAGTTGCCAAATTTTCCCCTTCTGGCTGTAAACAGAACGCGTGCAGCAGACTCCAGATTTCTTTTAAAAGCTTTCGAACCTCCCTCAGCATTTCACATTTCTTTTCTCACCACGACTGCTGGCTGTCGGGAGGAAGACATAAACATCATGAACTCTAAAGCATTATTTGCAGCCAGTCCTTGTTTGTAGCTGCAAGTACGGCAATTTTCAATGATGTTTTTTACTGCGCTAAATTAAGCCTGGGCTCTTGGCAGTAATTGCTGTGGCTTCCTTTAATGCAGCAATAATCCTTGTTAAAGTCACCATACGTGACGCGTAGCCTTTGGCAACCAGGAGAGCCAGCGGGCTCTCCTGGGTTTCCAATCTCTGGAGAGCCAGCGTTTATCTGCAGAGAGGATTTTCCCTCCCCACTTAGGAGGCGATCGAGGGTCGGTGCTGTTTGAACTCCCAGCCGCCACTTTCGGAGGGGAAGTTCCCTCGGCTACGTGAGTGCGTGCGGCGCCCAAGGGCCCGAAACAACCGCACCGCCAACAGCCCCGACCTCCGGAGTCACCGCTCGGCCTCCGCAAAGGGCAGGGGCTGTGCCTGGGGCAGAGGCGCTGCCTGGGACAGAGGCAGCGTCCGCGGCACAGCCGGGCACGGGCGCTGTGCGGGGCTGGCGCGGTGTCCGGCCCCCAGCCCCGGCGGAAGGGCGGGCCCGGGCGGCCTCCCAGAGGCGATCTGCTGCCAGCCGTGCGGCAGCAGAAGGAGAGCTCCTCGTTAAAGCCCATTCTTTGTGCGGCAGTAAAATGCTGTTCCGCTTCGGCGTGGTGCTGCCCGCCCGGGTGACGGAGGGCGGCGCGGAGCTGCTGGTGGCCGGTTCGCGGCCGGAGCTGGGCGAGTGGGACCCGCGGCGCGCCGTGCCCATGAGGCGGGCGCGGCCGAGCGCCCCGCTGCCCGCCCAGGAGCCCGCGCTGTGGCTGGCGGAGGTGGCGCTGCCGGACGAGGACGCCGCCAGCCCCTTCTGGTACAAGTTCCTGCGGCGGGAGGGCGGCCACTTCCTCTGGGAAGGTAACGGAGGGGACCCCCTCGCACGCCCGGCCCTGCCCGGCCGCAAGGACGCGCCCGCCCGGCGGCCCTGCCGGGAGGGGCGGTGCGAGCCGCTCCCGAGGGCCGGCCCTGGCCGCCGTCCGCCCGGCAGCCCCGCCCGCTTCCTGCCGCGGCCCCGAGGCTGGGCCGGTCCGCCGGGCCCTGCTGAGCCGGGCTGCCCGTGCTCCGGCACGGCGGTGGCCGGAGCTGTGCTTGCAGGTAGAGCTGCCCGGGCTGTCGTGGCGTGACGGGGGTTCTCGCAAACAAAAATGTTTTTTAACCGTGTGATGGAGGCGGGTGCTGCAGAAGGAGGCGGCCATTCTAGGTTGGTAAAAGTTATTTGAAGGAGTTTCATTCCGCCCCCCACCCCCCTTAACTTTAGGCACCCATTTCATGATGTTTTGTTTTGGTTTTTTTCTTTCCCCACAAGTAAAGTATTTTGAATCTCCTAGTATGCACTATGGTGTGCGTTGTTATTTAGTTCGCTAAGGTGAAATGTCATGATGGCATTTTCAAGCTGGTAAATTTTGCTGTTGTGATTTCTTAAAGAAAAACACAGGGAGAAGTTCAATTACAGCTTTTCCAGTGTTCTTGCTGTTTCAGTAGTACTTCCAGCATGTTTTCCTCCTGCTGTGTGTTTTCAAATGTTGAATAACTAGTCAGTTTCCATGTGCTGTTCTAGTATATTGAAGTATCTTAAATATAAGAGAACACTCAGACAATCATCTGCTGAGTCAAATGAAACTCTAAATATACCTCCTGAGGAATGGTTTGACCTAGTGAAAGGAAGACAGATCACTTGGTAATTTGTGACGGTATTTTTTTAACTCATAGCATAATAATCCATGTACCAAAATAACACATTGTAGAGTAGTTGCTCTTCACCCGTTTTAAGAATACATACCACACTTCTGAACTGCCTTTCTGTCATGTAGACTAAAACATGCATGTTGTCATAGCTGTTGCATTTGTTTGTTCTTCTTTATGCTAATAAAAGACTTTCTGTTAATGCTACATTCGCAGAAGTTTACATCATGAAGGACTATGTACCTCATGCAATAGTAATTGTTTTGTTTAGCAGCTAAAACAAATAGTGTATTCTGCCTGTTTTAACCATGTTTTTCTTTTCCAGAATTGCAGGAAAAGTGAATTTATGGAATAAAAATCTTTACATCTGTCCAAGGAAGCAGAATTGGGTCTCTTGGAAGGTGCCAAGTTGTACATAATATGACAATGATACTGGTATATAAAGCAGTCCCAACCATGGAATTATAGAAATAATAGTAGAATTAGAAATAATTAGCATTTTATAGAAATAATGGAGAATAACTACAGAGAATCAGCAGTTGTAAGGTTGATGATTATCCTCTGGTTTGGAAGTAGTGGTAGCTGAAATTATTGTCTGTTCCAGGGAGCACGTTTAGGAAATGCAGTCAGAGTAATGAACATACTGTGTTTTGGCAGATTTGCAGTTTTAGGATTAACCTGGCTGGCATTTTGTTCTTGTCATTGTGAATGCTCAGCAGTTTGAGCTCAGTTTCAGCTTAGCAGGAATGATAGAAAGCAAGTGGGCATATCATCTAAATGCAGAATAGTTTTTTAATTAGTCATTCATATAAACAATTTTTTCCTCAGTTGATATTTAGAGGAAAGCACAAATTTGCTTAAACCTTGAAATTTATTGTTCTTCATGTATTACATGAAGGGAGCCTAAGGATGTTTTCTTATCCAAAACTGAGCAATCTTGCAGTTCTTTTTAATCGAATTTGTTTTAATGTTTTTTGGTTTTTGGTTTTTTGTAACTGTTGATCAATGAAAGTTTGGCTGTCATCTGTTTATTCTTATAAAAATCAGAACTTGGAAAGACAACTCCCTTCTTAAAGAAAACAACAGGGTTTTTTTTGTGCTAAACAAATGCCATGCATTGTCTCTTTAGTATCCTGTGTGTTTAGAATTAAAATGGGCTTTGGGAAACACTTAGCACTTGCAGAGCATATGCAGTTTTGAAAACATGCTTATGAGGGATAGAAGAAAGTACAGAATGATACTTGCTCTAGGTTTATGAGTTGAGGCCTCCATCTGTAACCAGAGAAACTGTAGTCCATGGATGTCAGTCCAGTTGTGGATGTCAGATGTCTACATATATTGGATGTTGAAATCATGTGCTGTATTTAAGAAAATTACTTCAGCTTTTTTCTTAAGACATGTGTGTGTGTGTGAGAATTCCACTGGCAGTGCATATTGGTTTTATGACAGTACGATACCTACTGTATCATGTATTTTGAGTACAAAATGCAGCCATTCCAATAATTCCAATACAGCGGGGAAGACTGGAAGATAAAAGTGGAGGTAGTTATTTCTGTGGGCTAGAAGAGTCAAAGTCAAAGACCAGTGTTCTGTGGCTTTTGGTAGGAAGCTTTCAGGAAAGGCTTGGCCTGTGCAGGATTTGCTGGGTTGCTGTGTGTGCCTTGAAGGGAACAAGTTCCCCTCCCTAGGAGGATGATGTGGGAGACGAGACTCCCCTGTGCTCCTGAAGGATCAGATACTTGCCTCTGCTGTCCCAGGGAGATGTTGCTGGTCTACACCCAGGACCTGTCACTTAAAGCCATTGAGTGTTTCTGGCTCAGGAACCATGAGCTGTGTGGGGTTTCTTCAGGGTTGGTACAAGCTTACCTACTGTGGAAGCTGAAGCCTGCTGTCCAGGAGGGTTTGTGATATGCTGTGGTATCTGTGGAAACAGGTTGGTTATGCTGAGTTTTACAATCTGGGAATAGGTTTAGAAAAAAAACCTAAATTCATGTATGTACCTTTTTTACCCCCAGCTGCACTGTGTCTGTGTACTTTGTTTTTAATGTTGATTTTTCAAAACTGGACTTAACGTCTCTCAGCTTGGAAATGTAAAGTATTTTGTGCATACTGTCAAAACTAAATAAATAGAAGATGAAACTTATGCTTGAGTTTGTTCTTGTGAGTTTATGATGAAACACTCATCTGTACCTTTATCCCCTTACTTTCGTTTACATGAACTGTAGGTACTAATTAAGAAACATGCTGCATAAAAGGACAGGGAATTTACTGGAGGTATGCTCCAAACTGTATTTTGAGATGATGGAATAATGCTGACACTTTGTGTTTTTGGGAAGGGGAAAAATAAATTCTATAAAAAACCTACATAAGCTTGTAGTACATACACAAGCTTGTATTGTAGTATTGATCCTTTGTTGCCCAGAGAAATTGTGGATGCCCATTCCTTGAAGTGTTGAAGGCCAGGTTGGATGGGGCCCTGAGCAACCTGGTCTACTGAAACTTGTCTCTGCCTGGGGAAGAGGTGGGAAGCTTGGAACTGGATGCTCTTTAAGGCCACTTCCAGCCCAAACCATTCTGTTAATCTGTGATTTTCATGTACCTCTTAATTTGGTGTAGATGGAGCTTGCTTGAAGCTTACCAGATACCGTATGACCAGTGAAAGCTCCAAAGCAGGGTCAGCCTATATTCTGGTAATTTGTTCAGGTGAGCAGAGCTTTAATCTTTCCAAAAAAACTCCACCTATAGTTTTGGGGAGGGAGGACGACAGAAAAGGAGGTGTCTTGTTTGCAAAACAACACAAATGATATAATATAGTGCAATTTGGAAACAATTATGTTATTCAGCCTGTGATATGTTGACCTTCCAACATTTCCAGTTCACGCTCCTGTGAGCCTGTTTGTAATAAACTAAAAGATCAGTAAATTTATGGAGTAATAAAGGTTTTCACATCTTTGTAATTCAATCTGAAAATATCAGAAGTAAGTTCTGATCACAGGTCTCAAGGGTTGAGCACCTGATTAGCTGAAAATATGGGTGATAGTTAAGCACATTAGAATTTCACTTTTAAAGTGTGTTGAAAGTTAAAGCAATCTGACTTTTGGCCTCAGCTCTTTGAATAAAAAAGGTGTAATTTCTTAATTAAGAGGAGGGGATTCTTCTAAGGCTGTATGAGAAGGTAAGATCTAGTTGACATTTGTAGTGGAGAGATTGTAACAGAATGAAAAATGCTTGGGGCTAAGCCTTAGCAAGATACACAAAATAAAAATTCTTTTGAGGCCATTCTAGGAAGTACAGTTGGATACAATGTTAATTTCTGTAACTGAAATCCATGGGTTTTTTCCTTTTTTTTTCCCTCCAAAGCTAATCTACAGACCCCCAAAATAGGTAGCAGTTCCATTATAAAAAAGCAGACAAACAAAACTAAGCTAAACAAAAAACCCCAGCGAACCCTGAAGAGTTACATTTCTTCATGGCTCTTTTAATGCAGATATTTCATGTAGTGCTCTTCCCACTGGGTGGTGCCATATTCCCTGTGTATAGCCAGCAGCTGCCTAGCATCCTGCAGCTACTTGCACGTTTCATTAGTATTTAGTGTAATCTCTTCTGCTTTTGAAAATAATCCAGAGTTTTACTTGTTTTCCCAATCCCAGTTCTGAAGTAGGTGGTGACTAGAAATGAACATAAAGCACAAGGTATGTGACAGTTGAATAACTGTGCATCATAGGCATTTTGTTCCTGCAAAGCTGTTGCTTTCTGGACAGTGCTAGATTCCTTAACACTTTTCAGATGTGACAGAACTTAACGAGTGGATAACTTTGAATTCTTCAACCCAATACGTCTTTAAGGAGTGGAGGAAAACTTTGGTTACAAAGTGCAGTAGCTCCTTCTGTTTTGTTCTGCAACCCCCTCAAGACTTACACATAGCATGCATTTTGGTGCAATTAAATGGCATCAAGATTCTCATTATTTTCTGTCTGCTTATCAGCATTAACCAGTTTATACTGAGCAGACAACCAGACATCAGTAAAACAATATAGAGTGGCCTATGTGAAACTGCAAAATGACAAGAATAAAAATAAATACATACACTTGCAAATACATATCCTCTGGGTTTGGCAGGCATGGATCTGTTCCTATCCCCAGAAATAATCAGGGGCCAGTTCTGATTTCTGTGCGAGTCTAATTAAAGCTTTTGTGGTTATAATGGCAAATTTACAATAAATGCATTGTTTATGCAAATTCTATATTTACCATTTTTCCTGTCCCTCACTGCCAAGTGGTGGTAGCATGCAATGGGGCTCTACAACTTATTTTGAATGGCAAGAAACACTGAGAAGTGATAAGTAGCTGGGATGATACTTTGGTTAAAGTATTGCCATGGTTGCTATTTTGATGTAGCTCATTTCCTGCCTATTCTTCTGGTATGATAGAAAGTAGCAATCAATAGTAGACAGTCCAGTAAACAGTGTCAAAGCAAATGGCAAGATGGTAGTAGGTTATACATTTTGTTGCTATCAGCCATTACTCTCTCATCTGTATTTCCTGTAGTGTTATTTCTACTATCTGTCAGAACAGAAACTGTCTTATACATGAGGAAAATTTCCTTTTAGTTGCTTTTCTCTGACTTCATCATTAAACCAGGCATTTGGTTAAAATCTCTTAGTACAATAGAAGTTCCCACTGAAAAACACCTGGGCCTGAGCAGACCTACAGAGCAAAATAAAGCATGTTTTTGAAAGTTGCCTTTGAAAATTCTGATTTTCTTATATCTGATTAAAAAAAAAAAAAAAAAAAGAAAAAGAAAAAAAAGTCTTGGTGATGAACAGATCTAAGTGTTGAGAATGGCTTTCTTGTAAACCACTTAGTTTTAATTCAGGCATAATTTCAAAATGTAATGAATTTTCTTAGGATATATAGATAGACTAAAAAGTCTTAAATTCAGGCTGGATTTTAATAGAATTAGAACTTGTTTCCATGGTTCTGTGTGGCAGATCTACCAAAAGGGAAGTTGAAATGGTCTGCTTTAAGTCTGGTAGGATATAAACATGTGGTGTATGAGGCACACGGTTTTCTTCTTTTTAGGTATCTCTTCTTGGCTTGCAAATGCCAGGAAACATTTCTGAAAATCAGACCAGTTAAGAAGGAGTTGCTTAACCGGGTGTGGGAAATTAACAATTTTGACTTACATTTATACTAGGTATTTAAGTAATACAATGAATTCATCTGCCACTTACAGAATCTAAGGGGAAGATGGTTTGCTGACAGCAGAAAAAAATAGCATTAAAAATCAAAGTATGCTTTTCTTAGGCATACGGGTAAGGCTTTGTACATGGCATACAGAATTTGAGCTATTTGTCAGAGCTGTTAAAACAAAGGGCTGCTGCTGAGGGCTTTGCTGAGACTTGAGGAAGGTGGGACTCTAGATCCTGTGGCAGACTTAAACTCTCAAAAGCTTGACCTCACTCAGTTCCAATGAGGGGAACCACCTCCCCCCCCCCCCCCCCCCCCGTTCCAAAGGGGGGAACCCCCCCCCCCCCCCCCCCCCACCTCTGTTTTTTAACAATCGATAGCAATTCAGTCTTGGGAAGATTGAGACAGATCCTATTTCAAAACTTCAGAGACTGAATTTTGTTCACAGGCAGCAGGGAGACTTTTGTGACAGAATCTGGTGTGAAGGGTAAGTAAATTTGAATATTGTGAGTACTGAAGGAAGTTCAGTTAGAGTGATGTGTGATAACAAGACTGTGCAGTAGCACATTCAGATAACTGAAAATTGTATCCAAAACAGGACTTGAGATTTTCTTCATTGTAATTTTGGTATAAAAGGTAAGGAAGCTAGCAAAAACTTAATCTTCTAAATGCTTTATTTTTGAGAATTTTTTGGGTATGTTTTTTGTTCTACTACTATTTTTTTTTTATAGAAGTATTTTATTCCTTGATGCCTCCCTGTTTATCTTCCCCCAGAGTGCCTGTAATATTAAACTTTTCCAGTGGAATTTCTAAGCATGAGCTTAAGATACTCATTTACCTTGTTAAAGGGCATCATTTGATACAAATGGAATTACTTAAAATATTTAGACATAGTTAAAATTTTGAAATGACACTTAAAGTGTGCTAGTTCATGCAAAACTTATGACAAAGATTATAGGAGTTAGTCTGTCCTCTGACTGATTTGTGAGTAGGTGATCTGAAAATTGCCTGGCTGCTTGTGGTTTGGGTTGGTTAGTTAGTTAATGTGTTTCTCTAAGGTTATCTAAGTAGCCCTGTGGTTTTTAAAGAGGTAGCAGTGAACTAAGAAACACCCTTACCTTACTGGGTTTTGGAGGTTGGGAAGTTGCATATCTGTGTTTTAGTGTCAGGCTACGGCAGGGATGAGATACCCAGCAGCTTTATGGCTGCTGTTGTGCCCTGTAGTTCCTGCATACCTTCCTTTACACAACACAGAATAGAAAAAAATTTAACTTGGAGCAAGGTGTGCAGCAAGCTGGTAACTGGGAGAGCAGTGGCTGAGCAGAACCTTTGCTGCAAAGAGCTCTGCAAAGACAGTGGGAGAAGCAATCTCATTTTTTTCATTAATTGATGTGTTTTTTGTTCACCACTCTTAATGGTGATAAGGAATTTCATTTGACCCATATTTTTTTTATCTTTTAAGATCAAGCTGGTAATTTCTCCACTCTGACTCTTCTGTGCAATCTGTGTGCAGTTCTTTTCTGTGTCAAGATGAGTCTGTGCTGTTGGCAGACTGTTGAATTATACTTCTTTCATGTCTGCAGTACAGCTGTAATAAAATAGTAACTGCAGGTTTTTGTCTTTCGTGATTGTGCCTCATTAGATTGAATTTCAGAACATCCTCTTCTAGTTTCTGCTTACCTTTTTTCAGTCCTAGATCTTTGCACATCTTGTATCACTCTCTGTATCTGCTTCTGGTTTTCACAGAATCACAGAATTAATCAGGTTGCAAGGGACCACTGTGGGTCATCTGGTCCAACTTCCCTGCTCAAGGAGGATTAAAAGCAAAGTTTTCCTTTGCTTCCTTTTGGTCTCCTCCTTTTACTAGCACCATTTATCTATCAGTTGTAGAGGTCTTTGGTTTTAGTATTTTGTTTAGTTATTTGTGCAGCCACTTCTTATGCTCCTTTGATCATCCTTCATATGCGTAAAACAAGGAGCCATAAACTGCAGTCATGCAGAATTTGAAAGAGCCCTCTGTGAAGCTTGAGCTATAAGTGGGGCTGCTTGGTTGCTTTGCTCTCTGGCAATTCCCTGTGTCGGTTGATTCTGCACAAAACTATCTGCAGTACAGAGCAACCACTGCAAAAAGAATGAAAAACTTTATAATTTAATGCCTAGAAACTTATTTTAATCTTTCTCTTTCAGATAAGCATTTTTGCTGTGAAGACTTGCAAAGATGGGTTTTAAATAAAAAAAAAAAAATGGACCTTATTAAAGGAAAAAAAATGCGATCCCAGAAGTTAAACTACGACCTGTATATTCTAGTAAACTCTTCCAAAATGCTTTTCTTCCTTAATTAGGAAAGCCAACATGATCAATTAATGGGAAGATAAGTACTATTCAAATATTTAACTTACCTCTTTTTATGGTTGAATTTTACATGTTTTTGGATGATTGTGTATTTGCTTCCCAATGATAAAAAATTAAACCAGTGTTTTGTGACTTGGAATATGAATAAAAACAAGATGAAGAAAAATTCTTATATAGAAATGGGTTTAGCTGTAACACCATGTGTTTGCTGTTGTGTGAGCCCTTTCTCAAGGAACATTTGTGTTTCTTTTCCTTTTTTTCAAAGATGAACAGGTGAACAGAACATTTTATGTTCTTGGCTTTACTATTGTGTCTAGGAACAGAAAAGTTGAAATAGTATAAAAATTGCATTGTTGTCTTATGGCATCCAAAATATGGTGGATTTTCTGAGACAGATTGTGCTAGCAGAAGCATGATGTGGACTGAGGAAATAATTTTTTCTCATTTTGAAACTTCCTTGTTAAATGCATATTGTGAAGCAAACTGTGGTGAGAAGTACTTGTGTAATCATGTGGATATTACCTGGGTAGTGAAACCTGATCTTTTTTGGTAATTGCAGATTTCTATAATTCCCTTAAGAAGTATAGTGAATTCAGCTTTCTGAACACAGTCTACTTTGATCATACTGTTCCCTAAATAAGTATTTATTGAAGATTGCAGCACTCTTTCCTTCCTGTATGAAGCTATATTGCATGTGAATATATATGTATATGTTGAAAATATGTTGATGTACATTCTGTTGCACAGACGTCTTATTTCAGTAGGAAAGTTGTTTAATTCATAGATCAGTATCTAACATAAGGAGTAGTAAAGAACTAGGCAATTCTCATGAAATATGATATGAATGCAAGCTGCTACTGTTTACCTGATTATTAAAGGCAAATCAGAACCATACCTTTTGAGATTCAGGTCTGACAGTAGGCCACAGCAGGAAGGCTGAGGCTCAGTGGTGCACAAAAATCAACAGCGATAAATATTTATTTCACAAGAAAGTGTTTCAGAATGAGATTTGACCAAACCTGTTTGAGGGAACAAATAAAATAAACATCTTATGGCAACTTGGATCCATTTCCATACGTGGTTTTAGGCTATTTAAGGGAATTAATGATGGTGAAGATGGTAAGGTTACAAGGCAGGGAGGTTGCAGGACTTAAAAAGGCAGACAGGAGAAAGGTCATAGAGGAAGAAGAAAGGAAGGAATGCAAAAAGGGACAAGAATTAAAGCTGAAGAAGGAGAAGATGATGAACTGTAAAACTGGCAGAAGTGCACGTACCTCAAGCAGCAGCAATTGAAAGTGGGGCAGTAGGAAGCACATGGTGGGTAGCTGTGTACAAGGAAACACAGGGCTGGGAGTAGCAAAAAAGCCAGAGACCCTGAGAACATGGTTCAAAACTGCTGTGGTGCAGTGAGGGCTGGCAACTCCCTGGGGGCTGCAGGGACACCCCATGGGACTGGCAGTCAGGAGCAGGAAGCCAGGGGCACGAGGGCAGCCCCAGCCCCGAGCATCAGGCATCTCCTGGGGACTGGCTGAGGCTGGGGCAGGACATGAGCCTGTGGGCATGTGGGGGTCAGGATCAGACACAGCCTCGAGATGGCAGGACATGGCCACGGTGATGTGCATTGCTACAAACAGTGGTAGGAGAGTAGAATGGGGAAGGCAAGGTGTGCTGTTTGTGGCTGTATTTTGCTGAATGTGTGAAGTCTTTAATTAAATGTCATAAACATCCATACATTTTGTTTCACGGTTGTATTTGTTGATGTATGCTGTTGTCTTGTATTGTTTAAAAGTGGTAAGAATATGTAAACAATTATAAATGTGAGATAAAAATATAGTGGTGAGATTTGTAGCTTCTGAAACTGTACTGATCTTGTTTACCTTATTTATAATCAAAATAATCAAAAATATGTGATGTATAATTGCTCAGCAATGTGAAAGAGAAAATAGTTTTCCATCTCATATTTTATTTTTCATTTTGGTAAATAATAATATTTCACAATTATGATAAAATGGCCTGCTTGTCATCTGGAAATAAGGAGATGTTTGAACTTTCCTCTTAAATGTTATTCTTACTCTCTAATCATTGCATTAATACGTCTCCCAAATGCTCTTGCTCTAGCAAATTTCCCTAACTGTAGTGATTGAAAACTGGTCATGCATTTATGTGCAATGGGAAATTGAAGATGTTCCTTTGGGCATAATTTTTCTCAGAAATATTTTAGCATCATTAATAATGTATAAGTGTAACAGGCTTAAGCAAGCCATAGACTAGGTCACTTCTGATCTGCATGATAATTATTCCTACGTGGCAATTAGTATTACAATAAGTATGTAAAAATGGTGCTGGGAGGAGAATGTACATGTATTTTTGGAGACTAGATAACCTTTTGATTGATGATATGACCCATTGCAATTCAAGTTGCTTACTCTGGCATGGTATTAAAAACTTCTCACACTATTGCAGTAAGAGAAGAAGAAGGGGTAATACATATTAGTGGAAAATCATAAGAAAAAGAATCTTGCTTTAAACTAGGCCATTTAAGGTAGTTGTGGTCATTCACCATTGCAATTGTGACTGTCTCTCTGTGGGTCACTTTGGGCAGCTTCTTCTGTGTATGAACAGACTCTCAAAGTGAGACATTCATTTGAAGACAACAAAGTGAGTGCTTGTTGGTTCACAAACATAAAAGACAGAGTTTAATGAACTCCTTGGCTAGATATCCGAATGTGTCTGGTCTGCAACAGGAATCTGGAGCCGGCCAGGCAGCTGTGAATGAGGTGGAAGAAGGCCACCCTTCTTTCCCCCTTCAAACAAGCCTGCCTTGTTTCTATGTTGCTGTCTGCCACCTTCTTTGAGCTTTGATGCCTTTCCCACATTGATGTTTTTCCTCTTGAATCCTTAAGCTGGTAGCAAATCCTGTGTCACCAGTCCTACCTTTCTTTGTGGTTTTACCTTTCTGAGCATGCATAGCTGTCCTCTGAAATTTCTCTGAGTTCTTTCCCATATCTTGGCAACTTCCTTAGAAGTCAGCCTGAACCAAGGTCAGGCTGCCATGGCATGTCTGAGACACAGCAAGATTGATACCCTAGGGAGAGGTCACTCGGCAAGAATATTAAGCACTGAAGTCACATACTGTGAGACATCAAATGAGGAACTTAAATGAAATTAATTATTCTTACATTGTAAGTGATTCAGGAGTTTTAAATTTTATGGGGGTTTTAAAACAACCAGTAAATTAAAATACATTAAAAAATAATCTACAAAATTTTATTTTAATGCTGAACATTTGCTTTGTGGCAGTGCTTCTGTTGCCTTTATTTCAGTTGTTAATAATGCAGTTTGAAGAAGCAGGAAGCACCACTGCTGGCCTTGAATGCTCAGTTCAAATCTCCCTGCAGTTTTGTTTTTTTTTAAAGATTATCCAGACACACAGCCTGCAACTATCCTTTCTTCTGTTCTAGGGAGTGGGCCCCATCATGATCGATGTTGTGTTTACAACCAGAGCAACATAGTAGATGGAGTTTACTGCCTCCCAATAGCACACTGGATTGAAGTCTCTGGACATACTGATGAGATGAAGCACACAACCGATTTCTATTTTAATATTGCAGGACATCAAGCTATCCATTACTCCAGGTAAAAGAAATGTGCAGAGCTTGGCTGGTGTCAAATGTTACAAACAGAAAATCTGAACTGGCATATCTGAAAACTGCATTTGAAGTAGGGAATGTTTATATGTATGTAACAGTGAACTTTAACAAAGATTCAGCCCCTCTTTGCAATTAAATGTCAGTTTAGCAGATCCTGTGCTCAAGGATACCTGTACCCTGTATGGGACTGTTACATTGCATCACATCTGAAAATGTTTTGTGGCAATTTTTGGCTGGCCTTTTTCAAATGCTTGTCTATATATGTGTGTAAAATTGCATGTACATTATGGTTTTGAGATGATTTTCCTGAAGAACATGTCCTGGGAAACAAAATAATATAATCCAGCACCAGAACTTACTGGTGACATATTGTCACTCTTGTGTGGCAGCCACTGCAATTAATGACAGCCTCTTTTGATGACTTCTGCTTCTGGGCATGTATTTAACAAAATACTAAAAATAACACAAGGCTTAAAATGTTTGTATTCCATAGTGTTCACTTGAGTCTACTGTCCCATCCTGGCTTGAATTAGGAGACAGTAAAGGTCGAGGCAGGCACCCACCCTTTAGGGCTGCAGATGAAACACAGGTTGTATTTAGGGCAACAGGTTGAGCACTGGAGGTTAACAAAGTGGCACTGAGGAATTTGGGACCCTGTGTAGCTTTTTTCCCCATCTCCAGTCAATTGATACAGCAGGAAGTTTGCGGATTGACAATAGTTGTGTGAGTGCCGGCAGTCCTGATATGCCACATGCATTGCAGAACAGCTAGTTATCCCAAAGGGATATGTATTTTTTTTAAGAAATCAAACCATCTTGTACTTTCATTAGGCCCTAGCATTGTTTTGTGTGAATTTCTCCAGCCACTTTATCAGCTACACCAACCTCACCATCGTGTCTCCTCTTTGTGCACTTTATCTCCACCCTCTCACAGGGTAGGAAGGAGAATTGTCTTTTCCTCATTAGACTTGCAGTGTGAGAGGGAAAGATTTCTTCCCCCTTGGTATCTTTTGGAATAGCAGGGATTCATAAACACTGTCAGGCACATGTAGGTATTTGTGGGACCTTTACTCTGAGACCCCCTCAATTATATAGTACGCCTGATAGACTATAGTGTTGTGTGGATCTCAACATCTGTTTCCAACATCCTATCGGAGTAAAGATCTTATTTATTCCAAAGCACAGACTTGTCAATCCCAAGTAATCTTTGCGTGGCAGAGACTTTTTTGAGAAAGAAGAACAGCTGTCAGAAAGCGAGTATCTAAGTACCAAAGGCTAACTTATCTTCCTTCCCAGAGGCAGCAGTGATCCATTTAATGCTGCCTTATCTGCATGACTATGTGTTTCAAAGATTAGGTAAAAAGCTGCAGATTCTGCTAGAGGATATTTGAAGAAAATTTTCTGGGCTGTGTAGTCTTTTGTAAATGAGGGTCTTCTCCTTCATTCCCTTCTCTCACACACATACCTTCTTTGAAAGGCAACCTTATATGTACATCTCAGTAACTCTTCTCTCATTTCTTTGAGCTATATTAAGTAAGTGTGCTCTGTAACAGTCCTGTCACATAATTATTTCTAATACTTTGAAGATATGCAACCTTAAATGTTTTTTTAATTACTAACAGTTGGGGGCAGATTCACCATTCTTCTGGTTATAACAAAGCAGCCCAAAAATACTAGCTATTTTAGATTTTTGTTGTTGGTGGTGGTGGTGGTGGTGGAACAGCTGAAATAACCTGATGAAAATGCCTTTATTTTGCAATAGATTTATTGACTCAGAGCAGTACTATGAAGATTAATCTTATAATTTTTTTTTAAAACCCATATACCTGCCATACTCCCCAAAGTAAAACCAAAACTTAAACAGAAGCAAAAAGTCAGTCCTTCTGCCTGTACAGTTAAATCTCTGAGTATGATCAGATCGTGGTTTTCCAGCTAAGATTACCTTTTCCCATCCTATACTAAAGGGATTCCTGTTGCTTCAGGGAGCATTAGGACCATGAATTCTGAGTCCTGACACCACTTGTAGGATCCTTACAGTGGTGGAGGCTGGAAAGAAGTGATTATCAATGAAAACTTTTGATGTGAGCCTGTCCTTTATGTTGCTCCACTTAATAGGTCTGCCATTATTATGAGAATTAATGAGAATTAATTATTATGTGAATTAATGAGAAAGGAAGGTTTTCCTCTGTCAAAGGAGGTTCCCATGTGAACCCTGGGACTGATTTCATTTATTCTCTGTTGAATCACAATTAGAAACAGTTGCTCTGAGCTTTGTTGCCATCTTGCTTCTTCATAAAACATGACCTTCTGCTTTAACTGGGCTGCAGCAGGATGAGGAGAGCCTGCCTCTGGCTGGGGCCAAAACCAATTTTGCACTATGCTAAGGCTGAGGACAATGTTCTGAGGAATCAGGTTTTTCTTATTCGATGTAGATATATCACTCATAGTTTAGTGAACTTACATTTAAACTTATGTTTAGAGAACTCATTTTGTGTTGGTCATTCAGGTAGGAGAATATATAATGTGGTTTTTAAGCACAGCAGGAGTTGAAAGTAATTTCTTATAAGTGTGAAACAGAGCCTTTCTACAGCTAGGAGTCATGACCGATAACTTCATGGCATTAATATTCACTTGGTTTGGAGATGTAATGACGCCTTTAACCAAAATCTGATTCAGGAAAAAAAAAAAAAAAAAAAAAAAAATCAGTTTCTCTTTTGTGCTAGATATTACTGCAATAAGATGGCTTCAAATTGCAGGAGAAGTAATTTTCCAAAGTAAATTAGAATTATTCTAACCTTTTCTGAGAGAAGATGACTTCAGAAAATTTGTGAATCTGGACCATATTATCTCTGTTTCAGTGCCATCTGTGAAAGGCAGAAGTTCCTAATTTGTAGACGTAGTACACCTTATTATTTGTATAAAAACATCTGCACTTTTCATAAGAAAGGCATTACATAAGAGCAAGAGAGGGACTGCCACCTGAAATTAAAAAATCCTTAAATAATATGTTGAAGACAATGATGCTTGATGGCAGAATTAGGTGCTATGGAAATGAATATCTCTGATAAGAAAAGCCGTTTAGTTAGTTTCCTATTTCCAGACCAATTTTAGGTGTGTGCTTTTTGTGAGTCATATTTCTTAAATCTGACAAAAAAAAAATAATTTTTACATGCTTTGCATGTAAAATGCAGATAAACTGGAATGTGTAAGTGAATTCCTCAGACAACAACATCTGTAACTGTGGTATTGTATGGCTGTTAAACATTTTGGAGGAAAATACACAATTACCAATCTACAGTCAGGGGAGTCACTACATGAGAGTAGCCATGGGTCCTGACAACAATCTTTTGAGGTACATGTTTCTTTAGTACCTTTTTTGCATGTTTTATATATATATATAATATATCTCATGTTTATGGAGTGATTGGGAATTTGACAAATGTGTTGCTATCATCACTGTTTTTTTTTCCATAAGACAAAATTAAGGTAACGATAAAAGAAAATTTACTCCCATGCTTGGAAATATTATTTTTGTTTCTCAGTGGTTGCAAATGAAGCACAATTTATGATGTAGTATTTACAAATGCTTTGTGGCTTGTTGGTGAGACAGTTTCCTACAACATTGCCAGAAATATAGCTTACAACCTAAGTTAGGTGTTGAGAGGGAATGATCAGGAGAGTCACATAAGAAGCGTATTCCTGCTTAGTAAATGTTCCAGTAAATGTCCTTCCTTCCATAGTAAATGTTAATGTAGATAGGTGAGTGAATGAAGAATAATCCAGGGCAAAAATGGAGATGCTTCTTTTCTACCTTGTGAAGGCACAAGAGCAGTATTTTGCTGATGGAGCACAGAATTTCTTTCTATGGGAAAAAAGAGCATTTGCTTGATTGATATGCATCTTTAATTAGGTGGTAAACAAGAACTTAGTTGAGTATATTTGGTTCAGTATGAAATTAGAATGACCTTTGAAAAAGATACAAGAGAGAGCACTTTTTTTTTTTCAGTCTTTAATTTCTCTTTTTACTGGTTGTAACTCATTCACAAAATAAAATGCCTTTCTGTTTTAAATATAATTCTTAGCTATTTTTTATTACTGAATTGTAAAAAAGGCTTTAAAGAGTAAGCTGTCACAAAACCCCCCTAGAGTGCAGTGACATGTGCTACCATAATAGAAAGCTGCACTGATATTTTATGCCTACATTATAAATTAAGAGGTGATGATGTCTACAGAGATTACCATAATTAACATTAAAAGCTGAGAGCTAACTGTCCCTGGTGCCTAAAGAATGCTTGTGATATTAGAGAAAAGAATAAGAAATAATGAGCTCTGGAACAAAATTGATTGATTGTATTCTAGTAAAATAGTCCTGATCAAAAGGACTTAACATCAATAAGAGTTCATCCTTTGATTTCAGTACTTGGGGTTTTAACTGTGAAGTTATCTGCTCATTTTATACATTAAGTAATGAAAATATTCAAAAGCACATTTTTGATTTGTTTGTCCCATAAACTAGGATATCTGACTACTCCTTTGAATTGTTTCATTGTACTGAGCTATAGTCTGAAAGTAATATGAATTGGAACCATTGTTTACTTACCAATGGGAATCACCTTTTATAGAATGGTTCAAAGGTTCATTCTATTTTTTGTCCTTTGTGTGTCTTCATTTTTTTTCTACATCACCCCCAGCTGGAGCTGGGAAATGCTTTTACTAGCCTCTGTTGTGAAGAAAATTGGTTTCAAATCAGTGTAAGATGTGACATTTAAGCAAATTTTTATTTAAGTTCTTGAAAGTGAAGAGGGAGTGTGAGGTAACAGGAGCAAGAGTGAGAAGACAAATTATAAGGCTAGAATTTGATCTGGTTTTAGTCCTTATTTGTTTTAATGTATTTAATTTGAGTAATCTCTGTATTTTGTAACAAATGCATTTTTCTTCCGCATTTGTTCTCCATCCAAACAAAAAGCTTCTCCTTTTGTGAACTCCCCACACTGTGCCCTACATAATAATGGCTAAAACCAGGAAAAATTATTGTGTTTTTCTAAGTTTGGTGATGTTGCTTAGGCAGAATGGCACTTGGCTGGGATAGCCCAAGCCAGGCTATTGTTGAGTTAGCTACAAATCTCAGTCTTGTGAACTGTGAACAGAAGTAGAATTAGAGTATGCCAGCAGTGCAGTCACATGCCATGAAGTGGAATACTGTGGATGAACTAGATGGCAGCAGCTCTCTTTTCAGTTATTTTGATTTTTTGAGTATTAGCAAATGGCTGTTGCAAACACAACTCTGGTTCTCTTGCTGTGACCTACTGCCTGAGTACCCAAAAGGAACTTGGCATGGAAAATCCTGGAAGTCACTCATTTCTAATTGCATTTCTTGTGAGTGCCATGGTAGCAAGGGAAATCTACCTTTAGAAAAGATGACTTTGCTAGAAGAAAAATAAGTCATAGAGCTTCTAGATTAAAGATTTTTACACAACTGTCATCAGTGTTTGAAGTCCCAGTATTACTTCTACCCACAGTGACTGGTCTGTTAAACCTGATGAATGGCTATTAGCCAGCAGACTGCCAGATTTGTTGCCTCCTTCAGTGGCTGAGGGACACAAATTGTAGGCTTTGGGAGGAAGTTGAAGTAATGTCTGATGAACAATACACTACCTATGTGAATAAGCTAAAGAAAATCTTAGCATGGTGTCTGGTTAGTCATGTGAGTTTTTACTGGAGGCTTTTTTCTTGTAGTTTTCTTCACCATTCTGCCATTCTTTTGATGGTTTTGGCAATAAGTGCTTGAGAATTTTTTATTTAGAAGGATGATTGTTCTAGAATGAGTATTTCATTAGTAAAAACGCAGCAAGCAGAGTCTCTGGCTGTTGATGAGAAGATGAGGCCTTTAATCAATTGGCTGGTAATAGGTAATATTTTCTTAAAACCACTGTTGCTCTTTAAAATGGATCTTTTCATAGGTGTGCCTCTGCACAAAATGATTTCTTTACTTAAGAAACACTTACAATTCTGTGTCATTCTGGGAGAAAAAAACAGAAGGAGGATTGGGAACCCACCATGGAAAAACCTGGAGGAGTAAATGTAGTTCTGTTTTTCTCTGTGGGAAATAACAGAAAAATGTTGATAGTCCGGTAAGTATGAATTTTATGTAGGGTATCACTGTTAGGGAGCAGAAACTATTGTTGCTTCTGATTTCTCTGTGTGTTTTACTCTGTCTCCCTGCTGCTTGTCCATATTTCTTCTGGAGGTTTTCAGCCCTTTTTTCTGCCTCTTTACTCTTTAACATTCAGGCTGTCAGCAAGGGAGTAAAGTTCTGTCTCCATTGGAAAGCAATTTGCTGGTGTTGCTGGCTGTGAATGAAATTGACTGAGATTGTGGAATCCTGGGCAATTTAGCTCACAGCTGGGATGACAAGGAAGGGGCAGCATTACTCTCTCACTGAAGATGATGTTCCAGTTTTCTTGCAGATATTTGTTTCCTCCTAGCTTTTACATGCATTTATTAGGTGCCAGGTAATTGCTGGCATTTCTTAATGCAGTTTATTCAAAGATAGCAGAACTCTTTCTGAAAAGCAGAGATTGTGTACGCATCCTAATTGCTATTTAGCTTACAAGGAGGGAGTAAATTCAGATTTCTGGCTGTTGTTGGAAAAACTTCACGAACACAACTCCATAAGTTACACCTGGTGAACCTGTTAAACCAGGGATGTGTGCTTGCAGAGTAAACCCACTCTGCCTTCCCTTCCTGTGATTTTTTTTTGCAGGCACAGCTCCTAGGGCAGATTGGCCCAGCCAGCTTGAGGCTGACTCCTTCAGGAAAAAAGTCTCAGAGCAAGAGTTTTTACTCCCCAGTTGTGAAAAGTGATACCATCAGATGTTTTATTATCACCAGCTGGTTTGGTGTTTACTTACCTGCTCAGTGTATACTATAAAAGAAGTGATCTGAAAGTAAAAAAAAAAAAAAATCTGAAATAAACAACTGCATAGTTATTTTAAATGAAATGGGAAAAACATTAAAGATGCTTCATTTGAAAGAGTAGCAAGCCATAGATATTAAGTTATGAATTCTACCTCCATCTTGAATAATTTTTGTAAATGCTGAGAGATATAAATGCAAGTTTTCATGCTTAAATGCTCTAGATATTTACAAGATAATTTTAAAAATGAACCTCCATGTGAAAATATGGAGAGTCCTACTTAAAGGATAAATTTTTTTATTAGAAAGGAAACTGGAATATAGCTCTACTCTCTTTGAAGCGTGTCTCAGAAACATAGGTATTTTATTTCTCAGGAGTAAATAGAGATTATCAAATGGTTGCTGTATTTTCCCATATATAATTTTCTCTCTGTAAGGAAAAAAAAACAGCAAACCAACAAAGAAATGAACTGCATTTGTCTTCCCAGGGAACACATTAAGAGGCTGAACTGAAAATCTCATGCTCCCTCCTTTAATGCTTGTACTTTGGGAAATTTAATTTCAGGGAGTCAGGTACGTAATCCCTGCTGTTGTTCAGAAGTTTAATGCGTATCCTCCCATGAACTGTTAGAAAAATTGAGTCAAATGTCAAAGACATTGCCAAGCTTTAAGAAATGTGTATTTCTTCTTTATTGGTTCAGTAGACAGCATGGTTTATAAGTTTAAATGAAATGTCTTTTTTCACTAGGGTGAAAGCCCTAGTAATAGAATATATGATTTTAAGCATCAAGAAGAGGATAAAGGCAAAATTTGTCTTTGAGTTTTAATACAGACACAAGAAAATGTGAACTATATAAAAAATTAATATTTGAATAGGTGGTTGCTTACTTTCTCCCTTTTCCCTTTTCCCTCCTCTTCCCTCCCACCCATCAGCTGTGGGTCAGCAATGAGGTTCTCTATGACTCATTCAGTTCAGGCATGGATCCTGGACACTAGTACAAGGGGATGGATGTTGGTGGGCTTCTAGAGCCTTTTCTTTTTTAATTATTATTTTTTGGTTTAAATAACTTCTCCAGATTGCCTTCTAAAAGCACTTCAGAACAGTTCTATCCAGTGCCATCATTTTCCCAAGGTGATGATCTGATAAGGAGGATATGCAGCTTCCCTAACAAAATAATTTCTCTAATGTTCCTTCTGTGGTCTGGCTGCCAGCTTGGAGGGTTGGCTGCGTGCAGACCAGTCCTAAAGAATGTTAAATATTGCTTTCACTGCAGAAGACTGAATTTCTCACCTTCCTTATAATAATAAGTTGCTTCAATCTGGTGAGATAAAAGGAGGAGAAAGCTTCTCAAATATATCTGGAGTCTTGGTAGTAAGGCTATCCAGTATGTTTAACAAATGTACAAAGTCAAACTTCAGCTGATAATGTAAACACATTTAAACAAACTTTAGTAACAGTAGGCCACTTTAGAATATTTGTTCAAATGCTTGGAAATTTCAATTTCCAAGCAGGTTCAATGATACTGCTAGGAAAAGAAAGAAATCTGAAAGGAAAAGAAAGAGACCTTTTTTAAAAATAGAGAACCCCTGGTAATTCATGTCAGTCTTTGCACTCCAATAAAAACTGCTGCATTGATTGTTCATCAGTTTAACTCTCATGATTTTTTCCCATTTTTCATCCAAGACTTCTTCAAGACATTCCACTATACTTTGTAGTTTTGTGTTAAAAAGATACACATAGGTTCTTCCAGGGCCTCTCAGTAGCTCCATTACCATCCCAACCTCAACCTTTGATGTTGACTACTCATCCACCAGAGTTATTAATCTTATGTTTAGAATCTAGAAACCAGGTACATTATCTAAAATGAAGTTTTCTAGCCATTTTTTTGTGGTAGCACTATACACATGTTATTCCTTTGATTTGACTTTCCTGTGGGAACACCTTATTTTAGATGTTTATGTAACTGATGTGGTGAGGTTAAATCCCATTTTTCTTTGTATTTCTAAGACGTTTCCCCCAGCCTGTGCTGTTCAAGTATGTATCTGTCCTTCTTTAAAATTCAAATAAGTGAACTGATGTGTGTTTAGAAATTCTGGATAAATTTTAATGAACATGGTTACAGAGGTCATCAAGGCTGCTTTCAGATGGTACCACAGGGGATAAATGTACATCTTTCTCTGACTGTGAGAGATTCCATTATTTTGTACATGTGCATATGGTGCCATGTGGATCACAAGGCCACCTAGCAATAATCTGTGCTTTGCAATTATGCAAATTTCATTAATATGTACTCGTTTCTGAAGCATTGGAATGTATATCCATTGGATTTGAAATGTTACATTTTGAAAACTGGATTTATCTTTTATTGTTTTCCCAGTCTAGATTCCTAAACAGCTGCTAATAGGTGAACTCTGAAAGAACACAAAATATGTTTTTACCAATGATTCCCGAATCTTCTTGGGCACTAACCTAAAGTTCATTTGTAGCAGTTTAAGTCAATTTTGTTGAGATTATTTAACTTACAGGTGCCAGCAGTGGCATCATTCCCATTGCTGAGCATTAATGTTGGAAATTCTCATTCCTAATGCCAAGAGATTCATGGTTTATTGCTGTCTGGCTGAGTTTAGCAGGCTGTTGTTCTTGTGTTTCCGGGTATTCGTTCTAATTCAAAACAAATGGGGATGTTGGCAATCTAACGGAGACATATGTAGGAAGTAACCATTGGCAACCATGGTTGCATGAGACAAGATTCTTTAATTGGAGCATTTAGGCATTGATGCTCACAAGCCAATGGAGGAGTCCTTTCCAAGTTGTTCAGTACAAGCCTTGGAACCTGATTCTCTTCACAGGTTGTATTTTTGTAACTGGCACACTGTCTGCTTTTAGAGAATGTTTATAAAATGAAAGTACAAGAAGAGTTGTTCCTTACAAAGGCAAATTTTGATTTCTGCTGCATACAGTGTGCTCCTTAGGCACACACTGAAACCTTGAGTGTATGTTTGAAAATGAATTCTGGCAAAGTCCTGTAAGGCTAGATCTGGATGCCCTGTCCTACAAGGCATTGGTGTGCTTGTGAATCATTACTTTCTTATCTTCACAGTAGAAATACATAGAAAAATGTGACATAAAATATTTAACTTTGAATACAGGGAGAATAACATTTAATCTTCCACATTTCAGTTCTGGCTGTGTAGGTAAAGTATTGTGTGGCCACATTACTTTAGATCATATTTAGACTAGAGATAAAATAGATTATAAAAAAGATATAAGAGATAAATTAATTTGTTTTAAGCTTTTTAATGGAATGAAGTGAAGGGAGAAGAGTTTATACTGTGGGTCTTTTCACTGTATAGGTTTGAACATACTGCAAGGTTGAGAACAGCAATTCCACTGAACTTACTGGAGTATGTGAGCTAGGTTTAGAGACAAAATTAGATAAATTTAATCTATTATTGTTTCTGGATAACAAATATGCACTGAGTGAGAGTGGTTTCTACAGGATGTGTAACTTTTATGCTGCTGGAGCTGAAGCTAAATAAATTGGCTTGAAAGGAACTCTGTGCTACCATAGTTTGACTATTTCTGGGTTAGACAGCATAGTTTAATGAGGACTAAGAAAGAGGATCTATTACTATTTGTAAAAGACATTCAAGAATTAGTACAAAGGGGAAAGAAGAATTATTGAAATTGAACCTTCTTTAAGATCAAATGGATATTAATTGCTTCTGAATGAATTTAGAGTGTAAATTAGAACCAGGTTTCTGTCATTAAAGGAAGGGAATTCTGGCATGACCTTTCAAATAGGGCAGGAAGGACAAGGAACCTAAATTATTTCAAGATGGAACTTGATAAATGAATATAGGTGGTGATTCCAGAAATGGAAATTAAAGTTTATGATTATAGTATCATAGATCATAAGCTCAAAGAGACCTCAGAAAATATCCAGTTCATTTCCTTTCCCCAACTTAATCTCAATTACATTTAAATCATTTCAGGTTTATCCAGCCTGATCTAAAATATGATCTCATCTTAGTGATGAGACTCTATAGGCCTGTTACTCTCCCATTCAATTACCTCACTATTCCAACCATTAAAAAGCTTTGCTAATCTCAATTTTAGTCTTCCTAGTGCAATTCAAGTTAATTTCTTCTTGTTCTCTCCACAGAAGACTTGGAGAGCAAATTAGTATATCCTGCCCTTCTATAGCCCTTTAATATATGCTTGGAAACTCCTTTTTTTCCAAGAATCAGAGTGGTTGACTTTGGAATATCTCACCATATTCATTCTGATATTAGTCCTTGGATCTTTCAGTCTTTTCTCTGAAAACTTGTCTTCTAGAACTCTGTTCTGGCACTCTCTGCTGGGTTCTCTAGATGTTTCTTTTCTCTCATCCCAATTCTCCTGGTCTACAAGTACTGAATGTAACAGAAGGATAATTTTGTGACTTTCAAGCATAGTTCTAGTGCTTATCCAACTATTATTGTCATTTTTGCAGTGTGGGATGTGGTTTACTTCCCAGTTGTCTACATGTTTTCATCAAATAAGTTCCCTGCTGTGGCAAGGTATAGGATGTTAGGAATGTTCTTGATCTCTGCATCTGTTATTATGAGATGTTTTTTGTGAATTTCTTCTAATAAAGCTCTTATTTTCCTTGTAAGGGAATGTTTGGGATTGCTGTGGAAGGGAAAAATGGGCCATAAAGAGAAAATTTTGTGGATCTGTAGACTGAAGTCTTATGTGACTTTAATTCTTCTCATATGGATCTTTTTATCCTGTATCCTGGTGAATTCAAAGCTGGGACAATCCTGAAGCACACACAGAATGTACCAGAAGGTTGTGAATGAGAAGAGTGCTGTGGGCTGTGCTTAGGCATGGGCACGGTTGCTCAGTGTCTCAAAACCTCAAGGCACCGTGGTGCCTGCTGTAAGAGCAGTTTGGTGGGTAAAGTGAGGACAATTAAACCCTTTAGTACCGTCAAGCTGATGCTATGGAAGTCCTCTCCTGAGAAAGCAGAACCTGAGGGCGGTGCAACACTGGAACCACTTTGTAGCTGAATGTCTGGGCAATACATTATTTCAGTTTCAGGTTTGATATTACTCTTACCTGCTTTACTTTTACCACATTGTCAGCTTGAGGTCAAACCTTAATGGTTTATCTTCTTGGCATATCAGTAAATGAGGTAGTTTTATGCCACAGATTTGTGAACATGGAATAAGTAAGGTACTATTAAGTGTAAGACTCAGAATTCAAGGGCTTGAGAAACTTTGCATATTGCTAAGTTGACAAAGTGTTGTTCTGAAGTGATAAAAGCAGGTGTTTCTTTCTACATTCCAAGTCTGCTCCCATGTGAGAGGCTAGATAAGTAGTTCAAATTACATCTAAGTAGAACATTTGCCAGACCTTAATTGCTTTTCATCAGAGTTCCAAATAATGAGAAGTAAAAAAAGCACCTTGGAACTACATTGTAGCCTGTTTAATTCTCCTCATTTAAATCCTTGAGGTAGAAATCTTAACTTCGCAATAAACTGCACTCTTTCAGTGCTAAAGCAGAACAAATTTATAAGCAATGACTTGTGCTCCTTCTACATTTGACATTTAGGTAAGAGCATTTTTTTGTTCAAGAATATAAGTAGTTTCTACAAGGTCTGCAGCTGTGTTGTTTCAGTAGGATATAGTTTTATCATAAATCAGTGCTTTTCTCTGGTGGCTTCTGCTAAGGTTATGGCCATTTATTCAATCTTTCTTGATAAGAGTGATCTTATTAAGCCTGTTTATTCTACCTTGGAGTCAGACCATAGCATCATCAAACCTTGATTTCCTGCTCTGGCTACTACTGCTTGAATCTGTGCTGGCAAATGAAGTGCATCTGACTGTTGCCAGTCAATCCTGCTTAAGTCAGGCCTCTCATCAAGAAGAGTCCATCAGTTTCTCTTCTGCAGGGTGACTTTATCAGTAAATCAACAGGAGAAGGGATTAAGACCACAACCATTTACCCTTGTGCCCTGTGCAATATGCAATGAAATGTCAGTGTCGTAACCCCTCAGTCCTACATTATTATTTCATTGGTAAAGAGGCATTTTGCTGAGAGATCTTTCTGTCCTTTGTTTAAACAGACTATAGTAAAACCAGAATTCCTGTGCAAGAACAAACAAGGGACTCCTCTGTTTTGGTATCTGTCCATGCTGTCTGTATTTTGGAGGAAGACACAAGAAAAAAAATTATTTTTAAAATGTTGCCATTTTCCTCATCTCTTGGTACTTACTTTATAGGTGAAGCTTTATAAAATTTGGTATTCTTTATGTCTTTGATTTCGATAAAGCCAGTTGGTTTGCCCTTTTCATACATATGGTCTTTAAACAGTTATTAAATTCCCTCTTAAAAATGTTAAATCCTTAGTCTGCCCTCATTTGAAAGTATTTTCACAAGAAATTGCTGGAATCTACTGAATTGAGTTTTAATATCTTCATTTTTCTATATCTTTCTTGATACAACAAAATATTAGTAAAAAGTTCAAAGTTTGAGTGCATAGAGTAGGATCCTTGATTTTTAGACCGTTACTATAAATTTTCTGATACTTTCAGTTCACTTCTTGGTACAGGCTCATATTTCCACTTTGATCTCTTTATAAGGCAATGCTTTCACCAAGTGTCACTACAAGCGGGCGCTGTTTCCCTTTCTATTTGATTATAGCTAGCTTAAAATACAGTGATGTGCATGTGAGATTATTTATTCCAAGACATGTTACAGAGATGCATTCATCAGCTGTGAATCTCATCTGCTCCTTTGCTGCATATTCATTTATTTTAATTTGACACCACTGCCAATTGAAACTAATAATGGTTTGGGCAAACTTTGGTCTCTCCTTGTTGAGTAGGTTCATCTGTTTGGAAAGATCTTAACTTGAAAAAGGAATCCCCTGTTGAATGTAGGTCAGCAATGACATGCTGTAGAAGAACTGCCAGGGAACTTTAAAGAGGGATAAAGCCTTTGAAGCACAAGAAGTAAGTGATCTTTGGCTCTTCTCAGAAATGTACTCTTTTCAGTACTGGGCATGACATATTCAAAAAGAGAGAGAGTCCAAAGGCAAACAAGAGTGATCAGATGCTTTGAATATATGACAAGCGCGCGCGCGTGTGTGTGTGTGTATGAGTGAAGAATGCAAAGCTGTGTTGGAGTGTGTAAGTAACTTAGAGAAAAGTAAAAGGGTTTTACAGAGTAGAAGGAAATAATCTGTTCTTTGTGTCCATTGTGGAGACAACAAGCTGTATCTATGACCTGTGGCTGCACTATTCATATTGGACAAAATAAGTTTTTTTCAGAGGTGAGGATAATAATCAGTGTGTTTTCTGCATATCAAATAATATTTGAACATGCTCGGATCTTCCACTGGAGAACAGAATTTGGTAATTAGAAAATTCTTCTCTGTCTGTGAATGCATTTCAAGGCATTAGACAGCAATCTAAATAATGTTTCCAGATTACTCTGACAAAAGTACAGAACCTCATCTGATTTCTAGGAAGTGCTCACTGTCACAGGTTCAGAGAAAAGAATAAGGAAGGCCTGGAAGAGAGATGTCTAATTTGGTACTTCAGGGAAGGCACACACAGACCTATGAATAAGCTGCTATATGTTGTTAGAAGGATGCCACAGGCAATAGAAGGAACACATGCACGATGATAGTTCTGGGTCATCATAATCCAGTGGTATTGCCATTTAAAGTGATGTGCCTTGTCACAGGGCAGAGAATGCAGAAAAGATGAAAGAGCATCTCAGCTATAGCTGAGGATTTCCTATATTCTCATTTTGAATATGCCCAAAGCAATACTTCTGGAAATCTCTTTTTTGTGTCATATGAGACAGGGAACAGACATCTGCTCTCTGAACTAATTTAAATTTGGCTGAAAGTTGAAAATTTCTATGAAGTTTTTGGTTCAGACAGATCATAATTTTCCATTAAAAATCAACCTTATAAAAAAATTCTGAATGAGTTCCTACTCCTGTGCCACCCGGAGAGGAAATAGGAATGCAGTGTAATTGGAAATAGTCTCTAGTAATTTAAGTGCTGCAAAGATCGTCTGTGACTGAGTTGTACTTCAGGCCTGTATTCCCTTTGGGCTGCTTGCTTGTAGTGGTACCAGGGTAATAGCACTACACTGGTGAAAAAACAAAACCACTCTGCATGCCTAGAAGCAACACAAAATGCTAGGGGTAAATTGACTGAATTATATATGTTGCACTTCTGGGAATGCAGAGTATGTTTTACTGCAAGTTCTATGTAGCTGTGGTTGCATGCTATACCTTTAGGATATAAGAATCTTGAGGAGGACAGAGTTAATTTAATCATTATTTTGTTTGTTTTTTCAGCTAAATGGCTCTGTTTTGTTATATGTGTATTTTAGCACTTATCTCACTGTCATCAGATGCTCAATGGGATTTAAGGAAGTCTGGTGTAGAAAAGTGGAGTGCAAGCTTCAACACAGGCTACACCTTGACCTGGCACTGAGGGATGATTCAATCCATCACTTTTCATTTAAAATAATAGACTGGACCTTGGTCAAAAATATCACTTGTATAAACAAATGGAATCATTGATAGATCATTGTTGCCAATAAACAATGACAAATACCCTGCTATTTTTCCTTAGTTTTGCAAAGTCCTCTCTTTTGATTAAAGCTGGCAACTATCAGGATAAGAGGACACCTGTCAGTACCTGATAGATATTCTTGTGAAATGTGTTCCTAAAGTGCCAAATCCTATCCTTTTCTATAAGAACTGTACCTCTTAGAGGGTTGATTAATTTTAGGGTAGATTCTAAGATGCCTTCTCCTAGCACACTGATGATTGCTCAGATCTGGAAGCAGTACCTGAGTCATCCCAGCTTGCAACTCAGCATTTTAAGGAAATTTCAATTTAGGATCTGTTTTTCTCAAAGCATTACTAGCAAAAGTAAAACTGGAGCTGCTGAAGAAGCAGAGTAGACATTGGTGTCATGGAGGAAGAGCTGACTGCCTGATGTCTTCCCCTAGGTCAGGTCACCTTCCCTGGAAATCACAACCCTACAATTACAGTTGCTGGGCTGGTTTTATTGTACTAAGATTGAAAGGTATGGTGTGTCATGCTTTGTAAACCAACCTGAAAATTGGTGTGCACCATTAAAAAAAAAAAAAATTCACAATGCTAATTTTTCACTGCCTCAGACTCATTTTCTCCCTAGGGATGGGGAAGAACATTTGCATACACATTGATTAAATGGAATGCATTTGGTATTTTAGTGTATTCACTCTGAATTGTTATATTTTAATCTAGACTGTGCAGGGTCCTGGGAGAAAGCCAACAAACACAATATATGTCTACATCATTAAAAATAATTTAAGTGTGCTGTGAAGAAGTGTACAAGTGTTTGCAGGGTGTTCCATATTTTCTCAGTGGTAATGATAAATAATTGTTGGTTTTCTCAGTTTATAAGTCAAAAAGCAGGTTTTAAATATGTCAGCCTTCAGTCTGGGCTCTGTAAAAATAAACTGAATAACATTTGCCTAACATTTAGTCCTTGTTACCACAACCTCAAGCTTCTTGCATTAATTCATCCATTGGACCCCTGAAAGTCCCCTTAAATATTGTATCCATACTGCTGGTGGGGAACTGAAGTGTAGCTGAAAGTAGCTGGCAGAAAGTATCTATAAAGCAAGGGCTTATAGACAATCTCCAAGACTTAATCTCAGAAGATTGCTAAACATTGTTTATGTTTGAATCACTCTAGGTGATTTCTTCATTGATAAACTGTCTCTGACTGAATTGACCATGTCTTCTGGAGCCAAACATGGTTTATTATCCTTGATGCAGAGAGTGAAGATGCACATTGACAAAGTGCCATTTTTATATTAAAGCAAAGTTTCAAGTAGAATTTTACTAAAACACCATCCTCTTTTGATATTTTGGGAACATCAAAGGGGTTCAGCTGAAAAGATTAAAGGTCTATTGATCACTAATAATTTCCTAATATTTTTTGATGTGCTTAGGGATCACATAAACTGCTGCTGGAATACACCCACAGGTGAGCTGGAAAGCAGTGGCTGTCAGAGAGCTCAGAGCACTGTAACTTGACAGATTAGAGTGGAACATAAAAGAGCTCTTTCCTGTGCCAAATGGTCTTGTGGCTAAAATCTAGCTACCTACTGAAATTCAGTGGCAACTTAAAGAAGGGCCACATTGAAAAGGAAAACTAAAAGTTATATCATTAAGGAAAGAGATATAAAAATGAAATTACCACATGCTTGCTTGGTTCAATATGTATGTTTTCCTGATCCTCAGCATAATGAAACCCTCAGTAGGGCTATCAAAAAAATCTATATATAAAATATAGCTGCTAAACTCTCCATTAGTCTCTGTACTCACACATGCACCAACCCCTTTTATTCCTTCCTTCTGATGTCAGAAAAAGATAAGGTTTGAACTAGATAAAGCCAAATAGAAATATAGGTACTATGCAGTAGGATTATCCTAGAACTTTTACATAAATTGGCTTATAGGACAGCTCTGCAGTACTGTTTGCTGCATGGTAAAAGGGTGGTTAAGCCTTGGCCAGCAAGACCAAGAATTACAGTTTTTTGTAGGTGGGTAGATAAGAGGCTTGTAGACCAAGGTCAAAGCTACAACTTGATCCTCTCAAAGGCTAAATTTTAGGACCTGATCATAAAATTAATTCTCAAGAATTGCCTATCTTAAATACATCTTTTAGGTTATTCTCTCAATGACTCCACTAGTTTAGTTAATTGTGGGGAAAGACAGTGATAAAAATTTGGTGAACTCTTCAGATTGTTCAGTAAATGCAATTAGTATTGTGCAATACAGGTGGTCTTGTCATGTGCAAGACCTGTTAGGCTGCAAGACAAAATAAACAAATGGTCTATATCCCAGGGGTCTTGCAGATAGCACAGCTCTGATGTTCACCCATTAAAAAATCATTGGGGGAAAAATTATATAGCATGGGTTTATCGGTAAGCAAGAGTACTACTCAGAATTTTATTTATCTCAGGAATGCTTTAGTCACTTTTCATTTAATCAAATCCTAGAAAACACATGTTTTTTCCTCCCATCAAGGTAATTTTAGTACATTAGATGTTTCACAAAGTATCAAGTGAATTACATATGTATGAGTCTCCAGGAAAGCCTTTGAAGGAAGGGTACTAATGTTCTTGTTCTTGAAATAATATCCTCATATTGTCACAAGTTATTAGTGACATTGCCATTTCTCTGTTCCGGGAATGGAGTTTTGTGGCCATTGCTCATCTCCAGCCATTGGTCAGCATCTGTTAGGGCGCTGTAGCTCACACTCAGCACCTTGAAATGCCCTAATGATCCTGGCAGGTTCCTGTGGCAGAATCCTGACAGCAGTCACTTGCTCAGGTTAGGATGGGGCTTGCTGTTGGGCTGGCACATGGGAAGGGGGCGGTGAAGGAGTTGTTGCAGTGATCTTTGCCCATCCCTCTGATCAGTGGGAATGCTTGAGCTGGTTATGTTGGATTTTGGGCAATTCTTGAACATGTATATGAAACAAAAACTAAGTCAAATCTTGTCAAGTGATCTCACTGGAACATGGTTGAAATGGTTATTTGCTATGTAATATATTTGTTTAAATTGGTCTCAGTTACCATATATTGAGATCAAGTGTTTTGTCCCATTGAAATGGGGGCTGTTAAGGCCAAAGGCTGTGTTTGTGTGGCTAGTATGCAACTCACCATGGAAACAGTAATAACAATAATTATTGTTATAACAATAATTACAAACAGGAAATAATAATAATTAGTTCTTCTTGTATCTGAATTTTTTTTAATCTATTGCAGTATGAATATAGCAGGATTTAATAATTACAGTCAATTACAGGTCTTAATTAAATGCTACTACTTATTACTGTGACAGTAAAATGGAAATAGCTACCTGATGATTTAAGAGTGGTTTATAGGCTCCTGAAAAAACATAAAACTTTTCCTTATTTGTTGCCGAGGTTAAAACTGGGAAAGATCATGAGACATACATGGCAGACTTTATTTTTGAGGATCTTGCTTTTGTTGTAGATTTGCATTTAATAGTGTTTGCTAAGTTTGTAGTTAGTAGTGCTACAGATTTGTTGCAGTTAATAAGGTTTGCAAAGTTTTGTGTTAAATGCAGGGATATTTTGTTTAGTTTGTAGATTACACGTTCAAAATCGAAGTCAATGGAAGCAAAAAGAAATTAAAGTAGATCACTAATAATTTGAGCATCTGAATAATCCATTGTAGATGCCATCAGTTTAATTGCATGTGCATATTAAAACCCCTCATTTGAAAACAAATTTCTAAATATTCAGTTTATATTGTCAACATCTGTTGAAGTATACAATAGTTTTATGATAATCAGCAATGGGAAAACCATAGAAGTCTTGAAGTTTGATTTCAATAAACAACCATATTTCTGATACTTTCCCATCCAACAAAAAACCTCTTGTTTTGCTGAAAAGTTTCTGGTCCTTCAGGCCTTGAGGGAAGCTGTACATATGTTTGATTCCTACTAGCCTCCAAGAGATCAGGGAAAAAATAAAAGAAAATTACTCATTAATTTTTAAGTTTCATCACAGAAGGGTTGTTCAAAATGCTTTTTTCCCTACTTCCCTTATTATAGTGGTAGCTAAAGAGTTAGAAAACTTCTTTATGTTTGACTTATTACTAAAGTAATGCAGATTTGGAGCATGTGAATTCTTTAGGTTTTTTGTTGTTGTTTTTGGGGATTTTGTTTTGTTTGTTTGTTTGGGTTTTTGTGGGTTTGGTTTGTTTTGTTTTGTTTCATTTTTCTGTGTATATAAATTGCATGAATCTTCAGAATTTTCTTATTTTAATCCCTGATATTAGTAAGCTTCTACTTCAAGCTTAGCGATGAATGATGCATTGGAGACCTGTGCTATAACTGTGCTCTGAAATTTTTTCTCAGTACATCTGGCTCTTCGGGGTAGTTTAGGAGCTTGATCCCCAGCATCTGACATCACCAACTCAACTGTAAAACAAGTTGTAATGAAATAAGAAGTTACTGCCTGACATGAAAAGTCTGTGCTTTAGCAGTGTTTGTGTGATGATGTCAAGCAGGTTTGGAACAGGAACACTGCTGAACTTGGCAATTTCTTTAAGATACTGGCATCAATCCCACTGTTTTCTCAATGCTAGGATTCTGCCAAACATCTGGCTGGGAAGTTGCCCTCGGCAGCTGGAGCATGTGACCATCAAGCTGAAGCATGAGCTGGGTGTTACAGCTGTGATGAACTTCCAGACTGAATCTGACATTGTTCAAAATTCCTGGGGCTGCAACCGCTACCCAGAACCCATGAGCCCCGAAATCCTCATGAAACTGTATAAGGAAGAAGGTCTTGCCTATGTCTGGATGCCAACTGCAGACATGAGCACTGAAGGTAATGCTCATGTCACTCTTGCAGTAAATTAATAGCAGCAAACACTTGGAGTTAATAATCTGTCACTTTCATGACAGCTGGTGGGGAGGGGAGGAGTTCTGTGCACACTTTGCATGAAAATATAGCTGGAGCACAAGGTATAGTTTCTTTGTGTGCTGTCTTTAACAAATTATTCATATTTTCTTGTAGGCAGAGAGGCCCTCTGAAGTACTTTGTGTCTGGCAGTATTATTTGTGTTTGTTTAAAGCCATCTGACATCAATAACTGCTTGACTATTTTTACTTTCAGCTTGAGTTCGGCCTATATAATGAAAATATGCTGTGTAGGTGGAAGATGCAAGTTTGCAAAGCAGGGCAGCTTGCCACCTTTGCTGATTAAAAATGGAGAGACAGTGCTGTGTGTCTGCTGTTTCTTTCCCAACAAACACTTTTTCTTTAGCTGTAGTATCCCAATCTGATGAAACTCCATAGCAGCAACATTTACATAATAGTTTGCAATTAATTGAAAATACTCATGGCATCTGAGCTGTAACATCAATTACTACTACTTTTAAAGTCCTTGGTCAGAATGCTCAGTTCAAAGTCTAGTTTCCAAGCAGAAGGTTAGAAAGTGAGTGTGTTTTCAAGTGTGCAGCCCGCCAGCAGAAGTGAGTGCTTTCAACACAGTGAAATACCACTGCCCCAAACAGATAACTGTCATATCAGCATTGCGGCACCAGGGAAGACAGGAGACCTTAAAACAGGGATTTGAAAGGGCTTAATGTCAGTGCTCATATGTGCCATGAGGAAAAGTTGGGTTCTGCTGCTTGCAGCTCTGTTTCTCAGGATAGCCAGAAGAAAAGTGTCAAAAAATGTAGTATGTTCATTCCTTTGGGGGTGAGAAAGGCCATTCTGTATTGTTTGACTGTATGCTTAGTAGACAGTGAAATCATAACAATTTTAAGTTGTACAGAAAAATGATCTTCTGCTCTCCCTCCCTCACTTACTGAATCGATGGCCTTCATTAAAATGTTTTAGAAATCAGCAGTATGTAGATATCTTCACAAACCTCTGGTATTAAAAAGAAAAAAAAAATCATTTTTGGCTTGCTAACTTTAATGCTATGTAAGTTGTGCTGTCCTCTATAATGTGCTGCCTTGTCTCAGTTCCTTTGAAAATGAGTATGCCACACACATCTGATGTTATCAGAATGTATATTTAGAGAAGACTTGGGGCATTTTACAGTTTTGTGTGATCTGATTCTGTATTGCAAGGAAAAAAAAAATAAATCCAAGTTAGCCTAGAAAGTAATTTGAGAAAAGAAAGAAAAAAGTGGAGTATGTCAGGTCTGCTGTTATATTTCACAATTCATCGGGCTGTACAGGCTGAATCTCAGCCATGAACTGACTTTGTCCAGTGCAAATGAACGTGCCTTGTTTTCAACCTTAGGAAGAATCCAGATGTTGCCACAAGCCGTGTGCCTCCTGCACGGGCTGCTGCAGAACGGACACACAGTCTATGTTCACTGCAATGCTGGTGTTGGCAGGTCTACAGCCGCTGTCAGCGGCTGGCTGAGGTATGTGATGGGATGGAGCATCAGGAAAGTGCAGTACTTTTTGGCTTCCCGGAGACCAGCTGTCTACATAGATGAGGAAGCTCTGAATCGTGCTGAAGAAGATTTCTACCAGAAATTTGGGCACCTTCGTTCCTCATATCAAATAGAAGAGTAGAAAAGCAGAAGAAGAAAAGGAAGGTGAAGAGGAATCCTTACATTTGAACCCCAAGGACTTAGAAATTTCTGTGACTCAGGCACCCACCTCACCTCTTCAGATTATAATCTTGTAAAAGTGATAAGAATTTTGTTTAAAAAGTGCCTTAGAGTTTTTTATTTGCTTTCTTTAAGCTGACATGATTCATGTTTTCAAGCCTTTTGGTGAAACTATGAGAGCTAGAAACTGCAAAGTGAAACAAGATTTTCTTTTAACCACTTTCCTATAGGAACTGAGCTTTCAGAGTAGACACTAAACAAGATGTGAGGTGAAATAGAGTTGGCAATGAAAAGTGACAAGAAAAAAATACGAAGATTGACTGGATTAAGATTCAGGTTAGGATCGAGCAGACCATCATCAAAGCTGCTCAGTTATTTTAAGCAGATATTAGAATGTTGCAGTGTTTTGTAGTAATTCTGTAGAAGAGTGGTATTGATGAGAAAGACCAGAAGGAAACTGGTTCTTCAACTCAGTGTTTAAAACCAAAAAGCTAATGTCTAATGCAGTGAACTAAGATTTACTCTTTGTCCATCTAGTTAATGCTAAATATTATGAGCTCCAGCTATTTTATTTTATTATTTTATTATATTATTTTATGACATTGGGGGTATGCTGGGCTGTGGCATGGAGAGAGGACACAGCTCCAGCTGTGGCAGCCTTGCTTTGTTGTGGGGCAGGACCACTGTTTGTTACATTATCCTAGGCTGTGAGTTCTCTGAGTTGAAGGTGCATTTTGCTCCTCTGGTCCATTCAATGCTGAACAGGAGCTCTCTTAGGTGCCAAGTCGGTCTGAGCAGTAATCACCAGAGTAAGACAGACCTATAGGAATTGTGTGATAAGCAGTGTGCAGGACTGGCACCACAGCCTCTGGGCTGTTGACCTAGATTAATATCTTCAATACAGCAAAAGCCTCCCCTTGTGCAAGCAGTGGGTGTGTGTTAGATTTAACTGATTGAAGCTAGTGCTGGGCTATCTCTGGGCTGAATGGAGTCAATACATTCCCCTACAGGAACAAGGAGCAACTCTGCAGAGGATGGTTTCTCAGGAGCTTAGCCTCAGTGTTAGCTTTATGGATGATCCCTACTGTTTCCCATTGCTGCTTGGTCCAAGGAGCACTGCTTAGCTGAGCTAAGCTAAGCAATGGCACCAGCAGCTTCCAGTCCCAATCAGATAAAGCCAGTTTGCTGTAGGTTGAGTTCAAGAGAGAAGAGGGAATTAAGGATGCATAAACATTAAGAAACATAACTTCGATAGGTTTCTTTTCAGTGACATCTCATTTTTTCCAGCCAACTTGTTCCTCTAAAGATGCAGTCAGTGACAGAGTGGTTTAAGTAATAAATATTGATTTTCTGAATACTTAATGGAGAAACTATTGGATATGAGCTGTTTATGGAGAATGTCCAAAATAATACATTTTATTTATCCTATACTTCAATCATCTTGAAAAGAAAAATGTTTATTTAAGTTATTCTGTGTGTGGTTTTGACCATGACTTAATTTCTGATTTTTTGAAATAACACTGCCAGTTTAGAAAATGGATGAGAAAATAAAGACAAAGTGACTATTCCAACAGCCCGTTTTGTCATGTGTCTTTGTTTCCCAATTTCACAAATAGCAAAAAGGGTTCATAACTCATATTTCTATACAGAAGTGGAACCAGCCACTTTAATGGTAACAGACCATGTTTTGTCTTGTGCTGTGTCAGTTTGACAGGAAATCTCAAAAAGCAGCACAGCAAAGGTGTGTGGGTCATATGGCACCTCTGGTACCTTCAAAGGCAACTACAGGTGTTTCTTCTCCTAGCCCAGAGCAGAGAGAAGAGGGAGTGTGTGGATGCTCCTGTCTGGCTGTTGGGCTCACATGCAAATGTGCAGAGCTACAGCTGCCTGCCCAGGAGTTACCTCATTTTGACTGAGTTTAAAGTAAAATTGGTGGGCTTTTGCTACCATATTCTCCTCAAAATCAAGCACTGAGAGAAACGGAATGTCATGAGAAGCAGAGAGTACAACTTGCTCAAGTTTTACATTTCTGCTGAGATTTGTTTGAAACCACAAGCTTAAAATGTGTTTCCAAGCATCCCTGACAGAAGCCCTTTCCTCCAGATGCAACTTGTAATAAATGCTGGGGCAAATACTTGTAGATTTTATTGTTCCACAGATAATGTGTATATATATATATGTGGATATATATAGTTTTAGGGCTCTTGGGGCTGAGCAGTGCACAACATGGCACAAACAAGTATATGACTAAGTACGGTCACTCTGTATTGGCTACTTCCTAATTCTGATTATATTGGCAATGGTAGCAGACTGATGTTTCATTTGCAGGGTGGGAATCCCTATGACACAGGAGTCACAGATTCAAGGATGCCCTAGCAGGCTGTTAATTCATTGCTTACTGTCATTTCAGCAAGGGGTTGTTGATTCATTGCTTATTGCCACTTCAGTTTGCATTTCTGCTGAACTGCTTGGGAGCACGCATCATAGAGATTGCATTAGCTCTTGAACTGCATGAAAGCAACTTGCCAACATCATGCAAGCAAAGAATGCAGAGAGTTCCCAGGAGGATCCCAGGGGTTTGCAGTCCCTCTGTACCTATTTGTAGCATCCTTTTTTCCCCCTCATTGCTACCTTCCTGCTTTTGTCAATGAAGACCTCTCTGTCAAGCAACATTCATTCAAAACTTTTTCTGTGGAATGCAACTAGGAACTTAAATGCTAAAGGGATCATTGCTAGACACTACAGCAACAGAAAAATCAATCATATAAAAATATTCAACTTCTTCAGATGTATAATGGCATAATAAATCTGCATCTAGAGATAATGCATTAGATTTCAAATTTGTAATGTGTTCTTATGCTGATTGGATCATTAGCTCTTTCCACAGGCTAGCCTCTTGATGCAATTTGGATGAAAGGATCAAGACAGGCTCTTGTTTATGCACTCCTATATTTCCTTGCCACTTTATTCCTAAAGTCCAACAAAATTTAGAGAAAAAGAGCTCCTATTAAAAAAAACAGAATCAGATAGACAGTAATGGTTATTTTGGAGGGGGCCCAAGAAGCACGTAATAATGGGAACCAGGTAAAAATGTTTTGATAACTCATCACACAAGAGCAACAGTTGGGGAAAACAGCTGTGATGCTGTGAGCATCCGTATTCTCTGCCCTGTTAGAGCCATGTTTTTACCACCATGAAATTAATGAATTTGCTGCTTGAAATGGGAACATTTATAGCTCCAGGTAGTTGGTGTCATTATAAAGCCAAACAACAGTATATATTCTTTCCCAGGGCTACGCACATGAAGAAGCTAATCAATTCTGTTCAAAGTGATTTTGTAACAAGCACAACCCCTTGAGGGATGGGTTGGGCTTTGAGGGGTACAGTTTTGTGAATATTTTTCCTTTGGACATCACAAAAATACTAGTGACAATCTTCTGCAGGACATTTTTAGATTGATGATGCAAGCTGATGAAAGGGAACTGGTGTGTCTGGTGTGACAATTGAATACCTTCCTTTCTCCCTTACTCCATACTTGCTATTTTACACTTTGAACTTTGATCCCTTTGCTTATGTTGTAAGTTTATGATCTTCTCTCTCTGCACAGCAGCAAGCACAACAAAGCTCTGGCTGCAGGTTTTGTACAAGGATGTTCTCCATGCTTGAAAATCTCAAACCTGGCAGCTGAGTTATATTTGCTGCACAAAACCATGTGCAAAACAGTCTCTGCTCTGGAATGAAACTAAAATTTGAGATTGCCAGTCAAGCCCACATGGGCAAAGGAAAGGAAAAAGGCTGTAGATTGTGCTGGAGTAGGTAATAAAATCCCTATTTAAAACAAGAATGCAAAAATGTCAGACTTATTCTATTACCCATTGTGATGGCCTTTTTGATCTCTAATCTATAAAACTCACTGAATTTACTGGTCTGTAAGTGAGGAAAAAAAAAATCCAAAGTAGCCAAAGACATTTGCTCTAAGTGTATTAGCCTGGTACTGTGTTTATTCTTCATAATTAAATTGCAGTGAGATGTTTCAGACCAATGATGAAGTTACAAAAAATATTATTTCTTAAAAATACACTGTGCAGCAGAAAACAATGAGAAAATACTTAGAAGCATAATAGCTACTGGAAAAGCATATATTTGGCAAGCAAGGATTACCTTCTGGAAGGATAATGAACATCAGGCTGCTGGTAGCTAAAATGGAATTGGATTAATGCAGCAAAAGATAGCTGAATCTCTCCAACTCTGTTTATATTCTCAGTGGTAAATCACCTCTGCAGATATTTCTTAAAAAGTATTCTACTGGAAAAAAATTTGTGGTTTATTTTCCGCATGAATCTAATGTAAAGGGTAATGGGCTGCTCTGATGGAGCAGACTGGGAATGGTAGAAGTGCAAAAGAATTAATAATTTTTATGTCTTTCAGCAACAGAGTGACATCACCAACAGCAAGACCAAACCACATGATTTATAATTGATCTGCTTCTTAAATTATTAGAGGAAAGCAGTATTTTCAAGGGCAATGACATTACTGTATATTAGGATAATTGCAGAATTTTGATACAAGTAACCAAAATACATATTGTTGGCACTTTAGTTGTACTAACAGTGAATCTATGGGGTGCTCATTCTCAATTATACATATTTTGCTCTTGCTCTTCCTTTCACCTCAAGGTCTTTCATTAGAGTCCTAAATAGTTTACTTTTTAATTTTGTGGCTAAACATTTCCATATTTGTAAGAATGAGTATTTTATTTTATCAAACCCTTTTTACATACTGAGACTTGTCTTATGAAGTAAGAACTGTTATATCCTGTAAACTAAAGATGGTAACAAACTTAACCTGACATGATTCAATCTTTTTGTGCTTAAATGTGTTGTCTTATTTGGGAGATTGAATTTATAAAGGTTGCAGGATAATGTCTATGATTTGATAATTACTTCAATGCTGATGTTATATTTACAGCAAGGAAAAGAAAAGGCTTGTTTATTCATAAGCTGGTAAAATATTAAATGATATCTCATTCTTGATTTAGATAATGTGAAGAAAAAGCATAAAAAAGCTTCCAAGAAGAAATTCCTAATGCTGGACAGGTTTCTGTGGCCTTTATTTAATGTCATTATGACAAAATTTATTTTGTGGTAATGCAGTTTCAGCAAGGAAATAATTAATGGTCAGGCCACCATCCAAGAGTAGCAGCCATGGTTAAGTTGGGCAGCCAGCCCAAAGTCACTGCAACAAATCAAATGCTGAAAATTAATCCAATCTTCAAAAATTCAATAAAATGCATAAACACAGAGGTTAAGAATGAAAGACTGTGTTTAGGCTTAAAATGCAGTTTGCAATATTTAGCTGTATTAAAAAAAAAGAAGTGTGGAAGGGTAAGCTTTCAAGAACACAGACCAGTTGGATACCTTCTCCTGGGCAATTAACATGTGCGGTGCACTCCAGTTGGTGAAGCTTCACGAGCACAAAAATGTTTGCTGGTGCCCTGTGGTTTGGCAGTCACATAAATCCTTTGTGTAGAGATGTGTGGTTCAGAAGTAGGACTGATGTGCCTGTGCTTTAGAAGAGCTAATGGGAAGGGCACCACTTAAAGCATGCTTAAATTATAGCTCCAGGTGGAAGTCTAAACAAAACCACAGCTTGATGGAGTCTTTCTCTTCACATGTGTCTTGCTGAAACAGGCAAGACTCTCAGATGTCTCCCACCCTGCAAGATCCGTGCTTACAGCCAGACAGGGAAATCCTCACCGGTAGCAGTGGCCCTGACAGCAGCTGGACTCTACAGGTGAAATGGATTATTTAATCTCTCTGCTTGAGTTATTCTGCTTCTTAACATGTAGATAAATGGGAGAACTGCTGTTCCCAATGCCTCCAGTCACAGTTGCTGTGGGGGTGCTGTGAGCACTTGATCACACAGTATTTCAGGTACTTTGGAATTCCATGTTAACACTGTATAAATGACCATATTAAATTTCACTGAGAGTTACTTGTCCATGACCTCCACATACTTTCCTGCCCCATGTGTGAGTACTGCAGCTTGATGGCACTCACAGGCAGCTCAGGGTCTAGCAATAAGAACCAGGAGTCTGATCTGCCTTCTTCTCCCCTGGGATGTCTTACTCACCTGGAACAAGGATGCACAAACAGATGCTGGTATCTTTAGCCAGACTTGATGTAGGTTTTTTTTTGTTGTCTTCTGGCACTTTCCATCTAAGTGCCCTCTTCAAAGAAAAATGCAAGCAATCATGATATTATGAGCACTATATTATGAGCACTACTGAAAATCTCATTTGTGGGATGGTTTTAGTTTGTTTGTTTTTAGTTTTTGTAATTAAGTTTAATTTACCTATTCAGCCATGGGCAACTAAAGCAGAAAGTGCTGCTCTTAATTTCTGAAGTCTTCCACTCTTCCTGTACGGTAAAATAAGTGTGTTGTTTTGCAGCAATTTTCATGCAAAGGACTGCAAAATGTCTTGTAAGGCAATAACTAGATACACTAGTTACTAGTTATCTTCCTCTGTACTAGAGGAAGATGGAGAGACGGCGTAGGAAAATGCATGAAGAAATGAGCAGCCTACTGGGATAAGGCAGAGGAAGCGGCCAGGTGGCCTTCCTGCCTGAGCTCTCGTGTCACCTGAGAAGAAGCAGGGGAGAAAGTGAGGCTGGCAACAGAGGCTGGAGACAGGGAAGGGAGACAAGGAGAGCTGTGTGAACTGAGAGTGGCTGGCAAGCAGCTGGACTCCAGGGCAGAGATTCAGGGCTGAGGTGTGAGATGGATCTGTTCCCTGGGGGCAGCAGAGCCACAGCCTCCCATCTTCACTCGGGTTTCAGAGCACTTGGAAATACCTCCTTCAGCTGTTAGCAGACACAGGGGCTGAGGAAATGCAGCAGTGAGGCACAAACACATCTCAGCACCCAGCAACCACCGCAAGCACACAACACCCTTGGGAACAGCAATGCCTGGCAAGCTATTTAACAAAATCTGCCAAGATCATTATTTTTGAGAGGAAAAAAATCTGATTAGGTCTCTCTTGATTGCTGGGAACATGACTTGAGTACACTTTAGAAAATGCTGAGCTCTCCATTTGTGTATTTCTGCTTATGGAGCTAAAATCAGTAACTTAATTTTAGCTATATACACAGTTTTATTTTGCTTTCCTGAATAGCTGTAATTTCAAAGTATCCTTTGGTGGCACTCTGATTTAAAAAGAAAAAAAAAACCACCTCCCCAAATAATTGTATCAGAAATTGATGGAAATTATATCAATAGGGTAATTTCTATGCTTTTAAGTCTGGTTTATTGGGATATCACTAAACATAGAATGTACAGTTATCTTCTTTTTACTCAACTGTCCACATTATGTACTCATAAATGTCTTATATTCCTGATTAAAATATATTCTTGGATAGCTGAGATAATATAAAACTATGTTTGAAACTGTTATGTTTTTGTGTTGCTATGAAGATCCAAGGTTCATTGTGTTAAAATTTTTGTTAAAATCCCCACATCTGTAAAACAAATGTTGATGAGAAATGCAGTAGTTACCAGAATCTGCTGTTATCCTGCTGAACCTGCTTTTCATTTGGCAAGACAGGAGAGAAAATGATTTAGAAAAACTTGTTAAAGTCAAAGAGAAAACATACCTATACACATCAATGTACCTTTTGTCCCTTTTTCAGCAGTGGACTTGGGCAGGTGATGGGCTGATTCTCCTCCTGTGCTCTGATCAGCTCACTCATCCTTTAGATACAAATTGATCTAACAAAATACACACAGCTTGTGGAAATTTAAGTGCCAGTACAGTAATTTCAAGTTGAATACTTTTCACTTCGTGCCCAAGTGCTTGGTTGCATTTTCCTCTGTAATGTTTGATGAGACAAATGAAAAACTGGTTCATTGTTGCAACTAAAATGCTCCCAGAAAATGCCATGATTTTGAGGAAAAGAACACTCTCGTTACATGACTCAGTGACTCAAACAAGACGTGTAAGGTGGTAAAGTGAAATTGCGTCATTTTCAAGATATTGGGTCGTAATATATGTTGGAGCTTCTTTATGCAAACAATATCTGACAGTAGCTGTTGTGCACACCAACAGACTTTTCTGAGCATTTGTGTTCATGTGCCACATGCCTCCCTAGAACACAAATAAAATGAAGAGCAAACCTACCCAAGATCAGGGTTTTCAAGGCTGCAAATTAAAAAGATGGAAGTGTACATGAGTGGCTGGCAACCCAACTAAGCTCTGCAGTGTCTTGGTGAGAGTCTGCATTTTCCAGCAATGCTGCTGTTTTATTTTGCATCAGTATAATTTTTCTCTAGTCTGTACCCATTTACTCCTGTACTTTTCTGCTTAATTTCTTCCCCTGCTACTCCTCCCATTTGAAATGACTCATACTACAGAAGTTTCGAGGACAATTCTTTGACTTGTGGAATTTTTTTTCTCCATGGGCTTCTGTACTTTATCTTGGTAACGGTTCATTCCAGACTTGCCAAAAACCAGAGCAATACTATGCATACTTTGGTGCCACAGCTGCTTCTTTTCACCTGTGTTTCTTCATAGTGCTTTTATTCAGTGGAGAGAAAATTATGTGAGTATTCTGCATGGCTTGAATCTGCATGAATCACTTCCAAGAGATGTGCAAAATTCATAGCAATTAGATAGAAATCTCCCTACTGAAGAATCTGGATCCTACACCTGAGCAGGATTTTCCCTCAGTCCTTCTAAAGTGAGGCTGTGGAGTTGTTCTCCCACAGAGCAGTGACATGAGGTCACACTGAGGGCTGCCCCAGCCCAGCACCCCACTCAGATGGGGGAATGAAAGCAGAAACCAAGGGCAGGCTGAGACCAGGGCAAACATCAAAGGTACTTTGCTGCCCCCAGGCTCTGAGCATTTGTAGCTCAGGATATTTCCAGGGCTGATGTAATTTCTCTGTTCAGTAATCTAGAATATACCTCTATTCAAGTCCTGGTGCTGTCTTGGGTGTGCATAAGCTTCAAGTATGCACAGTGGCCTCTGGCAAGAAATTCCACAAGTCTGCTACATGCTGGAGGAATCACCACATTATTTTGTTTGTTTTGCAATGCATTTCCTATCCCAAAGTTTTCATATGGGAAGAGTCAGAGCCTAATTAATCTGTTCTCCACCTTTTCCATCTGAGAACACATGCTCTGTTAAGCACACACATAGCAGAATATTAAACACTTGCTGAGTTCCACTGGGAATTAACAAAACCTTAGCCCAAACCTAAACACTATCTCACCTGCAAATGCTTTGCTGAGCTTGAGAGCTCTGACAGCATTGCTGTGGAACTGAGCTACACTAATTCTGTTCTGCTGTAAAGCAGAACACCCTGCTCCAAACCTTAATTTTTGTGTAGAGCTTTAAAATGTCCCTTCTAAACCTCTGCTTTCCTTGAGACAAGCTTTTTCCCCCTGCCTCAGAAACCCTCTGGTTTATTAAGTTATTAAATGAAGTGTGAATGCCATTCATCCATAACTTTCATTCTCTTAACTATTCCTTACCTTTGATATTCATTTTTTCTCTGCTGTGGTCAGAGGCCACCAGCACAAAGAAGGAAATATGTTCCTACACTCATCTGGCCGTCTCACAGAGCCTGAGGATGTGAAACTCCTGTGAGCACCAAATTCTATTTCTAGGTACTTAAACAGCCAAGTGGAAGCAATCATCACATTAGCATTGCTTGTGTGGCTCTACGGGTGCTTGTGCTAGTGTAATTCTGCTGATTTATTTTATTTGTAAAAATTCTGATGCATGTATGCACAGATAAAAGACTTAGAAGTAATGGAGGATAACTTAAAGCAAAAAGGGTCCTCATGTTTATGACTAATGCCTCATGTTTATGACATAATGCCTCCTTTTCCCCATCCCTTTCCCCAAAGATTTTTTTTCTGAGTGTGTGACCTGCAGTTGTAATAGCCCAGCTACGGAGCAGACACCAAGAAGTTTTTTAATAATTTTTTTTTAATTACCAGCTAAAAACTTCATTAAACCACATAAGTTTTAGGGCTTTTATGGACCAGATGAAGCTGTATTGTTTGGTGTCCCAGCCCCCATATGCCACCTGCATGCTGACAGAGGAGCTACCTAGAGATACTGGATAGAAAATCAGAAGCCAGAGGCAAATCTGATGCCTGTCCCTAGCTTGGGGAAACTTCTGATAAACACCTCAGCCTGCCTGGCTTATGGGGCACAGCACCATCCCTGGAGGAGACACCTCTTATTTGTAATGAATTTACTGACTCCTACTTGTTTTTTAGGGTAGCAGAACAGGGGTGATAGCTGTAGTGCTCATTGCAATTATTCAGGGTTTAAAATACTGGCCTAGAAAATGGGACTGTAGGCTTAGTCCTCTTTCCTGTCCAAAATGTTTCACAGCTGTGTCTCCCAGGATGTGGCCCTAGATGCTGAGCTGTATAGCATGTGAAGGAAATTTATGTTGAAGAGCCTTAACAAGCCAAACACATCCTGGAGACCAGGAAGGACACTACTGGGCTCCTTGTCACCATGAGCATCCTGGTCTCCAGATCCCACCATCTGCATCTCAGTTGTGCTTCCTCCCTCTGGCCCAATGAAACTTGAATTCTGTTCTGCATTCTGGCATGATGCTGGGGAGAATTTGGTGACTTGATCCCACCATGCTACAACCTGACCTAGAACATGCTGGCAAAGGAACTTTCAGATTTCATGCTCACTTCCAAAGCAAGGACTCTTAGAAGAAAGCTATTATGCCAAAAATATCGCCATAATCTCAGGTGTTTCAGAAGAAATGAGAGAAGCGGTAGCATACGTTCACATCAGTATCAAGAGACTGACAGTCAGTAAGTGATATTTGTGCTCTGAAGCCTCAACTCACTAAGGAATCTGCAATGTTGTCAATCCCAGCCCTGGCAGCTGATGTATACGAGGTCTGGAAATGCTCTCTGCTGGCACCATCATCATCACCCCAGAATCTAAGGGGGTATTCAATGTCACCTCCTCCTTTGGCTGTCATCCATGGTAAGTGACAAAAAAAGGGTGTATGTGCAATCACTGTTTTATTCAACAACTTCCAACATTTCTTAGTGAAAAAAAACAAGAGGACAGTTTCTGTGCTGCCTCACCAAAGGAGAAATGTTTACTTTCTTCCCATTCTTAGCCCATAGAAGACACCCTTATAGTGCCAGAAAAAGCTGCACTTGGAATGCAGAAATACTATAGGTTTATAATGTAAAGAATTTGATTTTCCTGTTGTCTTTTTCTTCTTTTCCCCAAATGACGAAATCATTTAAAAAATAATTTAAAGGGAAAAACAATCTGCTAAGAGAGAGCAGCCATAGAAAACACCAATTTACTGGTGGTTTTCTAACAAGGGTAGCTGTGTAGGGGAAAAGCAAAAGGAAAGGACATGTGTCTTTGCAGCCATTCCAACAGCCTTCACCTGCCACTCTCAAACAGATTGTGCCACAGTGGAGGAGTTCTGAACTAGGCTGAATTCCCTCAGGAAATATACTTGTGAAAAATGGGACATACAAAATCATGACCTGAAAGTGGGTGTCAAGGTGAGGGATGACTTTTTGGTTGCTGTGGGAGTGCAGTGCAATCTGGGAGAGCTCTGCTGTGCACAGACAGGTCGTGCCCTCCTGCAGGGACGTGTCCGTGTGCCAGAGGATGGGGTTTGAGGACAGCCTTACAGCAGGGACTGACCTCTCTCTCTTGAGCTATGGACAATTTTTAGGTGCTTTGGGCCCATTGCAGTGGGGCTGTGCACTCTGGCAGTCCAGACTCCTGGCCAGGGGCACCTCAGGGGGAATGGAAGGGATGAAAGCAGAGCAAAGCCATGGTAGAGAGCCCCTGGCTCAGCATGGCAGCATGGCATGTGGGAATTAGCCTTCAGCAGAGTTTGTAGCAATGCCAGCTCTTGCAGCTGGGCGCAAAACCAGAGACAGACAGCTTAAAAAACCCCACACAACAGCCTCTTTATATGAGCAAGGTTTTGAGAGTCATCACAAAATGTGTTTGGGCACTGTGCTGAAATCCTGCTCAGCCACCTGCCAGCGTGTTTTAGAGGGCAGTGGAGAGCCCAGACCCACTGCCTGCCAGCCCCACTGCCCCACCCCCTATCTGGGCAGGCAGGCAGAGCAAAACACAAAGATAAACTGCTGTTGGATTGTATAAAAACAGGGTATCTGAGGAAACCAGGTTGGAAAGGAAATGAGAGACCTGGAAAGTGAGGCAAAATACAGCAGGAGAAGAAACTATGAGAGAACATCCAGGTGTGTTTATGTGTGTGTGTGGTTTAGCAACTTTGTCAAGATATTCCCATCATCCCCAAAAAAGTAAGAGGAAGAAAAAGGGTCTAGATTTACAGCCCCTGAAGTTTATAGAATCCTAATAAAAAGTCCCTCATATACTTATCAAAATCTCCTGTCCACACATGGGCCCAAACAGAGATTGCTGTTTCTTGGAGTTTTATTTTCTTCTGTGTCTTGCTGACTGGAAGACACATGAAATATGTATGGAAATATTGGAATCCACAGAAGATCCTTTAATACTACCTTCTCTGGTGATTAATTTGCCTTTGCCATGGGCCTGTTCTTCTATCCTGTGTCTTAATTCTTTTGCACTTGGTAAAAAGCAGGCATTTACCCTGCATGTAGCCATATTGTAACAGGCAAATTTTCTTAAACTGTATTTTCTACTTCCCCACAAGATACTCCAAGGGAAAAGCTCATTCTCTTATCCTAGTATTTCACATTATAATATCTGTAAGTTTCTGTGCAATGGAGGAAGGACAAACCTCCCCTACAGTTTACCTCCTATATCCCATAATTTCTGTTATTAACCCTCTAATGGGGACATCTTAACAAGATACCTCAGGCAGCTCCAATAACATTTGCAGGGAAAACACTTTGTTGTGGAGGATGTGAGATCCTGAGGGATCCACCTAGAAGTGCCTTTGTCTTGGTCTCACGTGACAGTGCAGTAGACTGTGCCAGTGCTCCATGTCCTCAGGGCACCTGGTGGTGTCAGAACCAGCTTCCTCCATCCTTGCTCATCCTCTCTCCCAGGAAATTTCAGGTCACTGACCTCAGCAAAGCAGGATTTATTTCCATTGTTTCTTTTACTTCCCTGTAACTGAGTAAAAATGTGTACCTGTGGAAACAATTTTTTAAAAAAAATATTTTGGGCAAGTTCAATTTTTTCAGTTCTCTATCTACAGAGCAGACAGTGTGGTGAGCTCCTCTTGCTGCATGGCTGTAAAGCAAATGGAAATTCTGAGAATGCAAATGCTGAGTATGTTTGAGGTGCTTATAGAAAAATCCAAGTGAGCCCCTCATACTCTGAAATATTCTGTTTCAGTCAATATTTGCCATGCTTGGATTGGTCATTCCTTGGCATACTGCCCTTTAGCTCTATCATTTCATAGTCAATTCATAGAAAAATGCCAAGCTGGCTGACTGGAAATCTTTGCTGTAATATAAGCACAAAGGGCAGATCAGTAAATGACAGGGGAGCAGATACCGAATTCATTGCTTCTGGCTGGGCTAGAGCTGGTGAGGTGAAGAGTTACTTCCACTGGGATTGGGAAATTCATACCCTGCCACAGATGATTGCTTTGCTCATGATCACAAAGATTAACACATGGAAACAATCTGATATCCTGCTTTCTGGTTAAGGTTAAGCATTTCATTGATCTCATGGGACTTGGCACTGCTTCAGATGTGCATCATCTGGTCTACAAGAAACTGGGACAAGTGCATGTGAAACAAACAAAGTGTGAAAAACAATAAGTACACAATAAAGCTAAAACCAGCACTTTGTCCAAAGTATTGTGGGTTTAAGTGTTGATCCACACATCAGCATCTTCTTTTGTTACTGAGTATTGTGCAGAACTGGGAGTTCCAGGAGAGTGTTGATATCCTTTTCTGAATGTGTCTTCCAAATTAACTTGAATTCAGCTCTGTCTTCCCTCTCCTTCCTTTCTCAAGTGTTCCCTTGTTATGCATTAATCAAAATTTTAAGTCACTATTGCAGTCTCTATTGGTCTTGAGGGGAAAAAAAAATGCAGCACCCACATATGGGTTTGAACATTCTGTTTTGTAGGGCTTAATTTTTTAGGGATGTGAGTGACAGTTTTAAAGTTTCTCTTGTGGGGCTGTTGAAATCTTCTTCTACCTTCATGAGAATATTCCTCTTTTCATGTTTTTGAAATGGAATTTTCATTTTCATTTCTATTGCTTGAGGAAAATTAAATGGAGCACCAGGGAAAGTGACTTTCCTCATTCAGATTAGATTGGTCTGGTTTCTCATTAGAAAAAAAAAAAAAAGATAAAAAGATGAAGCACTTGACAGTGCAGCCATATCAATCTTAGCTGATCTTAACTTTTGGGGGAATGAGGGTTTCTGAGTTAGTCTTTCATCAGTCTGTCAGGGCATTTATTTTCTTTTATAAACTACAGGTCCTGTTTGCATTTTTGTGGCATCTTCAGTCCCGATGGACTGACAGCACTCACCTTCTATCCATCTGCTCTGTCTTCTCCCTCTGTTGAGGTACAGCTGCCACAGTCTCTGGAGCACAAATCGAATATGTGTTTAATTGTGTATAACAACCCTGTCCTGGAGTGAAGGACAGAAGCAAAGCAGAATCCAGCAGAAACAGCAGGGGACCTTCACATAAAAGTGTAGCTAAAAAATGAATATTCAACTGAAATAATTTTCTGACAAGAAATTTCACTTCATCTCCTCCCTTACCTAGTTCAAACCTGTTTGTATTACAGGTATCATGTGGAAGGTATCTGATCTGCCTGTCATACCCTACAGCTAGTATTTTGATCAAAACCCACAAATTTTTAATTTATTCTAAATTTATTTAGGTAGTACGTGCTTTCTGACTCTCAGAGGTGCTCAATGTCCTTGCAAAAAATCAGTGGCTATTGACGGAGCCCCACATGCATCTCATCCCGCTGAAGCACAGGATCCCTAGACAGCCCAAATCAGGAGCATCGAATGAATTCCTGCTCCAGGAAAGTTTGATCATAGCAGTACCCTGCTGATACACACTGAACACAAAGTCAGAAAACTGGTCAGGATATTAACAGCCCCTTCTAGCTAATAAGGCAGTTCAGCACCTGAGATAAGCACAGGCATTCAGGGTTTACAGCTGCTGCAAACAGTGGCACTTCTAATGGTAGAATAGCAGCAGTGCTCTGGGACTTTAATTCAGCAACTGGATGGTCAGTGATATAATTTTATGTGGCTTCCACATTGCTGTCTGCAAGAAAACAGGACAGCCAACACAGTAGCCCAGAAGCATTAGCATGTCCCTACTTTTGTTGGGAGGAGGCTATTTTGGTGGTGAAGGGAAGAAAGCAGAGCAGCTGTGCGCTGGCAAGCACAGGGAGGGGTCTTTGGTGAACAACCGAGAGGAAACACCTTGTTACATGGAAAGTCTTTAGCCCCATTTAGCTGAAATTGTAGGGAAGGATATTTAGCTAGTGAAAAACAGTTTGAAGACAGAAATTTGTTGAAGTCAGTGAAATGCTGCTTAAGGCAGATGAAAGTAGTGAGGTACACAGCTTTTCAAGAGTCCTGATTTCACCAAGGCTTTTCTGATTTAATGATATGCTGCATCTCTAAGCTGAGGCCATGTGTGTGGCAGTGCATGCTCTAGAGTTATCTTTAGCATGGGCCATTATCCTAATCATCCCTGAGCATCCTTTATGGGTGTGTCAGTCTGCCAAGGAGATTTGGTACTCATTGTAGCAATCCCCCTCCCTACTTTCCAGTAATCTCAAGGGACTCATTTGGGCATGTCTATCACATACAATTATGTAGAAACCCTGTTAATTAATTAATATTAACTTCTAACAGTTATGTAATTAATTGCATTTGGAAGAACATAAAAAATTAGTAAATAACCTCAAAGTGTTGAGTCCTATTTGGCAAGATAATACAGCTCATCCCACCCAATTACAATGATAAGATTTTAAACTAATTGAACTCACACTGTGCCTCCATTACCTGGCATTCAGCAGCACACAGAGAAGATTAAAGGGATTCAGGGGATGGTGTGTTTATAAAACCAGGAATAGTCACTCCTAATTCTTATTTAAGCATAAATACATTTTAATTCACAATTGAACATTACTTTTAATCGAGTTTGCCATAGAAATTAGCATGTTGAGAAGTTTGGGGCTTTTGCTGGTGTTTCAGGTTAAAAATAGTGACCTGGGATGCTCAGGACCTCATTCCACAATGGCAGATGCATATCCTGCAATCAGCTGCTCACCACGGCACCATAGGAGCAGAGGGCCTGCCAGACTGTATTAAATCCTTTGTTCATCTAACTTGACATTTTGCCTTCTGCACTGATATTCTTGAGGAAGGTGGAAGGCTCCCATAATGCCAATTACCTATCCAATAATGCTGTGTGGTGTACAGGGATGAAACATCCTTCCAGAGCCCTGCAGGCAATTAGCATACACCCAGAAGAGTGATATTCAATTACCCTTATTATTTCAGCATGCCAAGCAAGCAAGAGGTGGTTAATGATTGCACAAAATTATCTGGCCTTTTAGGAAACTAAACTCAGAATTACTTTAGCCTTACTCTGCATATCAGCAAGACCCATATGAGGCCCACTAGCAGCAGTAAAGCTGATGGAAGGCCAGTGACAGATTATTCACTTGCATGGTAAAATTTGTATTTTTAAGCCTCTTATTCATACCCACAGAATTAGTCATGAGGGACATTTTGCAGGATGAAAATTTTCACCCAGAAGCAAATCTATTACTCTCCCCGCCTGAAGCTCAAGGCTTTTTGTTCACTGTACAGAACTGGCTATTTTTTAAAGCAAGTTTTAGGCTGCTGAGCTCTCAGATTCTCTTGCAGCACTTTGGGCTCAGAAGTTGATGGTGACCATATCCATGGTACCCTGATATCTTCTGCCACTCACAGCAAAACAAGCAAAAGATTGAAAACTGAATTATCTTTCAAATACTAATTCTAAAACTTTGCAGTAGGGTTTGCACTTGAATGGGTATTTCTGTTGTCATGGAAAAATGGGGTCAAAGACACCAAGGTCTATCTAAGCTGTGTAGGAAGACAGTATAGACCCATTCCCTACCATATCAGACCATGCAAGAAGAGAGGTGGTTAACAACAACAGCTGTGAGAAATTGTACATTTGATACCTATTTTTACCAGAAAGGTCTGGGCTGGTAACTTTATGTCCTTCAGAGAAAGCACAAGGGAGATGATGATGAAATGCATCTGCATTTTTTATAGTACCAAACAAGTGCTGAACTTTGTCACACTGGTGTTATAAGTGGGCTGCAGGTGAAATTTCCCAAGAACTCTGAGGGACATGTACTCTGATTAAGATGTATTGAATCATTACTTATTCAGTAAGAGGCAGTTAAATTCTTCCTGCTAAAAATTCAAGGAAAAAGCATTGTCTTTAAGGCTTAAAAGAATTATCTTCCTTTTATGTGAAAAGCTGTCTGTTAAAACCAAGAGTGGGGTGATGGGTGCCTCTTAACAGCTTCAAACCATCATCCAAGTTCATAGAGACTCAGGATCCCAGTTAAAATGCAGTCTCATACCTTTCACCAGTACTGATTGGATCAAATGTACATTCAGTAAATACATATCTGTCCCCTGATGTTCATGGCTTTGCCTCAGTGAATACCAGGACTGATTCTGACCTGTTTCACACTTAACTAAGAAACAATTTAATTCCAAAGCCTTTATAGAAAAATACTATTTGTCTAAATTGACTTTTAAAATGGACTAGTTAGGAATGGGAATTTTAGTCTCTGTTTTGGGCATAGTCTTGGGATTCACAAAGAGGACATCAGGATTTATATTCCCCAATGGCAGACTTACTGCTTATGGCAGATAAAAACCAGCTGCCTCCTCATGGGTCACAGTGAGCACATGGAAATAAAATATTGCTTTGTCAAGCTTACTTGATTATTGCAAAATTCGTCTCCCTAATATCTCTGTTTCCTGTAGCAGATGATAGGAAAAAGTGAGACTAATCAGCTAAAATGTTTTCTTTTCCACATGAGGATTAAAATTTCACGGTGTGCTTTCAATTCAAATATTCTTGAATAACTACAACTGTAGCTTATTGAATAAAATGGGTGTAAACTAGAAAAACATATGGGTTTACTCCTCTCATTAATCAGAAGAATAAATTGCATTAAGATGTTGATGTTTTCCTGGAACAGAAAACAAATTATTCTGTGAATGACAAATAGGAAGTAACACCGAACTGCTGCAAGTTTTGTAGCAGCGGCCGCCAAGAGCTGCAAACATCAGAGGTAAATGAATAATCACCAACAGAGCAGAACAGCCATCAGACATAATGATGGAAAACCTCCTTTCACACTCACAGACATCAAGTTTTCTGTGCAATTAAAAGTTGGCAGAAGCAAACAATTGGCTTTAAAACAAGCGAAAGAGCTATGAAAAGAACCAAGTTTTTTGCTTCAGTGAGTGGACTGTCAATGAATTCAGTTGCTCTACTTGGAAAAGGGAGCAAACAAAAGCATATGCTTTTGTATCCTTCAAAAAAATTAAATGTAAAGAAATCAAACTATTTACTAAATCAAACAAGAACTACCCAAAACATTAATTTCCTGCATTTCTTTCGAAGCAGAACTAGTAATGTCTCTCAAAAGTGTCTAGATTTGTGTCCCTCTTGAACAGAGTGCAGAGGAGTGGGGGCCAGGGGTTGTATCCCTAACTGATGAACAGCCAGAGCAGGATAAAGGGGGATCACTAAGTGTCTTATTCAGTGATACCTATTTTGTTCTGGTGGAGTGCTATTGATTTCTTAAGCATCACTCACACAAGTGAGATGAGAGTTTGTTTGTGTCCTTTGTGGCTCAAAATCCTTTAAGCAGTATTTGACTCAGTATTTTATTGTGAGCTACTTCTATTTCCTGAAGGAAGTCACCAAAGAAGATGGAGGATGTTATTTGGGTGGCACCTGGTAGGAGATACTGACTGAAGAAGGGGCAATGCAGGAAGAGAGGAAGTGTGCTGGAAACAGAGAGCGATTGATTTTCTCAGTCTTACAGAGTAAAACCAAGACAATGGGACTTTGCATGGTGATTTCCTTGTGAATGATTTTCTTTCTGTCTGGGCTTGTGAGTTGGAGGTACAAAACTTGGAATTTGTCTGGCTTTGTTTTTGTTCTCGTTCTAAATTTCTGGTAAATTCTATCATTTGGTAAATTCTAATTTCCATATCCTAAGTACTTCCAGCACTAAGTGGATAGCAGTATTTCACTGATCACCATCTTTAAATGACTTCAGCCATTCATGCTGAGAATGTTAGGCAAATAAAAGTCATCAATCTCACCACTGAGCAAGAGGGTTCAGTGCTGCATTTTTCTGTGCTCTTGATGGTTTTATTTTTATTATTAGGAAAGAAGATAGACTTTTAATTGAAGTCCTTTCCATGGAAATGAGAATACCTGGAATTTTAGAATAGAAGAAAATAAATTAAATAGTGCCTTTCAGAAACATTTTCTAATTTTGGCCATTCCAAGTGAAAAGATGGTACTGTCAGTCTTTTAACCTTTAATGAAAAATTTCAGGCATCTTGAAATTTCAGAGTTAAAATTTATCTGCATAAATCTCCTGAAATACTACAGAAAATGTCATTTTATTACTATTATTCACCACTGCTTTTTAGCTGTATTTTAATAGCAAGGTGCAAAGCAATTTATTGCCTTAGCAAAAATTACTTTTCTGGGTTGGCTGTTTTGGCTACTAGTGCTCAGTGAAGGAAGTTCTAACATGAGTGGCTGGCTATTAGCACATTAAGGTATTGCTGTGTGGGAAAGCATTTCAACACTTGAGTGTTTCATTGAACTGAAACCACAATTTAAAAGGGTATTGCAAATTGACCTAGGTAAGTACGTAATGCTGGAGCAGATAGGAACACCTAGAAAAAAAGAAACTTCTCAGGAATGTGAAAAGATTAGATTATATTCTTTGCACTAGAAAATTAGGGAAATGAAAAAAAGAAAAGAGAACACAAAATAAAATCCTGCCCCCTTACCTCAAGAGGGGGCCAATTTGTTCAATGCAAGATCAGATCCAAAGGTTCTCGTGGATCTGGGCATCCTGTCACAGGGACATCAACCACCTTCCACACTCCTCTGTTGCCAGAGACCTATATAAATACTGGTGAAAATTAAACAGACAAATTTAAAAAGTAAGACTGGAAAAAGTTTTAGATTCTTTGTTTCAGATTCTGTGAAGTTTTTCAAAAGATAGGCTCTTAATTCATCACACCTTTTCTATCAGGCTGCAGCAGGATCTTCCCAGTGAACGCTTGGATTAATCAGGTATCATGAATAATTGGCCTGTCTTTGTTAAGTTTGAAATAGGAAAAACACAAGAGGAGAATGCTAAGAAAGAGAGAAAAAAACCCCTTAAATTCAATAGAAATAAAATGCAAGAGGGGATGATGGTGAGCCTGAGATTTTAAAAGCTACCTACATGAATGTTAATAGTTTGGGCACGCTTGCAGTCAGATTGCTTTGTGGGTGCATTGAGTGCCAATGTCAGGATTCATGAGAAGGACAACCAGTTGTCCAAGCTCCCTGGCTCCCAGTATTTGTCCTACAAATTCTCACCCTGACTCTTGCCAGTGCAATGACAGAGAAGGACGTGGTCCTTCATCACTCCCAGCTCACCAGTGACAGCTATGTCCATCACCCAGGTATCAAGATAACATTTTAAGTGCTTTAAACACAATTTGAAATTCAAATATTTTCTCTTGCTGCTTCTGTGCTAATTTAGGACCCCAAGTAAATATGAGTTCAGTTTCACTGTTGAATTCCACATGAATTGCCTAAACCAGGCAGAAACATTTTTCTTCAGCTTTGCCAGAAAATGGCTTTTATCAAAAAGTTTATGGGAAACATTTGCAGACTGAGCTTGATTTTCTGTAGTTTTTTTCATTTTCATTCAGAAAGGCATTTAAAACTTAAGCAAATTTTTATAGCATTTGCATGCTCCAACTATAGAGACTTCGGTGGTGTAAATACTCAGCCAACCAATAGGAGGGCTTGGACCCCTCCTGTGAAATGGGATTGTTCCTTTATTCTCACAGTGTATTTAACAGTATGAAAGCTCTACACAAAATAAACTTCTTGTAGGTTCTGAGCTTGGTTCTCTTATTGGAAAAATAGTAGTGTAATTTCCCTGCTACGTGTATAGCACTTTCCTTGTTAAATATAAATATGTACATATATTCAAAACCATATTTCCTATATATTTATGTTCAATTTTTTATTGTTGCTAGTGGATGATGTAATTCCTTACTCTATGCAATAATTCTCTTAGTAAAAGTACCTTGCAACTACTTTAAGTTTTTCTCTATCCATTTGTTCAAACCAGCACAATGACTTGTCCTGCATCAGTAGGTTACTAAACTACACTCACTAGAACCATAGGTGCCAGGACACAGGAGAGAAATGGTTTCTCTGTTCACCTCAAACAGGGAAATCTGAGAAAACTAAAATCAAGGAGGTGCTTCCTACTGTTATTTGCTTTTTTTTTTGTCAGTGATATTTGGCATTTAAAAACAAACGAACGAACAAAAATACAACAAAAAATACCCCAACCAAACAACGTCTTTAAACATATCTTGGAACAGATCCTTCCCAATTGCTGAGGCAGGTCTTTTCTCCAGAGAGATCCCAAGAGAGAACAAACTTTGCAGAGTGTTTAAAGTTTTAGACCTCTTACAAATTTTAATCTTGTACAAGGAACCTTCTAGAATTAAGAGAAATTTGCCTGTGTCAAGGTTACCTCTGTGTGTCCCAGGAAAGAAAACAAAAATGCCAGAAACAAGGCTTGTGTTCTTTAAAACTGAAAGCTACATTTCTTGTTTTCGTATGTGTTCTCTCTTTCATATGTACTTACTCTTTTTCTTAATCTCAGCCTCAGGTTTTTGTAGCTGTAGCAGCACCTTGGCTCACCCTTGTTACCTGGTGCTTTGTCTCTGTCAGGCTTTTACATCATTCAGAAATTAAATAATAGAAAAGTAGTTTGGTATTTGAAGTTAAAATTGTTATTCATATCAATGGCTCGGAGACATTTGCTAATGAGATGTTGGCGCAAAGGATTTAAAAATTTTAGCTACTGGTTTTTAACTTCAGAGGAACTGAGCAGCAGGTGATTTGGTGTTGGTTTTTTTTTTTCTCCTCTTGCTTTTGTGCATGTTGAAGTTTTTGAAACAAAGATCACTTTAGCATTAATACACTCAAGAACTACGATGGCAGTCAGTTTGTCTCTCCCTAGCTGCTGGTTCACCACCATGAGGAACTGATGTCTAATCCAAGCACCATCAAGTGTCAGCACCATCAGTGTCCCATGTTAAAGCCATGTTGCCCTCATCATCTCTCTGACTTCTGCATGACTTAAATGTGCACTTGGCACTGTTGGCTCGGTGGGCTGTGCTGACACCCTGGGAGCCAGCCTGTGCAAGGGTGATGGTTTGTTCCTGTCCTGCTTACAGCGCTAGGGTGCCAGTTTAGCACTACGTGGGTGTAACCAAACTGTGTATTCCACTCCCCTCTACACCATTTCTGAGGAACTGGGAATGGGGGGCCCTTTGCAGGAGCTGCCTGGTGCACACCAGACACCTCAGGCTACAAGCTGGATGTTAAATGAGATAAACAGAAAGAGGCAAACCCTACAAGGCAGGCTAAGGTTTCTTTTTCTTCACAAATAACTCAGCTGTGATAACTCCCCTCTGGGGAAGCACCAGCACAGTTACAGCCAGCCTGAGGGGTCGTCTCTGCTAATGGGCCCTGGTGGACTCAATGACACCAACAGAACTGGCAGATGCAATGACTTAGACTATCAAGGACTCCCAAAATATCTCATGATTCACAGTGTTACGTCGTCCTTTGTGGAACTCCCTGCCCTGGGGAAGGTACTGAGCATTCCCACATGAACCCTAGTATGCATAAACCTTTGCCTTGGGAACTGGGGAGAGCACCATTTGATAGATCCTGAGGAGGATCAGAATTTCCCCAGGACTGTACCATGACTCTGACCAACAGGTGCCAACAGTGACAACAGTGTTGTACTCTGACACTGGGGATTAAAGCCAGTTTTCTCTGTGTGGTATTTGTTGTAATCTCTTCAGTAAGTTGTAACTCCAAACTGTAATTTCTCTTGGCGTGGTTGAGTGGGGTTCAGTTCTCTGATCAGTTTACTTTCAGACTACCATAGTTCTGAGCAGTCCTCAGCTGACATTTTCAGGTGTTTTCTGACAGCCATGGTGTGATGCTTCCTGTGAAGATCAGTTTCCGTGAGGCAATATGCATTTTCTTGAATCCCTGTTTCTGATGCCACTTTCCAAAGGAAAGGTCTAAGTATTTTTCTGAATTTTCCTTCACCCCACTTAAGTGCTGGGCTAAAGGCAGAAATGTTGTTTTCCTCATGGACTTCTTGGGTTGCTCATCTTATTATTTGAATGCATCTTTCATTTGATGTCATGACAACCAGGCAAAATGGACTGCTGTTGTCATGCTTGATTTACAGCTGGGATACTGAAGCAGAATGTAGCTGAAGTGACCAGAATAACTGGTGATCATTAAAGCCTGAGTGATGAGGGGCCTAAGGAGACACCTGAAGGCTAGTTTTCAAGGGTCTGTAGCTCTCTCATGCTTTTTGCCCCTCCTGCTGCTGTGCCAGCCAGCAGCATCGCTTTCTCCTGTCATCTTTCACCTCTTGCTTTGCTCTCTGTCTTCTGCTGAAATCTCTCTCCTAAATTTAGTCTGGTCACAAAAGTGCACAATGGTAACCTCATGTAAATAAAAGCATTCCTTAGTCCAACTAATCCCACTGACTTCAGTAAGAGTAATAGCATTTGGCTTTATATATCAATAAACAAGGGGGAAAATGGTGGAGTTGGAAATATATTTTGGTATTTCATCTTGGCTGTGAAACAAATATGCATTTTCTGGTAGTCAATTCATATTATATGGACTACTAAAACAAGTGTATCAGATGACAAGACCTGCACACAGGCTCATATTTGTGGGCAATAAATCAGGCAGAGAGTGAAGAACTGTGTGTTGCTATTTCAAGGGAACAATGATCAGAGCTTGATGTAGGATTAAATCCATAAGTTCTGGGAAAATAAACACTTTTTTTGGTCTCAGAATTCATCTTTTTGTCTCATTATTTACTTGCAGTTTGTCTATGGGCAGACAATAAGGGAATAACAAACAACACTGAGTCGCAAAGAGGAGCCTTCCAAACTGGGCTATGCTCCTGTGTGGGTGTGACACTGAAAGAGCAGCAAAACTTTGGTGTCTTGCTTGATCAGCTATATCCCAAATGAAGGCCTGGATACAAACTCTGCAAGAGAGGTTTGGAAGAGCTGCAAGGGGAGGGTTCTTGCCTCATTTGCCCTTTCACTGTAGGAGCTGGGATAGTGCACTAAGTGAACTCTGCGTTTTATACTGTGTTTAAAGGGAGAGTCAATGCTTGCTTTTTAGTCCAACCTAAATTCAAAAGCCACTTCAATCTTTTGATAGTTACATTAAAAATATTAAAGCAAAATTTTCCATATCCCTTAGTTAACAGCCTCAGCCTTTTCTATATCCCTTAGTTAATATTAGTTTTTTAATAATTTACCAAACCTGTTAAATTCCCATGTTACCTCTACTTCTCATAGAAAGTGTGAAAAGGCACTACCAGGGTAGGGGCACAACTGTATGCCACAATGTCCTTAATAATTGAGAGGGATTTTACTTCCCCTCAGTCTTGCGTGATTGAGTTCAAATTTAATAGGCAGTATCTGTTCCCTGGACACATATTTTTCATAAACAAATGAAAATGGTTTATGGTTTATGACCACAGTAATCAAGACAAACTTCAGTATTGGATGTCTGTCTATTCTGGTGTTCTCCAGTACAGAAAAGGAAAAGCTCCTTCTGAACTTGGATATCTCAGCACCAGGTGAAAGTGCTTTGGTGGTGTTGCTTTCCTATCAGGTAACCCCATAAAACATGTGGTTTGACTGCATTTTGAGAATTCTTATCAGGCATCCTAACACGTTCTTCCAACACTTACAACTCCAAAAAAAATCTACTGCTTTCATGTTTTACTGCCTATGTAAAAGCACTGTATGTAATCAATGGGATTACATACAGGGTATACATACAGTCTGGGAATTTGCATTCAAACATAGTGATTCTCTTTTTTAAAAAACAAATGTAGGTAGGCAAACAGCTCAACATGCAATCCAGAAAAGAGAATCGGCTGCTTTTGAGAAAGTGATTGGCAAGAGGAAATAAGAAGAGGGACGTGAGCAGAAGAAAAGCTATTTTATTAAGGCCTGAAGGCGCCATAAAGCAGGGGGTTGTTGCTGAGCTTTATAGTGTTTAGTAATTTATAATGAGACTGCATCCCTGAGTATTTCCAGGTGACTCACCTCCCTTAACTTCCTCGGGTTATATTTGACCCCCACATGGAAGCCTTGGTGTTGTCTCTCCAAGTTCAACATTTCTTCTGTATGCCAAGCAAGGTATCTTGTGCTTTCCTTTGCAGTCCAAGGTTATCTACCCATCCAAAGTCAACACCAGGCTCTGACATGCACTAGTGCATCATTAGCAGCGTTATTAAACTGTCCACAGAGCTGGCAGCAAGATAGTCATATCTCTTGATACTGCTTAAATCTATAGAAATATTTTTCACTCCAGGAATTAAGCATTTGGCTATACTTTCAAGAAAGGGGAGTGCTAGACCAGATATTTTGTGGAAACTGATTTAGGGAAGATGTGGATGAACTTGGCATCTTTGTAACTTCAGATGCTTCCAGATAAGCTTTGATCTTGGCACTCCATCATGAAATTCATTTTCCTGGGAGACTTCACAGTAATTCAGAATTAGAGTGCTATCTGCTTTTCTAAGCATGGATGACTAGCATCAAACTTTAAAACATATTATCTTTACAACTCTAATTAAGAAAAACACCTTAGGTTAATTGCTTACATCCAGATGTATTAACTGCTGCACCTATTTATATGTGGAAGGTGATGATAACAACAGGAAGGTCTACAAGTAAAAGAAAAATTATAGAGGAAGTTCATGCCAAAAATATTTGTATTCCTCTCATTCCCTCAGGAAGAAAGCTTAGATTGCAAATGTAGGTACTAGATAAACTGACACAACTATTTATCATTTAAATGTGCTATTCTCATAATTCTAAACCCCCCAGATATTAATAAAAAGTCACCTTAACATCTGTTAAAAATAATGACAAATGTGTAATAAATATTTTTGACAGTGTAGCTAAGTATGTTTTTAAACATTGCATCACTTATTTAAAAGTCCTGTTCCACCACAAAAACACTTCATGTCCTGAATTGCACAAGCTTAGTTTTGAATAAATGACAACAACACTGAATACCACTAAGGCTGCTGAAGAAGCCCATGCATGGAAGCCCATACATTAAAAGGAGGGGTCACATTTTAGTGGTAAAATAAGATGATCAGGAAGAAAAAAGCTTGCATAGAGACACCCACGAGAAGTACTATGGTTTCATTAAAATGAGACATAAGACCATGTCTTTTTCCTTTTAATCATACAATTTTAATTCAGTCATTTAGTGACTTCTTCAGTCTGCTCTCAGTTATTAGAGGATCTCTGTCTAAAGATGTTTTAACAACCCAAGGGCTTGCCTTAAATATGTACTTAATACTTAATAAAATTGAATCAGACTACCTGCAATCCTTCATTTCCATATTTAACGTGTACAATGCTTCACTTAAGTAAAAGAAAGCAAAGGGCTGAAGGATGATAATGAGTTCATTTGCTGCTGTTCCATTCTGGTTTGCACATCTACTGTCAGCATTAGGCTTGATCACTCTGGACTGTGCCATAAAACCATTTCAAAAAGCTTGGAAAGAGCATGTTTTTGCTGTAAACATCAGGATAGGAGGCTGCTAACTGCAGAAATGTAAGAGTGTTTTTAAAACAAAGATGCAGAAATTAATATTTCTGGCTATGTGCTCTAAACAAACATCACTTGCTCATGTAGAGATGTTGACAAACTGGTCCTGCAGAAGGAAAACAATATTGATGTGCCTGATGTACTGTATTTTGGTGCTTTCCATTTTGATTCTCTGCAAGATGTAAAGCGACGCCTTCTATTGTTCCATCCAGGTAGTTTACCAGTGAATCCACAGACATCCGCAAAATCACAGCTGACATGCAAACTGAGGCATCTTTTAGTTTAAGGATGGAGCACACCAAAATCAGGAGTGGGAGACCAATCTGCTTGCATGTATGCCAGGTCAGCAGGTGAGGATATCTTCGGACCAGGTAAAAGACATCACTTAGAAAGCCATTAGCAGAGCAGGCCAGAGTGCACAAATGATTTAGTGAGCTTTCATCCCTTGGAGCACTATCCCTTCTGCTTAAACAAAAAATAGCTTTTCAGGACACGATTGAGAGAAATTTGTACTTTTTCCACTTTTCTGCTAAATAAGACTTCATGTCATTGCCTTAAATGCTGTAGTTTTCCAACAACAGAACAAACACTTTGGGAAAATGGACCCATTACTTTTTTGTCGGAAGGAATGGAAGAATCTGAAAAATGCCTGGATCTGCTCTGCTAAGTGGAGTAGGGAGAGTGGGCATGGTGAAGAGCTTTAAAAATTAAAATCCTGCTCATGGCATGCTGTACCAGTTTGACACTAGTGGAACATTGCCTTCCCATGTTAACTCTGGTTCCATGACAATCATCTCAGGCTCTTTTTCTCTGACGGTTTCTGTGGGTTTTGCCCCATCCAGAGATTTTTTTTGTTAGTCACTCCCATCCACAGTTTTATCCTCTTAGCTAAATTTCTTCCAAATCAGAATCACCACTTGCCACAGTCTTTGCTGCATGACTGCCAAAATTCATGTTGAGCAATCTTAGGATCTTTCCTGAATGTAACCTTCTGGTATTTTGAAAGAGACTGCCACTGTATTTGAATAATCTCTTTACATAAACCAGTATTATCTCAGAAAGCATGCCTTCCTGCAGCTATGAAATAATTTTATATGTTTCTAATTCTGCCAAGAAACCCTAAAGGGAATATTTTTATATTAAGGCAAGCCCGTAAATTTTAAAAAGAACTAAGGCTTGAATTTGGAATATAATTGCCCAATGCCCTCTCTAAATCTCTTAACTTGACACAATTAGGTGCTCTAGGAGGGCAATTGTAGTGAGTAGGTGACAGTGTTTTAAAAGTTATTGTGAATTCAACTGAACTGTGCACAGAGGTATATCCACCATTTCTGCATGCATATGCGTTGTCTGCTTTTCAGAACAATAAAGGATCAAGGTGCCGCCCAACTTCAATAACTAAAGGTCTGATGACATTTCCTATGGGCTTAGTTTTAGCCTTTGTGTTCTGGCTGGGCTCTACTCCAGCTGCTCCAGCCTGACCTACAATTTCATCCCCTTTCCAGGTCCCCATGCCTCTGTGATATAGTGAGACTGCCCTCAGCACTGCTGTGCCTTCCAATGCCAGCCTCAAGATCAGGGTGCTTGCTGGATGGGGAGAGTGTGGGGGTATGCCAAGGGTCAGAAGTATACCTCTAATTCAATTTCTTGTAATTTTTCACCAAAAAAAACCCCCTCCTGTCTGTGGGAATAGCCACTTAGTGAGAAGGACAGGCTGCAGAGGACGTCCAGGGCACATCAAGATCCCAACTGTCTTCTGATGAATAGAGGCATAAATAGGAATAACCCTCTGTGGAAATCAGTGGGGTTGATTTACCCTTTTGTTGACAAGAGGGGAATGATTCTTGTACCCAGGGTGATGTTGGTAACACAGGCATCTGTCTTATAGCCTGGCTCCTGGCTCAGGTCTGTGAGCACTGTAGAGCTATTGATTGAAAAAGAGAGTTTTGTGCCTTTGGTCTCACCTGCTCTAGCCTTTGTGATTTTGTTTCTGTGTTTGTTTTGCAGACAGCTAAATCCTTTCCTCCCAGTGTCACTGAGCCCTAGACAAACACTATGGTATTGGGACAACACAAAAAATGTGTATTGACAGTTTAATCAAAGAGGGTAGGGATGAGCTCTGGCCTGGCCATGGTCCCAGGCTATTTTTTTTTTCTTTTTTTTTTTTTTTCCTAATACTTCTTTTTAATACGTCTTGTTTTCTATCAGACTTCCCAACAGCTGCCACCAGTCATGGCTAACCCTGCTGTCCTGATGGATGTAGGTTCTGCTTGACAGGAGAATGAGAAGGCCCACAGAGTAATAGAACCTGAGGAGTTTTGTGTTCCACAGTGTCTCACACAGAAGTATAAAATAAACTCAAAATTAACATGTCTTCAATCCTGCCTTTGTGCCAAAGTAAGATATATTTTCATTTTCTGTTTATCCAACTAAAAATAGAGACGATGGGAGAATGGATTTTTTTTTACCTGGAAGGAATTACCAGTATTTTGGTGTTTGGTATTTAACTTTGGGAATATTAAAAGGTGAAATAGAAACTTTTATCGCAAAGGTGATATGAAATTAAATGAACTGAGCAATTTTGGAGCAATGAGGGCTACCATTGCCATCAGATATATAGTTTAAGCAGTATGTTCAGAGACCATGGGAATCTCAAGTAGATGACAACAGCAGCCACAAAGCACAGAACAGCTGAAAAAACCCCACATAAATCAATGCTGAAGCCATGCAGACAAATTATTTAGTTTGAATCTTCTGGTATAGGAAGAATAAAATGTACTATTTTTATTTCTAATTTAAATAGTAAATCAAACCCAGAATTTTCTTAAGGAAGTTTTCAACTCAGTGGAAGCCAGGTGTCATTGGAAAAGCAATTGGCTTGAATCTTTTTTTCTGTTCAGTTAAGAAGCATGTTATCCTTTTCTTTGTCATGCTCCAGGAGAACAAAGTCTCACTCATGCTTCAGCTTACCCTCAAGAGACAAACAAACATTTGCTGTGCCAGGACTCAGATCCCATAACAGATAGCAGGGACTTCTTTATCTTTATCACAAAGATCTCAGTCTTTGTTTTTTCCCTGATTCCTTGGACACAGCCTTAGGACTTCATAAATCTCGGACATCACCCAACTCTAGGAAATACAGCCAAGAGAGCTCTCATTGAATGCATGCACCAGAGGCTTTCTAAGGAACGAGGCAGAATTTACTGTCTCTTTCAGAATACAGGATTTTTTTAAACCTTTTTAGTGTATTGTGATATTTCTTCAGCTTTCTTTCAGCTTCTCAAGGATGTACACTTGTGAATTGTTAGAGGATGCTTCAGACGTAGGGCTGCGCACTGGAGGGGAGTTGCACAGACCCAAGTGATGTTTCCTCTGTCCATTGTCTCATGAGATCACTTGCAGCTAGCCTGGAGAAGCAGCAGGCAAGGACGGTTGCAGTCCTTGCAGGTTTGTTTGCCAGGGGTCAGTAAGATTGTGATGTGAAGTTTATTTGACTCCTTTTCTTTTCTTGGTTTCTAAAGCAGGGTCAGCAAGGCAGTTTCAGGCAGGAGACAGGCTGTACTGTTCCTCATCATCCTTTCTGTGCTAGGGTAAGAGCACACATCTGCAGTGAGAAGAATGAACTGTAAGTTTCTTTTACAGGTCTATTTTTTGGCCTGCCAGGGGACTGCATAGCAGTAAGAATAGCCTGAAGGTTGCTTTTCATGGGGCACTCTGCTCTCCTCAAAGAGCAGGTGTGTGACAGATGTTGGCTTTGTTTGGTGTCATGGTTCTTGCTGCTCACTCTGTGTAACTTAAAGCCCCCACAGAGCATTATGGTTGAGTCTCACAGGGCTGTGATGGAGCCCCTTAGAAACCTGGTAGGCATCCTTTGCTGGAGAGATGGGAAGTAGACAGGAATGCCTGAGACACTTTGTGCCCTTGAGCAGCAAGCACAACCCAGCTGTACAAGCTCAACCTTTCTGCTTGTGCTACAGGGCTGCAGAGAGGCAACTTAGCCTCACTGGATCATCGGATAACTCAGACTGGAAGAGGCATCAGAAGGGTTCACATGCTTCAAGCAGGGTCAGCCAAGGTCAGACCAGGATTCTCAGGCCTCTATCCAGGCATATTGCCAGAGAGACTCTTGCACATAACTCTTCTCCAGGCACTTTTTTTTTCTTTTCCTTTTTTTTTTTTTTTTTTTTTTTTTTTTTTTCTGAAAGCAGTAATATTTTCAGGAAACTGGGACATAAAAAGCAACAGAAAAATAGTGAAAAGCCCTGAATTTTTTCCTATTTTTTACCTGCTTGCCTGCATATGTTATATTTCTGCAACGTTTACTAAGATGTACTGCTCTTTAGGTGGAAGATTTCCTTTACAAAACAGCAGATATCTCTGCTTTAAACATCTTCCTCATTCCCTTTCTGGTGATGACAACACTTATTAGTTTACATGATAGATGTTTCATGTGGGCTGGAAACAGATAAAGAGACAAATCCTGATAAAGGATACAATTAATGTGATAGTTTCAGTGGAGTTTAGATGCTCCATATCTCTTTTGATTCCTATTCATTTTAGATTTGAGTACCACAGCCTGTTTCAGATATGGAAATTTCTATAGGGAATCTATAGCCAACTAGAGCACACCCAGGAACTCACTGCACAGGAAAGAGTCAGCTTAAAAGATGAGGTAGCAGGATGTTCCCAGAAGATCTGACCCTGTTTGTTTCCATTAATGACTTTCACACAAACAAGATGACTGCAGCACTGGCAGATTTGAGAAGCATCATCTTGCAGAACAGAATAAGAATACCAGCACAGGAGAAGGATAGTAGATCTGGCTGAAAAATATTGGAGTACAGGACATTAAAAGAAACCTTTAGGACAGGAAAGTCTCAGTTATAAACTTCCACTGTAACCTGATCAGGGCAAAGTGACTAAAGTCATCAGTTCAAGAAAAAAGAACTGAACCCAGAAGATGTTAAAAAAATTCTGTCAAGTTAGTCAGAGAACAAGATGCTCTTTAGGAGAACAGAACATGATTAATGAAATAGAGAAAAAAAAGGCTGATTGTGGTGAGTGTTTTTATGATATAAATACAAACAGAAAATGTGTATTTTACATTATTAAATGTTTTAGCTTCCTGTGCTCTCCTTGTTTTTGGATTTTTCACTGAATTAGCAGGACTTGAGCAGAATCAGGAGCAGCAAGAAGACCAGTGAGAAAAACTCATGTTTAGCAGGTATTCCCTTTTGAGATTAGGGTATGGGCAAGACACTTTGTGCTTATTTCCTTGTCTGCGTTTTCCTTTCCTTCCAAAGGTGTTGTAAAGCCATATTACTGAAGTCAAAGTATGATAATTATTTGGATCCTTTGTGGAGAATTTTCTCCTCTTATGTTCCACTTCTCTTTTTCTTGTAAGTAGATTCAATGTAGAAAGTACCAGATTTGAGGATTTGGAGTATTTCCTAAAAGCAGCTCACAGACACACCTACATGGTGTACGAGACCTTATTTCTGGTGTGGAGATTACTCCCACTTCTGCCCTTCCTACACTCATTTGTGATCCTCCTTAAATTTTCTCTCTTCTCCAGGGAACTAAGTTTCATTACCATATTGCCATTCCCAGTCTATGTTCTGCCTTTGCTGTCTGTGCATCCTTGGTTATTGGAAATCTGGGTAAATTGTTTATTTTGGGATCACACCTAACTGAAATATAATCTACAAGTTACCCAATGATCAGGACTCTCAGGCAATTTTATTTTCCTTATTTCCTTCTGCTGTAGATTTCCAAATGGCATTTTGTTTTGTCCAGAATTTTACCCTTTGAAGGATCCAGCTCAGGTTACTTTTTATCAGTTATTGTTTTATATCCTTGTATGTCTTAACCTGCGAAATTTTACTTACATATCTGTCTTTTTTTGCCTTTCTAGGTTTTGTAAGCTTTTTACTTATACCCTTATAAAGAGTAGTATATTTTAAATATTGTTTTAAAGGTGGATATTTATTTACATAATAATGGACGCCATTTCTAGAAGTTTTATTTCTGTCTGAGGTTAAAGATTTGTTACTTTCAGCTCTTCAGACAGCAATCAATTCTGTTCTCCTTCCACAGTTAAGCTGCTGTATCATCTCAGTCCAACAGAATTTGCTAATCAGTTTCCTTAGCTTGTCTAAATTTGCTTTTCTGAAGTCCAAATCTTTAGCTAAAGACCTACTCCTATTTGTTCTTTGATTTTAAATGTAAAATGAATCAATTTTTGGTCATTCTGCAGTTACTTTCTATTATTCTGTCCATTAGTCACCTCTCTTTTAATGTCCTTTACACTTGCTGAAATCCAACAGTGTTACCTCTCATTGACTGCTTGCAACTGTGATGAAGAAATGTGCTGGGTAATATATCCATTAATACCTTGTGCTGGTATTGATAGTGTTCATTTTTCAGCCAGTATTTCGGAAATTCAGCCATCCCTTAATGCAACAAGAGTCTGTAGTGTTTTTCTATGAAATGGAATCAGACCTCTCTGTCACGGTCACACCAGTCTGAAAGTGCAACTTCTCTCCTTACCTGCAAATTCATCCAAAATCCACCAAGCACCTGGCCTTGACTGTTGAAGCAGCATATCCCCAGAAATTCCTGTCCCACTTCCAGTGACCTTTCCTACCTGTCACCCAGCAGTACTAAATACTGTACAACCTCAATTAGTACCCTCTTGGTAATAAAACTATAAAATTCTCCTGCCTCAAAAACCTGTAGAGAGAGGGAGAAATGAAAGCTTTACAGAGGGTCTTTTGGGAGACTGGGCGCAGGCAGAGCCTACAGCTGAGCCATGACTATGGTGTTCAGTGGTGGAGGATTGCCATGGATGTGTGCCACCACAAAATAAAGTCAGGTACAGTTCTCATGCCCAGCTTGGTTTATCTTCCTCATAGGTATTTCATTGTGGAACTGGAGATTGTATTGTCAAGTTAAGGTAGAGCAGAACAGCAAATGATGATTGTCCAGGAAATGCTTTTCGGTTGATTGGGTCAGTGTTTAGAAAATATAACTATTGAAAAAGGGCAGAGAAAAAGATTGCTTCAAAGCCTGATGCATCTGGATTTAAGACAACTCTAGACAGATATTTTTTAGGATTTTACACAGTTGTAAGGAAACTTAAGGAGTTTGAGAAACCCTTTAAACTTAAAATTCAGAATTCTTGTCAAGCCTGGTCAAGTGTGTTGAGGCTTATGAAGACTGCCTGATTTTTCTATGCAAAAAATAGATTTTTAAATAGACTTCATGACTTTTAAGGTAGGAGACCTGACATAAACTGTGGAACTTCCGAACAGAATGACGGAAACCCATTAAAACTCTAGTGTTGTGGCCTCAGGGAGAATTTGATAATTTTCTTCAAAGAAAATGCTTTTAAAAAATATCATATAAGCAAACCAAAACCCAAGACACCATTTTACAGTTTCCAAGGTGTTTTCAAAAATGTGCCATTCTAATGGGGGAAAAAGATGAGAACCCCACTGCAGCCAGGAGGATGAGACAGCCGTGCTCTTTGCAGGCAGCCACATGGTGGCTAACATAATCTGTCACAGGCATTTTGCAGCACAGAGCCTGTGATCATTAAAGCCTAAAATTACATTCTTTGGATGGTCTAATTCCTGTCTATCTTGGCTGTAATCTCTTTGCTCAGAGCTGAAATGTCTTTCTTTCCCCTATAATTTTTACTATAAGGATGTATTTCCCAAAGTGAAAAAGTGTGTCTGAGACTACAGTCTGTCATAAAGCAACTGTCAAGTAGAAGTATTATTGTTAAAATACAGTAACTTGAGATATATTCCCACTAGAAACAGACAGGAAATACAGATTCACTGCCTGAAAACCTTTGTCATTTGGATCTTATTGTGGCCCGGTGATGCTAACTAGCCTGTTCACAAATTCTGCTCAAGCACAACCTCCTCCATTGTGTCACAGCTCTCAAGAGTACTCTGACACCTCAGGAAAACCTTCACCTCTCCTGATCTTTTAGATCTCAGAAGCATCTGCAAGGGCTTTTGTGTCAAGAAAAGGTGGAGAAGTTCCTGTGTTGTAACATTTCTTGCTTTGAGTTTTACATGCTTTGAAGGTGATGAGGAGTAAGTGCCATTTGACTCCTTTAAGGTTAAATTTCCAATAGCCAGTGAAGGGCAGATTGAGAGCTGAAAGTGATTACTGAGAGCAGTTCACATCTGTTCTTCTGGACACCTGCTTGAAGCCCCTAGTGATGACTTCAAATAGGTTAATCCTTTTTCCAGAGACCAGTGAGCTGCTAGAGGGCTGGATTTTTTCAAATGAGAAAACAAGTTAGTTCTGCAATGAAAGACAGGGGCAATGGAGGGAAGAGACTAATTAAAACCCATACTGTAAATTGCTGCAATAGCAGAGAAAGCACTCCTCTCTCATCAGCATTTTCCAGTTGGTTTATAACATTAAAAAAAAAAAATATAGCTTTCATTAGGTCATGGAATGCCTGATGTGTCACTTGTTGTTTACATAATGGGTACCTAGTTTGCTTCAGCATTAACACTGTAAATTGAATACTCACATAGGCTGATATCAAGCTTTGCCTGAGCCTTCACAGGCATCTTTCTTCCCCTTTGCCATCACAGTCAGACAACCATTAGAGCACCACTAACCACAGCAGCAGTGAATGGTGGTGCGGACAGGAAGCTTGTGGCCAAACGAGTGCCTTGTCTTGTCCTTTCTGCATGAACATCTACGTTCAGTGGAGAAGAACCTTGCAAGGGAACTTTGCATCAGTATAAGAAGCTCTGGGATAAAGTTCCTGCGATTTAGTTATGGATCTATTGTGCTATTCCCTTACCTTTTCATTTTGAATCTTCTGATTTCTGTGGGGAATAATTTTACATTCCAAAATAAGTCTTACCTTGTATTTTTAAATATTTTAAATTTAGATAGGTATCATCCAAGATAATGACTTCATAGTAGAAAAATGGAAATGTATAAGAGAATTTCCTGTTGAAGCTTCTTAGCACAGGAGGGCTGTAGTGACATCTTGACCAAGACACTTGTGGTTTGAGAGTTGGGATATTTGTGGTTCAGGAACAGTGAACAAGTGAAGGTGTTCAAAGGTATTAGGTGAAATTATGGAAAGAGACAAACACAAAATTGCCTGAAGCTTGTACTTCTCCAAAGAAAAAAGAGGCCAAAAATTTTTTCTTTAGCTTTCTTCAGTTTAGACTTTCTGTGAAGTTTATGTCATACTTCTGTCACAACACTAAATATGGGTTTCCAGTAATGTCTGAAGAAGATTAATCAAGAAATTAGAGCAGTTATTGAGTACAATTAAATAGAAAATTTTCTAGAAGTGCTTTGTTTTTTTTTTTTCTCATTGTGATAACACATGATGTTTAAACTGAGAAGAGGATGACCAAAGTTTTTCTGCTTCCAGGCTGCTCACATGTAAAATATACCAGAAAAATGTAGCACATGTTTATGGGCAGTGTGGAACACCTTCTCTTCTTAGTATGTGAGACATACTAAATGACCATGTGAAAGAAAAAATACTGAGGTCATTATGAGAATTAGGGGCAAACAGAGTTTTATCTCTGATAAAATGAAGATGCTGATCTGAGCCAGGCAAGTGTAAATCCACTGGCCTATATAGCTGGAATCAATATTGAACCTGAAATTCACTGTCTTTCTTAGCAGCATAGTAATTGCAAGGGGTTTTTAATGTTTGGAACATTTTTTAAATTGTCAAAATCAATCTAGTCTAGGCCTAAGCTTGAAACTGCAAGGGAATTTCAAGGGGTTTGGAAATGTAACCATAACAGCCAGCAGAGCACGTGCTCCTAATCACCTCAGCAATTTGGAAGGTCCCTGACTGGTGCTCTCACAAGGGTTTATGACATTGTTCACACAGCATTTAGTATGAAACAGGAACAATACTTGGTGGAATGCACTTAATCTTATTTTAGATGCACAAAATAAAGCACATAAAATAGGCTAGTTGTTTACACTCACAACATTAGTGGGGGAGAAAAAGCAATGAAGCAGCACATGAGGGTTTTTTTTTTTCAAATGAAGATACTTAGGTCTTTATTTCTTATTTCTTCAGATGCAGAACTAGGAAACCAGAGAGAGTTCTGTTCACCAGGAAAAAATGGCACATTTTAACCAGATCTATTAAATCTTTATTGTTTATTTTGCACTAGAACAGCTGAGCACCAAGCTCATTGTGAATTGTGCTCAGTAAAATCAAACTGCACTGTCAGAGAGCTCTGCCTGCTGTTTTCAAAGCCTTGCTATGGAGTATGGGCAGGCTATTCCAAGGACACCAGCAATGCATAGTATCTTTGGGGGGAAAAAAGAAGTAAGAGCGTGATTTTGGTCATGGTGCTTGACAATATGCTGCTGAAAGACATCTTAGAGTCAGCACTGATAAAAATTGTCTGTCATGTGAGTGATGTGCAGTAAGACAATCCCTAGTGAGTCATAGAGGTCAAGAATTGACATTGAGCCAGTTGTTTCTTATTTTTAGAGAAAATAGCTGACATGTTGTCTTCTGATTGCCAGGGAGAGAGATAAGAGTGTCACAGTTTATCCAAATGACTCAATTTATAATTTTAGGAACATAATATTTGTCACATTTTTAGCCGCCTTTTTCACTTTAGCTAAAATGAAGTGTGTTAAGATACTTTTGTCTCTGAGTTTATGAAGTCAATTGATCCTTTGAAATGAGTGGGAGCCTAAGGTTGTAGTATCACTGCTATATCATACTGCCTTTCAAAAAAAACACTGACACTTAACCTTCTTTTAAGACATGATTCTGTGCTGTTGCAAATATGTAAAACTCACAGCTGAGATGTGTACCTTCAAAGATAAACAGCTGCCATCATCTTTACCTAATCAGGGCTGTTTTGTAACCGAGACAAGAGAAACAGGCTTTTGTAAATGCTGTCTGCATACTCCCTCACAATACATCCCTTCAAAACCACTGAACTTGTCACCAGCTGCTAATTTTCATCAAGAAAAGCCTCTCATTAAGTTCACTGAGTGCTCACAGAACTGCTCTGAGTTCCTCAGTCTCTGGCTGGATCAACCCTTGCTCTGCAGTGTCTGTCATGCATCTGCATTGCTTCAAGGTTTGTGCTGGTCACCTGGAGAGAGGGAGGGAGGGAGGGAGGGAGGCAGAGCGCTTTGGTGCGTAGCTTGTTTTTGCAGATGAAAACAGGGAAGGTGATTTGATTTCCTATGACCCACTCTCCTGGTAACTTCTGATCTCTCCTTGCAATTCCAAAGATTGTTGAGATTTTTTGAGGTGCCCAGGGTGATAATGTAGGACAGGGATAATTGTGGACAATTGTTAGTCTCTCTGAAGCACTTGATGGAATGGCAAAGATCTGGTCTTATGCTCTTAATGCCTCCCTTTGAACAAGTTAAAAACACACTGTTGCCTTACACTTGCTATTTTAATAGCCATTTTTTACTCACCATCTGTAGGATAGGAGGTAGCCGCTGAGTCAAGTTATGCTGCAATAGCCCTGGCTATCACTGCCACATGGGAACACAAAGGATGGATCACTGAATGGCTGCTCCTTTCTTGACACAAAGAACTGCTAGTTTTCCAGTTATAGGTTGCTTGCTAACAACATGGAAATTCTGAAAAAGTTGCATGAAAATAGTTTACTTGCATGAAACAATAATTTATACCAGCTCTGTTACTAATGTAGCAGTCTGCTTTGTGCATGCTCCAGGCTAAGGGGAGCCCCAAATGTATTTGAGGGTCTAATAATTTGTCAGAGAAGATAAACCTTTGGTATAGTTTCTTCTGTGTTGACTGGCAAACCTCTCCTGCTCCAACACAGAAATTTCAGAAGACTTTCACCCTGGCCTGCCACTTAAGTCAATGCTGATAAAACTAGATCAGTCTGTCTAAAGGAATTATTTTTTTTCATTCTGAAGCACAGGATGACACTTTGCTTTTATTCATTTACAGGCTGAGCTAAATGCCACTCACATCCTTGTTTCAGTGCAGCGTGTTACACAAGAGCCTGGAGACTGAACTCACGTCACACCACACCCACCCCAGAGCTGCCCAGAGTCATTTCCTCTGACATGCACCAAGCTGACACATGAGCCAAAGGCACCAGTCAAGAGCTGATCTTTGTAGAGATATTGATAAGAGGTGTTAAGGTCACTTTCTCCTAGCATAAAGGATGTCCTGTCAGCTCTGAGAAATTAATTGAGTAAAGACTCAGGATATTCAGTGTATCAGGCAGGAAATGTGCTCCTCTGTCCTTTCAGGAACCTAAATACTGCTGCAGTTTGCTTTTGTATGGGTTACCACAATACTTCAAGACAGCAAGCAAGGTGGCTGACAACACATGGCAAATCTGCGTGAGGACCCCTTGAAGGCAAGAAGATATTCACAGAATATTGAATATTCCATTATTTGCTTCCCATGGGTGCCTGCTATACTTTAGTGACTCCTGTTCACCTGTAATCTAGAAGGATGTCTTTGGTACTATGTTAGAAATACGAGTAGTAATTCATGGGAATAAATGGCGTATCAAATATTATATATGATATAACCCGGGGAAGGGAAGAGGGGAAGGGGGTTTTCTCCTCTCATTCCATTCAGGTTAAGAAATCCAGCCTGGAGACACACTGCAAGCCTGCGGCAGATGGACATTTACATGAGAAGGAGGGTGTAGCTGTCAAGACGGGAAGTGGCCAACGACCCTACGCCCAAAGGACGGCACCAGATAAGATGCCTATCAAGGGACCATTAACACCCGAACCCTGAATGCCCGGGTCCGGGAAATCGGGGCGACGCCTATCTGGAGGGCCATTGGCACCTTGGGCATGAATGCCTGGATTACGGGAACACGGGAAGACAGTGATTCCGCTCTCGGCAGAGGTTTTTGTGCAGCTTGGACAGAGAAAAGAAACCAACTTGAATATGTGAAACTTGGAAAGAGACAAAGGACTACTAGCCGCGGGCAAATTAAACAGTATAAGAACTGTGTCATCGAAGCAGTGTGTGTGGACGGGGAGAATCTGATCTTAGCGAAGACAGGTTCCACGTTCACCCGTCTCACTGCCCGGGGGTGATACGCTGTCCGTTTTTGGTGGTGGCTATCGCACTGTTACTACGGTCGCGAAATAAATTTTATCTTTCATCTTTTTATTAAAAATTGGCTCACTCGCAATTTTTCATTTATAACATACTACAATGACATTCAGTGTTTACTTTGTCCTTGCTCAACAATAAAAAAAGTAACACTTAAGAAATACATTGAGAGTTCCTGAATCAGATGAGTGCTTATATTTTAGTTGTAATAAAAGAAAAAGTATTTCAATGGAGTGAGATTACAAAGTAGCTCTTCAGAGATTTTCCCTTGAACAATCCACTTGAATGCAGCTACCTCATTGTGAGATTATTATAATGAAAATTTGCCCATATCCATCTGGTCTTCTGAATTTTGGGGGTCTTTCATTCTCTTCAGAATCATTAAAAGGTAAGGAACGGTTTCATGCTAAATGTTTGAAGCTTATAGCAGGATGGTGTCTATGAATATTTGATAAATATATATCCTAACTGGTAACAGTTTGGGGCACTTCAACAAGATGCTCATTCTTCTGACACCTTCCCTAGAAAATAATTCTTCTTTATATGTTCACTTATTCTATTCCAAAGCTCAGGACCCAGCAAGACTGGTGGGTTCTGGGTGAGGACTTTTCCACTTGCCTCTGTCAGCTCTGTAGCTGGTCCATCCCACCAAGCAGTGCCATTAAGTGCAGTTGAATCTTTCAGTCAGCTTTCTTTGTGCTGACTTGATTTCCCATCAGATGAACAGAAAAGGATCATCTAAAATCCTTTCTTAGAAAGGAGGATTTAATGCTTTGTCTTTACAAAATGCTACAGACTCTGCAGTGTGGTTAGATCGACCAAGGGAGTCTGCCTTGTTTCTCAAGTCAGTGGGAATGGACTGCCTGTGAACCCTTGATTTGCTGATACAGGTCGTTTGCTTTGTCCATGATGTGTTCAGCCTGGGGGTCAGAAATGTGGCTTAAATCCCAGGGACGATTGACAGATGCTTTTTTTTTTTTTTTTAACTTTCCCCATTGATGAGGGCATTATTTTCCAGGAACGTCCTGCACCTAATCAATTCTTTGCCATTCACTATTCCTCTGGCAGCAGCTTGGTCTCTCTGGTATTCTGCCTGCAACATGCAGTTTAATCTCCTCAAAAATGTGAGCGCCTGAAAATCTTTAGTTTTTCTAAAGCCTTTGGATTTAATATAAGATACCATCATGAAATTTAATGGCTTATGATATTTCTGAAGCCTGACGGGATGATCTAATGAGTCCTTCTGGCTTTAAACACTGAACCTCTTGGATCCTCACCTTTCCCATGACTTCTTCACATAAAATACAATACAATAGAATAAAAAGAACCTGATCATTTATCACATTTATCACATATATCTTCTTCATGGGAGAAAATTATTTCATTGCAGGAAAATCACAGAAAAAGGAATTTTACTGGGACATCTGTGGGTTCAGTTGAATGCTCCTTAACCCAAAGCCTCTTGTATGGAGGATTTGAGCCATTTCTCTGTGCTGAATCAGGACTTCAGGATTGTATTACCAGTGAAGCATTGAATGCCCTTATCAATAATAAAAATAAAAGAACAGAGCTCATTTGCTCAATAAGAGAAACAAAACTATTTCCTTGACAAAAAGAGTTCAAAGATTGAGTGATGTGAAACTTTCTGGGAGAATAGTGAGGAGCAAATATAACTTTCTAAATAATTACAACAAAAATTGAAATGTTGGTTTAAAAATTATTAAAAAGGACAGCTGAGCTAGGAGTCAGAAAATCTGGGCTCAGAACAGCATATCAGGCAGAGGAGCCTGAAATGAAATGTTAGTATTCTTTGGCTGTTTAGATCCAAGTTTGTGGCCAAGCTTCTCTAAAGCTGTCCCGAGCATGGCAGCAGCTCTGCGGTGGGAACTACAGGGTGCTGGGCTGGCTTCTGCCAAATCCTCTGTGCAGCCAGGACCATGGCACGGGGCACAGGGCATGGAACATGGGGCACGGGGCTCCCGTGAGCATCCACCTCAGGGGGTGGCTGAAAACGTGTCCCTGGATGGGACCAGCTCCTGCAGAAAACACAGCTGGTGCCTTGTTTCAACCCCTGCTCATCATGCAGCTTAGCCATCAAAGGGAACACTCAGAGAACCATTTTTCCTCCCTCCAGGACATCTGCTTTTCTTTGCAGAGGATCTTAAACCTGAATTAGAGCCAAGAGTCCATAAAATGTCCATAGCACTGCAAGCAGCATGCTGTCTGTGCTAGGATACTGTGAGAAGCAGAGGCCCTGTGGAAAGTGCCTGGCAGAGAGAGAGAACCTCAGTGTGGGCATCTCCCCACAAGCCCATTGTGAAAAGATATATATGTAGAGAAAAAATTAGATTATCAAGTGAAAAGGAGTATAGCCCAGCCTATTTACTGCCTTTTGTCTCACTGTTTAGGCCAGTGCCTGAGAGGTGATTAGTTTCTTTCCCTCCACTTCGGATGAAGTCAGCAGGAATTAAGAAGCAGTACTTTTTCAGGTACAAATTGCTGTTTCCCATCCCTGCTCCCTTTGCTTTGACAAACTCTTGTATAAATGAGGCACAGGTAGGGCAATTAGTTCTGTGTCCTCTCAAACTTGCATAAGGTTTAGTCCCCAAATGCCTGACACAGTTACTTTTGAGAAGAACTTTGAATTGCTTCTGAACAGTCTCCAGTGTAGTCTCCATCTGTGACTGAGTTCATTAAACAAATTATTGAGCTTGCTCACCAATGTCATAAGGAACTTCATACTGCGATGAATTTGAAGGATGATTTTGTTTTGATTTGCTAACTTCTGAGTCACTCATAATTGGTAACAAAGCACACAAAATAATTTTTTTATTATTGTCTTATATCTTTTTTGTGTGCTTAGTTACTGTGTACAAAGTCACTGGAGTCACTAAATAACCTAAAATGCAGTAAGATTTAATTTTTAAGATGACAGTCACTCATAGATGGACCAACAACTACTGCTCTTGTTTTTCTGGTACATCTGTGGTTAGTACGTAATAATAATAACAAGTTAGAAGAAGAAGAAGAAGAGTAATAAAGCTCTCCTTACCTGGAATGTGGTGAATAATGTCACCAGTCATACTATCTATGGTCCCTCTTGACTATGAGTTGACATAAATGACCTGAATAAAATTATAACAATATGAAAAGTAAAGACAAATCCATTATTTTTAGTGGTCTATTTTGTAATAGGTCAACTTGTCACATAACTGTTTGCTACTGCTTTCCAGTATCTGCTGATACTGAACTTGTCTTTTGAGTTGTCTTGGACGCTGAATTTAATTGGTTATTTAATTTGGTGGTACTTATTCTAATTTTCCACAAACTTTCTTTAACCTTTGCATGAACTTTTCTTCCCTCTACCATTTGGGAAAGAGCAGAAAATCAGCCCTTTTTGTTGCCTTATGTTGGGATTTGTGTCTCATCTCCTTGCAAGACATTATACAACATTATATTTTGTCTGCCATCCTCTTGATGATGCTTGATAAAGAACATTTATACTGTAGGTGTGCACATTACTTCACAGTTTAAAAACCATCCTGCTCATTTTCCTGCTGTGCCATGACATTCAGAAGATGATTTCTTTCCTTTTCATAGTGTGTCCCTGCATTTTATCAGTTATGGTGATTATAAACAGTTTTCTAGAAAATAACATGAATTGCTCAGTTGAAGAATTTTGAGAATATACAGCATCTGGATATTGAATCACAGCACTGATGCAGCTCAGCTTGCACACTGAGTTGGTGCCAAAGTGACTTCCATGGACTTCCTTGTGGAGCGTGAGCCCAGTGCTTTAATTTCTGAGCTTCACCCAATTAAAATGCACAGTATATATAGTTTGCTGGTTTACCTGAAAATTAAGTCTCTGTCACATCAGCTAGCATATAAATTTGCTAGATCTGTTACAAAGTTGGGAACAGGGCAACAGCCCCAGCATGGAGGTGAGCTGCCCCTTTCCCCTGCAGACACTGCACGTGCCAGGACCGCGCTGTTCAACACTGCAGGAGCAGTAGAAACAAACATTTGGGTAAGAACACTTCTTCCTTCTTAAAAATCTGGCACTCTGACAGGATGGTAATAGCATGATACTGGTATCATGCATATCTGGAAAGTCACCTTAGGATATCATGATTCATTGCTGCTACCAAAGAGATTGTACTACTCAGTCTCTTCCCTCTGGGAATAGCAAATAATTTGTGCCGTCATTCAGTGAAGTACCTATGAGACTGAAGTGGCTGAAAAATTACTTGAGAAATGGCTTGCTCCTGGCCATGTTAGTTTTCTGAGCAACTTCACAGCTTAACTGCAAATTGCTGTAAGTGGTAAGTAGTGTGGGCATGAGAAAGAGCTGCTGGGAATGAGAAGTGAGCAGAATGCTAAAAAAAACAAGGACATTGAAGCCAGTCCATGTGGTAAGTGGACTAGTGGTAAGTCCATGTGGCTGTGTATAGAAAAGCAGCCATTCAAAACAGAGAAAGACAAGGGGTAATGAGAGTTCTTAGCTTTCACACACCTGTGAACTTAAGTTTCAGCCAGGTCATGAGCCTTGCTCAGAGCACAGAAAATTAAGAACATACACGGTATTCTGTGTAGAAACAATATTTGAAGTGTTCTTACTTAACTAATATTTCAATTGTAGTTTAAAGTGAAAAAGAAGACAATAAAAAAAGAGGAAAATACAATTTTTTGTATTTCTACCAAGAATATAAGAATATAAAAATCTTTAGAGACAATTGACACAATTTGCTCTGGTTTGTTTTCGGTTGGTTGGCTGGTTGGTTGGTTGGTTTTTTTTAACTCGAGAAGGCTTAAAAACTTCCAGGATATCTTCTTGCTGGTAAATTGAACATAATTCACAAAATACGCTTCTAATTATTTATGACCTCTCAGCATGCAAGAACATGACAAAAATTATTTCCATCACTTTTTCACATTAAGAGGTAGTTAGAGACCAGGGAACTGCTCTACAGTTAGGACCCAGAATTTCCAACTCACTGCATGAACAAGGGCTGCCTATAATGATTATTTCAGTGTGACAAGAGTAAAACAATTTTATCCAATACTACCTCATTCTGTTAAAAATCTAGGCCTCAGCTTTAATCCATTCAGGTCAGTTTGCCTCATCTCTTTAGAAATTCTGTCCTCCAGAATGTATGACGTGGATATTCTTTTTATAGAAAAAGTAATTATGGCAGTTTTCCAAACGATCACAATACCACTGTGCCCCCAATTCCCAAGGGCCATTCCAAGAATTTCTTTCAATTCAGAAATAGATTACAAATGTGACATAATCTTTTTGAATGAAATTGAGTATGTAAATTTGTCTGGGGAGCCCCAGTCCTCCAGCAGATCCATCTCTGACCCCCAGTGCCCAAATGTCCCAGCAGGTGAGGAAAATCGGTCATTTTGGTCATTCTAAGCAAAATGGGCCCAGCTATGCAGCTGGTGTAAACTGACTCAGCGGTCACAGCAGTGATGCTGATTTTTGCCAGCTAAGGAGACTATTATATTATATTTTGCTTATCTGTGAAGACCTTTTCTGAAATAGTGTGTGCTGATTGTCTCTCCAAGGCAGAAACATGCCAGCAATTGAAATTAGCCATGCATAATGCATTTGAGGTAACACTTGGGTTTATTGCCTCTTGGTAAGTTATTAAGCTTTTATTGAGGCATATTTTGTATGAGCATCAGTATTATCCATGTGCTTTGTACCTAATGTGTTTCACTTCTTTAGCACATCTCAGTTAAGGGTTCTAAAGCAGGCTGCAAACACTAATGAGCCGAGATTTGCAGTGATCCAGTGAGGATGACAAGCAGCATCATTGCAGGTCTGCAGGTCAGGATTCTGAGGGATGGAGAGGCCTCCTAAAGACAACACAATAAAATTCAGATGATGGTTCCTGTCCTTCTGTCAGCACCTTGAGCCCTTTTGCCCTTTCTCCCCAGCAGTGCTATATGGAAGGAATGAAGCTTGCCTGCGGTTGCTGGCTGCATCCCCAAGAGCAGCAGGATGCTGGATGCACCCAGGACTGGACATCCTGTTTGGTGATCCCTTTCCCTGGGCAGAGTTGGCCCCTCTGACCTCACAATCCTGCCTATGCCCACACTCTCTCCTTTTCCTTTTCTGCCAAACTCTGTGATTCCTTGTCTGTAGTCTCAAGCACGCTCTTGCTGAAGTCCTCATCACAGGGCATCTTTCCAGCTCCTGGTTCTTGGCTTCACCCCTCCCTGCTCCAATCCTGCTGTTCTCCCCCTAACAACAGCACCTGGGGGCTCCCTCACACCCTGGTATGCACCCTTGCACACTAAATAATTGCAGCTGTAATACAGAATTAAAGCCACAAGTGGGAAATCTTTTCAAAGCTCTTTTTCAAGACACATTACCTCAGAGGACAGCTCTGCCGAGACCTTCATGATAGCATACTTTAAGCGTGAGGTCTTAGTGTTGCTGGAAATCTTTGTCCTTTGTCACATGCTCTGCTCATGGGAGCTCATTAGGAGTCAAGCAGGAGAGGAACTATGTCACCAAAGAGCAGAGGGACAATGCTGTAAGGCACTGAGATGGCCCCTGCCTGCCATGCCCTTGCTGGGGTCCTGGGGCTGCTGCTGCTGCTGGTGCAGCTGCCACTCAGGCACACATCTGAGAGGAAACCACAAATCCAGCAAGCAGCATGGGTACCAGTGGGTCCCAGGAGGCTGCTGTGCCTTCTCCTCCAGGGCTGCCTGCTGCTGTGCAGGGATCCTGGTGATGCAGAGCTGGCAAACACGCCCCTGCAGCCGCACTGTCCCTCCTTCTGTCTCCTGCCCTCCCCGTGAGACCAGGGCCACAGCAAGTCCCGGGACAGTGTCACAGGTGAGCGCTTGTAATGCAGCTTGAATCAGCCACTGGCGCACAGGGCTGAGCATTTTGACTGAGCCCAGTGCAAAGTGCCAGAACAGATGGAACAAATTAACAGCCATTCCTCTAGTATGGAAACAGAGGAGGAACTTCCATTAGGAAACTTACTGGTGCTTTCTTACACAAACTTTTTCTTCCTCTGACATTATTTTTTTCTCATTCAACATTGTGCCTGCCCGCTATTAATTTTAGAAGTTTCTTTTCTGTAATGTGTACTTCCTCTGCCTCCCCCAGGCCAGATCTGCCTCATGTCAGGAGATGTCACGCCTGCAAGCTGAAATGTCAGGTCCATTGGAAGAAGTTTCTTTTAACAAAACTAGAGCTGATTTGAGGATACTTTAATATAAGCTTTAAAAGAATCTCTTCCTCTCTCATTTTTGCTCTCACACACATTTAGATATTTATACTAATTCTTCCCTGGATCCCTGAGAGTTATTTTTTCTTAAGAGATTAAGATGAGTTTCAATGTGTACCACCATTATAAGTAAAACACCTTTTCACTTCTGGAGCTTTCTAAGTTTTTTATTTTGTTTTTATTTTCTTTTCCTGAATACAATGATCTGTAGAAGCCTTTAAATGTTTTCTATCAACTCTTATACAGTCACTTCCATTTTTTCTCTGTGGTTAGTATTTCCCTCTAGTGTAGCTACTGCATTCAGTGCCCTGCTGGGTTCTTCCATCTTCAAAATTGAGAACTCTCACTTCTCAGCGCCTCTGATCAGCTACTCAGTAAGAGATTCTCTCCTTTTCAGGCTGAATGTAATCTTCTCAATCTTTCTGTATTAAGATTTAAAAATATGAGTGGTAAAAGAACACAAACCAAACATTCTCTCCTAAAGCACAAAGTGTATGTATGTAGATATTTCTGAACTTTTCTCCCCCTTACAGAAGTTCCACCACATTTGTACATTCCAGGTTCACCCACTCATCCCTGATACATCCCAAAGTTACATGCCAGAGTTTAGTGCTCATTTATCTATGTAATATTCCTGGATTACTGTTTGTACAAGTCCTTGTAACAGGGACAGAGAAAGCACTGTTTGGATTTCCAGTCCCTAGTTTTCATTCTGTGAGATGGGATAGTGAGTGGTCAGGGTCCTGCTCAACTCATTTTCACAGTGCAATCTCAACAAGGGCTAATTGTAAAGATGCTTGTTCTACCTAGACCAAAAAAAAACAAACCAAAACTTTTCCTCTTTGTCCTTTTCCTTATTCCTTTTCCCTTTTCCATTTTCCATTTCATTCTATTTATTTTTCTCTTTTTCTTTCAACTGCCATATTACACGACAATGGTGCAGAGAGGGGACTTTCAGAAATTTAGTAATGATGTTTGCTCATTAGAAGTTTCGAGGGTTACATTAGGAAAATTTTGCCAGTCCATGAAAACTTTCCTCTCACCCCAGGACCAAAGAATTTTTGCACTAAGTAGTCAGCACAGATCAGCTCTGTCTGAACACCCAATTTTTTAATAGACTAAGTATTTTGATCACCTGACACGATGAACTCTGGCAGATCAGAAAGAGGATGAATTAATTAAATGGAAAAAAGTTTAATGAAGAAAGCAATAGCCATGTTAGAGTTGTGGAAAAGAAAAGAGAAAGAATTTGATAAAAAGTAGCACACTGGAAATGATGCTTGTTAAAAAGAGACAGAAAGAGAGAGAGAGAATTAATTTTTTTAAGAGTCCCTGTGGAACAAAACGGTACTTTCCTTGGGTTGATACTGCCTAATAATGTTTCACAGTGTACAGTGTGCCAGTTTTTCTGTCTCTTGTCCTTTGTCCCCCCATATCCATGGTGATTTGAAGCTGGTAGAATTTAAAAGAAAGTGCTTTATGTAATTAACTGATTTTCAGAAGCCTAAGTGTCTGTGCCAGAACAGTGAAAGAGAAATCAAATTAGTTCTTCATACAGCTTGGGAAAAATTGGAAAGCATCCAAAGAAAAATAACTGAGGCTGTATATGGGCTGATATTAAAGTTCAGGAAGTCTCTGAGCTGTTTGCCCATCTACCAATGAAGGCAGATCTTCCTCTAGTGGCCTGCTTTGGATTTCAAACTGGAAATCTGCATGGAAAGAAGCCTACAGAGAACTAGAGAGAATATACATATATACATACGTACATGCATACATACATACATACATCTATATATACACACACACACACACATATTTATTTACTATATTTTGTGAATCCTTTATGTTTTCATGCTCTATATAAGAATTATTGCACAGATGATCCATAACTATAGTGTTAAAATAAGAAAGATGAGCTAAGTGTTCCATCCTTGATGTTTTGAGACGTAGCCATAGCACTCTCCTTCTCAACAGTGGTGTAGCAAGAACAAAACGTTTGATTTCCAGTCAGTCTTGGGGATTATATCCCTTTCCATAAATTAAAACATGCAGGGACCCAAGTGTTTAGGTGGTACCTTCCAGGTCCAGACAGCAGCAAGTCTGCCTTGCCTGTCTGGGATACTACTCACAATAAAAGCTTCTGTGAGCTGTTTGTCAGAGACTGGAATTGCAGTGAATACTTTCTGCAAGCCTTTTAGAAGCTGAGCTTCCTCAAAGCAGCTGGGGAGGGCAACAAGCACAGATATGTAATGATGCCACAAGTTGCAGCTTCCAGTTCTGTACTTCCCAGTCAACTAATCCATGGGAATACAACAGATCCCAACTCTAACTTCCATTCAAAAACTGTAACAATTTACAGTTATGTATTGCATTAGTTTCTTCTCTGCTGAGGCACCCTCTTTACAAAGTCAATAAAAAGTTGATATATTCAGTGGTGGTATATTTAGGAGCCTTAGAGAGGATGGTGAAAATGCCATTCCCAGATCAGTATAGGATTCTCTCCTCTGGATTTCAGACAGTAAGTATTATCCAATCCTGTCCCTCACAACTTCAAATGAGCAGCTACTTAGTCCAGCTAAGTCCAAAGAGTATTGAGTCCTTGCTCCCAGGAATTCAGCCAGACAGTGCTTTTTGCCATGTTTACTCTATTATAAACCTCAGTTCAGCCATGAAAAGATTTTTTGTCACATAAGAAAAGAGCAGGGCCGTTCAAGGGTGAATTGACAACATTCTAGGTCACTTTAATATCAAGTAAATGTTTTAAGTAGAAATGCTCAAAGTGATTCTAAAATATTGATGGCTCCACCTGCTGCAGAAAAGGCTTTCCTACCTATCACCAGTACCTGCCAGTCTGAGATACAAATGTGTACTCAGTCCACTTTAGATTTTAATCTATTGATACATTAATAGGAGTTCATGAGGCAGCTTCTGACAAGTGATTGCCTCTGAATATGATTTTCTTTAATATTTTTTTCCCTTTGAAGAAATATTAACAGCCATTTACTGGATGTAAGTTGCAACTTCAGGTCTGCTGGTTTGACAGATTTATAGATTTTACTTCCTTTAATTGTTTGTAAACCATGTGTTTTATCCTCTCTTCAGTCTGATTGTATCCAAGTATCTGCAACTTCTCCAAAAGTATTTACTGTTTAGAATTTTCATAACTTTTCTTTCCTGCCCTGATTTAATTTCACCTGGTTGCTGGTGTGTGGGTGTTTGGGATTTTAAGCATAGCATTTGCCACATGCTGAATACCTACTTGCTTGTTGGAAATTTTGGGGTAACTAATCAGAGGTAAAGGAAGAATTGAAATGTAAGTAAGAGAGAAATGAGTCAGGGAAGGACAAAGGAGATTTAAAAAAAAAGAAACCAAAATAATTTCTTTTTCTTCTGTGTACATGCATTTTGTGATAGATAAACAGCTGACATGGACAAGAAGCAAAAGGGCCCTTCTTGGGGTGGATGTTTGAAGGAAATGAGAAATACTGGTAAATGCACTCTGAGGAGACTGGTGCCAGAGCAATTTTGCTCCTCCAGTGTCTCCCCAGGCACTGCTCTGTGCTGATGTGTGATGGTTTCTCACCACAATGGGCCCAGGGAGCATTGTATCAGAACCCATGCCTGCAGTCAGTGCCAGAGGTTTGCCTAGTGTTCCCAGCTTACCAGAGATCTTGGCAAAGGAAGTGCAGTCAGCATCTAAGCATTTGTTCTCTTACAGAATCCTTCTCCAGACAATTTCTATTAATTTCTTAGATGAGGTTCTGTTTTTTTGGTGAGGGACAATTTATGCATTTCTTTCCATATTGGATCTATTTTCTGTCAATAGCTTATGTTTACTGCAAGCCAGGCACTGAGAAGCATATCCTGCTGAGACTATCTGGCACAACCCTGAAGAGTTCCGACATTTCCATCCCTTTCAAATGATGAGAAATTTATAGCAATAGCTTATTGGAGAGAACAGTGGAATTATCTAAAAGTATTTTATTACCTACAATTTCCCTCAACCAGCTGTGATATTTAAAAGACACTAGTTTCTTGCTGGGTTTCCCCTGCCTCTCCAGATCCTCTGCTCCATGTCCCCTGCCCAGCCCCTCCACCTCTCCGGCCTTTTAGCTGGGAGTCTTCAGTGAAGACTCTGCAGTTAATTTGTGTCTTGAAAGCTGCAGCTACAAACATCTTCTGAGCCTGACAGGAGATGAATGCAGGAGCCAGAAGCAGATAAATCACACCTCCTGGATGCTAGCTTTTCTTTGTGCTCTGAGTTTTCTAACTTCCTGTATAAGCATATGAAGGCAGAGGAATTGCCAGCTGTAAAGGACTGAAGTGGCTTTCGTCTTCAAAGCTTTACTGCTACTTGTCATTAGTTATGTCAATTCAAAAGGAGAAAAAAAAGGAGACCTTTAGACTGATGAGAATACATTGACAGTCAAAACCTTTCCTGGAATATTAATTGAGGATTATATGAGATTCCTCTCCAAACAGCCAACAGATCCTCTTTTCCCTGCAATAAGCCAAATGACATTCCATCCATAATGATCCAATAGTCATTGCGATAAGATTTAAAATATTTAAATATTTAAAATATGAAGTACTAAAAAAAAAATCAAACCTAATGTGAGCTTTCTTCATAACAGATTTTGTTGATAGTTATTAAAATGAAAGTGTAAGGAAGTGCTGCAAATCCCATACAAAGACCCTTGGATCAGGGAAGGCTTAAGGAAACAAAACCACTCTGTCTTGATGTTGCTGGATGCAGAATCAGCCTCTGTATAACCTTTTTTGTGGTTATTACAGTCATTTCACCACCTCCTTAAGTGCCCCCAATAAAGAAAGAAGCACAGTCTGCTCTGGGAGGTCCTCACCCAGCAGAGACCAAGGGTTTGAAGGGGAAAGGAATCCAAGCAAAGTCTCCATGTAAACACAATTATTTATATGTTCAAGTCCAGTTTCCAAACTCCCTTTTTTTTTTAAATTAATAATTTATTTTAATGTGTGCATATTTAAGCACAGGTCCTTTTTTTGGGTGAGAGACTTTTCTTCTATCCTCAATGTAAAATTATGCAACTCTCCTGCAGACACCAGAACTGAATGGTTCCATGCTATACTAAAATCAGCTCACAAGCAAAGTCAGTATCAGAATAGATGCTATAAGTTTAGCCCAGAAAGTCTAAGGAATCTCATGGTTTTGTCACAACACTATGATAGAAAATTATAGCAGAAATGTTACTCATACTTTTTGTCTGACACTCTCTGTGTGATTTCCAAAAACCTCATTATGGAAATATGTATTCAGCATTAAGACTTATATGAAAAAAGAAAACCCATTAACACATTTTAATAATAAGCCATCAATAATAGTACTAAAGTTCCCAAGGAAAGGCACATTATACAATCCTATTTTTTTTACTTTGTGCAAAAGGACTGAACAGAGAATAATGTACTACTGAGCAGTAAAAGGAATGATAAATGCCTGCAGAGTTGTTCTGCCACTTTATGCTGACTAACACTGATGGAAAGGTAGCTTCCAATGACAGCTGTAATATTTTAAACATAGGTAGTAGCTATGTGTGGGGAGTACACAGGCTTACAAAGACACCTTCACTTTGAAATTGCCTAAAATCCTAAAAGCAATGAGAAATTTTTAAACTGAGCAGGTGTTTACTGCAAGAAAAGACACTCTGAAAAGAGATTAAATCCTCTCAGAAAAGTTATCTTAAGCTCAAGGTGTAGAGTCTGTGCAAAATCTGTCCCCTGTAACAGAGGCAACATTGTCTTCTTCTTAGGAAGGAAACACTTTGCAGTCCGGGGCAGAAAAAGTGAGAGCTGTGATGTGTAAAGCACTGAATCAAATAGACCTCTGATTGATGGTACTTAAGGCACATCCAAAGTCTTTTATTTATCTCCCATGAAATGGAGACAACTGGTTGTGCTCAGGTGATTGAGAAGTGACATGTATCACCCTAGAAAAATCCCAATTATTTTCTTTCCCGGAGGAATAGAAAAAGAGTAAAGCTGCATAGAGGCAGGGGTTTACAGGCACTCAGGACTTTAAAATGAGGGTGATTTTAATTAAAAAGCATTATGTCTGCACATTCATGTACTTTTATGCAAATATTTACAATAAAACAGTTTATATGGCATAATAATATTAATTTTCAATCATAATTCCTTACATTGTGATATCTCTGACACAGAGGTCTTCCTCAAACTGTCATTTTTCTACTTTTTTTTTTTTTTTTTTTTTTTATTTTTTTTTTTTTTTTTTTTTTGTCAACAGCCCATCTCATTGGTGTGCTGTGCGTGGAAGGAGGCAACAATAAACATTGATATGTATCAATGAATGAATATACCTGAATATACAGAATTGCTGGAATTTGCAGAATTGCTGAATATGCAGAATTGCTCACAATTTAATTCCAGTTTTTATGTGTTGCTGCAAGCAAGGAAACATCCCACTGAAATGTTTTCCATGATGAAACCTTGCCTCCAGCTTGAATGAGTATGGAAAACCCTAACCAAGCTAAGAGGGGATTAAAAGAGTTACTGAACATTGTTTTCTGTCAACCCAGAGCAAGCACTTGAACAACAGAGTGAGTTCCTATATTCCCCCAACTTTTACTGACCCCAAGGGTGATGTGAAGTCTCACCCTGCTTGCCCTTTAGCAGAGCACACAGTAAGGAGCTCCTGGAGGCCATTTAAGTCTAGCTGGGGACTGTCCTCTTTTTATAAACAGCAATAAATCAGCAGTAATGCAACCAATGAATTCACATCATGAATCCACATTTATGAATTTGCATTAATGTGGGATAATGTCAGTAAGAAGCAGCACAGACACTAGGTCACTTAAGGTTATGTATACCCTTGGGGCTACCCAATTTTATGTATTTCTATTGGCCCTGAGAAGGTCTCTGGGATTTCTTCTGATGATAGTCCCAGCCAATTCCATCCTATAAATCATTTTACATAAAACTCTGAGCCAGGCTTGACATTCTTGTTTATGTTCTAGCAAGTACAACAGAGGAGCTTAATGTAAAATGAAGGAAAGGAGTGTCTGAATGCTCCAGTTAGAGCTGGAAAATGACTTGCTGAATCTTGCTTTCTCACACATTTAGAATCTAGGAGTTTTTCACATGAGGGGAGGATAGTTTGTTCTAAAGTGGCTGTCATTTCAAAGTTATTTAAGATTATGAATAATATAAGGTAATAAGTCTGGTAGAGTTCCCTACCAAAGATTTTGATTTATCTCATTCTCACTACTCACTTGCAGTTTATGTCATGTTTTCCTGAGTTTCCTCATATTCCAGTTTTTCCCTGTCAATACACTATATCTCTAGACTCCTTTTGGCTGCAGGAATGATATCAGCAATAGGAATAAAAATTGTTTAGCAGAATAAATGCTTCACTATGAGCACTTGGACTAACATCCAGATAAAAGCTGTGGTGGATGTTCCTTGGTGTGATTTTTTTTTTAACAATTTGGCACAGATGGTTGCTTAGTTATCCAAATCCCAGTTTTCATCCTACCCTGCACGATTTCAAAATAGTCTTTCCTCAGAAAGTCTTGCTGAGCACTGCCTTCCAAACCTTCTGACTGGGCTTTGCAATAATTGAAAAGCAGTGTACAGCTTAGCTGATAGACAAAGCTGCAGGTGATGCTCCCAAAGCCCTCATCCCTAATTTACAGAGTCAGGGATCTGGATTTACATAAGGACAGCTTTGCAACTTCACCTTTCACTTTTCTAATTAACTCCTGCTTGCATTATACTTCACATGGGGATTCATCACCTGCTTTATTGATAAATTTTGATAATCTTCTTATGTTGATTAGAAACAAAAGGAGACAGTAGTCTAGGGAACCTTTAATGTGGCAAAGTGTTTGCTTTGAAAGCCATGTAGGCAATGCTTGGGCTTAGCAAAGGCAGAGGCTATAAAACCTTAATTGCTCCTTCCCACATTTTAAAAAATAACTTCTCTTACTATTGTGCTCTTTGCAAACAATTATATTCAAGGTATAAGTGAAAAACATACTTTAAAATAGTATTTCCCTTTACTCATTTTCATCTTCAGAATAGGTGCATTCCCCAAAAATAATCAGAATATACATTAAAGGAATTCTTCAAAGGTTTTTTGTCCAGCCCCTGCTCAAACTAGGGCCAACTTCAATGTCAGAGCAGCTTGCACAGAGATATTCCCAGCTGAAATTTGGAAAGAATAGAGATACCCAGATTCTCTGGGCAATCTGTTCTTCCATTGAACCACCTTCATGGTGCATTTTTCCTTATATCCATTTGAAATTTCCTTGCAACTTGTGACTGCCACCTCTTCTCTTCATTGTGCCCTTCTGTGAAGAGTCTAAATTTTTGTTGTCTCCCCTTTGGGAAGGGGAGGATAGCAATTAAATCTCCCTTTGTCTTCTCTAATCTGGAGAAAGCAAACCCAGCTGTCCCAGTCTGTGATCCTACATGTGCTCCAATCTCTACTCTCTCTTTGTGATCCTCACAACATTTATCAGAAGTGATACAGTAAGTAATGAAAATCAAATTATTTTTGCAGCTGGAGTAAGATAAAGAGGTAATAGTTTTTTTTGTGGTGTTTTAATGCAAGTTTGAATACAAAATAACACAGATAATGTAATTGGGCATTGAAACAAAAGGAGGGAGCAGAGGTGTCACTGTGTCCCACTAGCCTTTAAGTCCTGATCCTTTGCACTATCCCTGAGAAGCCATAAACATAACATGGCACTGTAGATTCATTGCATCTTGTGTTTTTGAATACCCTAAACACAGCAGTTTAGGGAGGAAGTAGAGTACTGGCTCCAGCTGATGCTCAGTGAGAGATATGGCATGACCTCAGTGGGATCCAGTCCCTCAAAAAGACACCATCCAGCCTCACAGGAGACTGAGGCTGCCTAAAACTAATGGAAGTCATCTACTGGACTTAGCAGAGCTGCACAGCTTGCCTGCAGTTTCCAGAAATGGTGCCTTGTTTAAAACACCAGGCCTGATTCATCACTTTGTTATAGAGGTTTAATGGGGTGGTGAATCACATTTGTCACTTTCAAAAACTTAGAAGCATTGGTAGAACTACTCTCAATTCATAAACTTAAATATCTATATTACGATAAGATTCGACTTTCAAATTTAAGAAGCGAATAACACCAGGTAATCCTAATTAAGGATGTGATAGCAAAACAATAACTTTCTGGGAAAACTGCATATCAAGAAAAAGAAAACTTGTAACATTACTGATTTATAGTTTCATCTTGAGATTCATACAGCCTGACACTTTTTACCATTTTCAAGTATGCATGCAATGAAAAACATTATTCAAGACATTAATTCCTGTAATATTTCATTCCTGGAGGGGTTTTTTCCTGACTGGTTGATACAATGTTCAAAATCCCATATCCCTTTTTTTGTCCAAATCCTGTTAATTTTCTTCTTCCTCACTTTCTTCATCCATTTTACCTTGTTCAGCTTGCAAGAGGAAAGGGGAGAGAGGCGCAGGAAAAAGTTTAAGGGGCAAGGAGAAAAACAGGACATCCACTTTAATTCTCTATTCAGGTATAAAAATATTCTGCAAACATTTTTTTTGTTATGGAAAACATTTCAACAAGCTCTAGAAGTTTAGGTAAAAATTGCCTAAGGTAATTCTGTCACAAACAGAAGACAGATATCTTCATCTTCCCTAGGTGTGATGTTTGGCAAATAAAAAGAAAAATTGTGGCAGATTAAAGTGACATGTCCTTTCCCAATTCTTGGTGTCATTTATTAGCTGGAAGAGAACTACTTGATTTTTTTTTTCTTTTTTCTTGTCTGATCTTTCTCACTTATTTAAAAGGAATAAAATGAACTGGGCTGGAAACCCCCTCAAAATCTCATAAAATGCCTCTGCATGATACTGCACAATTTCTTCTCCATTCTGTTAGTTGTTACAGTATATTTTATACAGGAAAGCCTTGGAAAATGTAAACCATGATTGCAGTATATGTCCTCTTGTTCTTGAAAGGGCACTGCATTTAAGCAAGACTCATACCATGATTCCTGAGACCTATTTTTAATGCTGACAATATCTCATTTTATGACCTTGGGCAAAACTTCTCTCTGTCCTTCTGGCTACTCATCTGTTATATAGGAACAGAAATATGAGATACTTTAGGGCATTATGGAGTTTAATCAATATCTGTAGATTCCTTGGAGATGCTCAAAGGAAATTTGTCATCAAAATGGACAGTTCATACCAGTGTACATATACCCTATCAACCAAAACCTTCTGGAAGCTTCTTATCTCGAGGCAGGGAGTAGAGATCATAAGCTATGTGTTTGTTTCACTTACTGTCATCTTCCTCCTGCCAGCTGCATGCACGAGTAGAGAAAATCACTGCCCAATTTTTCCCATTCTTCTTTTTATAAACAAATGCAAACAGTGAAGAGGGCATGCTCTGACATTGACCCTTGGGGCACCACTGAGCTGCCCACTTTGCCAAAAGAGGGGTTTTCTGGTGGTTTGCTGAGCTGCCATCAACCCAGTAGAGCGATCTGTCTTCTCTTTCACTGGTTTTATATAAGACAGCAGGATGAGGAAACAGAAACTTCAAACTAGGCTGCCCTCACTGTGGGTGGGATCCCACTGTGAGTGCAAGGTAAAGGAGAGGTGAAGAAGCAGAAGAAATTCATCCAACTGAAGGATATTTTCTGCTGTGAGTGCATTATCAGCTATAATGAACCTCGGCCAGTGGGGTGGCCAATGACAGGCATTTTTCAAGCTTTTTTAAGGCGGCCATCTGTTGGTACTACTACTAAAAATGCATTAAAAATAATTATTTATTGTTAAATTTCATATGATGATACTGGTATTCAAAAAAAAAGGCTTATTCCAGGCCACAAACACACAGTTGACATCTGTGTTTATAGTTCTCTTTTTCTTGCAATCATGGGCATTAAATTTATCAATGCATTGACATTGGGTCAGAAGAAAACAGATATCTGGGTGGGAAATTGTTATATAGCAGTTTAGCTTAGAGAGCATTTTCCAGATGTGAAATGCTCATAATTGACCCTAATTAACTGGAAAGTCTATGATTTTCTTGAATTTTTAACAGGTTTTCATCCTGTGCAGAAGATAGGCATTTCATAGCTCAAGGCTTTCATGGATTCCTCTAATTAGATCAATGTAATAAAATGGCTTACTAAAACATGCCTTGAGATATATAGAATATGTATATATTGATCAACAGGTATTCATATCCTGGCAGTAGTTTGTAGTTATATGATTAGATGCCATGCTAGGTGCCAAATGTAGATACTTTTCCTTTTTCATTGCAAATGCTCCAAGACAGACCCAGCTAAACTGAAAGTGTAAAACCCACAAATTATTGCCCCCCTACTGTTTCCTTGTTTCCTTCAGGAAATGTTACTGGAGTATAGTTTACAGCATGTCAGCACTTGTTATGACAGGTGTCTGAGAGCTGGAATTCTTCCAGTCCAGGTGAGTTTTCAGTCCTCTTTCCTGAAGTGTCTGCTTGCAAACAGGAGTGTCACAAACAGGGATGACTGCTGGGCTTTCTGCAGGCGGGTTGTGAAGATCATTACTGCTCTGTTGTGCAGCCTGTTTCTTCTGAAATCCTTATTTTACATCTGCAGGCTGCAAAAACCTCTTCCAGTTTTTCACATTGTCAGCCTCCAATCTCCTCCAGACATAGAAGATACACTTATCCCTGTTTTATAATTACATGATCATACAGGGTTGTGAACTGTTTTCTTTGGGATTAACACTCCTGTGCCAGTCCCCCAGGCCGTCAATCTCTTCCTGGGATTAAATACTGTCCGACCTTCTTCAGCATTGATCAAGCGCACTTGATCACTTGCCTTGCTGCCGCCTGTCCCTTCAGTTGTTGATAAGGTTAATTCAAGTTATACACCCAAGCCAGTTTACAGAGGGAAATCCTTCCTGGAAAAAGGAGCTGCAAGAGGTGCAAAATCTCCTGAAATACTGATATAGGCTACCCCCTAAAGGCAAAGACTGTCATTTAAATCAAAGAATATTAAATAATAATGAAGTTTTAGTTTAGACAGCCACGTTACAAACTGAGAAGACCTGATATGTGGCAGCCTGATGTTTAATTTTCCTCTGCTTTTTAAAAAAATGATAGAATGTGTCAGATCTAAAGTATTTCATTTCAAAAATACAAGTATTTATGCAATATACTCCTAATGCTGCTCCATCTCTTTCAGCCATCCCGCATTCAGGCTGAGATGCAGGTCTAAATGTGGATTTTTGTTCAAATAAGTTGTGTCAATAGAATAATGTACATAGTTGTTAAATGAATAGTGATTTCAGCTGCTAGTCTGATGATCATGCACTGCTTCTTTCAGTAGCTCAGGTGATATTTATTTGGGTTAATGATGCACTTCACGTAGGTGTTTTAGTTATCCAACACTCCTGAAGTCAGGAAAATTCAAATGGGAGAGATTTTTAAGACAAAGAGATAAAGCAAAAACATATAAATGGAGGAACTAGGCTTTTATCTGAAGAAAACATCAGTTGCTGTGCACAAAATCTGTAATCTTAAAGATTACAAGTCAATTCAAGCCCTTACTTCATTTTTACTCACAGCATAATAATTACTGCTCATTTCTTGAAGAGAACAATTACTTCCTTTTCTTTCTGAGAGTCACATTACAGTGACCTGTGCACTTCACATATTTCCCTCATCTCTGCATCCTCTGCAGAAGCACAGCAAGTGGAAAAGGGGCAAGAAAATCAGAAAGAGGGAGTTTTCTGGAAGAGGGACTAGTGCCACAGAAGGAGTGTGTGGGGGAGCTCTGGAGATGATGGGGACATTTGATTCAGAATTGCACTCCAGGTCTGAAACAAAACATCAAACTACGTAATAACAGCTGAATTCAGGTTTGCAGAAGGAAGAGGTAATTACAAGCAGTGGACCTTACTGAAGAGCAAGGAGCAGTGGAGTCACTCTAACTTCTAGATTGTACAGACCACCTTTGATTTTACCTACATCCTGCTTTTTTCCCTTTTCTTACATATAGCATGACATTCTGATTTATGTCATGGAACTTAAAGGCCTTAGCTAACCACAAAAGCCCAATTCACTTATCTGAATCCTAAATAGTTCTTTGTCTATTATGATGAAGAAGTTTCACAGCTTAAGAATTGTATTTAAAAAGCAAGTCAACAACTTTTTCTGCATTGTGTCTTATTTCCAGCTTTCCAATTTCATAAGCCTTTGTTTCTGTTTTACATGACAGCTTTAAGGGAGATTTCCAGGTGAACTTCTCTGCGTTGCTACTGATTTTGAACATTTCATCCAATATGTTCCATAAGACAATAATGAAGGAAGGTTTGGAATGCTTAATATTTATAATGGATTTGCTATGAACTTAGTTCTCATTTGAAGAAATGGATTGTGCCATATTCGTATTGATCTTTTTAATGAAATAGCATTTAGGACATTTTTTTAATATCTCCACAACATGGAAAGCTTTATTCTCCAAAAGCCTTTGCTCATAATTCCTACAGAACCTTTATTGGGGCTGGATGACAAGTACAAGGTACAGCACTGAAGGTATAAATGACCCTTTGAAATTACTCACTTTGTTTTCAGTCTCATTCTTATTTATTACTGAGCTGATCTTTGCTCTCTTAGCAAAGGAAGATAGAGTTCCTTAAATCATACCTATTGCGGTAGTGGAGCTTTACAGTAAAAGCCATTGGATGGTGGCACAAATTCTATCTGCTCAATGCCTCAACTTTTGCAGACAGGCTGCCTTTAAAACTTTCTGACAGTCAAATGTTACATTGTAAATTGAAATATATGTGTGCCTTTCTAAAGGGTTAGTGACTAGCCATGTACTTGAAATGATGATGTTATGGTGTGGCTTCCCTTTTGATGTATTAAGCCTTTTAAGGTTTATTTTTCTTACCATTTCAGTGTCATTCAGAAGTATCCATCTAACACAGTCATGGAAAAATTGTTCTCCTTCCTTTTTTTTCTTTTGAGTGCAAAAGAATCTGACCTTTTACTTCCTTAGGTCTCTAAAAAGATAGACGAAGGACGGTATCCTACATATGAAATCAAACTGGGTAGGATAATATTTCTCATATAAGGTTTTAGTTCTTCTGGAATTTTGATTGTTTATGAGAGGTATTTGTAACCTTTACCCTTCTTGCCATTAGAATTCATCTAACCTTCTTGTCTATACATGCAGTGACAAACAAGACTTTTAAATCAGACCAGTTACCTATTAGCCCTGTAATCAGGGGGAGACTGTCACAGCAGATGTAACAGCCCACCACTGGGCTCAGGTTACAGTCTGGAGAGCTGCCAGTGAATACCCATGTGCCTGACATGTGAATCAAATTACCCTCCTACAAGTGGTGTCCAGAGAAAGACTTATCTCATTAATTATACATGGAAATTGAGATCCAGCAACATCTGATGCGGTTCTGTATTTCAAGCCTTGGTTTTTTGATGCTGTCAGCAGCAGATCAACAATCTAATTAAAATGGCCATCAAAGCAGATCTGAAATACATTAAATGGTTCCCATTAATGTCATATTTAATTTAGGGGTTCAGTGTTGAAGATGTTCATTACTGTCCTTTGCTTGATTTTGAACTTCTGGGCAAGTTTTATAAATGATATTTACATGTCTGGAAACAAACCCACTGTTTGCACATCTAATACCTCTTCTGTCTTCACTCCCAGCTTTATTGCATCTGGGTTGCCAGCTACCCCTTGGTTATTTCTTCAGAACACCCTGGGAAGCTTAGAAAGTGTGGGGCAATTGCAACCAGGGGGAATGGCACCAGCTTTTTTGTGCTGTTTGTTCTCCCTGTCCTTCACAGCAGTTTTTTTGTCTAATTGTACAAATGATTTGAGTCTAGTGATTAAGACCCGAGGGAATGGTCTGAAGTTGTGAGGGGATGTTTAGGTTGGACATCAGGAAAAGGTTCTTCACCCAGAGGGTGGTTGGGAACTGGAAGAGCTACCCAGGGAAAAGGTCACAGCACCAGCCTGACAGTGTTCAAGATGTGTTTGGACAATGCTCTCAGGCACAGGGTGTGACTCTTGGGGATGGTGATGTGCAGGGCTGGGGGCTGGACTCGATCATCCTTGAGGGTCCCTTCCCTTGCAACTCAGCATAATCAGTAATTCTGTGATTCACTGACGTGATGGGATGGCCGCTCATACCCGCTGACCATCATTGTTCTTTCTGACTGCTGTGCACTAGAACTCACTGGGTGCTGTGAGTAAGGAAGACTGAGTTGCAATCTGGTAGAAATAGCCTGTTAGAGGTCAGGTGAGATGTGAAAGTCTCAACATCAAGCTCTGTAGAATGACTTTGCTGTTCTTCATTGTGGGATAGTCAGGAATGCAAAAGGCATCTGTCACTAAAATCTGCTCCAGCCCCGCCCCCCCCCTGCCCCCACAAAATACGAAGAAGAAGGAAAAAAGCTATTCTGATTGGATGTGTTTACCTCTTTCTTGTCTTTTACATATGATTGTGCTTTTATTTTAAAGCAGATTTGTGTAATAGAATGGAGGATAAAATAAACCTAGCTATGAAAAAAAATTTATCCAGGCCACAATTTTGTCATCACCACATATATTTTGCTGTGTAAACATTCCCGTACTTTAAAATAGCATCTTCCAAGGGCCATGTGGAAACTTTACATTATTGATCTTAGTGTGATAAGAAGTCACAGTATTTTTTGTCTAATAAAACTGTGACAGAATTAGAAAAACACCTTTGCTAAAAATACTTTAAGAGACTATGAAAACTTCAGATTCAGAAGAATGCAAAGATTTGGCATCTTTAGTGATTCAGGAAAGATGTCAAATAGTATAGCAGTATTGTAGCCAAGGAGAAACTGATGACCTTCCCAGAAATATTTTTTCATTATCCATGAAAATTAATTTTTTTTGTTTCACATATCTAACTCTGGTCGCCACCTAAAAAACAATACTAATTAGTAAAACACCAGAAATACTTAAATATGTTGGAGGCATTTCAATTTTGGAGAGAAGCAACAAAATCTTTCCTTTATGCTGACACGATAAGGGACTTTTACATAAGCAGACACCAAAAAGTCACTTACCAAAAGGAATAAAGACCAAATTTTTGTAGATTATAAACACCATTTTACAAGAAGAGTGATTCAAACAGTGCCTGTCTGAAATAAAGGAGATTAAATTCAGCAAGACTCAGATGAATGTTAGCATGTAATATTTTACAGTTTTAGGATATTAGAATGTCAGAATCTGTTACTCTGGAAAAATCACCCAGAGAAAATCTCATCTCACTATCTAAAAGAGGAGTGGGGAAAAAAATCATGACTTTTTAGAACTATGTATATAGTATGAAAGGGAGTAAGTCTCTAATTTTGAGCAAGTCAAAGTTTTTTGCCATGAGTGGGATTATATGGCATTAGTAGTTTACTGAGACTGTCTATAAAGAGAAACAGCAATGTGTTAAATTAATTATTTCTCTGTTATTTGCTAGCAAAGCAAGTCAGCCTGGCAATAACAGTAACCTGCCTTTGCAGAACATTGACCTTAGATGTGAACAACCCCTGGACATTCTGGCTGTATCTGTACCAGTAATTGAAAAGGGAAGACAGGGAAGACTCCTATAGGCTGTAATTCAGCCATCCGTGCCATTATATTGTTACAATGGTACCTGATACACCTTAGGAACAAAGCTCAAGCATTGCTGCTTTTCTGGGTTTTAGGTGGGGCAGAAACTATAGTTCCTACAACCCAGAATTTTTCCATGTGAATGTGTCATTTCAGCTGAGCCAGTGACAAGTATTTAGCTAGAAAAGCAAAAAAAATGGTTGCTTTCTGGTTGAATTGAATTGAATTGAATTATATTCTTGGCAGCTCTCAGGAATTTCCTGTCAAAATTCTACAGTCAAATTAAAGGTGATTTTCTTCTTTTCTGATTTGACTCTCCTGCGTACAGTAATTTTTTTTTAAATTATTTTTAATGTGGACTGCTTTTGTTTCTGAACTCATTGATAAATCCTGAACAATTAAGTTTTTTATTTGGAGTGCAAAAAGTTTGCTGAACTCATTGATAAATCCTGAACAATTAAGTTTTTTATTTGGAGTGCAAAAAGTTTGCACAAGATTAGCTGGAGAAATTATAATTTTAAGCTCCCTACAAAGACTTCCTTCTATTGCTGGTAACATTGTGATATAGTCATTCTGGAGAAATAGTAATCATACAGACAGACTGGACTTCTAAAATATAATATATTGGTCTCCGGTAGTTTAGCAGTAATATTAGTTTATTTACAGTTTGATAATTTTAATTGGAAATAGGAAAAAAAACCCAAGTATTTTCGCCTTTTTTCAATCACAAACAACTTTGGCTGTTTGTACTTCAGAAACAGAAGTGAAGTCTTTCCTCCATGTTTTTTTTTTGCTTCCTGCTGTTTTTGAGTTTGCTATGTTGTTAAACCTGTGAACTTTACATGTGTATGTCAAAGACATACATTCTGTAGAATTCTCTAAAGCACACTTGATTTCAAACATTAATGTGGCCTTATTATTTTTCTTTTTTTCTTTGTTTTTTTTTTTTTTTTTCCCAAGTATTTTCCTATTTTTTGGGGGGTAGGAATGGACAAGAAAATATGTTCTGTGTCTCCAGAGAAAAGACCAAGTTTTGGTCATCTGGAGAGGAAAGAGCTGCCTCTAATTCTGTCCCACTTTAATAGATATGCCAGGAAAACCACGTGTTTTGTGGGTTTTTTTTTTTGTTTGGTTGGGTTTTTTTTTCCACTCAGAAATCATCTGAATCTGATGGCAAAGAAAACCAGACTGGAATTAGAATTAAATTACACTTAGTGGTTATGCTATTGCAGAAGCACTTCCAGCACATTTTTGGGGTAACTGTATTACTTCTGCCTTTCCTAGAGGCAGTGAGTGTATAGAAATGCACTTAAGCAGTGACCAGATCCTGCCACTCAAGGCTTATATTTCTCATTGCAGGTAAGCAAGGAGCCAGGATTAGTGAATGAGTGCAGTAAGATTCAGAAGTTCTAATGCTTTTCTGTAGGTAATACAGGCACAAAATCAAGTTCCAATTTATCACTACCTCCCAACATGCTATTTAGCGTCACCCAGAATACGATAGTTGCTCCACTAGGTGATTTATTCCATACTTTTAATATAATTTTATTTTTAAAAAAGGGTTGCAAGGGCAGCATTGATAAATCTGACACCTCCCTGCCTTTTGAAGACTTAGACATATCTGGGTTACTGAAGTTAATGTGTTAAAAATACAGCAAGATTTCCTTTCAGAGACAGAAAACTACACGTTGACTTTGTCTGCTGAAATGTGTCTAGGTGTAGACTTAAAGGGAAAAAAAGATTAAGTATTCCAAGTGTTATGCTTTTACAATATAATACAGAACTAAGTGTGAATAATCAGAATAAGTCAGAATATTCTGCTGGTGAACTGACAGAAACCAGGGTAATGTGACTCCCCTTCCTCCACTGATGCTTACAAGAATTATCTTGCTGCTTCTCACATTTTTTCTCTGAGGATTTCCAGATTCTTTACAAACACAGACAAATCAAGGCTGCTAAGAGAATAGCTCTCTGTACTCCAAGCATGCATTTAATCTAAATGTCTTTACATATGCTGTAACAACTCTCACAGAAACACGTCTCTGGAAAGAGCTCTTGTGGGCAGGAGCCCTCCCAGCCACACAGGTGGCAGGGGATGCTGGGCTCCCGAGGGGGACAGCAAGTGTGCAGGTGACAGTGAGTCTCCTGCTTCTGGGCAGCGAGTTTCATAAATTTTTAAATTTGGCTCTGTCAGCTTATGTTTGCCTTCTGTGGTTATGTTTGCTTTTGAGGCAGGATCCAAGTAGCCTGATGCTCAATTGATTCAATGCCTGGGTCTCTTGAATCTTTTCCATTCCAATAAAGAAGAAAAAGAATTTATTGCAGTCAGCCTTGTTGAAGTGTCACTTGAAAAAAAAAAAAAAAAAAAAAAGCAACTGTGCTTTTAAACTACAGTACTTTGTTAGACTCACATCTTTTGTAGTCCTATGCAATTAACCTCACATGGCTGAGTCCAGACTTTTACCAGCACTATCCAGTTACTTCAGCCAAGGGTGTGATGTAATTGAGCATTAAAGGCCTATTAACTAGCACCAGCATGATTTTAGAGCATTTCTTAGAATGACTGCATGGTATGAAACCTAATAATCCACTTCTAGACATAGCTTATTAATGGCACATGTATGGAAAACAGCTTTGGGAGACAGTTTTTCCCTATGAGCACAATTAATTGAATAAAACATGTACAGATACTTCAACACTGTTGTCATGAACATGTAGTTGCAAAGGCTGAGTGTTCAGATGTTTGCATAGCACCAACATGTGATGAAAACCACTGCGAATGATGCTCACCAAAACTCCTGCTATCAGTTTCCTCTGAGTGAGTTTCTTGCTTTATGATTGTGGATGTGTTTTCCTACAGATTAGGAATAAATACAATTAATTGTTTCTCTGGAGAGTCCTCCACAGGGTGCCTACAGCCCCCATAGGTGGGTGACAGTGCAGCTGCAGTAATGAAGGCAGCAAAATATTTCCTCAGTTTAGAAAAAAGGAGTAAAAATGTATTTTGCATATTTAATCTTCTCAGTGCATCTCAAAAATCCTGAGTCAGGTGTTTGAAGCTTTTATTGATTCTACAGCAGAAGTGAACTTTCCACACTGACATGGAGACAGCTGCAAGCAGGTGGGTGTTTTGCTATTTTCATAATGTATAAAATGGTCTAGAGAGCTAGACACCTAGCTCAGCATTTCTGAAGGTTTCAGATGAGTGCAAAACTTACTGCTCAGCCTATTACTAAATCATGAAAATGTGCTTATTTTGCTTGTTTGGTATGGAGCACATTCACACAGATTTTTTTTTCTGTCTTGCTTATCCGCAAAGCTAGGTAGCAATCTATCCATGTAGATGGGCAATGAAGACTTAGAGGATACAGCTCTGGTGGCATATTCAGGAAACTAGGAAAGCTATTTATATCTGTGAGCATGAAGGCCTGCAAATGCATTGTATAATCCGTGCACAAAGAGCTCAAATTAGTGCCTTATGTCAACATAATATTCTGGCGAGTCACAGAACTTCTATCCTGTAGGACCTGATCATGGAAGAATGTTCATTTTGGTGCCTGGAAGAAGCTCAGATTTGATCCTGAGGAGCTACAGCCTGGGCTCTATGCATGTGGGTACTTACTCCTCAGTAACTCTTTGGCCCCCTGGCATTTCTTCTGCTGTGTTAACCATAGCAGAGGATTCAGTGTGACAGAAACTGATTAAAATCAGCCCTTGTCATGTATGGTACCAACATGCTACAATTATCTGATGATAAAAAATTTCCATCACATGTTTTGAGACCAGCTTCCAAGAGGTTGAGAAATACATTCCCTTCATCAATCCCCTGAGTAACCACTTCTGTCAACACTAAATTGTGTTAGAGGTGATGTCTGGTGTCAGAGCAAATTCTGAGGTTTCTCCCACTCTAGAGTGTCTTCGTGTATAATATTAAATACACAGCCTGCACTTGTGGCTCGGAGAGTTTTCACCATAAGAAAGGGCAGTGGAGTGATAAAATGGTGGCTGTATGAAAAAGACTCTCTGGCTCTTTTCAATTCAGGGACACAGACAAAAGAACGACTCTGCTCAATTTTCATGTACATTGTAATAAAGACAATTTATTGTCAAGTGGAACAGAATTTGACTACAGATTTCATGGAGTAGTTATTCTGAAAAAGATAGATTTTGCTTTAAATATGTAGGATTTCAATAACAGGTGTAATGCATTTGTAAATGGTGGTGTTTTTGTAACTTGTGCTGCTGGAGCAGCTTTGTTGCAGCTGTATCCATGTGATTTCATCATCTCATTCAGTTATGAAAAACAGAAAGGGGATCACACACTGAAAAATATCTTGGGTGTCCATATAAATTTCTCTATTATTTTTTATGACCTTGGTATTGCAAATACCAGAATTTTTTTCCTTTAGGGCACTTATGAAGATCACTTTTTTGGATTAGCCTTTTTCTAAGTAACCTCAGGGTGTTTCATCTACATTTAAACCATTGGAGTTTTGAGTCCAGGTTTTATTCTTTTTCTCTTTAAATTTGTTCAGTGCAGAGCTCTCTGCTTCAGCCCTTCAGGACATCTCCAACTTGTTGGGTGAAGGAAGGATTTTGCTGAAACTGAGTTTTGGGCATTTGAGAATTTGGGCTTTTCTGAGGTGCTCTGTGCTATTAGACCAAAAGAATAAGTTAGCAGCCTCATCCTTGTTCTAAGGACATGCTTTCAATTGAATTACCTTAAGCCATCATATTTTCACACAGCTTTTGCCATTATATTAAATTGATGGACTTTTCAGGAACTTTGCCTCAAGATTCTTCCTTCAAAATGCTTGATGCTTCCCATGACTCAGATGAGATTTAAAGCAGCAGACCTAATTTCAGTAGTGAAGTTTCATCGTATAAAATTTCATGGAGCTATATGTCTTTCATTTGAGAACTCTTACTCTTTTACATTAGAGACAGAAATATTTAGAGCTGTTGTGAATATTTAGAGCTATTTATGTTTTTCATAACAGTAATGTAAGTCTTGCTTTGTGTGCACAGGAATGAAAGTAGGAGAAAACAGGTGCACAGGCTGAGGAGATGGTTTTGGGCAGAAAGAAACAGACTTACTGTTTTCTGCCCCTTGGGAAAATCCCCATGGAGTAGTCTATCTCTAGAATCACCTGCAAATTTGTCTTGAAGATTTTTATTTGTTACAGATGAGGAAAGAGTTAACAAGTCTCTGGTAAGTTTAGGGACCAATGCTTGAGTTAACTCACTTGTCATCTTTGATTTAGTAGTCAGTAAAGATGTGTAGGAAATCAAATAATGCAATAGTAAAAAAATATTATTGGTATTTTTGAGCTTTCTTTCCCATGCCAAAGGCTTTAACTAACCCAGCAGCAAGTACAGATTTTTATGCTACATTCTCTAAAGCATGAACCCTGACTCTTGCTCAGAATTTAAACTGCAGACACTCCATGCAAATGCACCTTGGCCTTAATCTTGTGCCTATTTTCTTTCTGTCTTTTCAGAATGGGCAGAATGGATAGTTGCTGTTTTCCATTTTACAACCCCCAGCCCTAATTGCATCCTTGGCACCAATGTTACTACTTTTTGTGTATCATTATCATCCTACTGTAAAACAGAATATAATGTCTAAACAAATTTGTTCTTTTGCTGGTTTTTGCACCTTTATGGGATTCTTGAATTGCTGAAATATAACCACAATCCTGATCTTGTAACCTTGGGTAAAAATCTTCTACTAGGAGATTGCAATAACTAAGATTTCTTCTCTTTATCTCCGGAAAATCTAAAGAATTTTGTAGCATAATAGCCTTTTGTGTATTTAGATTTTTCCAATATTAGCTACATTCCCATCCATAATCCTTACCCTAGCCTTGCCAGAGGATCACTAAAATGCAGACACAGTGAAGGTCTTTATCAGAGTGAGCACTTCTCCTTACATTATATGCTGGGAACAACTCAATAAAATAAGATTTTTAGACTTTATATTTCATAACTGAAACCCATAAACCTAAACTTAGTTATAGCAAATGCATCAGTTTTGGTATAAAATTGAACATAAGGTTTCAAGCAACAGTTCTGATTTTAACTATCCATTGACTGAAATTCTAAACCAAGAATTTATAGGAGAAATTGGTTACTAATCACAAACACTGCTCCTGTCTAATGGGGAATTAAACAGTGAGGGAAATCATGTTCTAAAAGAGAATATAATTGAGTGTCCTGGATATACACAAGCCTTTTTATAATCATCTGAGGTGTTATGGAATTCAGAAATAAATGGAACACCCAATAATTTGAATTTCCCAACCTTAATCCCAAAATAATGTTAGCTGCAAACATACCCAAAGTAAGAAGTATTTTAAAAAAAAAATATGTACATTAGACCTTACCAGCACCAGCCCCTTCTCCAATTTCCTTAGACCACCTGCCTTTGTTCACTTTCTTTGGGTAGGGAAGGGGACAAATTCTGCCTCAAAGGATTTAGTAGCATCTCATTTTCTTTGACAAATGCTGTTGCATTGACTTTTTCATGTCAGAGAGTGTGTTGAACAGAAACTTCATTACTGCCTGACAGCAATGATTGTGCGTGTTATTCTGGGCAATGGGGCTAAAAAGCATTTAACATGAGAGAGAAATCAATAATTGCAAGGCTGAGGGTTGCCTCCCTATTTGGCAAGCCCTGACTCCATTAAATACCCCTTTTTAAACACCCATTTGTGGGTTGCAGTTTAAATCACTGTTGCTTTTGCAGTGTAAAGTCATGCTCAACCATTGGTTGCTCCTTGTTTCCTTTCAATCAGTAATTTAAAAGCACTTTGAAGACCTTAATTGAGTCTGAGGGTTAAGGAGTTGTGATAATGAATGTTGTCACTCCTAAGAAAGAAACCTGTTATGCCATGAGATCTTATAGCTACCTCCGATTCTTGTCTATTTCATTTCTATTTACTGCTTATCTATCTGTTCTTCTGAGGTTTCAAGGGAAAAGGTCACAGGGAGAGAAAACTACGATTATTTGAAAAACAGCCTTCTGATGGACCTGAAGGAAGTATTTTAAAAAGAGTGAGATAATATTAAGCAGTTTTTAGCATGCAGATAGATTGTGCAATGATTTTAATGGAAGCTTCTTGCAAAAAACCCTAAAAACCCAGGTTCGATTGACCTTTTTCTCATTTTTCACATTTTTGTTATGAATAGTACTACAAAAAACCCAAACCAAATCCAGGACTCCAATACCACCTTTTGTTTGCACTGATAATTAAAACTAAGCACACTTACAGAAGGCCTGTGAAGCTAGAGAAACTTCCAAGTTAGGCATCAGTAAAACAATAATAGCAAAACAATCCATAAACTGACATGAAATGTGTACAGGGTCTCTTAAGTTGCTTTCACCTCAGTGAAGTTAATACATGGATATCACACAGCAAGTTACTGGGAGAAGAAGAACATGAATTGTATGTTTCCCAGTGAAAGGATAAATCCCAAGTATGGGTATAAATAATATTGAAAATTAATAGTATATTGATATATCTTCTGTTATCTCCATAATCTACTATTCTTTTGACCATACCATTTTTGCCAAAAGAGATACTAATTAGTGCCATCCTGATTTCTCGAAGTTTTCACGTTAGTGTGTTAGAAAATATTATTCTGTTCAGATTGAGAAGAGATGAAATAATGAGGTTTTTATTCTTTTGATACAAGATTCTAGGTTTAGAAATGAACTTGAAGATTATGTGCTCTCAGCCATAGAAAGTAATTTGTCTTTTTGTGGAGCTCTATATGACAGAACTGTTTTTTTCGGTAAGGCAGACATAGAGAAGTCTGATTTCAAATATATGATACCATAAATCCAGGCTGCAGGAATATCGTGCTGACCAGCTGGCACTTCATATATTCCATTCTTCAAAGCATTTTCCAAACCACTTGTAGGTGTTTTTATTTAACTCTGTACCTCATGTCAGCTTCTAAACTAAGAGTTAGAAAAGTTGAGGTTGGAAGGGGCCTCTAGAAATTGCCAAATCCAATCTTCCCTGTTCAAGTCACTGAGGACAGGCTGCCCAAGACCATGTCCAGTCAGGTTTTGAGTATCTCCACAGATACCAAAGGATATGAATGCCTAAAAATACTTTATTGCCCCTATTCCAGGGAAGATTACTCCAAGTATGGTGGCAACCACCACATTGGGCGTCTGGCTTGTGGGATGTGTACATTATGGATCAGAGGAAATGCAAACACTGTCCCTTTCAAATAAAAGCCTCATATGGGACACTTTCCCCCTTATCCTCCTGCCTTCAAGCAGAAGTGGTTTTTCCTTCAGAGGTACTGCACTTTCTATCAGAGTCAGGCATGACTCCAGAAAGTTTCTCTATGTGGTGTCTGCTCTGAGTGTGGTTTGATCCATGGGACACCTTCCAGTCTGAGACTGCTGACTGCACTCCTAGCAGGAAGGGTGTCATGTGGGCCAGCACTGCAGCAACCTTCCTTCCCTTTTCTACTCCTGAGAAGGCTTTTTCTCCCCCTTTTCTGAGGTGGCTTCAAGCAGTCACAAGGACCCATGACTGTCCTTTGAAGGTCTCCTCACCTTCCTGGTGCAGGCAGTGGGAGGGACAGAAGGGGGCCAGAGGGTTTTGTGGGCAGTCTGAGCCTAGGCTGAATTCAGGCAGACTGTAAGATGAAATGCAGGTACCAGGGGTCCTGGCATGAAGGTCCAGCCTCCCCAGCACAGCATATTTGCAGCTCTTACCATCTGGACTTTCTTACACAGGCAGTTTCATCTGCCACCTGCTTCATGCCCCAGTTTCTTTTCTGAGGTTGATCCCATCTGGTTTTAGCTCCTTTTTCTGAACTGTAGGAACACCACAACTCTCTAACCAGACAGCATGCACATTTCTACATAGGCACCATCCATTCCCTTAGGAAGAGTAATATTATTTACAGTTAAAATGTTTTCTAATTCATCGAATCACCAAGGAATAGCAAATGTGAGAAAATAATGAGCATCATTATTCTCCCACTAAAACCACACCTCCCTTTACCAGCTCCCATTTACAGCTTTGGAAATATTAAAGTTTAAGTTGACCCTGCAGAGATAAGTGCATGGTAGTATTGTGTTTATGCAGATATCTGTGTTATGTTAATGCCCCAGTACAACAAAAAGCTGATTGACATTTTCATTGCTGTATTCTTAGCTGTTTGTTAACATGGAAAGAGGCAGTCCAGGAGCAATGAACAGCATCCTTTTCTCACAGCCACTCTTTCAGAGCACACAGCCATCTGCTGGCTTGTCTACCTGCGATAATCACTCCTTCTCCCTGCCAAATTTTGTGCTGCACCATGCATGACATTTTAAATTATTTGATTGACTAATTTGCATTTTTCAAATAATTTCACATGCCAATTAATTTCAGTCTATGGTTAATCTGCCCTTCCACAAGCAACATTATGGAAAGACACGGATAAACGCAAACTTTTCCTGTTCTGAGCACATCAGAGAGGGAGGCCAGGGCTGCTGGGGTAAGTTCGTGGGTAAGGGGGTTGGAGAGGCATGCATGAAGGGTGTCTGAACTCCATTGTGATAGCAGCAGGGTATTCAGCAGTGTTATGCTTTGGCTGTCAGGCAGCAGGGCGAGACAGGAGCATGCTGTAACCATGATGTGCTCTTTTCTCTGGTGCTGGCGTGCCCGGGAGAGCTGAGGCAGCAGCCCAGGTTTTCAGGCAGTGGAAACTGGAAGATTTGCTTCCCCCCCAGCCAAGCCTTTGTCAAACTCATCCCTTTTACTTGTCCTGCCCACCTTTCAGCTGCTGCTCTGACTGGGTGCCTGAGTCCCATCAAAGGCAGCAAAGGGCAGATGAGGGATAAGCAGACCAGTGTCCAGATGTAGCAGTATCTGCCAGGAGCTGAGCAAAAATTAAAGGGCATAAAGCCTGAAGCATAACATTCCTGTCCCTAAACTTCAAATTAATGAAATAATAAGTTAGAAAGGTAGAAAGACATCCCTCTCTCATTTTTCGATGTCATTTATATGATGGAACTATAAATACTCTGAACAACTCTGAGCTAAGCTGCTATGAAAATATGTCCTCCCTCATAAAGAGTACTTCCAAATGATGCAATTAAACCTTCTTATTATGAGTTTTCAACAGATTGAAGCAGTAAATTGCACATCAAAGGGCAACCCCACCAGCCAAAATTCTCCAGCTTCAGACTCTATGGATGTTGCAAAAGATTTCCTTTTCTCAGCAGCAACCCTGACTGGCACAGTGTCTCCCACAGCACAGACATCACAGCCACTTCTGATGCTGTGGGACAAGTGGCAGCCTGTAGGGAAAGCTTCCCAAAAATGTTGCAAGGGATTTGCAATAGGAAATACAATAATTAATGCACAAAATACTGCATGCATGTCTCCAGTATCTACAGTCTTTGGGGAAGCTGTTGCTGTCTTTATTTTTTGTGCTTATAAACCTGCTCTCTACAAAGTTAATTTTCCAGGTTACCTAAACACCTATTTTGTATCCTCTGTGTTAAGAAGTGGATAAAAATTAATTCTGACTAAAAATTAAGAACATATTCTCAAGATTGGCAGATTCAAAGTATGATGCATTTCTTTGTGGAATGCACTTCAAAGTCCTTGCACATTCTATACTGATTGATTTTTAATCAAGAACAATCAGTTGGTTTTTTTATTTCCTCAGTCCATCTGAGGAAAAATAAAAAAAAAAAAAAAAGTTTGTTTGTGTGATGAAAAAGGAACTGGTTAATGAAAAAATTTTAGTTTATTAGTAGTCTTCCACATGTTCATTGGAGAAAAATGCCATAAACACAATCTACCATAAAGTTCTGAGAAAGTATCGACCTTGTCCTCTTTCATTTTTCTTAGTTTTAAAAAAGAATTCAGCTGAACTGATTGACATCTCTACACTGAGAGAAGTGGATATGTGAGGGTCCTTTCTTCACACTGGGTTTTTTGTCAGATAGCCTATGCAAATGGTCAGTGGCTCTGACCACTTGCAATATCTAACAGCTTCCATACATCAGATAAGTCCCTGGAATCTTGAGTAATCATATCTGTAGCAATTTATAGCAATCTTCCACAGTGAATTAAATCATGATAAATTTTTTTATTAACCTAATTTAGAGAACAGCTTGAATCCCTCCATTTTTTCCTTAAGGGGAACATACATGGTACTGCAGGTTAGAATAAGGATTTAAGCACGATGTGTTGGGTTTTAAGCTTTCAGGAGTGAGGCAAGGAGAAACCCAACTGTTCATAAATTGATCTGCTTCTATGAGACTAGTTTATCTCATAAAAATGTGAAGCCAAATGAGAAATCTCTTAAGGTATTGGACTAAGGCCAGTAGCCTCTAAGTTACATTTACAAGAAGTTGTCATCAAAATGTGACCTCCATCAATACCCTGAAGCCTCTTTAATTCATATGAAGTCCCAACAGCAATTGCAAAAATTTATATTCATATAAAGTATACAAGGACTTGGAGTGACGCCCATGGTACTCTTCTGGATTTCACACTCTTCATGGTTTTCTTGAGAGGAAAAAAAATCATGAGACTCAAATGTACGATACATGTACTCATTCAGAATATGAATGATGCTTACAAAATGTTCTTCTTACTAACAGAATAAACAGCCCTATGTAATGCCAAAGGAAATGTAAATCACTCTAATGACCTTTCCTGAACTACAGGAGCCTGAGTCTTCTCCATCCCATCAGATATTGTAGCATATTTCTGTAATTATGCATGAGGAATATGTAAATGCAACTACTGTATGAAAGAAAAGGGAATATATTCTAAACAAAGCTATTGAAAAAATTTCTGCTTAGCATTACCAGAAAACTGTTAGGCTTTGTGGATAAGAGTAATAAATTGTGTTTGTTTCCTAGGCACTCACAGTGCCACACTGATGTGTTCACGGAGCCCTTTAAAACCTGTGATGTATTCATCCTTACAACAATTCAGTGAGGGAAGAAAACCATCTCGCTCATTTCATACTGAATGGAAGTATAAAGAAACACCATTATTTACACAGAGTCACGTGAGAACATTGTGCCTCAAAAAGATTCAAAGAGCAGTCTAGTTGCTCTTCCATCTTCCCTCCCTTATCAAGAAAACCACACTCCTTTTTCCAGTCAGTAATACATTAATGGAATGCAAGCACAGACAGCAAACCTTACACAGAGAACATACCAATGAACTTGAGGGACAGGATTTTTTAGAAATTCTTCCCAAGGCTTCTTAAAGATTTTTGGGACCTTATGCAATCTCTGGGATTGCCCATTAGCATTGTTAAAACCACTGTCCCTCTGGTGTTTTGCAAATTATATGATGAAGCTGTCTGTACAATAGCAATCAGTCTCTCCTCTTAGGGACTCATTTTTTCCAAACACAGCTACAATTGTGGCAGGAGCAGAGAGAGTGCAAAGGAATGAGGCTCAAAGACAGAAACACGAATGTGTGTGGAAGAGTTGAAGACCTGAGTACTGGGCAAAACCGGGAACAAACGGACCAATAATAGGAGGGTTAAAAATCAGAATAGATAGGGACAAAGCAGCAGAAAAAATGAAGCAGGAGAGGAATGGTTCAGTGCAGAGGAAACCCTTGAGACAGCAAGAAGACCCTTTTACCAGGAGCAGGAAAAGATCCCAAAGATGTAAGGGGAAAAAAAAGGCAAGATAATGGGCTAAGTCAAGGCTATTAATGGACAGAAGTGCCCTCATTGAATATGATTGAAGAAAAAGAGGTTAGTATTGAAAACTTCTTTGATGGCAGGAGATTGGTTGGATGAAAGGGCCTTCAAGAAGGCAGGAATGTCCTCTTGTCCTGTCACTGGTTGCCTGTGAGGAGAAATTCACTCCCACCTGGCTACGGCCTCCTTTTGGGTAGGTGTAGAGAGTGAAAAGGTCACCCCCAAGCCTCCTTTTTTCTCCAGGCTAAACAGCCCCTGTTCCCACAGCCATGCTGCACAAGACTTGTGCTCCAAGCCTTCCCCAGTTCCACTGCCCTTCTCCGGACCTGCTCCAGCACCTCCATGCATTTCTCCCAGTGCAGAGACCCAGAAGTGGACAGGACTCGAGGTGTGACCTCACCAGTGCCAAGTACAGGGAGACAATCTCTTCCCTGGTCCTGTTGGCCACATTATTCTTGATAGAAGCCAGGATACCACAGGCCTTCTTTCCCCTGCTTTTAAGCAAATCTCTTAATTTGCCATTCTTATTCCTCTTTTTTTTTTTCTGTACTGTAAGGTACTTTCACAATGACTTGGAGACTTCTTAGCTTTCTTAAGCTCATCCTAAGCCACTGCACACATCATTTATTCTGTTCTTCTCATATAATTCAAACTATGTATTAAAGACATCTGTAGAATAGCTTTGTAGAATGACAAATATCATTGGTACTTCTGTGTTTGCAGTTATTTGCATTTAATATATGAGGGATGGTAGAAGTAAAGTTAATCCTTAATATGTGTGTACCAATATCTTTTTTAATAACTTAGCACATTGCTGCCCTTCCTCCAGTACCTCTTCCCAATTCTCATTTGCTATGATTAGGTTTAATTTAAACCTGACAGAATCATCCTTATTCTGAGGTTCATATCCATACTTTGGAGACAGAATACAACTTTTACTGGTTTTAAAGTATCACAGTTCTAGTCAGCTTCAGAGTTGTATGGACTTTTCAAATCTTCTGCCAATATTATTAGTGTATGTTCAACATGCACTTAATGAAACATTTTTAGTGCATCTGTCTTATCATGACCAGCTGTGGGCATGGCACTGCGCTTCTGGAAACTGGATATGTGTATTTTCTACCCTTGTTCATCACCATCAACACTAAGATTGTATCTTTCTTCTGTATTTTGCTTTTCTTTTTTTTTTTTTTTTTTTTGTGTCTTCCACAGTTTTTTCAGGAATATGACATGAATTTTCAGCCCTTTCTATGAAAAAACCCCAATCCAAATCTGATGCATTTGTTTCCTAGAAATAGCTGTATGTACTGTGCTGAACTTTATGCTTAATTGATGCAAATAAGTGAATGTTGTATCCTCACTTCTACAAAACTTTAGTGTCATGAACAAAATAGTTGCAAACAAACAGATCTAATTAGAAATCAGAAATCAGATATTTCTAACCCTGTTTTCTTAGCAACGCGTAGGGATGTATCCACAAGAGCTATGGAGATGTTTGCCTCTGTGGGTGGAGAAGACAAGTGAGACACTTTTGAGGGAGGTACCTGATATTTTAAGTTTTCCCTCTTCTTTTAATATGGGGCAAGAATAGAGAGATTAACTTTTTATATGACTATAGCCTTAAGAATAATTTCTTACATGGCTATAGCTAATATCTGAGGTCAGGATTTTTATCCCTTGGTAGAACCCTACCTTCTCACCCTTTAATGAGGCAATAAATTGGTTTGAAGGAGGTTCTTACCTCAACAAGTTTCCCATTCTCTCTATGAACAGCAGCAAGCCAGAGCTTGGGTGCACTGATGATCAGCAGTTGATTGTGAAACAGCCCAGGAGCCTTTAGAAATACAGATCTAAGGAGCAAATTCCTCTGTTCTGTGCTTCCACTGCAGTTGGTGATTATTATAAGATAAAGTTATCTGATCTCTGATGCCAACACAAGCTGTACCTAGGCATGAGGATTTTGGAGAAACTCTATTACACCACTTCTCCCTGCTGTTTCCTTATTGATTGATGTATACTTTTTGAAAGCTATCACTTTCCCAATATATCGTGTCTTCAACAAACCCAATGCAATCATTGCAGAGGTTTAGTATTTTAACTAGTGAGATATGAATTCCTAAATGAAAAAACCCAAACAAAACAACAAACAAAGCAAACCAAATACAACACTGAAAAACTGAGTCCTGTGTGCAGGTTTGGGCACCACAATATAGAAAAGCCATTAAGATATTGGGAAGCATGCAAAGGAGGGCCATAAGGATGGTAAATCACCTTGAGGGGAAGCTACATTGCTGAGGTCACTTGGTCTGTTGGGCCTGGAGGAGACTGAGGAGAGACCTCATCAGAGTCTTCACCTTCCTTGTCAGGCAAAAAGGACAGGCAGGCACCGATCTCTTCACTGGGGACCAGTGATAAGACCTGAGAGAATGGCCTGAAGTTGTGTTAGGGGGGGGTTAGGCTGGATATTAGAAAGATGTTCTTCACCCCGAGGATGACTGGGCACTGGAACAGGCTCCCCAGGGAAGTGGTCACAGCACCAAGCCTGACAAAATCCAAGGGTTTGGACAAAGCTCTCAGCACATGATGTGACTCTTAGGGTACTGTACACAGGGTCAGGAGTTTGACTCGATTATCCTTGAGGGTCCCTTCCCACTCAGGTTATTTTGTGAATCTCTGATTCTGTTATGAATGTCTCTCGTGTCTTTGTCAGTGCCTTTAACTCATGTTGCTGGACTCACCCTGTGTGCACAGTCTTGGAGTGCCATTAAGATCAACTGGGACCTGGCCTTGCAGCCCTGCTCCATGCAGGTCTGTGCTGTGTTCACATAAGTCCCTCTAAAAACAGGAAATTTCTGCCTGCTTGCTCGTGGTCAATTGCAGGACTTTAATAGTCTTGATCTTTCCAGATCTTAATTTCAACTCTGAGGAGTAAAAAAAATAATAAAGGTATTTCTTGCCTTGATAACTGGCACCAGAACACTTCAGATAAGATTATGTTTTGGAGAGTGTGCATGATCATGTATTCAATCATTGCTTGAGACATCTCCAAGCATCTGGGTGTTATCAGCATGGAAGACAATTACAATTAAATAATTCAGTAAGACAAAATAGCAAGTTCATAATGGTAGACAAAGTTTTCAAGCAGAAAAAAACTTGTGAATTTTTTTGGGCTTATTACACTGCAAAATAGTTCTGCATTTGCTACTTTCTGATTGACATGGAATTGTTTACTGAGTGCAAATTGAAATTAATTGTTTAAGTCCTACTTACAAAAAGCACACTGGAACATGTCTTGCAAGAGCCTTTGACTACACTTTATCATGTGCTAATATTTAGAATCCTGATCACAGTTTTGGAGGATCTGGTAACCTCTGTCTCAGCCTCTTAAGTGTATCCTTTTTTCCCACCCTTTAGAACAAACGTGGAAAATAGAATTGAGTAATAGAATCACAAGGGTTGGAAATGGCCTCTAAATTCATTGAGGCCAGCCACTAAACCAGGCCCACCATATTTACCACTAAACTATGTCTCCAGGTGCCACATCTACATGACTTTTGAACAATTCCAGGGTGATATACCCATCAACAAATACCAGGGTAAATAACCATACAATTTAAATTTGATTTTTTTTTTCCATAGACTTGCTATCTCCATGGAGCTAGTGGCAGCTGACAGCATGATTAGTAGGTTATGCACAGTTTTAATTAGCACCAAGTACATTTTAATAGATAAGCCAGAAGCAATCTGGAAATGTTTGTTGATAAAGATAATTGGGAATATAAATTCAAACATGAATAGAGAGAACATGTGATTATCAAAAGTATGTTTCATGTTCTCAATTTTAAATTATTCCATGCACTCTTTTAAAACTAATCACAAAAAACATTGCCCAGACTGAAGCTGCTCAAATGATCTGTGACTCCAGAGTATTTACAATACAGCTCACCTTCTAGCTGAGGGAATGTCATTGAAAATACCAAGTGAAGCTGAAAGCTTAATAGTTTTGATATAGTGGTAATATTAATTTCCAGTGTTTTCCAACTATTTTCTTTTCACATGATACCATCCCTCCTTCGTCCTTTTTAGTCTTCCAGTGCATTTTCAGTTCTTGCAGGGGAGAGCAGTTATGACTCCTTGTTTTTCTATGATGTTGGTTTTGGCTCACAGAGCTTGGCAGCATTGGCAGTGCACTGCTTCTGAGGGCACTGTTAGTCCTGAGGGTATTGTCTTGGTTGGGATGTTACAGGGCAGGATGCTGATTCCCTGCTCAGTCCTGAATTTCACAAAACACAGGATCCTTCTTCTGCAATCTTTCACATCTGTTATCTGCCAATAGACATCTCTAAACAGCCTCCTTCTGCAGGCATGGACACCAGTAAGTTCCACTTCCAAGACTGCTTCCAGCTCAATGACTTACTGTCACAGACACAGCTAGCATTCTTTTCATAAATGCACTAATTGTTTTACAGAATGACTGGACAGAAGTGGCAAACAACAAATACATTGCTAAATGTATTTAGCATACAGTGACAAAACCCTGAGCCAATTTGTTTGGAAAAGTAGAAGAAAACTGAGTCCTGATTGGAATTTTCCCCCAGTTTGAGCAAGGGGTTAAAGTAGACGACAAAGTTATTTTCATGACTACTTATTTTGTGTTCCTCTATTTTGGCAGTTAGGTAACTTCAGTTCCCAAAGGCACTGTGTGCCCAGCAGCCTTAATTTCATTTGGCTGTACAACAGTCTTTGGTCACCTCAGAGGCTGTTTATGTTTAAGTCATGTTTATACCAAAATAAGTAGTTAAGCCTTCCAATAAAGATTCTAGATTAGGTTTAGAGAGTTGGTATGTGTCACTTTTGGGGATTCTATCTGAACTTTTGATGGACTGATTTTTCAATATTTCATGGCTTAAGCAATTTATTTCCTTTTACTTGTTTTACTCTTTTGAACCACACAATCCTTTTCAATGTTGTCTGATTGTCTTATACCCTCCAATTTGAATACAACATAAAAAAAGATAATTGGACAGATATCCCCTCCCTGAACTAAAACAACTCAAAAAACAAATCTGCTTTTGGAGCAGTGCATCAATGGCTGCTACCAAGCTCAGAACACAAGGAAAGATCTATATAAATTTTGTGACTTCTTTGTTTTCTTCTGGTTTGCTTCTTGTTTATTTTAAATTATTCAGAATTGTTAAATGTCAGGTTGAAGAAACTAAATTTACATGGGTGCTGAAAAAAGAAGGGAAAAATCTTATAGTTAGGATGTGGTTTTTGTCAATGTGGAGTAAGTTGACTAATGCTCCCTTCAATAACACTACTTCCAGCTGATCTTTCAGACCTGCTCCAGTGTGGACTCTGGCTTGATGCTTCTTTCACTTACTGCAAAGTAGCTGCAAAGTAGCACAGATATCTGTAAACTCAATGAAAATTTGAAAGTCTCAAAGTGAGAGTAAAAGTAAAATCATTCCCTTATTCTTAGCAGTGTATTTGTTTAAATACCCTGGAGAAAAGCCACGAGACATTTCATGCTCTAACAAGCCTGTTATTAATACAGATCCTGAGGCTGTTGATACCTCAGTAAAGTATTTTCAGCTGTTTATAGCACCAGCATAATTTCATTTGAGAAGAAAGAATGTTCTAGTCTCAGTAAATATATTGGTTTATTGTGATCTCTGTTTTCATATATTTATAGGAACTGCATAATGGAAAACCTTCCTAGAGGAAAAATAGAAAACTAAGAAATGAGCTTTTTAAAATCACCAATCAAAATGAAAAACAGCTTCAGTGAAGGAGGATGAGAGCAGGTATTTATTATACAACATTTTTGTCTGACTTACGGAGTGACATTGCAGATCTATAATATTTTTTCAATTTCTTTTCCAGTCAGAGCTCAAGTTTGCTGGGGACATAGATCTTCCTTTCCCTCTAATAAAATACAAAATATAGTGGACTTAAATGTCCATCTTCGTCATTGCAGGTGAACAGGAATTTTTTTAGGATCACTCAGCTGGTGGGTGACCATTTTCAGCAACTTAGCACGCAGAACAGTGGTGGGGTGGGAAGGATGGGCAAAAAGGCAGACTGTCTGAAAAAGACCTTCCTCCTCATCTCTTCGTGGCACTGAGTGGCAAAGGAGCCTGTGTTCTTGCCAGGGAACCTCTGGGACAAGCCAAATGTGTGCCCTGAGCCAGAGAGGGGCAGCTGGCTGGAAGCCCAAGCAGAGGCAGCAGGGACACAAACAGCATAAGGGATGCATAGGTACATAAATTAATGTGCTTTAGTAAGGAATCTTTGCTCTGAAAAGAAGCCTCAAAATGGACAGAAGACAATTTTAACCAGTGAAATTGTTAAAAAATTAAGTGAAACTATTAATCAGAACATCTTTGACTTTTAGTGGGAGCAGCTACCTAGGAATTTTGAAAAATGCTCACTTGGTGATCATTTGCATCTGACTTAAATTTCGCCCATAGATAAAGAGCCACGGGGTTTCTTTCCTCTGTGGCTGATGTCAATAAAGATCAATAGAGATATCTGGAGATGTCAAGTGAGATATTTACATACAAGCAATTGCAGCAGCTTCCAGCACCTAAAGGGGACTTAGGAGAGGGCTGGAGAGGGACTTTTTACAATGTTATGCAGTGATAGGACAAGGAGTAGTGGCTTCAAACTGAAAGAGAGTAGATTGGATATTCGGAAGAAATACTTTATTGTGATGGTGATGAGTCAAAGGAACAGGCTGTCCAGAGAAGTTGTGGATGCCCCATCCCTGGAATCATCCAAAGCCAAGCTGGATGGGACTTTGAGCAACCTGGTCCAGTGGAAGGTGTTCCTGTCCATGGCAGGGGGGTTGGAACTAGAAGATCTTAAAGGTATAATTCTATAAATGCACAGTCAGAGCTCCAGTTAACAGTAAGGCAGTGGTGTGGCTCCCATTTCGCCCTTTCCATCATTTTATGCTGCTGACTTTTAATATTTACTCTTTATTCATGTTTGTAGCGTGTTTTTGCATGTTTCAATGTGGGACTGCTATGCATGGTTAGGGCCTCACCCATGTTTTGGGTGACACAGTTATGAGGGGGAGTCAGTTATGTATAACACAACATGACATTTTAAAGCCTTTCACATTTCCTAATATTGTTATTCACAGCCCGGTTTGAGCAGGATCTTTGTTGAAATCCATTAAGTCAAACATGATTTAAATAACTTTCTTAGCTCTCTCCATGGCTTTGATTGCTTTTGTCACCCTAATACTATTCAAAATGTGAGCAATAATGGCAAAAGCAAAATCATGGAAAGAGAAGCTTAGTAGAAAGGGAAATTGAGGGTAAAGGGTACTGCCTAGATCAGTGATTCTACTTATTAGTAACCATGGGAAACCCTGAAAGTACAAATGTGGCATACATAACTAAGTTGAAACCTGACATGAGAGCTGTCTCTCTTCAGATCTGGCAGTTCTGTGTCCCAGTTCTGAGCCTACCATGTGACTAACTTCACATATTCAGGGTATGTCAAACAAGATCCATATCTCTAAAAACAAAAAGCAATAGGCTACATCACTGGATACAGAGATAATATTAGGTACTGATATAAGGTGCTTTGAGCCCCCCAGAAGTTCTTCACAGAATTCTTTGTGTTCTTCTCCTTCTCTGTTAGTGCAGGGCTGAAAACAATTTTCTTTGGACCATTTAATTCTCTTGTCAGTGTATGCTTGCAGGTCTGCTAATTCATAAACCAGTAAGTCTGATTTATGATGCATGACATTACCAGTGCAAGATGGAAGAATGAAGTGGAGAGGTTCTCTATATTATACTAGGATTAAAAATCTTACAGCAGTGTCAACACTGTTCCTCTGTAATTTTTGTCCTCTCTTGCATTAGTAAGTTTAGCTGATGTTTACACAGTGCATAAAGTTGCCTGAAAAATGGATCAAAAACAGAATACTCATAATAAAATATTTTATTTCTTTTGCAAAAGGTTCATGTAGAATTAACAACTATGACAAAATAACACAGCCTTTTGTTTTCTAGGTATAATGAGATCACTCTTACTGCTGATATTTGGGTCAGTGAATATTGCATTGTTTATAAAATGAAAAAATACCAGAAGTTCTTAGTAAACAACTAGTCTGACATCCCACTCTATACAGACCACAGAATTTCAAGAAAATATTTCTATCTCAAGCATCTATTTTCTTACTGAGTTACAAGGCATTGTCTGGAAAAGATCTGCATATTTTAGCCACCTTCGTCTAGTGCCATATTAAAAAGTGTCTAGTGCTCAAAAGTACTTAATAAATAATATTACTGAAGAATTTTTACTTTTTTAAAAAGCTCTGAGTTTTAGAAGTCTGAGGCTGACTTAACTTCTGAATAAACTGCAGAGAGCTGGAAGAACCAGAAATACAACATTTCTAAAGTGAATTAGACACTAAATACTAACTGCTCACTGTAGCTCCAATTTACTGTGAGAATATGGAAATTCTTTGCCCAGAGTGCAGAAACAGTGAGAACTAGTCTTGCTTGTGGCACCTTTAAGGTCAATGATACATGTACCCTAAAAGTCATAATTACTTCTAATAAAAAGAGAATTTTTAAATAGTAATGTCTAGTGAATAATGGATTTTTGATGCAGAGGGGTGAGGCACCAGATTCACATCAAGATTTGATCTGCTTGTATTTCAGTTATAAACCTACATGGAAATCCTTCTCAAAGACTTCATAACAGTAAAGAGAACTTAAAATTTGACTAAAATACCATTGATAAAATAATAATCTACTTCTATTACACTGAAGAAGATAGAGGATTAAGCTGCAGGCAGTGGAAATCCACATCACTCATGGTTTCTAATGTACATCTGAGAAAGGAGCTGCCCATCTGCTGAAGCCAGGAGAAGTCTTAGTTAAATTCAACTGAAAAAATTGTAGAGTAATTTAATCCAAAAAGTGCACAGGAATGTAAGCACAGGAATGCAAACAAAGCTGAACAGGGAAGTAAAATACCATATGTGCCAAACTGAAGAGGGAATAATTGTAAAGCAATATGAGTAGAAGCATCATTAATATTTCTAGTGTTGAGGGAATGAAACAGAGAAGAGAGGTGATTAAAAAGATGCAGATTGATCATTCCTGAAAACTTAGGGATAATACTGTTGCAAAAAAGCTAAATACTTTGACTGCACATTTTGGAATTTTGAATGACGTTGTCAAAGGTGAGGAGTTTGAAGAATTAATCTTTATGGTTTAAAATAGATATGGTGGTAATAATAATAATAATATTAATAAAAAATTGAATTGTTAATCTGCAGTGCTGACCAACAGCTTTTTTCTGTCTAATGAACATTTCTTTCAGAGGGAATTTAGCCATGAACTCCATTTAACAATGAATCTCATTGAGAGGCATCTTATTTCAGAAAATATCTCTTATCATCACTTTTCAGTTTTGATGACTTTGATTTCTTCCAGTGAATGAAAAAACCCCAGGAGAACCTACAGTCCTATATCCAAGCTATGGCTGTGGGAAGCAGAAGAGAGTGTTGTTCTTGTATCTTTCTCCTACTGGTATCAAATGTGGCATTAGTGACAGCCAAAGCCTACTTGACTATATTGAATTGGATTTATGTTTATTTCCAGCTATCATAGAAAGGTAAAGGTAAAAACTGTTCCTTATTGTTTCCAGCATAGTTCCAGCTGGACATGAAGGTTCTGGTCATACCTTCAAGCTGTCCTTCCAGCTGATGAAACTGTTCTGCTTACCAGTAATAACATACAATGGACGCAAACCAGTGCTATGTTTGGGATATCACCTTGTTTCAACTCATTCCTCCTTCCTCTTTTCACATTCTGAGCAGCAAACAGAAAACCCCATAAACTGAAATCCCAATTCCTTTTTAATAGTCTTATCCATATGGAAAGCTGTTGGAGTCAGAGAGGGATACAGAAGAACTGATTATTAATCAGAATAGAAAATTTCAGTGTTTTCCTTTAGCAGCACTCTAGGGATATGTTCCAAGGCTTATTAGGAGTATGAAAAACACCTCCCAATTTTATTTCCATTTTTCTAGAAATGAACCAGAAAAAATGTATAAGGATGTCACTTTATTTTCTATGTGCTTCTCTCTTCTATGTCAATTTAATTCTTATTTATTCCCCACTGCAGATGATCTTGAATCAAAGTACACCTCATCTGTTGCTCTTGAGGTTACTGCTTCACAGTTATTATATAAGCCTGATATAAATCAAGATGTTATAGGTATTATCTGGGGAGAAGAAAAAGAGGAAGTAGTATGTTGTCCTAGAGAATAATGGAATATAATAAACAAATCCTGCTGAAAAATTCTAATGACTAAATACCCAGAATGAAAAACTGGGATCCCATGCCACTTTATGGTTATACAGATTCTAGATAATTTTTTTGATAACTACTCTATATTTTGTTCAGGTATCACACTTTAACAAAATTTTCAAACACAGCATTTTCATCTGGCACCAGATGTTCACTGCTTCTGAAAAATCTCATTTATTCTGCTTATGCAAAAGCCTGCCTCATAAAATATGTATGTCCTTTCAATGTTAACTTGATGTGTACAGTCTCCAGTGAAGGCTTCAAATCAGTTCTGAGTGTTCCTGCTTGCTGCACAGGTTGCTTTCCCAGTAAGGATGGTCACCTGAGAAGGGAACAAGTGACTACAAGACTTTCACAGTCAAATACATCACAAAGCTGAACAGCAGGAGAAAATATAGGTAAGGCTAATGCTTCCGCAGAAGAAACTCCAATTATACTCTCCAGAGGTGATTTTAGAGGTTACCCATACCATAACTTACAAATAAAATTCAGAGTTTACACAGAATAGCTACCCATTTAAAAAAATAAAAGTCTCTCCATTGCGACCAGAAAAAACAAAACTCTCTTGGGGAACATGACCCTTGGGGAGCCAGAGCTCCAGACACAGTAATGGAACAATTTTTCATGACATCAGCTGAGGACTTGATTCCTGAGTTCTCAAGGTGTTTTAGATATTGGGGAATCACTTAATTCCATCAGAATGGCGCAGCCTTTCCTCTGGGCACAATGTTACAACAATGTACAGCTGGCAGATGAACAAAACAGAATTATGCCTGCCATGTTGTGGGTGACCAGTGTGCCTCAACAATTTCTTTTGTCAAGTGCTGGGTTTTCCCTGACAACTGTGTCTGTCTCACAGACAGATATCATCACAGTACATCACACATTCCTCAAGTGTGTGAACATGAGATTCCTCTGACCCCAGAAAACATTTCACAAATGTTACTACGTAGCCATAAACTATACTCCAGACTTGATCTGCTTGTAAGAGAAGAAGGATTTTTGCTTATCATGGAGGTTTTTAAAAGCACTTTTCTTCCTCTCCGGTAGGTCAAGCAGCCCTCTGACCCATCCCTTAATTGGGAGAAGCAGTGTTACCAACTCTCAAAGTCCTTCAGCAATAGAGTTACTCTGTGTGTTATGTTGGTGACAGGTGGAAGAGGATTTTTTCTTATCAGGTAGCAATTTACTTCTAATTATAAAACATCTTTTTGGATAATTTGATTTCTTTCAGTTTGTCTAGGTTTGCAAACTAATTTCCTTCAGATTTCCAGCACTTTTTATTACATAGGCGATAAATCATAAAAGCTGTTAATTTAATGGGGCTTTGAAGTAAACAAATAATTACAAGGGTGACAGGTTCTGCAGAGATAGATAAATCCTAATATAAATTCTAACTCTGCACTCACACAAAGTCTGTCCCAAATTCTAAGGTAAATCTTCATTGCATGATTACCCTTTTTCATAGAATCATAGAACATGCTGAGCTGAAAAGGACCCATCAGTATCACCGAGTCCAATTCAGCATCCTGATGCAAAAGCCTGACCTTGCCCATAATTATACCAGTGAAATTTAAACAAAGATAAATTACTCAATGTTCTGTGATCTCCTAATATCAAATTATTTCAAGGCTTGGAATTGCCCATCCCACTATTCACACAATTGTTTTGCAACTTTAGCAGCAGGCTGGTTTTAAACACCCTTTCCCTACCTGCAATTTATGCCATTTAAGCTCCTCCATTTCACACTCTGCAGCTCACCTCACCTAAATGACACTGGATTCCCTCCCATAACAGTGATCCCAAAGGATTTAATCAGATTACAGAAAAGAAATATGTATTTGGGAACCACATCAGAAGGAGGACCAGTATGGAGGTATCAGAGTGCACTCAGAGAAACAGAATCTGCTGGGTGGCTGGCAAGAGTTGGGCACATATGAGAAGTTTTAAGGTGGACTTAACTGCAGCATCCGCCAGACATGCATTCTGTTTTGTACAGCAAAAGAGATTAACTTTCTTGTTATCTATTCTCCTAATTATTCCAGTTCACTGAGCAAACCCCACATTTAAGGATCTCCTAGAGATTAATAAGAGTGTGTTCAGTGAAATACTAGCTCTGGCCTGGGGGTACCATAGCTATATTACCATCAAGTTCCACCAGGGCTCGTTATTTTCTTAACAGTTCAATTTATTCTGGGCACAGCACAACTCTGCTTTTACTCCTGCTTTTAACTCCATGACTAACTTGGCTGTCTTTCAGCATTACTGGACTGCAAAGTGCAAACAGACCTTAAGCTCTTTCGTCAATTCTGTTGCCTTGTTAGTAAGATGTATGAACAGAGAAATTCACCTTTTCCTTCCCTCTCAACTCCTCCTTCACTGCAGAAAAATGACTCTACGGGTTTCTTTTAGTGTGTCTCCACCTTCTCCACTTCCCTTCATCTGCTGAACGCTTCATGGCCTGGGCTGTGCTCACTTTGTGCACAAAGCAGACCAACACAGCTTGAGAAATGTCACAGATCATTCCTGGGCACAGAATAATTAAGACATAATGAGGCAAGATGGAATGAATGCAATAGGTGGAGATGCTTCAGGAGGACAGATATCAAAGAATAATTTAACTGCTCCAAATCACCTACATTTGTAGCCAATTTCTATGCACTGAATGTACTGGGCCCCTTTGTAAACTGGTGTTATTAGACTAGAATTTATCGTTTGTCAATACCCCTTCAGTAAGGCAATGCATCACCTTTTGCCTTGACTGCCTGTATTTTATATTTTTCTTTCTTTTCTTTCTTCACAGAATTCTGTTCTAATTCTTGCATGGTCAACCATGAAACAAGACTACTGTTGACAGACCTCAAATCTCCTTGGCACATCATTCAAAACCCTTGGACATGGTTTTGTAATCAGCTGGGGTGGAAGCCAGCTCTATCTAAATAAAAGATTAGCTGTTGGCAATTGTCCCTCCAATTTGAAATCTCTTGCTAAATTTCAGTCTGTTGTGCTTTTGTTTTTCTGAGCCTTTCAGCCTAGCTGCTACAATTCTCAGACTATGAGGCAGAGAGAATTTCTTTTGATCTGTTGTGCAAAAGTTAATCTTGAAATTAAAAAAAAAAAAGCAAACAACAGAAGACAAAAAATGGATTTTTTTTTTCCTGGAGCATGGAGAAAACATCTCATAAATGTTTTAACTTATGTCTTCACATGTCAGCAAATCTAGCAGTAGGAAATTTCTCCTCACATAGCTGCAGCAATGCAAGGCACCAGCAATGCAAATTCAAAGTCTTATTTAGGTAATTGGCAAAAAGGAGTAGTTACAGAATTCCCCAGCAAATACTTCTTCACTGGGAAGTCCAGAATAATCCAGTTTAAATTCCATATACTTTCTTTCAAAGGGCATCTTCTGAGCTGTTGGCCCCTTGCAGTTCAGAGGAAAAATGGAAGCAAACACACAAAATGCAGTAGCACTGCAGATGTCAGGCTGATGGCCACACAATCTCTAGCAATTTTTACCAGGGCTGAGCTCATCTTCAGTCAAATCACAATACCAGCCAGTGTGTGCATCTCTCAGTCTCCCTGCTACCCTGACTGCAGCTTAAATGCATGACCTTACACCACCTTTTCCATGAGCTAAGCAAACACTTTTCATCTCGCAGCAGGCTCAATATAATGATGTCTGCAGGTCCTGTGACTGCAGAGGTAGCTTGCTGCACTCTCTCAGTCACTCCATGGTCACTTGTCTGTATCAAATGGCTTATATGCACAGTAAATATTTTCTGGAGCAGTGGTTTCTCATTGACTTTCTGCATGAACACCTTTGTCAAGATTGTCTATATATTTGATCTAATTTAAAATTAAACCAGTTTACAGCAATATGGATCTATTGCTTGTGTGGTTATATGAATTATACCAGATCAAACTAATTTTTAAAAAGGTACTTCTAGGTTAAAAACATTGAAACAGATTCAGAAACCATTCTTCTTCAAAAACTGCTCAGAGAATGACTGTCATCACTGCTCACCTTCCACTGCTCATCTGTAAAATAAAGGTACATGTTTTATTAGTGAGAAAACTCATACTTTAAAAAAAGCAATTAATTTTTCTCATTAACATAAGTCATACTAGTGAGAAAAACCTATTCTCCTTATAATAACCTTATTACAAGATTTTTTCTATATTGAAAAAAATTGAACAGAGAAATCATACCTTGTTTAACCAATAGGGCTCATCCCATAATAAGGATTTTGGTGGGAGTCTAGTTTAAAAATTAACAGCATGATGTTCCCATGGAACTCTTTCTGCAGAGGAAACATGAAGCTACAGTATCTCCCTCATATTGTGTATAGTTTATGTCCTTCTTTTAAGTGACATGAGAGTTTTTGAAATATAATCAGCACAGCAATGTGTACAAAGGTGTTTATGCACATTGCCTGCCTTGCAGGTGTGAATTACAGGTTAGCAGCTTTTGCTATGATGGAGCATTTACAGCTGATCCTTGTGGTACTAATAGTTGAGGCTAGATTCCCTGCAGGAACCATGATAAACAACAACAACAACAAAGTCTCAGTAGGACCATCCATGTAATATTTAGGTAAGAGGGAGATTTGAGTGGTGCCATATCCTGGCATATGTTCCAATAGAAAATATTAGGCACAAGAAAATTATTTAACTGTTTCTGAAGACCAAAGATTGCTCAAGCAGACAAGAGAAGAGTAGAAAACACATGCACAGACTCACACTGTTCTTTCTTCATGTCATGCCTCATAATCTAGGTCTTCAGTGAAATTTAGTAGAATCCTTCTTTTCTGGGAGAGGTTTGTGAGTTGTAACAATAAAGTCCTTGCGACTTTGGCACTGTAATTTGCTGCTGTGACAGTCACAGAGATATTATAAAATAAGCTCCTACAAGGTCTCCATGTCTCTACACAAGAGGCAGTGAAAGAAAGGAGACAAGAAATTATATATGAAACTTAGGAGAAAAAAAATTATTTTGCTTTCAAATCATCAGTAAAATAGGTTTTGATGCTGTTCCAGCTAAAATCTGTGGGAGTTTTGTCACTGATATCAACAGGGGCAGAATCAAGCACAGTTTGTTATGGAGATTATTATGCAAAAACAAGAGATGTGAGCAGCAAAACAACTCTATAATCCCTCATGAAAAATCCTTTCCTGTCTCTTGAATGTATTGGCTGTTATTGCCACTTTCCTGCATGAAAAAGAGAAGGGCTAAACATCAGAAAGATGATATTGTTTGTAATCCCTAAAGGATATAATCTGTTTTCAGTAATACAGATTTGACTGTTCGCCTCAGTTGAGGAAGTTGGATGGTCCCAGAAAGGCTTTGCTCACAATTACGCTCTTGGCTAAGACAAAGGTAAAACAGCTGAGTGCCAAGTCAGATAAACTGTTTCAAAGGGCTGCAGACCAGATCCTCAGGCTCTCACTCACACAGGCAAGTTTGGGGAAGGACTTTTTTCATGCTTAAAACTGAAGGATTAGACTGTAAAAGAATTAAACTAATCCCAAGGGTCAGCAATTGTTTTCCAGTGTTTTTAAGTTAATAATTAAAAAGAAAATTGAGTCCTACTCATTGAATGGCACAGCCAACTTCAAGGCAGTCAGAGTCAGGGGATGTTAGAACACTTAGGATATTTATCCTTTACAGCAAGGCATTATTAACCTGGAAATAGAGGAGCTCTTATAAAACCATTCATGAAAAATGGCCTGTATTGTTACACTCATGCTGCAGGAAGAGAAAGGAAGGCACAAAGATATAAACAAGGTTTTCATCATTGAACCATAGGGGATTGACTCTGTTACAGTACCATGGATACCAAGCATATTTCTGAACATCCAGTCAATCATGTATGAGCAAGAATTATATGCAGCACACCCTGCTCATTATACATACTTTTGACATGTCCAGTGCATTGGAAGGAAAATCCCAGAACTAGAGGAAACAAAAGTTGACAAAGTATTTCATTTCAGGAAGAAGGGAAGCTTGGGTTTGTGTATATGTGTATTTCCAAAAGAGTCATTGTTATTGTACAGATGAACACGTCATCTTCTTCCTCACAAACAAAGGCATGAGACCCTTTGTGTTTGACGTGCACCCCTCAAAGTAAGGGTCTTGCACTGATGCCAGTGGAAAGGTTGCTCTGCAACGAGCACACAACACCAACATAAAGGAAATCATTGTTCAGCTATGACAGCAGATTTTTGCCATCAGTGTTTTAATCAAGTTACAAGTGAAGATGTATGTCTTATGGCTTTGGCTGTTTCCCAGGTCTGTGGCAGATACTCTGTACAGATTTACAGGGCACTTTGCCATTGTTCTGTCCATTTCTTGCATTTTATATTTCTATACATCATCTTGATTTCAACAAAGCTTCTGCTGTCTGTATATGACGCCTCTTGCATTCTCAGAAAGAAAATAATAAACTGCAATTTCAAAACAAAAGACAGAGAACAAACAGGAAGATAGATGTTTGCAAGGAAAATAGACCCAACTTTAAAGAGAAAGAAAGAATAATAATAACTGTCAAAGTTTGGAAACCAGTAAAACATTCTCTACATTTCTCAATTTTATACAAAAATGAAATAAATCTAAGATAAGAAAGCTCTGTAAAATATGTGAGAACAAGTACCTAATGTGGAGGAATTCTTGTTACCATTAGGCTTAAAATGGCTATTTTTTTCACCATTTTGATGAAACATGGTACCTTAATTTTGAAACTCTTGCTGACCTAATTAATGGAATTTTTTTTTTTTCTTAACACAATGATTATACAGCCCTTTTGAGTTTGTAAAATGAAGAAAAGTGTCTAAGTATCAGTTAGGTCCATTACTTTGTTTTCCAAGTTGAAAGTTGGTGTTTATTGTTCTTCCAGGGCTCTCATCTGTAGAGTCTCCCAGTGCTCCACAGTTCCTTCATACTGGGAACAAAATTTTTTTCAGTAACGCTACTAGTAATGAACAGCAAGCTACTGATGATGATGCTGATAATGATAATCAATATTATTATTTCTAGTCATTACCTTGAAAAACTGCAACCTGACATTCCTAGTCTTATTATCTCCACATATGAAAGAACAGATACTGAATATTTAGAATGCTCCACCTCACAAAAGTCCATAAAAAATCTAATGAGTCTAAAGCACAATGGCAATCTCTTTCTGTACCTTTATTTCCATAGTATTGATATCTTAAGAGTAATGCAAGTTCTGTGGTCAACTGAGATTTTAAAAGTTAACATACAGATGCAGGCCAAGATTTCCAATGTTACACATTTTAAGTTTTGCTCACCATATTCATCTAGAGAAAACCACTTTTTAAAATTTCCAGTTTTAATGTTATTTTATCAGTTAATTCCCTGAGTTTCTTCCATGCCAGAAATGCATTATTTCTACTCTCTTTCCAAGACGATAATTGGGAGTGAAGGCTAAGCCTTTCCTTTGGGTTTGAATTCAGCATAAATAAGAACACCTTCCTCCCAAAAAATAAAAAAACCAAGCAAACCCAGAGAAAAGCAAACAGCAGAATGACTCATCTTGCTGAGGATAATGTTCTCCTGCTAGAAATACTGTGTGGGTGGATCTGATCTGCTGTAGTGGGTCTGTGGTGCATTGAATAATAAAATCAGCCAAACAAAAACTCCTCGCTTTTGGCTCCTGATTCACAATGTTATAAGAAAAGATACAACAGTAGTCATATAGCACAATGAAAGAAAACAAAGTCAAGACTATTGCAAATTTTGGAAAAAAATGGATTAATAAAGTGGCCCATGACTGGTGTTCTTCACAGAGCAGCAACCATAAATTTCCAACTGACCCCTCCTGAGGCCTGGCACTGACAATAGAGAGAATAAAATTCACAGAGGCACAAACTGTTCACAAAGAAACTTTTAGTGTCTTAAGGAGAAAAATAGAAGACTGACATAAGATACAAAAACATCAGTTAAAGTGAACTTTAACTAATGTTGCTCTGAATGAGCTCTAAGTAAGCTATTTCTCACTCAGCATCTCTCAGCTATTAAAGTGTCAAGGAGACTTCTAAAATTTCTAAATTTTAGAATCTAAAGCAATTTTTTTGGGATATGAGAGATTCTCTCCATTTCTGATTCTTCAAGGAAAGGAGTCTTGTGAAGAAGGTAGGGAAAGAATCAGCTATATAAGCAGCCATGAAAACAAGGTGAAGAGTTGCTTAATGCTGCTCCAGTGCTTGAAATGGAAATGGCATTCCAAAGTTATTCCTTTTCAGCTGTATTGTTTGCACTTCCTGTTACAAACTGCTGATCATGAATGAGTTGGTGTTTTATTATTCCATGGAAATTATGAACAGTGGAAGCATTCTCCATCTTAAAATAACTCTTTTTATCATTCAAGACCATCAGCTCCAATAAGAATCAAATAATCTGTCTGATTGTCAAATTCTGCCACCTTCCATGCTGTCTCTCTTTATCAGAAGCTTTTCTTACCCCATAAAAACCTCTTTAAATCTAGTCAACAACAACTGTTAAATATTTTATGGAGTTCCCATAACAAAAAATATTCTGCACCTGCCTTCAGATTGTTTTTTTTAAGGGCTCATAATCAATCTGACTTAGCTGTTAACTCAGAGACTGCCATCAATTGCAGAGCACCTTATATAGATACAGTTTCATAACAGACTTCTAAATAGATTCAACAATGCATTAAGTTGTTCAAATATTCATACCTGTCCCCTACAAACAAGATTCAATATATTTAATTTGAAGGGATAATGAAATTTATAAACTCCACCCCAACCTCAAGCAAGAGGCCATTACCATGTCCTCCTAAACTAATGTTAGCAGCTCCATGCTATGATTCTGCAAGATGTATTAGCCAGATGTGAGTTAATTATTGGCTTGGAGAAATTTATTGTATGCTATAATAAATCTTTGCATGAAGTGTTGCTTGGAGAAGTGAAAAATGAAAGAAAAAAGAAAGACGAGATAGAATAAGCAAAATGTTAAGCCTTGGGCATTGAATTTACATTTATGAGATTCTCTACGATTTACTGCTCCAGCTTGTTTTCCTAGAAACGCCTTGGGTTTGTTTCAGATAAAATACACTATAATGCTTACAACATAAATTTGTTTAAGGTCCCCCTTACTCTGTGAGTATTCAAGTACAAAAGTGAGTTCCCCACAGCAAAACTCAAGTCACAGAGGCTTAGATACATCCCCAGGCAGCTAGAAAACCCATATGTGTACAATTTCTTATCCATCCTCATTCATCAAAATCTGCCCTAAGTCACCAACATAACCAGAACTGCCTGGTTTTCTCACAGTACCTGGATTTCTGGTGAGGATTGCATCCTGGACACTCAGTACTGGAGTAGCCACATGGTCCCCTGGGTGGTGGCTCAGGGGCAGAAAGGTCTGGATAACATTGATCATTTATTCCTCGTTTTTTGCCACCTCTGATGTCAGTAATGGTGTGTTAATAAGACTGCTTATAAATCAGAAGTAAAGGTAATTAATCAGTAGCTGACTGAGACTGAGATCTCCTGCCTGCCAACACAGCAGTCCTTCCCATCTACCACCACTTCAGTATTCCCTGGCAATTAGGAACTGCTGGTGAGTGTTGGCTCAAGTGGGGCTTATTTAGTATGATATGGGGGAATAATTCCACTATTCCTGTGCTATTTATAGCTTCAGAGGGCCTGTCTGCTTGGCTCAGTGCCAATTCATGACCCATACGAGACAGCAATTTTTAATGTAATTTCTTGTCACCCATAGGTTCTCTCTTCAGAACGAGAAGAAATGGAACAGATTAAGCAGTGATATATGTAGAAAAGATGAATAAATAAAACAAAAAAGGTTTTGTCAGAAAAGTTATATGCATGTTTAAGTTGACAGGAAAGCACTGACTTAGAGTCTAACTACTGCAACACATTCTATAGAAAAATATCAAAGGAACAAGAATTGTTCACATTTTCTTATTATTTTAAATTTTAAAGGAAAGTCTAACAAAAGAGGGTAGAAACTCCAAATGGCAATTAATCATCAAAGAGAAGCATTACTTTTCATAACATTCCCATCAACTTCACTGAATTACATTTTTAGTACAACTTGTTTTTGACCAGTTCTCATACATACCTAAGAAAACTGGGTTTAGAATTTGAAAAAATATTTGTATAAACAATAAAAAAAAAAGTGTTTTATTCAAGTGAATGGAGAGAGACAAGCTAGTTTCAGAAACCAGCACGTGAACATAGAGAAACGAAATGGAAAGCTCTTTGAAAAAGGATGACAGAGATTATCAGAAGTTGGATAGCTCTCTTCTGAGACAGCTATTTTTAAAAGACCTTAAAGTGGCAAAGCACTACTGATATTCTCTAAAGATTTTTTCCCATGAGTAACACTTATAAACAGCGAACTGATGTTGCTAGAATGAAATCATAAGGAGAACAATTTTGAAAGTGGCGTCATGGGAACGACATACGTAAATGCTGTTTGCTAATAGGATTTGTGAACAGAAGTCCCCATACACTAAGTTACAGATTGAGCTCTGAGAGGATTAAAACAGGCCAAATTTTTCTTTTTTCAAACCTTTTTATTTTTATTGCTTTTCTTCCTCCTCAGTACTCTAGAGGACACCATCTTCACATCTAGAGGGAGCTGGATTTAACAAGGTTCTTGTCAGCTGCAGTTTGTAGATTGCAGGAAATCAGAGTTTTTCTGGAGCTCTGTTGATTCAATAAAGAAAAACAGAAGGATCCATGACTATCAATTACCAAGTTAAAAAGGACAATCTAGAACGAGGTGAAACCAGCATGAGAAAAGGAATTGATCTGGATCTCCACCTGAGCCCTTGGTGGAGCAAAGCTGTCCTCCCTCCTCTGGAGCACAGTGACAGAAGGAAGAAGGAAGGGATGTGAAAAGTGCTCCTTCCAACAAATGCCCCAGCACCAAGTGTGTGCAGATGGGTAGGAATGGCTTCAGCCACATCTGATTGCAAAAATATGCCTGTTCACAGTCCTGTAAAAAAAAATACAAACCATTGGGCAATTATTTAGCAATACTTCAGTGACCTATCCGGTTTTAAAGAAAATATAACACATCCATCATTAGGCCTGAGTGCCTTACAACATTTGAAAAATGTATTCTAAATCAAGAGTTGAAGGAGAAGGTAGAAATGGTCCATCTGTCAAAGGCCAGTGCAAAGTCAACATACCATTTACTTTCTCAAAATGAGTTTAACAGACCCCTACAGTTTCATGCTGGCCTTTCCCAAAAAGATGACCTCAAGAGCATTCAAATGGAAAATAATCACCTTAAAAAGAAATACTCTGACAGAGGAAAAGGAGCAGTTTCTTGATGGAGTGAAATATATAAAACCCTCAGCTCATATTACAGAAATAAATGTCTGCAGAGAGTTAGAAAGAGAGGCAGCATATTTTTGTGAAACTACATCCAGGAAATTGAACCACATGTTAGCTTGAAAGAGATGCTATATTCTAAGAAGAAAGAGCCCTGTACATTTTAAAATATAAGGCAATCTAAACATCATAAACCCCTTTGAAATGTAATTTAATATTTCTTCAGTAATTCCAGGGGAAATAAAAGATTTATTTTAAATTCTCTTTCTAAATACCATCTAGCTGTTTCCATGATAGTTGCTTAAAGGGGAAAGAGGAAGAAATAGTGTTGGAATGCTTCTGAGCAGTTTTTATTCTTGAATGCTGCCCAGCCTTTGGGCGATTTGCCCTTGCTCTTGTCCTCGTGTACTTATTTCCATGAAAGAAAAATATCACTAGAAACTAGAAACATCTTACATTAATTTAGGGTCTCTATAAAGGACTGGTTCACAAGGCATCAGGTTCACAAAGGATCCCAGACAGCAAAAACCAATCAAGGCTACGAAATGCAGCAGAAGCAGATGAGTTATTTTAACTGCATGGGGTTAAATGCTAATGGCATCATCTTCATTATTGTCTTTTCATGTATATATACATATATAAATATGTATAAATATTTCAGGAAGCTTTTTATGTTAGACCCACAGCTTGAAAGGGGCGTTAAGTGTGTTTGGCAGATTCTTCATCTGCATAGTGTCATCTATTTAATTAGTCATATTTTGAGGGATGATTGTTGGTTTTATTCTGTTTTTATTGACAGTATTTTCAAATAATTATCATGGGTACATCTCTAAAGTTTTTGTAGAAATACGTCAAGCATATAAATAATAGATCTTTCACTTGATTCCAAACAGTAACACATTACCCACCAGGGTCTTGTCTTTTTTTAGAACTTACGAGAAAGCTGCTAGGAAACTAACTTTCCAGAAAGCTGTGGAAGTACAGATGCACAAGTGAACAGCACTCAGATGTGGTTCCATACAAGGATTCACTTCTAGGCTCTGACACAGACTCACAACCCCTTGCGATGCTGTGGAGCTATCACACCATTTAACTGCATGAAATAGCAAAAGAGGGAAAACAATGAAAAAGAAACCAGAGTTTCAGAGCCAAGCTGTAGCTGCATGAATGTTTGCTAGTAATAGAAAATATGGAGAGCTGAAAACCTCTGAAGTAATTTCTAAATGGTGTTGAGACATTTAAAACTGGACTGGAGACCTAATACTAGTCCAGTCAGCAGTTTCAAGATATCAAGATTTCACACTTAGAAAACTATTGTGAACAAGTTATAAGAATAAACACTTGCAAGACAAAATTAAATTTTTAAAAGTATACATGTAAGATGACCTCATATTATCTCAAGTTTGCAACTTCTACATAGCTTAAATGTTTGGTTGTCTGCATTCCTTTTATTTTTTTCCTCTATTATTTTGCTAGTAATACAAAATAAAGGAAAATAAGAGATGAAGATAAACTCTAGAATGCATGGTAAATATCATAATATTTATTCCAGTTTAGATGCTAATGGTTTTGCTGTTACAAACAGCACTGACCTCATACCTGACAAGATTATGTAGAGCCACAACAATACAAAAATTGTTATAGAGCAGTCCATGAACCTTGTTAGATATAATAGCTGAAACAAAATTGAAACCCGCAAACATATATTTGAAATTTACCCATTTTTGTCTTTGACATAATCACTGGTCATGTAAATAATAAAAGACTTATTTTTAGATTTCAAATATTGCTTAGTGCCCTCCTGATCAGAAAACCACAGGAACAGCCCTTTTCACACCATATTTTCACACTATATTTTCACACATTATTTTTTTTTTTTTCAGTCTGGCAGATAATAGGAATCTGAAAGTGGAAAATATAAAGATGTTACTACTATCTACTTCAAAGTAAGATGTGTGTGCTTGTGTGATTAAAGGTATTTCCTGTGTTTCTGAACCTGTTTGGCTCTCTACATCACTGTCTGGACATCTAGTGAATAGAAACTCCTTTTTCAAATTTTCTTTTGCACATTTACATTTGATTACACATTTGTATCTGGTATATATATCTATCACTTAAAGCTATGGTGGCACAGCTTTATGTACAGCTATATATTCTACACATGCACAAAGAACCCAGGGTACACACAAAAGCTCTCTGCTGTTAAACTACTCATAGCTTTAAAACAAAAGGAGTGGCAAATGCCAAGAAGTGTTTGCCATGGCTGGTTGACAACACCAGGGCCCAGTGTTCCATGATTTGCTGCCAATATCCTAGGGAGGCAAAACTCCTCTTTTCATTCCCTGACTCAGCAAGCTACATATTACTTTCAGAAATAGGAGAAGTAAGAGTCCGTCGGTCTGATGGAGTAAGTATATAAATAGAAGAAAAGTCACCTTGAAAAAGTCAGTGGAAGAACTCATATTCTTCTATCAAAACAAGCTGCTGACAATTTGTTTTAAAGTACATCATGCTCAAAGAATGCTGGTGTGGATAATGCTTCACTACTTGAAATAAAAGTCAGTACAAGACAGTTTAAGGACAGCAACCATTGTCAGCATGGGATGCAGGCAGTGTTACTGCACACAGACCTCAGTAGAAACAAGAGGCTTGTTTATAAGACCATTTTCTGAAAGACTTCCCATGGTGAGCCATCAAAGATGCAATTCCTGCTTTTGTGGCTAAACAGTAGTATCTCCCACTTGAAATTTTTGAAAACAGTGCAAAAGTGAAATATGATTTTGGAGCTCAAATATTCTTATAAAAGAAAAAATCCAGACAGGAAGTCCACTCACAAAACAATCCTTATCTTTTGTGGTGAGGGGAAGGGCACAGCAGATGAGTTGCGGGGGTGCTCCCTTCCCTCAATAAACTGCCAAGCAGGTGTTCCCCCATGACTTTTTACATCTACACTGTCAGAGAAGCACTTCTCAAGTCAGTCTTACAAAACACCCCCTTTGCAGTCTTTTTTTTTCTCCAAGGTGTTTAATCTGTTTGTCTTGTCCCAAGCCGCAACATCATCTGCCATTACATTTGGGAAACTACTTCATGGTCTTATGGATCTCATCTTCAGGCATCTAACCATTCATGCTATGGCATTAGTGCAAACATTCAATAGTAAATTCTTATCAGATTTGAGATTAGGAAAGAAAACAGCTTATGGTTCTATATCCCTTTAATAATAATAGTGTTTACCTCAATAATCCCCTCAACAGAAGATGGAGCCCTCAGAGAAATATTGTCTTCATTAAGCTCTCTGTAAATGTTCCAGCAATATACAAAATCACAGATACAGTCTTTCTATTTAATTTCACCTTGGAAAACAATTTAAGCATGCACGGATGCATTTACAGGTGACTAAATATCCCTGCGCGTAGGATGAGAATGTGGAATCTGAGCACATCTCAAAACCACCAGGATTTGAGCCACTCAGTAGGTGAGGTATGTGTAGAGCTGCTTTATTGTGAAATCAAACCTTCACTCACGTAGTGATGACTTTTTCCAGGTGCAGCATGTCTGAATGTGTCTCACACTTTTGCAGGTGACATTGCAGCCCAGCACCCTGTGCTTAAAATAGACAACCTGATGTACTGTGCCTGCTCCAGCTCATTCCTCTCTCATTTTGGGATTGAAGCCATTCTGGATAAACAGATGATCTGTGAAGTCTAACACATTTGTAAAGTGTGGACATCTCTCAGCAGAGCTTAAACTTTATCATTAGATGCTATCAGCAGTCTTCTAGGGCTGCTGCTGCATTTCAACAAGCACAGCTTCAGCTGCAGCCCTGAAGGTGCATGAGGTAAAATCCTGAGGTCCAAAGGAAGGTCTCTTCTACAAAAATGGGTGAAGTTTGACCTTGATGATAACTCTCATCCAGCTGGAACATTGTCAGGTTGCAGTTTGCATGGTGCAGGACCACTTTCTTCACTCATATTTTGTTCTCACCCAGCTGACAGTGACAGTAATTCCAAGAGAATTGTTGTAAGATGTAACTATTAATACACTCTATGTTTAAATACTGGTTTGTATCCAAGAGCAGCTTTTGACTCTCTTTGACAGGAACATCCTGGCATGTGTTGCTATACTACAACAGACACGATCTGCACGTATTAATGCATGCACATTCTTATCAATAAATAAGCTTTAAATAAAAAGACTGACTTCCCAGTGAGGTAGAGAGGTCATTATTAATTAGGGTATGCAAGTTAATATTAGCCTTAAACTATGCAGAATTTGCCCTTTAATATTTGAATAAATTAAAAATTAATTATACAAATGTACTACATGAAATAAGGTCATTTTTTCCAAAGAAAAAAAGAGGAAAACTTTCCTGTTTAAAAAAATAATACAAACGGTTTGTTGTATACAAGGTAACTATTTTGCTTTCATTTGTTGCACAGACAAACTGAGAAGGTTTTCTTGCAGAAATACCAATTACCATTTTATTTGGTGACATCTTATTTAGCAACACCTGGTATGCAGCATGCAGGAAGTAAGCATCTTGTTTATGAAAAATCATGACTCCATGTCACAACACTTATGTAGGATGCATACAAGGGATTATCATCTGAGATGCAGCATCTCCCATCTTTCCATCTATAGGAGACCTGAGACTGGCAAAAGGCAAGAGAAACATTCAAGGTAAGAAGGGAGGTGATGATAGACGTGAAATTTGAATTTTAGAGGTACTGTTTAGTACCTATTCCTATTTCTTTTCCCACACAATAAATAATGTAAATATCTTTTGAACATTTAGCCATGTCCAAACAAACCATAAATCCATAAATTCCAAGAAAATTCTGAAATGTCTTCATGTCTTCTTTTTTTTTTTTTTTTTTTTTTTTTTTTTTTTTTTTTTTTGGATGGGTACATATGGTAAGTCTTAGAGCACTAGAGATTTAAAATAATGAATAAAGTTTTTCTAAGAGACATTCTTGGGGAATGTAGAATTTTATTTAAAACTTCCTTCCTCTGGGAGACACTCTTGAAATTCTTTTTATCAGCTCAACATCTTTGTCATTATATGAGTAAGTAATACATTAAAATAAACTCTTTGTAATCTCAAAGTTCCTCATAGATTTTCCTACCTTTCCAGTTCAACATTTACACATTTCTTAATTTACATGAGACTAGACATTACCAGTGAAAAGACCTGGAGAAAGAATTATGATGGAGAGAGAGGGCCTATCTGCCTACCTCCACACTTGCTGTGGTCACTGTGGTCCTGACCTTGCTTCAAGGACCAGTCTTAAATATTAGAGACAGATTTGTTGAATTAATAGGATGCTTTGACTTTGCTAATAATCTGCTTTAGGTAGGCTCCACTAAGGACAAGTCACTTGTCCTAAATCATGGCCTGGACCATATGTGCAGGGACCTTCCACTGCATGTTTTTCTCAGAGTGAGCACTCTATATAAAGATTATATATTCAACCAACAGTTGAAAATGGCAGATTTATTTTTGTACCCAAGCTAAGGGTGTCAATAACTAATTATGTCTGATTTTGATGGAGAGGTACTCGATAAAATGTATTAAGAGATAACTTTTGAGAATGCCAAGTGCAGAACTATTCAAAGCCTGTGCTGATGTTGCAACACAAAACGAGTGAGAGCAGAATGAGTCCAAGCCAAGTCTGTAGAGGGAGTACTGTGAGCAAACCACAGGAAACTGAAATCACACCATATTCATAAGATGTACTAGCTGTTAAATAAAGGCATCATACCCAACAGCTCCCATCTGGACATCTGAATCCTAGGCATAAAAGGTTCAAATTGCATATATTCACCTAGGATTGTCCTAGAGTTTGTCTTCAATAAAAATAACCAATAGTTTGAAATAAGAAGAGTTTCATCTACAGCTGTCTTTACGACTGCTTACTTTTGAAAAAAATAGCTGTGTTCTTTTCTATTTTCTCCACCAGTCAGTTTGCTGTTTCCTACCTCTTCAAACTCATGCCTTCTTTGCTCCACTTCCCTGAACATTTCCTTCATCAGTGTTGCTCCCCCTTGTCTTCTTGCACTTAAAGGCATGATGTTGTAGAGACTTTATTGGTTATCCCTTTCCCCACAGCATTCCCTTTAGGCTGCTTTTGTCTTTCTTCCTCCTCTGTAAATAGGGCAGAAACAAACTAGAAGTATTCCTAGTAGTCATGTGTGGGTTTCTAGATGCTTCTTTGTAATCCAGAGCTTAGATGTAGCTGGAAGCACTAACTAAAGAGCCATCTGACCCTGTAGGTTATTAGACATTAAATTAAAAACAAAAATAATGATGTGCCATGGACGTATGACATTAATAATTAAAAGTAATATGAATAGGAAAAAAATCACTGTTCCTTGTTTCTTCTGAATTCTATACCAGTGTGACCCTAATTAGGACAGCAGAAAGTGTTCTGTCCCCAGGTATTCCTCTATCTCACAGCTAATTTGAGGAGCTGGGAGAATGTAGGTCCCAGCTTCTCTTCCTGGTTTAGTTGCCAACATTTTTTGTTGCAGCTCATTGACTTTCTTGCCTGGTGTGTTTAAACCCAGGCAAAGCAAAGATGTTTCATGCACAGGGACTAAGGGGAAACCACAGAAAATCTGGAGCAGCCAAAGTGCTACTGTGTCCTGCATTCCCTGAGAAGGGGAGGCAGTGTTTATCAGCTGTAATTGCTCAGAACGTGGGGGAAATGGTCTCAACCCCCAGAGCTGGGGTACCTTTTGTCCAGGATCTCAGTCCCCTACAAACACCTCACAGAGCTGCTCTGGTGCGGTAATCTGCGCTTTTGTGCAGATCTAGTTTCTTCTAATGTCTTGCAAATTAGTTAATTCAAATGCAATTGCCGTGTCTCTCCACAGTATTGAATTATGCTAATAAGAACATATTTCTTGTTTTTCTAGTGCTTTACTCAGGATATAAGCTAGAAATTCAAATATTCATCCCAACTTGTTTTATTTATCAGTGAGGTCATTTCAGTCATTGCAAATTTTATACTGCAAGCTATAATAATATTTTAACCTCTTTTAAAGTTTCACAATGAACTAGAATTCACCTATAAGGACAAAACTACAAAAGGAAGTAGAGATTACAGTGGTGATCTCTAGTAACCATAGAAAGTCTCAGCTGGAATCAGTGTGAAGTCAACTACAGGACTGTAAAAAATGAAGTACTTTGATACAATAGCATATTGATTTTCCCCAGTATTTAGTAACATATATTGATATCAAATAATGAAATACATGCTTGTAACAAGAGTTAACTTCCTAGATATATTCAGAAAGATGATTCTAAAGAGAGAAATAATGATAACAGGGTACTAAATTGGAAAAATGTCATACTTCTATTTGATGTTTTTTCAAATTCCTTTAATGAATATTTTACTAATGTATTCAATTTGACAAAAAAATTCAAAACTAATTATGGTAGAGCTGTTGGTGAGTATCAGAATGTAAAAGCAAAGTACCAAACAAACTAATCCTACAGATATATTCAGGACTAAGCACCAAAATAATTTCACAAACTTCCAGTTCTATGATCCTCGTTCTCTTGTGGGAGATGTTAGGATTAATTTTCAGTAGATCTTTCTGAGATAAATATCCAAGAACATGAATTGGTTACAAACCATAACCTGTTGGTCCTTAGCGACTGAACAAACCCATCTCCTTATGGTACAAAACCTCCTCCTTCACCCCAACTCAGCAATTCTTATTTCAGTATCTGGAGGTTTTTGTCTGAATAGCAGATTTTTTCATCCTACATCTCTAAACACATATTTTGCCATAATACCTGCTGAGGTTACTTCTCTTTTCCAGGTCAAAAAGATGTAGAAAAAGTTGTACAGGTCCTTAGGACAAGCTTCCCTGGAAATCTGAAATTTGTGAGAGCTGACGTGTGGCATGCACTAACAATATGTTTGGAGACTTTGGCACACAGGAAGAAATGGATTGGTCTGAGTGTCACAGAGCAAAAGATCACAAGGCTACTTTTGTCAGAGAAAGGTGCTGACAAGAAGGCTGTATTCATTAATCCTTCCCAGAGGATTTGTAAAACATGGGATGTCTCCTTGCTCAGCTTCATTCAAATATAAAACTGAAACCCTATTTCCAAATCTCTGTGTGTGATGGCAGTAATAGCTACCCAGCTATATTTTTGCTCCCTATAAACAGAGGATTTTATGCATATCAGGACAAAGTAGAACTCTAAATATTCATCTCTGATTATTTTATTCATTTTTGAAATCCCAGCATGCTATGGAAAACCTCATCAGTAGAGGCAGAAGGAAACAGCAAACAAAGCTATCTATAATCTTGTCCTCTGAAAAATACAGCCAACATTATATGTGGGATCAGTTATTTATGCTAGTCAAAAAGAGCAAAGGGACAATTGCCATTTTATCCTTGACTCTCATAGACACCCTGAATCCATAGAGAAACAACACACACAAGATGAACGAGGCTCAGATATCAAAGCAAGCAAATTAATGCCAATTAATGCCCACATTCTTTTCCAAATAGGTTGATAAACCTATCTGTTTGCCAAGCATAAATACTGAAGTTTACATGTTGTATATATGTTGCCATTGGGAGCTTGGGCATACAGAATTTGAGAAATAGAGAAAATAAATCAAGAATTTACGACACAAAATCATAGGGCATACCCTACTGAAACACTGCTACTGTAGTGTCACTGAAAGTCTGCTGTTGCAGTTGATATTAAGCAGGATTCAGAATGTAAAGATAAGAAATTCATCAATGCATGGCCATGAGAAATTGCTGTAGAGTGAAGCCATTTGAATGCCTACTAAGAAAATAAGGCTGTCACAGTAAACACAGTAAACACTTCTGATATTCTTTTCCATGAACTAACCTCCAGGCCTTTACCAGCAGTAATGAATTAGACATCCAGATAAGGTATGGTGTTCTTCATTTCGGAGTGGGTTACCAAGGCACAAGCAGCTTTAAACCTTCCTCCTTCATTAACAGTGAAGGTATTCGTATTTTCATGCTGTGTACCACAACTTCTGTTGCCTGAAAAATAAACTGTGACTTTAATTTACAAAACTGTGACTTTAATTTACAAACTACCCCAATTTCACAGAGTCCGAGCTCTCCTTTGCCTATTATGTCTAAACCTTCAGCTATACTAATCTATCTGGAAAAGCCTTGCAATAAAAAGGTTGTTCCACGACCTCCTTCACTGTACTCCTCAGGTATGACTTGACCAAAACCCAATTGTGAATGAGTGAAAAGAACTGGGGAAATAAAAGACAGGAGACACTACTTGCTATATCAGTGCTAAGAAACCTTAGCTCATTTGTATTCCCCACCTTTAAGAGACAGTTTTGGAGACTGATAACATAATTTTCCTAAAAGAAAATGGCAGATATGGAAAATTGACATTCTTTGAATCACAAAGGACACAATAGTATTCAGGACCTTGTAAGAAATTCTCATGCTGTAGTTTCAGAAGAAAACTCTAAAGATGCTCTGTGATGTGAGTCTAAGGAAAAAAAAATATCTTCAATTACAGCTTCTGATGTCTTTTTTACTTTAGACAACAGACAACATGAAGGAGCTGGCAGCTGAGAATGGGCAGTGACAGAAGTCATAGCTGTGACTACCAAGAAGTATAACAGGGAGGATACTGCACTAATGGGTGCCTACTGTCTACAAACTCCAGTGCAGAGTGGAGTTTACCCACAGAGAAGCTTACCTGTAAAATGAGATCTGATTACTCTATTTCTAAAGTCTGTCAGCTTGTCTATGTACTATAGGTGAGAAGTGTTTCACTCACTCCTTTGGTGCATGCCAGACCTTGATTTGCAGGAATTATCTAAGCATAAGTCAATACTGATGTCACAGTCAGTCTTTGGCCTCACACATGAAAAAACCCCAACAGAAACAAATCCCAAAACAAAACAATATGCTGATAGTTTTAAGGTGGGAGTGCCCAGGAATTATTATCCATAACCTGAAATTTCTTAGTTCTGCACGTGGGCAGTCAATGTGTCAGAATAATCTTGATGATGTTCTTGTATTCTCTTCACCTTACCTGTACACTTCATTGCTAGTCACTCTTCCCTGTTCAGCCTTGCCTTAAGTAGAAGGGAATTTGTGTCTCCCTTTTAGCTTGTATCATATCTAGCAGAGATCTTGTATCAAACATCAGCTTTGGTCGACTGGCTTAATGTTTAGGTGGCAATTTCTTTTTCTCCTACAACTACAACTGCAGTTTCAAACCAGCCACAGCTGTAAACCCTCCCCTCCAAGGAGTCTGGGAGCAACCAGCCAGGCCAGTTTGGAAAGAAACCCTAATCCATTCTTTGTTCAACAGGAAGGAAACCCAAGTCTGCATACCAAAGCTTTATTTCAGAAGACCAAACATCAGCAGTTTTACAGTGATCTTTAATTTCCCATTTGGTTCCATGAAAAAAAAAAACAAAACTATCCAAAACAATTATTGCCCAGAACAAAGCTCTCAAAGGGCTTTCGATCCCTGAAACAGTCTTGCTAATGATCCCTTCTCAGTGGTTTGTCCTCCTTTTCTTTATGACTTTCCTGCACACTTATTTTCAATTAAATGAAACCTTCCTACTTATTTTTTTATACTGTCATTTTGTAGGAGAAATACCAGGACAGATTTTTCAAGAGACTCTGAAAGCCTTGCTCTTCATCTGAGTCACCATTCTTCATGGGACACCCTGAGCTGCATTCCCAGCAGCTGGCTGCAGGCATCCAGACTCCCTCCCCTCCTTCCTGACTGAGGTTCTGTGTTATTCAGCTTTGCAGTACTTGTGGTGGTGCTGGCTACAGGTGTCACAGGCCTTTCTGAGTCCTTTAATTCCATTTGCAAAACACTGGCATAGACCTTGCAGAGTACAGAAAAGTGTCAGGGAAATGTAACATATTTATAGCCAAGCTCCCATGTTGTTTATAGTGTCTCAGCAAATATTTTATTGTTTACTGCTTTAAGGCCCACTGATACATTTAAAATGTGATCCCTTGGGCAGCTGAAGCAATGAAGCCTGACTTCCTACAGCATCATCCCTTCTTTAAATTCTCTGGTACCTGCTAGCAGTGAAGGCACAATGGGATCCCATGGTCTTTATTTCTCTCTTGTTGCATGAAATTTTTAAAAAGTGTTATTTTTGAGACAGCTGCTGCACAAATTTGGGTGTAACTGGCTAATGAATTCATAAGTTTGGGGGTAGAGGCTTGGTATATAGATGGATAGCATGATACAGATTTTATCTCCTTAGAACAGATATTAAAATAATTCTCTGGTACTTCAGATACCCTACCTAGGGCAACCAAAGAGTGAAGAAGCTAAGCTGTTACCCAGTATGCCATTCAGTGCCAGAGATGAAATACAGTAAAAGAAAATATCTCAGGCTGAAAAGAAAAATAGACAGGACCAGGCCACACTTGCTAAGAGAATATGTCAATGTTTAACACTGAGGATGAATCATAAGTTGTACTGCTTACTGTCAATAGATGAAGCCGGGAAATTGGATGTTCAGTGAAGCAAGGCAGGACCTCTGTAGTTAGAGTGCATAATCTGAAACACATCACTGCAAAGTGGGGAGGGGGAAGTGACTAACCCAAGAAGATGGACGTTGTTCATTTCAGCTGCCAGGGTGAGTAAGTAAAGATAAAATAAGCTTTTAGATTCACAACAAGATCTTTCAATTTCCTGACTAAAGGAAGCAGCACTTTGTTACCTGGATTCTGCCTTTTCAATTGGGTCTTGCCTCAATTTCTCTTGCATGAGCAGGCTGAAGAAGAATTTCAAAAGCTTTGGGTAATTTTGTATATCTGTCTTTTATAAGCATTGCCCATCAATTTTTTTCAGAGAAAAGCTGAAGGGTCCTTACCTTGCTCCTTGATTAAACATTTACTGACTGCTAATTTGGTAATGCATTACTGCTATAAATGATTGCTTGCAAAGCAGTGGAGAGATGGGCCTGAAATATCTGTCTATTCCTGTAGCCTTCACATCCTGTATGCTCATACAGGATTATTAATCTTTGTCAGGAAGGTCAGGAAGCATCAAATAGTGATTAATGGTAAGTTGCAGGGGTTTCTGATAACTGAGCTCCAGGGATTGTGGTTGAAACCTGTTAGATGGCTATTAATACCTCCTTTGCCCTTCCTGTAATTCGCTGTGACTGCAGATGACTGTTGAAGAATTGCTGGTTTTTCATCTTGCAAGGACACTCACCACCCCTCTCCCTCCTCAACAGGGTCAACATTTGTAGACCTTTTGTATTGCCAGTTGGGCACTAATGAGGGAGCATCAATGGATCAGGAAGAGCTGCATCCACAATTCTTTCCCTGTCCACAGTTCACCATGGTAGGCACTGCCCTCTGAAACAAGCTCACAAATAGCAGCCTGGAGCATGTAAAAGGGTAAGATAAAACATTCCATGTCAAAGGAGTACAAAAAGTACAAAGACTGTTACTTAGTGAAATCTGTGCAGGAAGTTTTTCTGTGCGCAGATAATTTTAATCACATCGTTGGAGACTTCATCCAAGGCTGCCGACTTAAAGAAAAACAAACCAACAAAAACATGCACAAATTACCCCTAAAACCCCACCAAAAGCCCTCTTTCTTAAATACTAAGCTTAGAGAATATGCATCCTGCTCAAATGTAAGACACTATGTCAAAACAGGGTCAGGAAAAGTCTGGCAGGCAAATTTGCAGAAGAACCCCAGTGTGGATGCTTATGTTGCTAGGATAGGAAGGAAACAAAACCATATCTTCTCTCTTTGGGAAATGTACCCAGTGATTCTGAACCCTTGCTCTTTACACTGGAGCACTGACTGTTGCTTCCAAACCATGGGTAGGGTTTCAGGGTAAGAATGCATGGCAGGGTCAGCTAATCTTTCTATCCTCTCTGGTCAGAATGTCCAATGCTAGGAGTAGAGAGAGTGTCACAGGTTGTGTTGGATGTGTAGAACAAATTCTCCAAAATACAGTCACGGGAGAAATAGTGGCTAGAAACTAGGGAGATATCTTGCATGGATATTCGAAAATGCTTCAGTGTCTAATCTGTTCATTATGGTGTAATTTAGGTACAAAACTGCTTTGAAATTCTTTCATGACTATCTATGTCATTTTCCAGTTACCTAAATGTATTCTAAAATTTAGCTCTGACAGGCTACTTGAACAAAATACTTTTCAGCTATGTGTTTATATGATTGTGTCGCTAGTTAATTACTCTCTATTTCCACAGTAAATTGAAATCATAAATTCATGGTGCAAGCAAAAGTGTGTGCTTGCATAATCCATAATGGTATCCAATTTTGAAATAGGAAATGCAGAGAAACAAGTGTATAGAAATCAAAATATTTGAAAATTGCTATTTTTTTTAGGATGCTTCTTCCTGTGTCCTCTAAACTGTGTAATGAATGCTGTCCTGGAAAACCACTGTATCTTCACATGAATAGTTCTTGTGGAAGGATGCTGTAAGCAGTATCAAATTAGCTGCCATAGAATTTGGCCACTTAATGCTTTTGCTGTGAATGTCACACCCCATGCTGAGTCACTGTTAAGTGATTGAGCTGATATAAGCGAATGCATTGACTAAGTAGTTTATTTATATCTTGCTGCCATCAATCTAAGAAACTGCTAAATGTATTAAATAATCAATCCACTCAGCAGCTGATGATGCAGTAGTAGAAATGAAGTCCTACTAGGTTTTTATTATTGCTGTCAGAGAGGCTCTTTGGATGCTCTGAACATGTGCAAAAGGATAACAATTCAACAAATACAGCTCACATTTAGAAAAGTCTGAATGACTTTTGAAAGAAAAGACATAATAATACAAAGAAACTGGAAAGATAATAACATGTGGTTGTTTGTTAGGGGCTGCAGCATTCAGTAAAACTGCTGTACAGGTTTGAAAGCTGTGGACTACAGTATGTGTCTGGATTACAGTGTGTGTCTGGCCGTTTAATGCTTAATGTATTAATGATACAGAATTGCCTGTAGGTTACAAATTATTCACTGACAGGGATATGTGGACAGCATCATTCTGTATTATTTTTTACAGTCATGTCATTATGCAATATACATAATTCTAAAATGTCAAAAAAAATCATTCATTAGGGAGAAGGCAATGCAAGGACCCACCAGACAGCTGCTAAAGACCAAAGGAATCAAAGCATTTCATGCCCCATGGAGCTTTTTTATATGCACATTTCAGTTCTGTGACTCTTGTAAACTTCACCAGAGGTAAGAACATTGAGATCATAAATGCTAGTTACAACTGCCATCATTTAACTTTATGTTAGTTATACTTGTCTGGTGTAGGACTTAGGTCAATGTCACATCCAGAATTTTTCTCTACGTTAATTCTGAACTGCACTTTGCAAAAGCGAAGACAAAGATATTTTGGGAATAACAATGCAACGTGTCTGATCTTCTGTCTGCTCATATCCAGAGGACGAAATTGTGAAGATTGTGCTTCTGTTCCACTTAAACACAGGCATAGACAGTTATATAAAATAATAGAGAATATATGCTCAGTGTCGTCTGAACAGTTGGCCTTATTGATATCACACATTGACATCAAAACTTGACTTTACTGAGGTCACAGCAAAACTCCCATTGATGAAAAAGGGCACAGGTTTCACTTCTAGAGTTTTACTCTGCTTTCTCCTCTTTCATGTAAGAATGAGTGTAATGAAGCCCACTCTGAAAAAAAAGAGTTTTAAAGGTTGGGCTGACATGTGGTATTCACATGCCCTCTGACCAGAGAGAAGCTGTGAGACAAGCAGAGAAGAAGGAAAAACATAATTCTTACCTCTCTTGCTGTGCTGAAGTGGAATGCAATACAGAGTTTGTTTACCCAAAGTGAGGGTGTTTTGTTCTCTTGGCCTATCTTGGCCTATCAGGGCCAAGAGTTGTGTGTGTGTCGGGACTGTCTGCTGACAGTCATGGGACAGTCACAGGAGAATCCAGGACGAGGGCAGTTCTGTGCAGTTGTGAGCAAGGGTGAGTGCAAGGCAGATTCACTTTAGATGCAATGTATATAGTATAGAATAATAAAGTAATTATTTAGCCTTCTGAAGATGGAGTCAGATGCATCACTTTCTCTCCCTTGCACATGCCAGGAGCCGCCTGCGCAGTAATACTGATATTTTGCTTTGGAGTAGTATTTATGAAATGAACATTATCATAAACAGCTTGGTTAGAAGGAAAAGTCATTGTTATACATAGAGCTGATAAATAATACCAGAAAACAAAGCAAAAAATATTCCCTCAAGTATTTAATATAATTGCTTTTATTTGTGAGAAAATTAGTCAGTTCTCTTTGAAGTATGTCATTTGGAAGTTGCAGCAACACTACTAATAAAGTGTAGGCGGTGGAATGGAAACATCAGCACTACTACATTAAATGTAAAGGCTTTGCTAAAGACGTGCATATTTGATCCTATGAGTTAAACAAGAGAAGTATCAAAACAAGAGTATTACAGAGACTTGCATAAAGGCTAAAAATAACTTAATACAGGAAACATTAAACATCTAGTTCAGAAGGAATTGAAAAATACATCATACCACTTTAGGAAGGCCTACAAAAAAGAGAAGCAAACAGAAATGTAAGAGGACATAAAAGAAAGCAAATAAGATGAAAACATAGGTCATAATTTTAAAAATATAAAGAAATCAGAACAAATGATTAATCAAATTAAACTGAATAGCAAACACAATAATGAAAGTATACCAAGAGAAGGAGAAAGACTGTTTAGGACTCTACAGCATGAACAGGTCAGCAGGGATGGTCTAGAGAGGTGGTCTTTACTGCAGCTATATTCCTGTACTAGATTTATTTACAAAAAATGTTTCACAAAATACTTTCATAGAGGACAAGGAGGAAATTATTCATCACGTGGTATTACCTCCTCCTGGGTTTGGATGCTATACATTGATGAAAGACATACAAAACATGTATCAGTATTTGTTATTTTTCCAGACAGACTGCTACTACATGGGATTCCTATTGCCATGAGGTATCCCATGGCATTCATGCCAAAGGGTAGAATGAGCTGGCCTCATAAATGTGAAAGTTTAAAAAGCAGCCCATGTATTGCAAATGAGACAAGATAAAGGTCAACAGGGTAATTTCCTTAACAAAGTTACTTACTCTGGAAGAAAGTTCCAGATTTCTTTTTCAGCATTGCACTAATCAATGAAAATTAGAACTTTCATGAAATCTCCTTTTCTCCTTAGTTAAAAACACCAACATAAATGCAGCGAAATTTGTCTGATAAGAATTAAGATCTCCAAGCAACAACCATTCATCCCCATTACATTAAATCCCCAGCTGCCAGAAGGTGCTTTTTTGTACCATAGATAGCTCCCATTGCTCTCAAATTTCTTCACTGCACTGCTTTAGTCTCTTGATTCACTACAGATTTAAAGGTAATGAGTCTGGCACTGTCCAAAGCACCTTGTGATACCTCCTCATACTCAGCTAAACACAATTAGGCTGGACAAATCCAGTGCCATTGAGTTCTCATGGTGATTAGTGGCAGCCTGAAAGAGTCAAGAATGAAAAGAAAGCCTCAAAGGGGGTCTTTGCTAAGCCAAATAGGTGGTTGCAAAGAATTAGCTCCTTATTGCCAGAGTCAAAATTCAACCACACTAAGAGCCTGCTTAAAGCACAGTTGCTGAGAAAACCTCCCACAAGAACGCTGCAAAGAATTGACCAAAACTCACCTGTCATAGGAAACAGATGAGAAGGGATAGAGAAAGGGAGGAAAAACAAATGCTAATGAGAACATAATAGATTGTGAATGCAAAGAAAAATTTCAGAATTATAGTTTAACATGTAGTTATGTAACTATATAAATAAACTAGAAATAGTTTACAAATGTAGTTTACTATATATTTCAAATGTAAGTTTGCTTGAGTTGTCTTTACTATTACCAATGGTACTGCTGCTCTTCTATTGCCTGTTATTGCCTGGGGCCCTAATTTGTCATCTCTGTTGATTTTGGCTGTTGGTTCTCAGAGTTTGATTGATTATTGTGAGCAGCAAGAGAATTCTCTGGTGATAAACTGCTACATCCTAGAATTTATCAAAACACATAATTGGCAGGATTGTGAATTTACACTTTCTGTGTACAGTGTTGGAAACTAAAATGAATATGAATCCTAGTTTTATAGGCTGTTTCTTTAAACTGGGTCAAGGAAATATTATGGTTACATCATTCAGTTTGCTGCACAGTCAAGCAGCTGAGGAAATTTCTCATTTATTTGATATTTTTTATGGACTATAGAAATCTCAAGGCATTAGGCCATGCTTACTGTCCGAGCCTCCAGGACTTCAGAACGGAGATTATACTGCACTGATGTCACTTGTGGGCTGAATATAAACACTATAGGTGTAGATATAAGGGAGATAATTACATAAAATTAATAGCAAAAAAATGTTTTTGTACTCCCTGAAGCAAGCAACAAAAGTGTCTTTGTGAGTGCAGTTCTACACACATTGCTGTTGTCAGCCAATTGCTCTATGACCTAGAACTTAGCCAGCTATAAAACCAAAAATAAACTACAGAGAGAGCAACTCTTCACACTGATGGTAAGTACTCAGAGGCTAGATAATGACAAGAATAAAGTTTTCAGTTTATCTTAACATAATGGAATTATCTCGCCATTTCTGATTTTACTAATACAGACAAAATGAAGGACCGTAAAAAAAAAAAATAAATCAATCTGCTTTTATCTAAAGCCTTTATACCATGAACAATCCAAGAACAGCAGGGTTTGTGAATTCTGGAGCAAGACTGATACAGAAGGTCTGTTTTAATAGTAAAATCACAGCTGCACTGCCTTCATGAGCACAGCAGGTTTACAAGGTGGATCTGAGTACATTGTTTTTATATGCCAGTGTGATGGGATATGAGAAGCTGTTGTAGGCCTGTCCTTTCCAATTACTGAGTTTATCTGCTTATGTTTGGGTTCAGACTTTTAGTATAAGCACCATAAAAGGTGGGGCTCAGCCCTGGGAAACTGCATAATTTCTCTGCTATTACAGCTGATGATCAAGCACTGCCTAGCATATTCCCTGCATTTATGTCAGCTTTTTCTTCATTTTGCTGCTAATCTCTAGTTGAGAGCTTACACAGCCCTGGAGCAGTGTCATACTGCTTGTCCTTTGAAATTCATCTTTTGTTGCTCCTTACAGCCATGCAAAACGGATCTCACGGAACTGTTTGGAGCAAGATGATATTTAAAGCTCCTTTTCTGTACACGAGGAGATGACCCCACTGACAGCTGACTTCCAACAGAAGGTTCCTCACCCTGAAGTGCCATCCCACTGCAATATTAAAGGAAATGTGGGGGCAATGGGTATCAGATGCATAACTTTCTGAGGAATGCTAAACCCTTAGTAGAACAAGGTTAAATCCAGAAAAGCCAGTTACAGCTCTCTGTCTTGCAGACAGAGTCTAGGTTACTCTTTGGGGCTACCTGTGGCTGTCTGCTTATAAATTTGGAAATCACAGCCAAGGGATATTGAGCACTTCCGTAATATTCACTCTCAGTGAGAGCTGACATCAGGCTTTTTGGAGTCCATCCATGGGTTAAAGTAAAAAGCCTTCCCTTTTCCTGTCAAACTCTAGTGTGACTTGCACAACTACATAACAATCCCAGGGATGCCCATCAAGCCTTGATTGCTCACCCCTAAGACTGTCTTTGCAACCAGCCACTAGTGCTTGTCTGGCTGTCTCTCTTAAAAACCTGGGGCAGAGAAAGGTGCTCTTGCTCATTGTGATATAGGTTAAAGAAAAAAAATTCCAACAGCTTTTGCATTACCAAAATGTTCTGCTGTTTGCAGAAAGCCCTGAGCAGCATACCAACAAAAGCATGACCTTCCTGCACAAGTAATGGCTTATGGAAAGGCAGCCCCTTCTGCGGGGCAGTGGGAACAGTAGGTTATGAGTGATGAAAGTCTTCAAGGGCACTTTGCTTGAAATGGTGCTGTGTTCTTTCTCTGCCCTAGTGCAGACACACCACTTATCACTCTAATTGAATCAGTGACTTATTCTTATAGACTAACGTAGTCATTGACATTCCTGGAAGGCTGTGAAAGATGCAGGGATAAAGACAAGTAGGTCTGCACTGTCTGGAGCGTTGTGTCACTGTCATTTCATGTACGTGCAGTGCTAACACCCGTGCTGTGGTAGCACACTGGGACAAAGTGACACTCATGTATCTAGGTGTGTTGACTCCCACATGAAAAGGCCTTTTTTGTCTTTATGGGACGTAACTTAGCATGTACAATAATACTTTTCTCACTGGGCTCAGGGACCCACAGGAATTCCCAAAACCTGAACATCTGACCACCATTGTTCTGGTTTTCCTTTACCATTTTTATGTTTTTTGCAGTTTTGTATAAATGGCCTGCGTATCTCAATGCCTCAGTTCATTACAATGACCAAGGGACAATTCCCTTTCAGTTTAGGATACCTGAGGCTCACCAAGCACAATGGCTCAAGCTTCAGCAGGAAGACAAGCTGTTGCCTGCCCTCTGCCAGCACACCCAGCCAGGACAGCACTTGGTCATTTAGACAGTGTGTGTGTGTGTGTGTGTGTGTGTGTGTGTGTGTGCACACTTCTGGGTCAGATGTTAATACCCAAGGAAAGCAGATTATAGAGGGTGAAAAAAAACCTCTAATAAAAACCACAGTTCTGTGCTACTTATAACATATCCGGGTTTTGCTTGTTTTTGTTTTAGTTTTTAATTTTATGTTACCTGGAAAAATATATTTTTTAAAAAAGTATCAGTGAGAATCTGTTTAACTGCATAACCACAGATCCTAACCTAGATCCTAACCTAGACTTTTCATCTTCTACACAGAATAAAAACTGATGTGGAATGAAGGAGCGAAAGGATGCCTGTTTGTAAGAAAAATAAAGTAGATGAGCAAAATTAAAGACAAGTGGAAAAAAATATTTATTTTGACATGAATGAAATGTCTCACTGGGCTAGGATGAAAACTATTCAATTTTAACTTATAAAAACTTCTCCATGCAAAGAATGATAAGTTGCAAGAGCAACTTCTTGTAAAATGCTTGGTGATTTTAAACCATTATTTTTTGGCAGTCACCCTAATCTGATTTTCCAATGCATTGTTTCCCTCTCAGCCTATTATCATTTATTACAGACACATATAAACCCAGCAATTTTTATAGTGGTGTTTTTATTAGTCCATTTCAATAATGTTGTTTGTTTTGCAGATTGTAATGACTTTAAAACTCATTTAAATACATAAAAATGCATTATCCAATAGCTAATTATTAGAATATGTGGGAAATTATGATTAATTACCCCCCAAAAAAGCCATTTGTCTCATGTAGATACCTGTTGTGTATCTACTAAGTATTTTAAAGATAGTGAAGAAAATGCCTTTTGAGAGAACAAGGATAATACAAATGAGAATTCCTCTTCATTGCAATTTTGACACCATAATTAGTTCACTTTCCTCCCAAAAAGATGATGAGAGGGGCATGTGGGAAAAACATGCTACCTAAGTAACAATGACTAATAAAAAGAATAGTGAAATAGTGACAGCTTTTTCTAATTCAGAGAGAAACATTAGTAAAAAGTCCTGCTGCTGCACTCCCAGCACCAGGACTCCAATATTTTTTACTTGCATGTAATCAGAATATGACTAATGCCGCAAAAATACAAGTTTTCATTATAATTCTATAGCAAATTTTCATAAATTGCCACCAGCTGCTTTCAGACTGGAATTGTGCCACTATACCATAAAACTTCGTCATAAAAAAATTCAGAACAATGTTTGAAATCATTAGATATGGGAAAACTTGGAATTCTAACAGGAATATTCTCCTGTTCTTTCATCCCCAAAAGTCGCATATATTTTTCTAGCACCTGAAATACCACCAAAGAAATAAAAAGGAAATTGCCTTCACAGATTAGCAAAATCATTTTTAAGTCAAACAAATCTTTCAGTAGTAGTTTCAATATATTTTTATACCTGAAAACAAGGGGAGCCCTTAGGTTTGCCAATCCAAAGCAAGGAAAAGCTACACTTGTTCATCCAGAAGTAGTTAAACATTTAAAAAGCACACCAAAACACATGCCAGAGCCTCTTCCCCAGATATTCTTCTGTTTCATTGTGAAATAATATTCCTAATGAGCAACAAGGGAGTAAGCCAGCAAGGTATAGCAAAGCAGTCAAAACATTTGGAATGCAAACTCTTATGATTGTGTTTATAAGGTAACAGGCAAGAAAATATTCTGCGCTTAGTTCTCTGTATGAATCCTGCTATTCCTGCTTGAAATTTGAAATTGCTCACAAATATTTACCCTGTGAAAACCTGAATTATAACACCTTTCCAGTGTGGGGAAATTCCAGCAAGCCCTTCTGTGAAAAATAGCATTCTTTCTTATATCAAAGTGTGTACCAAGGGGCTTACACATGTATCTCAGGTTCACTCTAAATACTTTTGTTTGTGTTGGATATTATCATATCTTTGGGAATTGCTCTGTTCCTGAACCTAGATACTGTAGGGAGAGAATGAAAAGAGCATCTCTCTACACTATGCTGTTACTCCTAAGTAAGACCATGGATCACAGGTAAGATGGAGAGGGAAATGAAATCTTTCTACAGCAAAGCAAAAAATTATTTTAAGGCCTGAATGTTCCTTTATTCCACCCCTCCAAAATGTACTTTTTCTGGGGAAATTGTCCTGGGTCCTCTGTAGGTCTTGTTCGTCTGGACAGCCTGGAGACTAACCAGCCATGAAATGATGCTTTCTTCTCTACTCATCCCTATGTATGTTCCTTATTCAGCCTCCTGGTCTCAGGTCTCTAGAAGGGGAAGAGGGGATGCTCCTGCCTCAACAGGCAGGTGCTTTCAGAAACCCCCTGTCAACTGCAGTGGGACTGCTTTGCATTGAATTTGTTGTGTCCTTTGAGAGACACTTAAAATAAGATGGCAGATTTACCACAACACCTCCCAGGAGTTTCAAAATTGGTTTGGTGATACTGTCAACCACCCAAGTTTATAAAGCAGCTTGCTGATGGAGCAGGCTGAGTGCTTGGGAGACATGACTGTAGGGCATTGAGTGATTTCTCATGCAATTACCTACAAAACAGCTACAGAATTTTTATTTAATTCTCTCCAGCAAGACTGAAACACTCCTGATTTTCAGGTGAATTGTGGCAAGGTTGAAAATCTTTGAGCAATACATAATGAGATAAAGAAGCGAATAATTATGGCAAATTAAGGATCAATATAAAAGACAGGGGAATTCTACTGGTTTACCTACCACATCATATTCTATTCTGCAGCAGATCATAAAGAGAAGTTCTATTTAAACTCATTTAGCTATATGTCACACCTGCATCACTTCTTGTTTGGGGTATATGTAATATTCCCCTAGTTATTTTTTTTTAATCTATAGGCAGACACTATGTAATTACATTACAGCATTACATGTGACTGTCACTTAGAAGGTCAATAATTAACGTTAACATTACTGTGGAAGAACACACCTGGAGATACAGAGAATGAAATATCAAATTCAAAGGCATTAGGTTGTAATTTGCACGTTTTTAACTATGTAAATCCACTAACAACACAAATCTTTAGTTTGAAAGGGTTAAGATTTTAGGGTGTCTATGATGGTCTGCAAGTATTTAAATGAACCCTGAAACCAGAAGATTTTTTAGGTACAGTTCATTTAGGACTCCCAATATACTTAAAAATAGGTTGTACCTGCCAGTGTACTGTCTAAGCTACCATTCTCAGTGCTCTCTCAGAAATAGATGCCATAATTAGTCAGGCTGTAATCCTGACAAAAAAACCCCCTTCAGATCCCTGAAAAGTGTTGGTGTTAATTGCTGCTGTTTTACCAGGGCATCTTGTATAACGACTGGGTTTTTCATCAAAGACCACTGCAGACATCTTACACTACCAATTCAAGCTCTATAACAGATTTTATAGAGCCAACACTTCTGTGCAAAGAGCTGACTATTGCATTAAAGGTATTTATACACAGCTGTTATATGGTTGATTTTCTGGTCAGATTTAATTAACCTATGCTTGTCTCATCCACTTCTAAAAGAATGCAATCAATGCAAATGTTATTAGTGCTACTAGCACACTCCATTCTTTCCAACTTAGAAAAACAAATAATTATATACTATATATACTATTATATACTATATTATATATAGTGTATAATAATACACTTCTAAGTAAGCCCCTAAAACCAAAGTATGGTATTTATGATATTGTCCCCATAAAACTTTGTCCACAGTACACTTATTCTGGAAATTTGTCAGTAGTACTACTGTTCACTCAGCTCTATCCTTGTCAAGTAAAAAGTAGTAGTATAGAAATTTTTATGGTTAGTTTTGGAAAATAGTTTCAAATAAGCAATGTTCAAAAGCAAACTGAGAGCACACTAGCACACATGAATTGAACAGAAACAGCTGGAATGACTTCCATCCCTCTATGAATACTTCCAGTTTCTGTCCTTACTGCAAGGAGAGCTGAGTGGACAGAGGGTGATTCTGGAATCATTATAGCATTTTTGTCAGTATATCCAAGCCAATCCAGGCCTCAGTCAGAGGCACCTTCATATGTCAGGCTGCAGACAGCAATGGTACAGAACCTGTATCTTGTACGGTGCAGCTTCCAGGAGGTCAGGTTGGACAGCTTGAAACTGTCACGTTTTTAATGTTTTGGTTCAATCCAGCTGTGTTCAGGAGATGACACCTTGCTCATGCTAAATTTTAAAAAATGTTCGGTCCAGTAAATTAAGAAATTCATGTAATAAACACTGAGAAGAGAGACAAGAATAAAGGAAGATCAACTGCTTCAAAGTTGTCCTTGGGAGAGAGACATTAAAGAAAAAAATATCAAGTATGCTTAACTGTTGGTGTGTTTGTGAGGGTCCCAGGACAAGAGAAGAGATGAATCTGACTCCATATTTCTTAGAAGGCTGATATGTTATGTTATGTTATGTTATGTTATGTTATATGAAAATGATATACTAAAACTATACTAAACTATAGAGACAGGATACATCAGAAAGTTGGAAAAGAATGAATAATAAAAACTCATGACTGACCCCAAGACACAGCTGGACTGGGATTGGTCATTAAGTAAAAACAATTCAAATGGAACCAATCAAAGACGTGCCTGCCACATTCCAAAGCAGCAAAACACAGGGAGAAGCGATCAGATAATATTGTTTTTCTTTTCCTCTGAGGCTTCTCATCTTCCCAGGAGAAGAAATTCTGGCGAAGGCATTTTTCATAAAATATCATGGTGACACTTAACTGCTCAAGTGAGAGAGAGTAATGCACCCACAGTACCCTCTAATGCAAAAAAAATCATGTCATGACTGCAGATACCTGAAGTAAGGACACAGATTGTAGGAGGAATCTAAGTATCTAAGTATCTTAAATGTCAGACAACTGCATGATTGAGCCAGAGGGGAAAAAATTATAATGAATAAGTGATGATAATAATGATAAGTGCTCAAATGCAAGAAGAAATCACAGGTTAAGTGTATCCTGAGAGAAAGAAAGGGGCAGCAGTGCTCCATCTATGCAAAATTTCAATCATGCAAAAACAATCTGAGCTTTTTCCCAGCACATCAAGGTTTATAGTGCAAACTTATTTGGTTACATACCGGAGGACTGGGGAAAAAAAGTAATATTTGTAAAACTTCCTTGGGTGCCCTGACAGGCTGGAGTAACACTGCAACAAACAAACAAACCAACCACTTCCCCCTCCCAAAACCCCAAGGCAACAGCTGTGGGCATCAGGCATGAAAATAGCCAGAGCTAAAAGCTAACAATAGATCAGCTACAGGTTCCAGCTCTGCCTAGAATAGAACTCCCTGGCTTAGGGTGCTTCATCCCAGGGCTTCACAGAGAGGAGAAAAGCCATTCTGCAACACTCTGCAGAGCAAATCTCCACCACAGCAGTGAGATTTGGCTCTTTCATGGACAGACAAAGCCAAACTATCAGCAAATAAACCAGGCAATATTTCACACCACTTGTGCATCATAAGTCCAAAATTAAGCTATAACCAGTGTCTGGAAAAGCTGGGATATAGAAGACAGATCTAGCAAAAGTTCAGAAGCTGAATGCAAAAGGGCTAGAAACAGCATAGAAAGACATGCAAAACAGTATCATAAAGTATGCTTTAGACTTTCCACAGTAGTTTCATTTCATGTGGTGTTTCTTTCTCCCTAGCCTTCTTGCATCAGGTAAGAGGAGCAGAAGGCCATCAAAGGGGTAGGATTTTCATTTCCACCCCACTGTCATAGAGTTCTCTTTCTTAGGGGACAAAAACAATCTCCATGAGGGATTTTCCCATGCATGAAATGGGTTTGAAAACAAATAGTTTCACAAGAGTAGTTGTTTAGAAGACTGTGTCCCCCTAATGGGATCTTCCTATTTTATCACATTCTTATTTTTTTGCAGCCTCAAGTAGTAAAATATAACAAATGATGTATATATAATTCCTATATATTTTTCTAGTATTGTTCATACTGTTCAAGGTACTCTTACTCACTCCACACATATTGGCAAAATATGCTGGAATATACAGATAGTCATCTTTTACTGCTTGGTTATGACCATTAGCCAAATGCATTAGGCAGGCTACCTGAAGTAATTTTCTTTCACTGCTGCATTATTAAAAGCAAAGAGTGTTATATTGAGTGATAAAATTAGTTTAGGAGCATAACTTCAGCCAGATAAGAATTTTGCAAAGCTCTAAAGAGCCTAGAGTCTTGCATTTTTAGTGATACATTTAATTTATCACTCTCCATGCTTCATGAACAACCAGTATTACCTTCAGAGCTCTTCTGAGAAACAACATCCCATGAGCAGTAAAACAGTAAAATGCATTGCATCTCCCCCTGGGCTCCAGTTGGGAAGCAGATTGCTTGCATCAGAATTATTTCAGAGATGTTATATTTTCCGCTCATGTACATGCAACGTTATTCACATGAACTACCTAAAACCAACTTTTCTTTGGTGGCATTTTTCTCTTGTATCACAGGCAGAAGAATATCAATTTATGCAGAACTAAAATGAATGCAGCTCATTTACATCAGTAAATAGGGGTTGGTGGATTACATTTTGTGGTCATGTGCAAAAGTATTACTAGACATATTAAAAATTTTCCAGACACTAAAGGTGATAATTTTCAAAATGTTGGGGTTTTTTTTAATCAAGGAATATTTCTGAAGGTAGCTATTGGCATTTGCATTGACAAAGCAATGTTTAAATTATTATTAATAGGATGATATTTTAAAAAAAATTTAAAGTATGTTTTCAATAAGGGAATTATAGTTTTAAAGGAGACTAATCTTAGTTCTTTGAAAACTATCTAGACGTTAATTTAAAATGCTGGTTTTCCTGTTTTGGGACAAGATTGACATATTTGAAGTGTTGATTTACAAAACTTTAGGCACAAATTAAAATGAAATATTGTCATACTGAATTCAATTAAATGCAAATCATCAACTAATTGCTGTTTAAAAAGTTGAAAAAGTTAGACAATCCTTTCTGAATAGAGAAAGACAATGTTCAATAAGTTATACAGGAAAAGATGGCTGCTGTTAATTCTCAGACAGAAACCTGTTTTGACATGACATCTGGTGGAATAGAGTTTCTAATTAGAGGAAGTCCAAGTGAATGTCAGAGTCAACTAATTATTTCATCAGCCAATTAGGGGAACCAGTGATTTCACCGAGATTACAAAATCAATGAAGGGGGAACAAAAACATTTTGATTAAAAGTGTTTCTAACATTAATTGAAGGGCATATTTGTCCCTGGCTACGCATTGTGAAGCAGCTCTTCGTGGTTCCCTTTGCTCTCTGTACCAGCAGAGTACAGCCACAGTCGGGTTTCTCTGAATGAACAGATACCAGAGTCTCTCTGCTACTCACAGTCCTCCTGTCCTCCTTGGCATTAACTACATATGCTAAACTCCAGGGCTTTTCTTACCAGATGCTCACTTAGCCCAACAAAAGAGAAATAGAGGGATTTTTTTTTTTCTGAGCTGAAAATGGAGGGAAAGAAAAATTAACAAGGCCATCTTTTGCCTTGAATGCCCACTTCAGTAAGCATGACAAGAAGATGAGCACACAGAAAGAAGTTAGAAGCCACATCTTATTTTGGACCAAGACTGCTGTTATGTAGCATTGCTACAAGACTCAATGCAGCTTCATTTGCCCATGGTTAATTCTCTATGCACAAGCAAATCCTCTGATGTGTTGAACTCATGGTCCTCAGATACGAGCCCCCAAGTGACCCATCTCCCTTCTCGATCATCTTCTGATTGCTTGAATACCAGCACTCCTTATTACAGTAAATCAAGTTACTGAAGCAGGAAATCAGATGGCAACCACACACCTTTTATTAGTTTTAGAGTCCAGCAACTTAAAATGTGAATCCCAGATGTCCCAGACAAGCATCTCTCTAACCTCTCACTGCACTTAGCCCCCCTGCTCCTGTGACTGCATATAGTTACACAATTCCAGTGCCTTAGGTCAGTGCTGTATATAGAGTCTTCACCAGCATGCCAAGACTTGAGCTTATGTCCAGGCTCCTCAGAGGTGGGTCCATTCATCATGTGGCCTTTTTTCCCAATGTTCCAATAGCAGCTCCGAGCTATCAGTAGAATGTTCACATATCTACTCACAGCTGGGATGTGTGCAGTAGGGCTGATGCACAACCACCACCTGCATTCATCTATTTGATGCACTGGAATGGTCATGATCCAATGGGAGTTATAATGCCTGAAAATATAACAGCATGCTGTGAATGTCAAGCACATGTTCCACAAACTCCCTCATGCCAGTTCGGAGACTTATGACTCAAATCTACTCACAATTCAGAAGAGCATGTAATATCAAGACTTGTAAATTATGTAGATAGCCAGCTTAAAAAATGTCTGTAATTTCTTTTGAATAAGGCCAAAAGTTTGGGTGTTTATCTAGGACTTTACCAGATTTCTCCAAGGGTAGGAATACCTTCTGCTTTGACTCATTTGACTTGTTAATTTCCAGGATTTTCCAGAGCTCACTTAGAATGTCAGCTTTATTCTCATCTAGTTTTGATATTATGAGTTCAAAATAAACTCACAGAATCAAAGTTTGAGTTTAGGGACAAAGACCATAAAATAGATAAATAGAAATTTAATTGGAAAAATTGATCACTAAAAAGTAAAAAAACAGCTGTGAAATTCTATCATACATTTTCAGTTAAAATCAATTTTTATTTAAACTAATCCTATTTCCCATTAATAGAAGTGTTTTCATTATCAACAGCCTAGTATTGGGGATGGTGTTCAGACAGCAAAAGTATTTCTACCTATTGGAAAAGCAAATGGAGCCCTAGAGAGCATCACAAGCCTGTAACTGGTAGAGAGTGCATATGGATGAATGACCATTGTCACATCATTGTGACAAGCCTTAGTGGACACCTGCATTCACCACCTTTTCTGTGGGCCAGGATTTCAGAAGCCAGTGCAAAACCCAAGCTGTTATTGTGATGCTGCAATTGGTACTGAATGGCACATGAGGGCCTGATGGGATCCTCTGCACTACTCCAAGTCTGCTGTGCCTGTAAAGTTGAGGTGATGTTGCCAGGCTATCTTAAGAGGCCAAAGAGGAATAAAAAAACCAAAACCAAAACCAAAACCAAAACCAAAAATCCCAAAAAAAAAACCAAACAAACAAACAACCAAAAAAAATACAAACAAACAAACAAACAAAAAAAACCAAACAAAACAAAAAAAAAACCAAAAAAACAAAAAAAACAAAAAAAACCCCACATCTCTAGGAGATGACTCGTGTATCTTTTGCATGTGTAAAGGATAAATGGACCCCTGGAGCTGTTTCCCTCTTCACTGGTGAGACCTCTTAAGTACACTATGAGAGCTTAGACCTCTAAGTTACACTGAATTAGCGTCCACGTCACACAGGTGGGTAAATATTCTGATTTATGTTTACATGTTGACTCCACATGAATGAGTGGCAAAAATCTGCTTAACCTGAGTAACAAAAATGATAATGTTTTCAATGTGAGGAACAAATGTTTAGTTACAGATAAGAAGTTTTCTAATATTTCGAAATGTGTGTTCCCACCTCTCTGTTGCAAAACTTCCTATCCACTCAAGAAAACAGAAGGATACCATGACTAGATGCAAGACCTTCACCTTTGGCTTATGAACAAATGGCAAATGCAGACACAGACATTTTTCCAGGTGGATGCCAGTGGTAAAATTTGACTGATGGATTCCTCACAAATTCCATTGACTGAAGGCTCAGAGAGCAGGCACTCACTTAAAGTACAGAAGGACTTTTAAAGTGGATTCTAAACTCTGCCCTTTCAAAATTGTTCAGTTTATTTTCTAAAATGTCTATAAAGCCCATGATTAGGGACTCACATTTAAATCTGATGCCGTTATTTTTTTGCTACTGCAGTACATATTAGAGCCTCAATCACTGCCATTGGCAAGTTTTTATTGCTTTTTTTTTTTATTAAAGTGAAGATAGAACTGTGAATGATTTTAAGTGAATCCTTTTATTGGTAAGACTTCTTACATGTCAAGTAATAAAATGCTTAGGTACCCCCTACTGAAGAGAGGAAAACTGTAACAAAGTTAATTTTATTGGCTTACACTTGGCTGCATCATCACATAGACTGGTGGATTTCAATCTACACTTGAGGGACCCTCGGGGGCTTCATGACCTTCTTTGACAAGAACCATACGGTTTCTGCACATCATCCCATAAATCTAATGGAAATATATTGACAGCTGTAAATTAAACCCCATTGCATTAGACAGTGCTGCAAAAGCAGTAGTTTAAAGTCTCAAATTATTCTAATCAATGATCTTAACACTGAGCACCGAGTACAACCCAGCTTACTGTCCTGTGGGGATCAGTGCTGCACAAGTCACTTTGTATTTTTCCGACAAAACAATCAATATTGACACAGCTTAATGAAAATTAAGGGAGTGGATACATCTGACATTTGCCTCTTTTCCACAAATAAATGCCTTCTAATTCTAGGCTGGGCTGGTTTAGTCTTCTGCCTAAGATATAACAAAATAAATTTTTAAAATATGGGTGAATTCAAGGAAGAGCAGACCAAGGTATCATCACCAGATTACTGAGCAATAAAAGATAAAAAAATGTGGTATACATGGAAAAGCCTTTCCATCACTCTCCAGTATCCATCTTCTTTTTAATATTTTTAGAGCTCTACTTGTACTTTTTTCATTTTGGTTTTGATCAGAAAAAGCATAAAGCAAATTTTAAATAAGAAGCAATTTTTTTTTTTTTTTGCATTAATGCTCAATTCTCGGTAAAATAAGAAAGTAAAAGATTTTTGCAACTCTGGATATATTTTTCAGTGTATTTTCATAGCTTGCCACAGTCTTATTTCATTGAGCTTAATGCCAGAAGGGATCTCATATCTAGGATTGCTTCTTATAGACAACTACATTTCATCCATTTCTTCCTCCACTGAATCTGTCACTTTGTGTCTTTAAGTGTGTATTTTATGTATTTCAGAAAGGCAATTGCTGTTGATTTTAAGACATAAAAGAGACCATCCAGTGGGTTTTTTCTTAATTCTTAAGCATCTTCACCATTAAGTTATTTTCTCCTCCCTTAATTTCTGAACAGGAGCCAAGGAGCAGCTCTCAGCTATGCTGTTTCTTTATAGACACTGACGAACCTTTTGATACTCAGTGTCCACTTAATCAAATTACTTTGGCTTTATTGATAAGCTAAGCAAATTCACATGGTCCAGTCCTTTCCCTCTTCTGCCTTAGCCTTCCACACACCCTCCCCAAGACTGCAAAGCCAGCACAGGCAACCCGACCAACTCTTCTGGTCACCTTCTGTCCCTCAGCTGCTTTCTCTTTTCTGCCTGCACAGTATTTATGCACCTGGATGGTGAATTAGTCTAAAATACCCTAGTCCAAAAGAAAGAAAAGAATCAAGGGAGGAAACAATGCAGATCTGGAAAGGGTAGCTTGTCCTTTTTAGGCAGTGCTCTGGTTTATGCCAGCTTCATGTGCTTGTGCAATGGTGAGATAAAGCACTCCGTTCAGCTCATCAGGATTTTTTTCCAAATTTCTCATCTCAGATATTTCAAAATCACTTTTCAAGTACAGGCTCAGGAGGTAAAGGTCATCTAAGAGTATCCATCCTGCTAGTGGCACTTGCCAAAGCAAAAACACCTGCCAGCTGGTATTCATTATTCTCATATTCATTATTTTCCTCTTTTCATGGCCACAGTTCTCATTCACCTTTTCCACAGTACTGGACAAGGACTCGGGTGGAAGAGCTTTCACATTATAATGTTTAAATAGTTTTCAAGGTTATCTGTCTTCCAAGATACAGTTCCCTCCAGCAATGGCATCCTAAATTACTTAGAAAACATGAGCACATCTCCTATAAAATGAAATGTATGTTCATAATTCTTTTGCATGATTTGATATGTGTGTACATGTATAAATATTAGTCCCAATTTCACAGATGTTGTTTAATACAATTCACGGAGAATAATTTCTTGACTGGATATACTTTTTTATATATTTCATCCTCCTTTTAATCATTTTCATGTGCAGAAATGAAAAATTAAATGTTAGGAAAATTAAATGTTAAATGTTAGAAAGCTAGATTTTTTTTTGTGGAGAGGTCATTCCCTCACATGTGAATATGAAAAGTATTTCTTTCCCCTCACATTTTATTGTTTCTTTCCTTTTTGAAAGCTATTTCTCATGTGTTTGAATGATGAATTTTCCCTACTGCATGTGGAAAGCAATCTGCAGATAATATTTTCACAACAAATATCCATACCATCCTTGAAACTGTACATACTGCATTGTTAGAAATGCAGAGTATGATTTTTGTAGACAGACTTGAAAAGAAACTGCCAAGAAGGCTTACAGACCTGCACAGCACCACCACAACAGCCAGGGTGGAGACAAAGGGCAGTGTCTCCTATCTCTTCAGCTCTATCAGGCACTCAAACACACTGACGAAGAAACCAAAATGACTGCTTTGTACTCCACTTCCATAGAGAATGAAAGGAAACGAAAAGAGCAGTGTAATTACATAAGAAATGACAACTGTTCCTCTTCAATTAATATTGAAATACCTTTAAATCAAGGTACTTCTAGATCTCTAGAGTTTATGACTCAGCTTTTTAATGGGTTTGTGTTTCATTTCTTCCCCACACTACTCCATAACAAGTGAGTTATTACTTCTTAATAATCTATCTTATTAATTATTTTTCAGGTTTATAGAACTTTTTCTAAGTAGACATTATCTGATTAAAATCTCTTTTAGTGGTCTTAATTTTAATATGGAAGCTTTTTAAAAAGCAAATTTGTGCCTAAAGGTTATGTAAAATAATATAATATAATATAGAAATATATAATATAATTATATAATAAAATAATATAATGTAGTATAAGCCACTGAAAGTAGCATTTCTATGGAGGCTTGCAGTGATTTTTTTATTCTTACAATAAAGCTCAGAGAGGCAATCAAGTGTCATGCATGATTTACATAAAAGTTGATGTCTGTTGGTGTCATCTGCAACCATATTTTAACAAAACCCACAAATGAAGCCAGGATAGGAAAAGTGTAATTAAAGGACCAGGGTTGTCTGAGCAAAAGGAAAATGCTGCTATGAAGTTGGTAAGAACTGGTCTATTCTTCCTATTGCACCTTGCACAGGTGTCCCCAGCAAGAGAAATGGCTTTTCTTGGAAGTGACATCAGAACCATCTTACCATTCTGTCCAAATAAGGATACCCTTTTTGTACACAGGAATGTAAACTGCTTCTCCCTGATAAGAAAAAACTTTCACTCTTCAGGGCTACAAAGGAATCTTATCAGTATGGGATTTAAGACAAAAAGCAGACGAGAAGCACTGGCACAACTATGTGAGGATTTCATACTGCTTCCTGTTGAAGTAATGAAACAGGATTTGCAAAGAGAAAGTATCTTCTCTTCAGGCAAATTGATAATAAGCAGGAAAAAAGACAGATAAGAATGAGACCTTTCTTATCTATAGAGTTTATTAAACTCTACGGAGTTTATTATCTAGTGCCTATCTGCAAATTTTCCTTGTTTCTTTTTTTCCCTCCAAAATCCTCCAGCATCTCTTCCACATGGAAGCAAATTCCACTGAGTCTCAAAATCAATGAGGAAATCTCGAAGGGATACACTGAAGTCTCTCATAGTAACACACTGTCAACACCAAACTTTTTCAGGGATTAACATTTTGTGGCTCACTGGCTTTGGAATAGAGGGGTGGATGAATGTTCTGTTGTGCTAAAAAGACTTCTCAAAGCTTTACCATATTCTGTAAACACAGTTTCACATTGTTCCTTCTCATGCAATGACAGGACACAGAGAAAAAAGAAATCAGGTTCAGTTGTTTTCTTATGGATCATGAAATTAGGAAATAATTTTCATAAAAGAGAGTTATATATTAAATGGAGCAAATAATGACTAGCCCTAAGAGTGGAAATTTATCTATGCAGAGTAGGGCTTGCCATCTCCATTAACCACCATTACATGAAAGCAAATTCCTGCAATACTTTCAGTATAGCCGTGCAGTTTCAAAACAACATGCAAAAAAAAGCTTGCTTTTATGTGAAGCAGCCCTGCCAGTCTCCCAGACTGCAGATACATCAATAATGTGCCTTGCCTCCTGGCATGCTCAGCAGTTTGCAGCCTGGGATAGAAGTTACCACATTCTCACATGACTCTGCTCATTTGGGACATGAGGCAAGACATGCAATTAACTTCCAGGAGAAGGATTTTCAACTAAAGATTAATTACTGGGAGTACTGAAGTCCACTCTTCTAATTGCCATTAGGCATTAGGAATGTTCTGAACATAAGAATGTTAGACCAACAATGTTTTTTCAATGGAAGTTTTATATTGGAATATCTTTGACTTGAATTAGCTGGATAATTCTGCAAACATTTTACATATAACAGGTTTTATGCACATAATCCCATCCTACTGTGATAGGTACATGCATCTCAGGCTATAGGTTTCTTTTTAAGAAAACCATTGTCTCAAAATACCCAATCAAATATTATTTCAGCACTTAATGAATTATACATTTCTCAGTTTCATAGATACACATATAAATACTAGAATTGTTTAAGCCGGTCAAGGCAGGTGATTGTTCCACTCTGCTCTGCATTGTAGTTGTGGGTACCACAATGTAAGAAAGATAAAAAGCCATTAGAGATTGTCCAAAGGAGGTCAGTGAAAATGGGGAGGGGGTGGAGGTGTGAAAGGCGCTGAGCTCCATGTGAGGAGCAGCTGAGGTCACTTGGTCTGGTTAGCCTGGAAGGGACTGAGGGGAGAGCTCATCAAAGTCTGAAAATTCCTCATGAGGGGAAGAGCAGGGGCAGGTACAGATTTCTTCCCTTTGGTGACCAGAGACAGGACCTGAGGGAATGGTCTGAAGTTGTGTCAGGGAGGTTTAGGTTGGATATCAGGAAAAGGTTCTTCACCCAGAGGGTGGCTGGGCACTGGAACAGGCTCCCCAGGTCGCAGCACCAGCCTGACAGAGTTCAAGGAGAGTTTGGACAATGTTCCCAGGCCCTTGCTCTTGGGGCTACCCTGTACAGGTCCAAGAGCTGGGCTTCGATGATCCTGATGGATCTGAACCTTCTAGCTCAGAATATTCTGTAATTCTATGATTCTAAATATTTTTGACACAACGCAACTCTCCTCATATAAAAATATTTTTTTTTTTCAAAGCCACCTTGAAGTACTCGGAGATCAACAGCACATCTGTAGAAAGAAATTATGGTTGCACAGATGAAAATTAAAATATGAGTGTCAATTAGAAAGCTCTGAAATGGAATATGAAAGTTATCAGTCATCTAAAATGTATCCAAAATTTGCTAACTAGTATGTAATCACAGTTTATAAGGTAAGAAAATAAATTTTGCATATTACAAAAGAGGGAAAGAGAATGAAAATGTATTAACTGCAAAATAACAAATCATCATCTAGAGGAACTAATAATTCACCTTTCACAAAGACAACTTTACAGAGCTACTAGGTGTATGGTACAAGTAAATACAGAATTGCTGAATTTTGTTTCAATGACTGCTTATGCCCTCTGCTTTTGCTTTCTATTGTTTTCAGTACAGGAGGTCAAAGTCCATGGTAGCTGTCTCATTAGCACAGCCTATACACTATGAAGCAACCTGAAGAAAAGTATTGCCATAAAGTCAAATAGGGATGGAAAGCAATAGCTAAAAGCCAGTGAAAGGGGAAGCTCTGTGGGACACTGTGATGCACTGAACATTACAATATATACTCTGAAAGCACTGGACTTTTTTAGCAGCACTTGTGAAACCAAGTGCTCTTTTCAGGTGAATTATTTTATATGATAAGAAATGCTCTAATAACTTGTGTGCTTAAACAAGGTTGGAAGCGTGACCTTCTGTGCATAGAGCTGGATAATGTCACTGACAGAGACAGATGTGGATAAAGCTCTGCCAAAAGTCATCATGAAGAAACTGGAATACACAGGAAGTTTTGTGATAAGGAGAATTATTTCAGAGACAAAGACTCTCCTTGCAAGTGCCAAATATACATAAATTGGGCCAATATACATAAATTCAAATCTTTAAAAAAACCCCAAAAGCACCCAAAAAACCAAAAAGCATCACAGAGAAGTTTTCTTAAAAGCCAGGGCTGGAACCTAAGAGAAAGAAAAGTGCCACACTTCTCACTTCTCTCTGCTCCACTGCAAAGCTTTTCTCTAGAACCAAACCTAGCACAGAGCAGCTTGAGCTGTGCCTTGATAAAGACTTGCTGTACCCATTTCAGCTGCAGGCACTGCAGCCCTCCAGCAGAGCTTCACAGCTCCCTTTGGCCAGTAACATCCTGGCACATGGTCCTGGTACTGGGGTACAAAGGTTTGCAAATGGGAATGGATAAAAAGATTAATTCTAAGGCATTCAGCAGTAAGCAGTGAATTGCTAGGTTAAGGTAATGATGTGAATGGACTTCAGATTTAATTTCAGATTTTTATGCAGGGTGAACATAAAAGTGTCACAAGTTTTTAAAAATTACAATTTCTTAAGTTATTTTGAAAGTGGCCTTAAAGGAGATTTCCCATGGTTACTTCTTCCCCTTCATGATACATTATAATAAACCCCAACCGAACACAAACAGACAAAAACTCCGTCAATCTGAAGAACAATCTTTTTCCAGAAAAAAATAAATCTTTCAGTATAAAGGAGCCCATTTGTAGATGTTCCTTTCAACACCAGATCAGTCTTGGATCTTCCTGCAGACTGTGGAACACACATAAGGAAGAAGACATTCTGGAAAATTCACAGTTTACCAATGTTCTTCATTAGTAGATTTCTTCCCCCACTTCACATCAATCAAAAGCAAACTGGGATGTTTGAAGGGCCTGTCAGGACTCATTTTGGCTAGAGGTGGGCTGGATTTTCCAAAAATCTAAAGATTAAATATTGGAATAACATCCCAGCTGTCTGCAATCTTGCAGGATGATGATAGAGATAAACAGCATGACAAAGTGAGAAATGAGGTCAAGACAGACACGGTTCCTGCCAGCAGGATTGCAGTCTGCTTACAGTAGGATGCCTAAACAGAGGGAAGTTAGAAATAACATAATCAGATGCTTATCAGACCTAGGAGCCAGTGTAAGTCTGATAGGGCTACTGTCAGAATTGCTCTGCTTGGGGAATTCAACAGCAGTTTTGTGCCTATGAATGATTACTGCAAAAAATTATTCGAACAGCTCTTCACTCTCACTTGGTTTTGATGTGATAAACCACAGTCTGGATATGAACAGGGATTAGATTTCAAATAAAACCAAAATGAAGACAAAAAGCTGGCACATTGGGATGAGGCAGTTTCCAATAACCAAGACCTGGCCAAAAGAGACATCCTTTGCTGCTGAAACCGTCCCTCAGCTCCCTGCAAACATCTGACAAGACACAAATAGACACCTCTGGGTGGTCTCACCAGGAAACAGTGTGGAATCAATATGTCATGAGTTAGACACAACTGCTAAAATGAGCAAATTTCCTGACAAGAACCATTTCTTTTCAGCAAGCCCCGAGTCCCTAAGATAGCTAGGAGCTATGGGGAGGCTGTGGCAGTCATGCTAAACCACATTTCTTTTCCTCTGTTAAAACCTGATTCCCTGGGTTGCTAGAGCATGTCCCACTGAGGGGTAGGAGCAAAACTTGCAATTGGATTCTGAATTTGGCAGGTTGCCAAGGCAGAGAGCTGTGAGCTACTTGTAGGGAGCCTTGCTTTTGGAGAGATATCCAAATACTCTTGCATTTTCCTTTTTCTTCATCCCCTTATGGTATTTGAGAACACCAATGTTCTACAGGATTAGTACTGGTAATCTTACTTCAAGTTTTATCAGGTTTTTACAAGACCTATTGGGATTTTAAAAGTGTCAATTTTTGTTCCAAAGGTAACTTAATTTTTAACATATTTAGGTGGTAAAAATAATTAATTATTTTTAATACCTACAGATAAATTGATAAATCCCATTCAGTTACAAGCAGACCTTTCTTTTTTTCTTCTTCTTTTCTTTTTATTTTCACAAGCATTGAAAGTGACAGGTGATAACCAGTGACCAAAGTTATAATATACCATGAACCCTCTGCAAATAAACAGAAATTCTTCATCTTAAGTTCTGAAAAGTCTGGGTTTTTATTTAAATCAGCTGACAAGGAGACAGAGTCCAGTGGGACCTATAATTTGTCAAATATCTTAACAGCAATAAATGCTGCCTCTTACAGAAATAGCCTTTTAACACAAATAAATACATCACAGAAAGGCTCAGAGATGAAGCTTCCCAGCAAACATTCTTGACCTTAGACCCCTGATCTACAGAGGTATTACACTGTGAACAAAAGCTAATGCCTGAGGGATGCCCTGGGAGTGCCCAATTCAGCAGGAGGTAAAGAAAAGGCAGTCGAGGAGGGCTGTATCCTTTTGAGAAGAAAGCCCAGCAGCTGCTGCTCTGCCGTCAGCACGGTGACGAGGATGTCCCCGCAGTCTGACATCGCTCCTCACGCTGACACAGGGGTCGCGCCAGCAGAGATGGGCACAGCTCCACTTCTTCTGCCAGCCCACCACTACAGGAGATCACTCTCACAGCTGGGAGCCCCTGACAACAGCTGTTTGGTAGCTTGTTTACAAAACAGAGGAAAACCTCTGAGGTGTAGTCTGCTCTTTTGTTCACCTGCCTTGTCTGCTGTTTTTGAAGGCAACACCTCCGAGCAGTCTCTAAGTAACACAGAGAGGAGACGGCTTGTCCTCTTTACTGCTCTTTCCATTTTTCTCTGACCACTGTCATCTTGCTACATTATTTCTAGTTTCTAGGGTTTGAGTTCTTACCTTTCTCCAAATAAACTGGGTTATATTTCATGCTCCCATTAAGCCATTGGATATGCTTAAGTATAGACATAGTCAGCCATAGATATAACTTAATTTCTTCAAGACAAGAAAGATTAATTCTAGCCTCAGGACTTTGTATTTATAAGTGTAAACTTTAGTGAAAACACTAATTCAAATAAGGCCTGATTATTTTATTTCCGTGGTTTGGATAAATTTCTGATCTGATGAAAAGGAGCAGAAGCACACACAGTATTCCTTTTTATCATCAGCTATCATTGGGATCTAGCTCTTGTTTTTGGAGTTTGATTTTTTTAGAGTTTTGGGGTTTTTTTCTTTGCTTGCTTTTTTACAGTGAGTAATCACACCCATCAATTCAGTAGTGCAGTCAAGACTAAATGGTACTGGAGAGCATAATCACTGGCTTTTGTTGATAGTTTATTCTAAAAAGATACCTAATGTCAGGTAAGACATATTCACACAAGTGGGAGTGCTCCAGTTCTGTTGCTGCAATGTTGAGTACAACTATATTAACTATCTTGTATTTCCCTTGGTTGAATTATCTGCAGGAGTGTTTACCTCATTTCTCAGGCCCAGGAAGAGTTGGGATGCTGTGGGCAGTGTCATACCTTTCTTTCTCTGGATTCACCATTTTCGATGGTAAATAAATGGAACTACAAGCGACAGGGATTGCTGTTGAGGACTATCAGATGAGCACAAAACATGAAGGTTCAATAAGTGGTAATGACAAGAACAAAAAAAAAAAAGAAAAAAAAAGAGAAAAAAACCCCAAAACAAAACAAAAACAAAAAAAACAAAACAAAACAAAAAACAAAACAAAAAAAAAAAACCACAGTGAAAGCCCCCATAAATGTTAGAAGAGTATTCAGCTTGTAAAACCAGAAGGAGGAAGTTTAGAAGTTAAGCTAGACTATGCAGGACTCTTCATCCCTTGTGCATTTGCACTGTGATGTAGCTTTAATTAAATTACCATATTTTATTGTTTCCTGTCTCATTCAATGAGCAAGGAGTTACTCAGTCTGTACATATCATTGCTATTCATGGTATAGCCTCTGGTCTTATTCTCCACACATCAGTTAAGTCTAGGCTGACTAGAGAAATGATTAATTTCTGTATGGACGCCTTTTGCAGTTAAAATAGGCTGTTTAAAATGTATCACAATCATAAAAAAATATTATGTTTGTGAGAGTAGGCATCACATCTATTCTATAGGTAGGTACAGGAGCCATAAAGAAATTAACACTAATTCTATTCAATTTTAATCCATTCAAGTTATTTTATCTACTTGTATCAGAATTTTTTTTTCTAATTCTAAATAAGTTGCAAATATTTTTTTAATATTAAAAACCCATTAGCAATGTATTTCTTGTACACAGTTTTCCAGACTGAAAATTGTGAGAAAAAACCAGAACTGATATCACATTGCATCATACTGACCTGTGTATGTCATTAGTAAGGTAGGACACATCAGATCTCCTTCACAGACCCGTGCCTCTGCACCTAGCAGAGTAACTCTGTGAGTAGCAAGTTGTAGTTCTCTGCTGGGGCCTACATTAGAGGAGACTGGCAAACTTCATCATCAGGGCTTTCCACATGAAACTGTCTGAAGAGCTTTATAAATGTGGATGAGTTTCTTTTGCGAAATTAGGCAGTGTGAGTCACCCCATTCTGTAGCCAAGTAACTGAAACGCAGAGACGTGGATTTTAAACTCCCCAAATTATTGGAAGTGCCCTATAAGTTTGCAAGTCCAGAACACTTAAATTTTTCTCTTAATTTTCCAGAACACTTAAATTTTTCTCTTCTTTTTTTTTTTTGTTTTTTCCATTCTTTCTTGGCATGAAATGTACTCACACTGAAGTCAGCTGTCAGCATGTTCACTTGATCTGCTTTCAGAAATGCCCCTTAGGGCACTTGAAAAATTGTGCGGTACCTCACCAGAAACCATTATGCCATGGATGTCATACAACATTGTCGTGGTTTGACCAGGAAGTGAGGTTTTGGGAAAGTTATGGTCAAACCAATCAGTGGCCAGATTTTAAATTGGCTCCATGTCCAAGGACATGAAAGAGAAGACACCAGTTCTCTGGACTCTGTGGTGTGACATTTGGCATCTTTGGTCATGAGGCAGTGTCTGATTTTCTACAAAGATGTGCCTCTGTCATAGACATTTGTTCCACCCGTACACCAGCCACTGACAATAGGAATCTCTCCTGGATGCTCTGTGAATAATTTTAAATTTTCGGTCTGGGTGCACTTCTGCCCTTCTGAACATTAATTTCATTGGACACAAACAGGGGGAAGGGAGCCCCTGTATCAGCACCCACTGTCAACTTTGTACTGTGTCTTCCTCTGAAAAGATAAAAATGTGCCACAGTCAGAAATGTGCCACAATATATTCCAGTCCGGTGCCCTGACTGGACAAGAGGATCCCTCCCTCTCAGACCAGGCAGGGACAGCGTTAGCCCTTTAGTTAGGAGGTTATGGAAGTTATGGGGGTTATGAGGAGCCACAGACTCCAATCTCCTCACAAAAATTTTAGGGCTCCTGACGTTAAGCCCCAGCAAGACATTAAGCCCCAGCAAGATGCTGCATTTCATCCTAATGAAACGCAAGTGGGGTTGCACAGAAGTGAGAAGAAGTGGCCAAGCCTGGACCTACCATGAAACTACAGGGCTCCTGGAAACAAGAGTAGAAAGAACTGTGAAGAGGAGAGTGTATTGACACATTCCCAAAGAATTTCCTCCAACCGCCAGTGTAGATTGGATGAAGCTCCTGAAACCTTTCAGAGGAAGAGGGGTAAATGACACATGTGCGCAGTCGTACGTACAGAGACACAATTTGGTTCTTCAATACACTCATTGGGGGTTCATGTATCTCTGGCACTACAGGAATTTTTATCTAATAATTTTAAATTTATTTCTTCATGTTCTTTATTCTCTGATCTCTGTTGCTGATTCTCACTGGGATATTATTAAATTATGAAAGCTGACAGAAGTTGCCAGCCAGTGCTGTTACATTAGTTTCCACACAGGGTCTCTAAAAGGGAACCTTTTGTAGCTTTGAAGATCCTTAAGGATCTAAGCATCATGTTACAACTGTCACGGTCAGGTCAGAGTCTTCTCAGGGCTGGTGAGAGCACTCTGGCTCCTGACATCTCCCAAAGGTCTCTCTGATGGCTTCTGGCTTCTGTTTTCAGATACAGTCTCCTTGCTAGCAGGAGCAAGCTGTCCTGAAGGTCGATACTTCTTCTTTCAGTCAACCCCCTACCCTGAATGCCAGCATTTAGCCTAGAAATATCTTCCCCATTTAGAAATATCTCCTGGTTTGGTTTTGACAAAGGCTTGAGTTCATTATAGGATGAATTACCAATTTGGTGTGAATATGATCTTTTACTTTAAAAACATACTAATATCTTTCCTATGGCTTTAAATTTCTGACTTTGAAAGGATGCAAGATTGATCTTCACAAAATTTTAAAAAGAACAGTGACAAAGAAAGGTTGAAAGTCCTCTTTGAGAATTAATTATATATTTTAAATAAATCATATTAGAGATGAAAGGATTTCTTAATGCACACATTTGAGGCAAAATTCTCAATCCTTTTAAGCACCGAATGAGTAAAAGGACTTATTGGAAAATGGACAGAAGAAAAGAAAAAGATGGAAATTTAACATTAATGATATTTTGAGATCTTTCAGGAAAAAAATCAAGTAATATCCTTAACAAAGTTAGAGAGAAATACTATCTTTCTGTATATAAGCTGAAATAATACAATAAAACAAAATAATTCATTGAAATAAGTTGATTAAAATGAAACTAATTATTCTAACTAGATTCTAATCTAATCACACTTTCTAATAATAAACTCATAAAAAAATGAGTCAACTCAACCTAATCAGAGAAAGCAAAAGCATACTCAACCACTTCCCTTGATCAGTCAACATTCATCATAGTTCTTTATGCTCATCTCTGCACACAACAGCAGCAATCGAAAATAAGAAAAAAAGCAGCAAAAATAAGAACCCATCTCACTCAGAACTGGTTTTTAATCACCCAGTGCCTGAAGAAATGGGTTGAAACACTACGAAAGGATTGCATTTTTATTTTTATTTATTTTTATTTTTATTATTTTTTTTATTTTTATTTTTATATGAAAAGAGACTGACAGGCTGATGTTTAATGGTTTGTCCTGGTGTGTAATGGGTTACGTACTGCAGAAGGTTAGACAGCCTGCATAAACAGGGAAGCGCTGGAATGGAATATGAACTTTACTGAAAGTTTAACCTTACTGAATATTTGCTGGTTTGCTATCTCAAGAGACCTGCCTGAATTACATACTACATTTAGACAGTTTAATCTTTTTTTTTTTTTTTCCAGTTTCACAGAACCCCTGTAAGACCATTGTCCTTATGGTAACCATTTTGGACATTTTTTATTTGTTAGCAACAGAGTCAGGACCCTCTTTGCAATTATTTTGCCCAGCTATCGCTCTTCAGCTAGGTTTGTATTGACTAGGACAGGATATGTGAACAGTATATGTGAATACTGATTTGGGAACTGAGAAATATTACTCCACTTACAAGCAAAAGATATTCCCAAAAGTGCAACCTGACTGCCTAATTTTCTATACCTTCAGAGAATTTTAGTTTTTCTGGAGTCTCTAGTATATTCAGGTTTGTGTTTCTGTGCAGGAAGACCTGTGGCTGTAGACCTTGAAGGCTCACTCAGCAGAGCAGACCTCTGGAAAATCTGGCAGAGGTCTTTGGCTGTGTCACCACCAGAGTTTCTCAAAGCTGAGATATTTACAAAACATTTCTGTTTCAACAGACCATAGGATTTCCCTGCAGCTCTGGAGAGCTTCCAGTTTCCTTTGATATGGTTTCCATTTGACTGGATGGAAACCCTTGGCGTGTGCCCAAGAAGTTCATGCACTTACTAGTCTGAATTCAATTCAGATCTTTAAACTAAAAATATTTCTTTCTCAAGTTTTATCAGACTGGACTCCTCATCCTGGTATAATAGGAGGCAGTGGAATCAATCCTTGTCATTTTTACAACAAGTGCACAAAAATCTGGGGAATGCTATGTGCAAGCTACCTGGAATCTCGTGTTACAATGATCAGGGTCATTTTCTTCTCTTTTCTCCCATTCCCAGCATCCCATGAGGACTTGTTTTTGGCTGAGATGCAAAGGAATCTTTTAGACCATTTTTTTCCTTTCCTCAGGCCCTCTGCCTGATTTTTTTCTGCAACACTTTTCCTTAGAAATAAAAAAAAAATATTTTTTTCCTTTTAATTAAAAAGTACCGAACAAGGTTAGCTCCAGTTCTTGCTAGGCATCAGTCTGATGATTTGTACTGGCAATTTATCTTCTGAGTCACTTGCCAGCAGGGACAAGAGTCCCTGAAACTAACCTCTCCGCATCAGGCTGAATTTCATTACATTATTTTCCAGTAAAGATTTGCTTCTTAAGAGGAGAAGGAAAGGTTATAAATAGGTTAGACACATCTCAAGCCCTTGGGGGTCATTGTCACAAACTTAGTTATTTCCTTAATCCTGCCTAGCAAATAGCATTTATCATTTTTCACATTCTGCATATTTTAACTGAGTATCTGACTTCAAAATTATTTAATCACATTTTATCACCATGAACATTAATATCACTCCTAATTAACTACAAAATAAGTGAAATATTCTCACTCTAAAACCTTGGGAAGTCTTAGTGAAAAATTTTGTTTAGCACACAATATTTCTAAATCTTCTAGGTCTGAAAAACTGGCCTAGAAGACTCAGATAAGATTTTTTTTCCTAATAATTTTATCCTTCCTTCTCAAACAGAAATAGCTATCCTCCTGATGTTCACTCGTTTGTGTCCTATGTCCTCAGCAGGTACAGAGAATTCTGCAGAAAGAAAATAATTAGAAAGGACAAAAATTGATGCATTTTTCCAAATGTCTTAGAGCCCTGGCTTGGTATTCTGTCAGACCAGGTGGACGGCAGTACAAGCACATTTTTACAAGAATGTAAGCACATTCTTGCTTACATAGGTAAGTAAACAAGAGGCAGCTCTCTCTTAATTTAGTAAGTCTTAGCTATTGAACAGAGGGGCCCAGTTCTTCAACTCAGGTGGAAATATCCCAGAGAACTGAAGCAGGAATATGGTACAGCTTTCCACAGAGACAACGTAAAATAGATGAACTGGACTTGTGGTTTTGCTTTCTTATGTTATACTGGGGAAGTATCAACAAAATAGGTATGACAAAATATATTATCAAAAGCCTGGACTGTTGTCCTCTGTAGACATCTAGCCTGCATCCTCAAAGCCTTCATTTATGGAGTGAGTTGTCTCCTCACTATATTTTTCTCAAGAGAGATTGCTCATGTTTTTAAGGTGAGGATAATACCATTTCCTTGGAAAATGCAATCTGAAGTCTCTTTTATGAAATAAAAGCTGCCATGAAGACTTATTGTTTTCTGCAATTCTTCTCAGTCAAAGGAAACCCCACAGTGTAAATTTTGAAACTAATGGAATTTTCATATTCGTTCTAACACAACTTAAAAACTCATATACAACTGCTATCATGTGTAGCATTATAATGTTCTCAGAATTATCTGCAGAGAGGGAAATAGAAACTTACACATATTTTCACCTGTAAGCACTGTTGAAGATTAAACCCATTCAATTTCTTTACCATTAACTTCCTGTCACTGTCATGCACACAACTGCTCCCAGCTGCTGAGGACCACAGCTGGGTCAACTGGCCTGTAGCATGTCCTCACGTCACACAGCCTTTGGTGTCTGCCATGTAGATACTGAAATACCTGAGGCTCATGTTAAAATCACTTCTGTGATTTTTTTATTCACTGGTAAAAGAAGTTTTTTACCACTTAAATCCTCTTTGGCTGTGTAAATAATGTGTGCTAAATTTTGCAATTTCTTAAAGCAACAGTCTCATTTAAGACAATGTCTGTTTTGGTATGATAAGCTTTTAAATTTGTATAACTATTCAGTGGTTAATTATTACGATAGAATTAGGTAGTCTTTTATTATGTTTGGTAAACATCAACATCCTGATGTAAAATGGAACTGCAGGTTACATTTACCTACAGCATCTGTGTGTTGCACCAGATAACTCTGCAAAAAAGCACATTTTTCTCACACAACTATGGGACACTGGCATATGACCAGCAAGTGTCCCATTATGATACTGTCATGCAGTATATTTTTTTCTGCATGTCTAAAGCAATCAGGAAGAATATTTACTTAGCTCTAGGCTCTGACTGTCTTCTTCATCACAGAAAAGTTCATACTGCAGCTGGTCCCCTGCTCTTGGCAACATCACATTTTTGTGCAAATGTACTGACATGATGTGGGAGATCAAACCTTTCCAAAACTTGCTTGCAGTGAAGGTATCTGCAGGTAGTGTCCTGGAAAGAACAGCCACAACAAAAATATCCACCATGGGAGCACTTAACTTCAGAAACTAGAGCTAGATAAGGTTGAGGAAACTGTTAAGAAGAATATTAAGAAGCAGTAGTTAAATGGGAAAAATGCTCCCAAGGCATTTAGTTTTATGTTGTCTTTTACAATATATGTATTACAGCTATTAAAAAAGACCACTATGGAAAGGATTCCATTCCCCTGTTCTTCAACATCAGTATGTTTAAACAGCAGAATCAGTGAGACTTGTGAAAGAAAAAGTAGCCTCTGAACAGGGAAAGTTGAAAGTAACTTACATGTTCCACAGTTTGGCTGATGGATATGTTTTGAATCTGGTAAAAGGAAAACTAAATGCATTTGAGAGTGGTCTACCAAAATGATGATGGGGTGATAGATGACCAGTTTTTAGAAAAAGTAAGGTAAATTGACAGCAGTAGAGGGAAAATGGCTTGCAGCTGTGCTAACATATGGGGATTTTTACCCAAATTAAAATAAGGAGGAAATTAAAATACATGATTGCCAAACTAATTGCTGTGCTTGGTGTATCATTTCAGTTAACCTCAGTGCTGAAAGGATGGAATGTGTCACATTTGACAATTTTTAAAGAGGGAGCTCAGAAGGAAACCACAAATTACAGACCAGTAAATCTGACGTGCAGATGGGCAAAATGACAGCAGGCAAAGCTGAGAAGGCCAGCAGTGGACACAGGAACACCCCCTGTAAAGAGGAAAGACTCAGTGTCTCTCATACAGTGAAGACCATTTATGCAGTTCTCTCTCAGTGTATGATTGTGCTATTTTTACATACCCCATTCTAGGTCTTACTGCTGGTAAAATTCATCTGCTTCAGGTTCTCAATTGTAACTACTGTCATTCATATTTTGACAGTTTTGATGGGCTATTCATGTTTCCTCTAGTCCCTCTAGGTGTAAGTGACACAAATCCAGATGATAAATTCATTTTCCCTCCAAAAGAAAATAAATACATTCTCTTGCACCCAAGAGACCACAGCTGCATGTTTTTCATTCTAATAATTAAAAGATTTTCTATGTTCTTCAGCCAAGGAAAAAACTATACTTTCTGAGCTTAAACTGTTCCAACTAGCTAATTTAGGAACATTTGGTGTTCTACAGCATTTGCAGTTGCCCTCAGAGAGCAGCTGAAATGCAAACTTTTATTTTAAATTGCAAATTTATGCATCTATAAACAACAACAGGGAAAATAATAGTTTAGATACATTGGAGAGATGTAGCAGTTAGGGAAATACAATCACACAATTGCTTTAGTCAGAAAAAAAAAGAGCCATAAACTATAAAAAACTGGAAGTAATTTTAAATATATTTTTAGTATGTATAAAATTCTTCTAAAAGTGAAATCCTATCTTCAACAGAAAAAATCCGAAAAAGAAATTTGAGAAGATTTTTTTTTTTTAATTTGAAATTTCAGACTACCAGTCTTCTGACACAAGAATTTCACAAAAAGTTTCTTTTCTCCTAAAGAAAAGTGCTTTGTCTTGAAACTGTTGAGCATTTTAATTATGTTTGGAAATTTTACTGTGATTTTCTTCCATCTATTTAGTGAAAATATTAACATCTTCATAAATAAAATTTATATGGAGATTCTCTGAGTCACTTCCAACTTGTTTTTCACATGTATTATTACTGTCATCTCAACAGTAAAAGGAAAATAAAAAGCTTATTTTTTATAATGCTTACATAAATATGTTTTGCACTGCTGGCATTTAATTCTTTATTCAGTTCATGAATAGTAGAAGAGTATTGCTATCTCTGTGAATGTTGAAATGAAAAGATTTTAAAAAGCCAAACAGGTGGTGAGATACTGTAACTTCTTTGCTTCAAATTTATCTAAATATCCCAAGCCTTGTTTTAGTCTCTGTACAAGAAATTAGCATGATTTACTTCTTGTAACTTCAAGAAAATAGAATCTCACAACACAGCATTTCTATTCATAGTGTACAGGATGTATGCACCAAAACTGCTAGAGACAGAGAAATCAATGTGGGAGAGGAATAGAATGAAAAAAAAAATTAAACAAAATAATAATAATAGATAAATAAATATATAATCCACATATATCCTACAGAACTTGCACTGCCAGTCTGAATTGTTTGGAAGAGTCAGAGAGCTGCCTTTGCAATCCTGTTCTGTCAGCCCTGTGCCTAAGCTTGGTGGTCTTGGCCATTTACACCAACACAGAAGTCTACTGTGAAGGAAAAAAGGGGAAAAAAGCTTCCCTGAGCTCATTTTTACTGTGCCACAGATACTAAGGAGTTTCTCAGCCTGACTGAAGAAACAGTGCTTATATTCCAAAATGGGAGGAATTGCAGGTTCTTTATTTTGAAAATGTCTTCCAGACTAAAGAAAGAAGGGAAGCTTACACAAATGAGTGCATGGAATTAAATTCATCTGCTACAGAAGGACAGAGAATTTAGCAACACCTTCTGAGGTTTGAATAAATGACAACAGTATCAAACTTGTTTCTTTAATACAAAGTTGTAGCAGCAGGAAAAATTATATAGAATCAGTAATGTATCAAATTAGGTACATCAAATTAAATGTGACCTCTCATCACACAATCAATCAGATTACCTAATTAATGATGAGAATACTGAAAAAGTCTTAGGCTGCAACTAGAGAAAGACATTTTCAGCATCAATAAATACAATCCTTCTTAAAGACAGCAACAGAGCAGTTCTTTGTACCAGTCCCCAGCCAGAGAGCGCCTCTGCTCCTGATGAGGCCAAAAGGCTGCAACCATGCAACTATGAAGAGAGCAGAATGGTGTTCAAGCACTGAAATGCTGTGAAAGATAGTGGAAGAAATAACAATAATAACAATAATAACAATAATAACAATAATAATAAATGAAAGAAAAAAAGAAAGAAATATTAATCTGTCTCACAAAGCATAAGCATATATGGCAGTGTGTGTACTTCATTGAAACTGAGCAGAGGTATCAAGGATAAAGTCCAGTGATTTGTCTCAGTGGATAAGATAAATGTTATATAAGCAACATAAACTGTAAAACTGAAGTAAGGATTAGCGCTTCTTTTGGAGACAAGGTAAATAGGCCTCTGCTCAGGAGCTCAGTGATCAATAAATGCATTTCCTGTGTGATGTTACTTACATCTTATTGAGCCTTCAAAAATTGTTTTTGCAAAATCTTTCTCAAAGACATCGTGGGATGCAACTTCTTTTATAACAAGAGTTTCTGTGAGGCAGATGCACCCAGAAATAGTTTCTGTTAGTTCTCAAACAGCTTTCATTTTGAGTACTTCACCTATATATGAACACATTGTGCTAAGTTCCCATTTGTGTAAATGATGAAGGAAATTCTTGTTTCAGAATGTTTCATACCAATCTTTCCTAGGTAAAAATGATCAGAGAGGTTTCAAATCAATTAAAAAGCAGCCTCAATGTATTCTGTTTTAAAACATCCCCAGGGACCTTTTCAGTCACTGCTTTTAACACTAGTTGCCCTGCACTGTCTGCTTCTCTGTAATTCTCTCTTTTTAATAAACATCTTAGTTATCAAAATTGGCTTAGCCTGAAAAAATGCAAGTTTTCCTTGGGGACCAAGGAGAATTTTTCTGCAGAGTATAAAGCACATTGCCTAAACTGTTTCAGAGCTACAGATCATTAAAAATAAATTACTCATTTTGAATATTTTAAAAGCCATTGCTATAAAGATTAGAGGTAGCTATCTTGCTTGCTATAACTTGGAAATCACCACTAAAAAGGAGAACTAGAAATAACTGAAAGCAAGTGAGGAGTTGTTTATCATGAAAGATTACTTGGACACACATAAGTTGACATGTCATTTGCATAAGACGTTAGTAAGTATTTTGTATGGGTTTTTTTTTTTATTTGTCTTTTTAGAGTTTTTTCTTTGCTTGTTTTTAACAGAAAAATGGAAAAAAACCCAGGAGTTAATTTTTGGCGTACTAGAGCAAAAATCTATTTTTCCTGGTGAAGTAAATTAATGAGGAAGAATGGGAGGAAAGCATTTTCACTTCAAAAGTGATGATCCTCCATCACTGTTTCATTCCACTCAGGGTCATAACTAACTTGTGAAAATAATAGAAATATTCTCACAAGTCATAAACCTTCCCTTGGTCATTTCCTGACCACGCCTGCCCACCTGGGTAAGTTCCCAACAAGCTAATGATGTCTGTCTCCAAATTATTTTGCAGAAATGAATTGACTCAGCCCTCCTTGGGATAGTTTTGACAAGCAAGTATCACCTGCTGGAAAAAAACTTGAGAAATGCACAAAAAAAGTCATCACTGCCTCCTTCATCTTTCTCTCAGTCATGGAATGGGTAAGAGCATGTCAGGAATGTGCAGAGGCACTGATCCTGCTGGGCAGAGACATCTCAGCCTCCCACAGCCTGACCCTACAGCTGGGACTGGGCAGGCAGCTGAGGAGACACACCTTTCCTACCCCTGTATGTTGGAGCAGACACAAGAAGAAAAATATTAGCGTGGTTTGCAACTGGATTGTTTTCTAAGGAAGCAAGTCTTGTCAGAAAAAGACATGTAGAGAGACAAATAAGAGGTCAAAATTCTTCCCTGCTTTCTTGCCTATCTTTGGATGGAAATAAAAATGCAAAAATTCCATTTTGCTCCTTTGCACATTTGAAGATAATAAGCAAGCTGCAAATAGTGAACTGAATGGCAAAACTTCTAACCTAACTCGTTTTCCTACACTCTTGCACGAGCTCACTACCTTTGAGCAGTTTGTGGTGAGAAGGCTCCAGCCTCGGGCCTTTAAACACACCAATGATAGCATCCCAGAAATAAAAATACTCATTTCCCAGTTTAACTGAACTTCAGTGGCTCTATTACCTTTTTTTTTTTTTCAAAGAATACACTGGCAATGTATAAATCAAACTTTTGCTGACTACTTTTCTGGTGTAAACCTTCTCTCTCAATGAGAAAACAAACACAAAGGAAAAATTTGAAGGCCATTTTCTATTTTTTGAGGCACAATGTGATGCTTAGACTCACGGTTTATGTAGAACTAAAAGTCACTGAATTTAAATCACAGGTCCTCATGAAAGCTATGTAGGCTTGTGCTCTAATATGAATGAAGAACCAGACTTCCTTACTTCAGAAAATGTAGCCAGCTAGACTGACAGGGCAAGTTTCCTCACTACCCATGGAAGGCAGGATCATTTTCTGGTAATTGTGGGGTTTAACACTCCTACCAATATCTGTTGACAGCTAGAAGATGCACACATCTGCCCAACTCTGCCTCATTCTCTCCCTACCTGCACTCATAACAAGACTTCAGGTATTCAGCTTTGTGATACTACTGTTGGGCATCTCTAACAGTAAAAAAAAGGCACTAATGCTCCCAAGTTTCTTTTTAGCTTGGCCTCATCCATCAAAGGCAGCCCTTATAAGCTCATGCCAAATTTGCTGGTATAGGTTTTTTTCCTTTTCTTCTCTGTCCAATGCTCTCCTTCTCTTAGACTAAACAATGAGTGAGCAATATGAAAAAGGTGGCCTTAGCACCTTTTGTTTCCAATATGATATTGTTTCCCTATGTGAGTTTCCTTTTTTTAAATTGGAAAGTTTGACAATACAAGTGACCAACATCTGAATGTCCGTTTTTCCCCTCAAAATTTGAGTTTGACCTCAAGCTTACTTGAGGTCAAAAGGGCAAAGGAGAAATTCAGGTGCATTTGTATAACTGCTATGTACAGAAACCCATATATATAAATGGAGAAATGTATTGTTGTACAAAACACAGTACAAAACCTGATAATGGGCAAAATATTTCTGCAAATTTATGCCTTTCTAGCAGTAAGCATCCATTTTACTTTATGGAAGAGAATCTTCAGTTTGCACTACAGCTCTAGTGATTAGTAGAAAATTGTTATTTCACATGTCACTCGTTATTAATAGATTATAGTATTTGTTTAATGACTAGTCTATTTTTTCCCATGTTCCCATGACAGCAATTATCACATTGTTTTAGGTAGTGTGATTAAGGACAGTAATTTTAAAGGGTGTCATTTACTACTGATTACTATATTGTGTACCATGAATAGCTATACTTCATTATGGTGTGCACTATTGTGGCAAAAAAAGAAGAAAAGAGAGCCTTGCCTGAGGCTTGGTGAAGGGGAAGGAAATTAAATGTTAACATGAAAGAAAGGTTCTGTGTAAACACACAATTGCTTGCTTGGAATACAACACTCTCAGATGGTCCCTGTGTAGTGAAGATAAAGACAAACTGAAGAGAGTGTGGAATTAGGTGTCTTCATAAAAATTTTCTTTTAATCCTCGAAAATTATTCAAATCCTAACAGAATGCCAGTTGCTAAAGCTGCCTACCTACAGAAGTAATGAGGCTAATACCTGTTTATTTACAGAAAGTGATACATGCAATACTGCTTGATGACAGTGAACTGTTAGAGCCTTGTGTGAGGCATCTGAGTTACTCTTATATGTGATTTTTTTTCTATTTCCTATCATAAAGTATATAACATCCTAGGCTAAAAAGAACTACATTGCTTTATACCCTCCTATATTATAGAGGCTATGTTACAAATGGCTACATTGTATACTCCATTGTCCTAAAACATGAATTACAGAAGTTGAGAGGTTTCTGAAATTCAGCGATTTTCCTTGTACAACACAGTCTCTTTAGCAATAAGTCTTCTAGATTTCTGCCAGTCATATTTGCAGAAATTTTTGTCATTATATTTACTCTAGCAGTGAATAAGAAAGAAGGAGCAAACTTGGAACCTTGTCACCTTTCTCTCTTCCAGCTGTATACTGGAATGGTAAAAAATCCCTCAAAATATTTTAGATATTCTACAGCCTTGGGGAACAGCATAGTGACCCTTTCTGTTCAAGCAGTGGAACAGTAATGACATACTTCCTTTTTTGTTACTGGAGCACTTCCTTTGTTGGCAGACTGGAGCAGTCTGCCATAAAAATGTCACCTGATCTAGCAAGGCACCCATTATCTCAGGACATTTTGTACATATAACTTTCAGCAGGTTGATTCAGCACTAGAGCAAAATGAAAAAAAATAACTTGGATCTCAGTGCTTTCCAAAAAAAATTTCAAAAGCATCCTTTTCACCAAGCCCAATCCTTCAAGCTGATGAGCTGTTCGCTAAGAATGTCTAAGATGAAAGATCAAATTCCAGTGAAGGTTACAGACAAAGTTGTTAAATCTTTTGAAACATTAAGAGGTAATGAAGAAATACACTGAAAAGTAAAATAATCAATAGGGCCAAAAATTTTATGCTTTGCTCTTCCTTTTTAGACGTGTACAGCTCTTTGACATGCAGCTGTGTATGTGGCTGCCTGCTACCTCCATATTATGAAATATTATGTCTCCCCAAAAGGCCCTTCAGCAGGCAAAACTGCTAGCTTTCATGTAGAGACAGCAATACCACCATGTCACTTGAGGGCCTTTGAAAACACAAGTACCACAAACATCTGACTTGCTCATTGTTGAAGTTAGAATTAAACAAATATCCTGTGGATGGGAACAAAGAACCACCTATTGTTTTGCTTTTTCAAGTTCAAGATGGACATAAAATCATATGGATTCCCGTAATCACCAGAACATAAAATAATGTCAGGGCAACCTGGCAATAAGAAAAGAATCAGACTTGCTCATTTCTTAAAATTTTTCCACTTCAAATCTCCCACCATACATTTCCAGCATTTATCACTGAAGAAAAACTATGGAGAAAGACAAAGTCTCAGAGAAGACAGGCAGAAAAATAAAAGAGATTGATTAAGTAGCTTGAAAAGCATGGCTGAAGGAAAAGGGTTAATCATAAACCCAAAATTCCATATTTGTTCTGTGAGACTGCCAGACACTTTGCCATACAGGCAGGCAAAGCAGCTACTGCCAAACTACTCTATAGAAATTCCCTTTCCTAATGTAGTCGTGGGATGGGATATTTATCCACATCTCAGTAAAGTCTGTAGAGTACAGTTATGCTGTGTACACAGGATATATATGGAGGTTGTTTTCTTAGTAGTAGAACTTTCTAACAAGAGGCCTTGACCAGGGCAGCAATATCACTTTTAAAAGTTGACCAAATTAGACAACTAGTGCCAAGCTGTGTTCTTCAGTTTAGGATTTTATTTGCTTGATATTTTTCACAGAAAACTGAGCTTACTGAATCAGGGCTTTTGCGCTTTTCTCTTCATTTATAGAAAAACATCTGGTTCCTAATGACTAAAGCTTAGCAAATGGAAATGGCTGGGCACTTCGGATGACATTTTTTCAACAACAGGACACTAAAATTCATCTTCATGTTTAAGCTCCCACTACAATTGATAAAGATGTAGAGCTCAGTTCAGACGCTGAAATGCAGACCTCTAGTACTCTTTGAGTTACATTGTGATATCCAAAATACCCACTCCAAGGTTTCATGTATGAACAGAGTTAATGGAGTTTAGCAAAAAATTAATGTTTCTCTAAAGCTCACAACTAAGACCGAGGCTAGTGTTTAAACAAAGACATATAAAGTGCCATTTCAGAAGGCCCAGGTTACACCTCCCAGCCTTCAGTCAGCTTTGCAGAGGGACTCTGGTCTTCCCTAGTTCTTCCATCATATTTGACTATGTGACTGTCTTGGAAACTCTAGGATAACTCAAAAAGTACACAGCACCTCTGTCAGGGCAACTGTCTTGAATGTAAGAGCTCCACTGCCTACAGTGAGAGCACAGATAACTCCCTTGCATGTAGACCTCCAAATAATAGAGACCTTTTTTAGGCATCATAGTCACAAACAGATTCCCATCCTTTGAAGGTGTGGGTGGAAAAATCCTTAACTCACATAAGTCCAAGCACAATACTGGTGGTGTGGTCACACCTGCTCAAATTTGGAGCACAAAAGAGTTGGTAAGTGGGTTCTCAGCACTATTTAAGTTCAAAAGTGGTTTTGACTTTTTTTTGCTGACTTATCCAAACTGGATACATAAATAAATAGCAATATTATTCACCTGGTGTCTCTCTGTCTTAGCCTTTGCATGATTTCTGGAATAGCTTAACTGATGTATATCTTGGGTTTTTTTGTTTTGTTTGGGGTGGAGGTTTTTTGGCTTTGTTTTTTGTTGCATTTTGTTTGTCTGTTTAAATTTTTTTGTTAATGAATAAAAAGTTGTGAGAATCCTAGGGTTTACTCTTCTGCAGTAAGCAAATCTGTCCTTAGAAGACTTATCAGTGTCCAGACAACAGCCATTTGTGTCCAAGCAACAGCCTCAACCATTCTGCTCTTTGCCCTCTTCCTCTTAAGTGACTGGAAATGTTCAAACAATGACAAATAGAAGCATTGTAAATTCCCTGAAAAACATTGGCATTGGCGAGGATGAAGCTCACAGTGTGAAGGTCACAGAGCATATGAGACTGAAAGTGCCTCAGGCAATAATTCTGGCTCTCAGAGAGCTTACATCAACCATGGCATTAACAAGACAGCTGCAAAAAAAAACAACTTATATCCAGCAACAAATGATAACACAAATACCTAAGGACATGTTGTGGGAGCCTCTTTTCTATGATGGCTGTTTGCAGAGGCTTCAGTACCCCACATACCCTTATCCAGTGCCTGCTACTGCTGCTCTCTTCTGTGAACATCTACGTGACCTGCAGTCTCAGTAAGAGTTCATGTCTCTTACACTATTAATTTGAAATATCAAGGCTTCAAGTACATTACATGGGTTTCCTTTGTGGAATTCTCACCCTTCCTGGCTAATTTTTTTTCCTTGAATAATAGGGAAACAAGTCTTTAGAATGCTGCTGCATCAATGACTCTTCTAATCTTACAGTCACCAATCCCGTCCATCTTAATCCACTTCAAATTGCAATTTAGAATCGTTTGGAACTGTTAAGCAGCTGCTCAGTTATTTCTTGATGTTGCAGTAAACATTCCAGGAGCATACAGACTAGGGTTTAAGAGGTGGAGCACAGTTAGGCAGATGATGGTACAAGATGTCTGGTACCTAGGATGATCACAGGATAGCAGTGCTCTGAGCCAGCTGGTCAGCTGGTCTCTTCCCCACTGTAGGAAAACACAACATTGCTAGCAAGTGTTCAGCTTCCTCCTACAAACCCTTATTGCCTTCTTCACCATTTTCATTCTTTGTACTTCTGTTTCTCTCAGGATGAAATTACTTTCATATCAGCTTCATTTCAAAAATCTTGAATTCTGCTCCTTCCATATCACATATTCAGGGAAAGGACAACATATCTAGCAAACTTCTTGCACAAACCAGCTAAAAATGGAGAAGTAAAACAGAGAGCTTTACTTTGCAAATCCACTAATGGAACTGAACCCATTAGGAAACAGGCTTGGAATTAGTATAATTCATGTTATGCATCCAAACATTTTTCTATATTTCCATACATGAAGAGTGGCAAGTCCCAAGGAATTTAATGGTGTGTGCTATCAATGGCTTCCATTAGTTATTTTCCCCTTCAGGTTGTGCTAAATGCCTTTACTAACAAAAGATTACAGTTACTGCATTTTTTACAGTTCAGATAAGGGCTGTAGCTAATTAACATGTTGTCTTAGTCATATTTTTAATTTGTTTGTTTATTTTATTTTATATCAAGGTTTCAGTCAAATTATGGAAGAGAAAAAGCATCATATATAATGTTTGTAGAACTGTTAAAATAAACATTTGATGAATGACTTACCCATACTACCCAACGGATGCCTAGAAATAAAATCATGTGCAGAATGAAAAATGCTACATGAGCTATTTGCTAACAGAAAAAAGGGAATTCTGCCAGCCCCAGATGTTAGAAGATAATACCATTTAATTTGGCATTGATGAGACACACTTCATTTAAGATAGTCCTATTTATAGAAATGGGGTGACTTATCATCGAATCATAGAGTATCTATTTTCAAATACAGAGCACATGAATATTCTTGTCTCTATTATTGTGCTATTTTTTAGAATTTAAATAATTTGGTACAATCCGAGCATCAAGACTATTCTTGCAATTCACCAGTGTGTCATTCTCCTTTTGGGCTTCTACAAAAAAATCAAATACTTGTAGGTACTTTTTCTCTGGAGAGATTTATTTTCTAATTTAAAAAATAAATCTCTCCAACATTACCTTCTCTGTGTTTGTGGAGCCAGTCCAAGATTTAAAAAGAATTTGTTCATAAAGCCTAATATTTAATCAGAGGATAGCACTTTCCCAAAAAAATCCTTCCTTTCCTCAATAACAAAGTCTTTGGTTTGATTACATAGATCCTGAAGCTGGCTTTTCATAGAGTATATCCTAACCATTAGCTAAGAATTGCACAAAAAAAAAAAAAATCCTTCAAAAGAAATAGAGGCAAAGGAAAGGAAGAATCTGTTTCTCAAATTTGACAATTGAAACCAGAAAGGAATCATAATATAAAAATGTTTGTAATAACCTGCAAACCTACTGCAAAATACCTGTCATTTCTCCTCCAGAATATCCAAAGTAAAAGTAAATTATCACTTTAGCTAATGGTGCCAAATCAAACTTTGAATTTTGTACTTGTAACAATGCTCTTCTGACATATAAAACAGGTGCAGCTTGTAGGGAGAAGTAGTGGGAAGGATCTCTTGTGAGAGAATAATTTGGGAAGCTGGACAAGGTTTTTATCACTCAGAAAGCAGATGAAAAGGATAACAGATTTTACCTGCCTTAACAGAGACTTGCTTCTCATTCTATAATGCGTCATTTTCCTGATATTCTCTTGGTGATTTTTCCACTCAGCTTGAGCACCACAGACAATTAAATCCAGAAACTGTTAGACCTTAAAAAAGTTTTTCAAGTTCTTATTTTTTTACTAGTTGGAGTTGGTTCAAGGAAGTACATCTCTACAGCAATATGAAAAAAAATCTCTAATTGAATGTACCTTTAATTAATACACAGGGACACAAAGGGAAAGAGGAAAGCTATAAATACTGAAATGCCACATCATGTTGTCTTTAAGTGATGAAACAAGATGTGTGAAGGAATAAAGGTCCTTTTAAGTCATGTTACTGAGTTGTCTCCTGGGGTCTGTCACAAAATGGTGCTGCTCACTTCAAGAAATCCCGTGGCTAAGAAATCAAACTGAATTCTGGATTCCAGCATACAGAAATATTTGTACCCCACAACTAGATCAAAAAATGTCAATAGTCAAAAACAACAACAGCAGAATAAATTAGAACAAACAACAAAAACTAGGTGGTAATTCACTTTACAATCACTTTCTCTCTAGCAGAGAACTGCTGCAAGAGTTACATCTTCTATCAAAGCATGAATCACTTTTGAAGTCTGCCCTGCTCAGCCTTTTCAATTCCTGGCTCCCTTCCGTTCTCTTAAGGATCCAGGAACATCCAAAGCTTTTCAGAAAATATCAAAAGGCCATCCTATGAGGAATTGTCATAAGAACAGTTTGGTGAAATTTCCATATATATTTAATATTTTAATATATCTCTCCCCCTTTCGTTAGTATAGTTGCAAGTAGGGGAAAAAAGGGATTGTGTACAACGTAGCTCTTTGTCTTGCCTGGAATAATTTTTGACCCATCATCTGAAGAATTATGACACCTTAATGTAACAGGTCACGGTCTAAGAAGAACAGGTTCAGTCACAGAGAAAACCCTCACCTCCACTGACCTGGCCCACTGGTGTATCACCAGTCTAAGCTTTATTGTTTGCAACAAGAATCAGAAGGTCTCACATGCAAAACACTGCCCTTGCATGAGGCTCATCCTTTAGCTTTATGCTTGATCCTGTAGTGTAGACAATCACCCAAGTAACAGCCCCACCTTGCATAATGCAGTTAAAATATCATACCCATTGTATTTTCCAGCCATCGTACCACTCACATTGGTCTGGAGATATTGAATTAATTAAAAAGGACTTCAGCCTTATTAAATGAAAATCTTAATAGTCACTTATTCACTTAATAGCCAAGATTATGCAATCAATGTCTTGAACCCATACAATTGTTTAAAATTTAGTATGCAAGAGGTGGATCTAAAATTGGGAGTCAGATCCAATTTACAAACAGCACAATGCTTCAGTTCTCTTTGAAACAGAAAACTCTTCAGCTTGACCATTTGGTGTAGCCCAGGAGATATTAAAGAATAATGGATTTTTACTTACATCCAGTTTCCCTAAGATACTATTAACATGAAGTTGGTAAAATTTCCACCTACAGAATTTTGGGAAGTTGCTTGCTGCTGTGCATAAGCAGTGTAAGAAATGGCCCTCCTGAACTGGTAAATTTACAAGAGTGGATGCTTTTGAGAAAATGAAAGACAGCAGAGAATGAGAATTTCATAAATCTCCAAGGCCATGAGGTACCACAGCTTCATAATTCTTCTTCTGATATGCAATCGTAACAAAGCAACTTTTCTCATCACGTCTCAGCAAGCACAGAAAAAGGAATCACTTCAGAAAGTTTTCTTTCAGATTTTTCTTTCAGAAATATCTCTCAAATGGACGATATATTTCTTGAGTTTTTGTCTTCATTAGCTGATCTTACCTGCATTTTCAGTGGGCTATGTAGAATGATATATTACTGTTAAGAAAGAAGTCTTCACCTTTACTTCAAGAACAAATTATTCTCAATAGGATGTCTTTACAGTTTTGCCAGTATATTGTTCCATTCAGTTTCTGCAAGATCATTCAAGCTCCACGGCTTTAGTTGAAAAAGGCTGACTTAAAAATGAATATAAAGATTTTAAAATGAATTTTCCATCAAGAACTCTAGAATTTCCTGCTTTCAAGAAATGATCTTAGCTGGGAAGCATCCCACTGCAGAAACTGCCCCGTCACATCTGGAGTAGACAGCAAGAGTGATGCCTGGCAAAACTTCTTCTTCATCCTGGACAAAATGTAATATACTGCTTCTCAAAGCGCATGACAGAAATCCAACAATGCAGGCTGGTTTTTTTGACCAGCTCTGCTTGGGTACTCCTTCCCACTAGGAAGCTTGAAAGCAGGGAGGAGAGCAAACACGTAGGGATGGCCAAGGGTTTCAGTCAATGGTAGCAATGAAGCAGCATGAATCATGCCTGTTTAGCAGGTTCATGTAAACTTTCTCCTGTTGGCTTGAAACTCTTCCCCATTAAATAATTTACTTATAAGAAAAAAAAAAGTGGAGAAATATAGTTGCCTTATAAGGCAAGAGTTCATTCCTAGGCAATGGGTGATGTTATTTAAAAATAAAATCTATAGGGAAATCTTCATTCCAATTTGAAGTTACATTTGTAAATAAATGTTAGACATTGAATTCTCTCAAATTCTTCATAAGTTATTGAGTCTAGCACCAGTTCTTATCTTTCCTGTCTTTCTAATGCCCACAGAAGTAAATAAAGTTCAGTTTAAAAGAATGTATGATCTGAAGAAAGTTGCTATTAGCAGAAGTGTGAAGTAGTTTTCAAACAACCTTTTCATGTCTGGCACTAACAGGAACTGCTAGCAGTACTTTAAAGCAATGGTGAAGAATGTGCCGTAACTGGTGGACAGAGTCAGCTCCAGCTCTTCACTGTCTCCTCTGCAAACACATCAGCAGATGCAGAGGCAGCTGTGTCCCTGAGGAAAGTGAAATTTACTGTATGGGCTATTCACAGCTGCCCCAATGGAAGATGCTGGAGCCAACCATAACATGAAGCAACCCCCAGGGTACCTTCAGATGACCAAAGGTTAAATCAAGAATCTGTGAGCACAAATATGACTTACAGCACTTTGTTCTTGGTTGCACTGCATGATGAGAAAATTATCTCAGATTCACTCATGGGTTTGGTATAAACATAATCAGATAATCAAAGTTCTACCAATTGAAAGGAGGAAATTACATTTACACTCAGGAACTCAGTTTTATCTACCTCTGCACACAAATAACTGCAAGCTAAAAATTGAGAAAAATACCAAAAGAAATATCATTTTTTCAGCAAAAACATGTTTCTTATTGCTGAGTGACTAATTGATTTTTTTCCCCCGCAGTGTAATACAATTATTGGAAATTACAAAGCAGTAACAAAGGCTCTCTCAGCATAAAATGGTTAGAGGATAAGAAATAAAAGTCAGGAAAATAATAACTCCTTGAGGCATAGGTCATCTGTTGTGCTGTAGAATGTTCTAACTACATTAACTTGTTGTAAACCTGAAACTTCTAATTGCAAATAGGGCCAGATGTGAGTTTCCTTGAACTTAGAGCACTGGCAAAGAAATTTAAAAACAAAAGGATGTGAGAAGACAGAAATTCCACAATTCTACTAAGAAATTATTTTCCGGTTTCCATTATCTATTTTTCCATGGTCATTTTTCACAGCAGAGCACAAATGCTGTCATGATAGGCAGCACCTGAATCCCTGGGCAGTCATCCTTGGGTGGTTTCTGCTGTGATCCTCTCTTCTGCCAAACAGCTACTGTTTAATTCAGTGCTGCCCTGCATTTCAATGGCCATTTATGTCTGTGCAGTCTGGCTGGAAGGTACTAAAAGAGCCATGAGGGAATGAATGCAAGATTATCATTTGGCAATGATTTGCCTACCTTTGTGCCTGATGTAGCTCACGGAGGAGAGGGAAGAAAGGGACTGTGGCAGTGCTCCGTTACTTTTTGGATGCTGCTACTGCTGTTATCTATCCCCGCACTTTACAGAAATGAAGATGACTATGCAAACCACATTGAACATCAGAACATAAGTCAAGAACCATAAAATATAAGAAATTAAATTATCTGTTGGGAAGTATTGAGATGTTAAATTACTCAGACTGGATACAGTTTCTGTGTTTGAAATACCTGTCTGTTGATGTTCAGACTTACTGCCTTTGGCAAGAGAATTAACAAAAAATACAAGTACACTTAGCTGCAAAATGAATATTCCTGTAGGTTTGGGGTTTTGTTTTTCCCCAATAAACAGTTATATTTGCCTTAAGCCATTAACAATCCAGAATTAACAAACTGCTGTTTGTGAAGTGCTTGAAAAAGCTCACCATTATTAGCATGCGTGACATTAGCAATCCTTTTGATGCCATTTCTCATTTGTCTTCAAGTTTACTGAGTAACAAAAAGCCACATCAACAAGGCAGCCATGAAGAAGGAAGGGGTGAGGCAGTGAAAAAGTGAGAGAGAGGAAAAAAGGCAGATACTGGGGAAGTAAATCTTAGCTTTGTGAATTGCACCAGTTTATACTTGTTTTCACACACAGATCCAAAATTTATATTGCAGAAGGAATGGGCAAAACCACCATAAAGAAAAGAAAACATTGGGTTGTAATCCATTAAAAAGTTGTTCTTGTGTGAGTTTCAAACAGACCTTTTGTAAAGATATTAAGCTTAGTAGCTCCTAAGAGCCTAAAACAAAATCACCCTAATCAATGAGATGCTGTTCAGCCATTTCAGCCAAAGCTGAAAAATTTAATTGCCTAAATTTCTTCGCTTTAGGCAACCTCACAGAGCACTCAGCTATTCTTAATGCCAGTTCTAAGCAAAAATGTGATCAGCGCAGCACACTTCAGGCACAGGTTTGTTTGCACACCCTTGCCCATCATTCCCTATGAAAAACGTGGATGCCCCTTGCCCGCATGCCTTTTAGTCCAGTGATCCTGTGTGTCTCCAGCTTGGATTCATTCTTCAGAATTTAGGACTTTGAATCACTAGAGTAATTCAAGGAGCTGTTTCAATCCAATTCAATGGTTTTTTTTGATAAAAAACAACTGAGATAGAAGCTTCTAAGCTCTCACACTCCTGTGAGAGTTCTACCTTCCTACTGGAGCCTGCTCTGGTTGGAGCTGCCAGCCCTGCACTGCTGCAGATCAAAGGTGCATGTTATCAGAGTATTCTACATTGAATTCTTAATCTACTTAGCCTACACTTTTAACTTCCTCAATGCATCACACAAAGTCCTTCTGTGAGAATATTAGAAACTTTCATTTCCACTGGTTCTTCTTCACTGATTCTTTGGGTTAAAGACAACTAGAGAAACAAACAACAGACTCTGTGTGACAGTATACAAGCTCACAGGCACTACTTTCATTAAATAAGCTGTTTATCCTGCCTTTTATTGTCTTTTCTACACAACACAATCAGTGTTTTAACTGTGCAAGCAGTTCACATTAGCATGTGCTCCAGTAAGTGGCTGTGTTACCATTTCAACTCAAATAATAGTAGTAGACAAAGTTAACACAGGTTTTCACCTTTCAGTAATGTTTTCAAATACTTTAGGATTTACTCTGGACAAGCTTATTCCCTGAGCTGTGGAACACACTATTCTTTTTATAAAATTTGGACCACAGTCTGCAGTCATTTCAAAAGACAATTTTCATTTATTTCTCTTATGTTTTAAAAATATATATCTGTAAATTGTATATTCCTAACAATTTATAGACACTGAGACTGCTCTGACCAGCCTGGTTTGTTTTGTAGACTGGACTGACAATTGAGAAATTTTGCAGGCTACACTGAAAATGTGGAAAATTATGCAGAGGGTTTCAAAAATGTGAATGCCAAAATATGTTTCATGGCTGTCTGGGAGGTTCTGCCAGTTGTGGTTGTGCATCATTGGTTTTGTATTAGATGTTCCTTTGATGCTGTTTTCCAGGCATACATATTCAAGGAGTTACATATCTGGAAGGCTCTGCTGGGCAAAACATTTTCTCATAACCATTGATCCAAAACAGCCCCAGAGACAAATCAGTCTTTGCTCCCTAATTTTAGAGTTCTGACCTGCCTCCAGAACCGCCCTCAAAGGGATTCACTCCTTACAGATCTGGATAAGATTGTCCAAATCTCCAGAAGAAACTGATGGCATAAGTGTTAAAACTAATGCTCTGTTAAAGGCTCAAGCCTTGAATAAAGTCCTGAGTTCCTGTTCAGGATTTTAAGTAGCAACTTACCAGCACAAGTTTGCTTTAATCTTCTAATCATTCAATAAAGCATTTCCTGCCATCCTTATGTATCATTATTGGCTTTTGTTTGCTGACAGCTTATTTTTACAGCTTCCCTTCTCAGATGGTCTTCCAGGGAGGAGAAGATGATTCTGAGCAAGCTACGGGGATCTGCATTCATGGCACTGAGGTGACAGCAATATGTTCTCTGAAATAGATAGTTGCCATTTGCAAGCCTTTCTCAAGCTTATCCTCTTACAGAAAAATGAAGTTATCAGAAAATATCATCTTTGAACTGATCAGTCATTGTGTTAAGTTTTCTCTTTTGTTGTACTCATAAGGTTCTCAATTTTATTCAAAACAAACACTTACATGTATTCATGCACAGAAGTGAAATGTTTCTGAATTAAGTATTAAAGGAGGCTGGAAGTTTATTGTACTGTCTTCTTTTTATGCCTAGTGTAGGAGGGAATGTTTACCAAAGAAATACTTTATAAATAATTCAAAGTTAGAATTAGTGTCAAAAGATACAGAGTTAAATAACACATAAAAAGGGGATTATTTTCTGGATTACTCTGACACTGACCCCTCAGTGGAGTTGCTAAAAATTAGAACACTGCAATCTTTGGAAAAGTTGGAATAGGATATTCTGTATTTTAACAGAGTGTGTCTTTCTGCTTGATTAACCCAAATTAATCTGCCCTTCATTAGGAGATTCTAATTTGGTATAAATGCTTAATATGAAGTCTTAAAAACTCTCACTTTTTGGTTTTGGATTTAGATCACATTTTGAAAGACTTACGTGTAATAGAATTGAGACACAGTGGTAAAGCTGAAAAGCAAACTGTACATGGGAGATCAGACACTGACTTTTCCCAAGACTCAAGCCATTTGTTTGCAAAAGTGAAAGGGAGAATGTGTTGCATTTTCCCATTTTGTAGATAGTGTTTGTAGGTAATGACGCTCCCATGAGCTGAACCACAGAAAATGTAGATGCTTACATGTTTGTAGCACACTACTGTGAGGGACAGATGCAGAGACCACCTTCATGCCCTACTCACCTTCCTTTTGATAGGATCATGCCCCTCGCTGCTCTCAAAACTCCTCTTTTTTACTGGAAAATGACTGGCAAAGTTGCAAAAGGAAGAAGAAAAAATCCATAGACCTCTAAAAATAGAGCAGACCAGGGAACCATCAGAGCGCCTCTGCTGCTGTTTAAAATTAATGCTTCTCTCATAGAGGAGATAAGAGTTGGAGCTTATCAACCCAGGGATAACTTTAAAGACTTTCCCTTCTTTGATCTTAGCAAGAACCCATTTATGCTTCTGTGCATCAGCAGCAAATTTCCTGGAAGATCCATAGCTACTGTCAATGAAGGAGCAACTGATGTTTAAAACCCAAATTTCATCTTCATTGCTAAGTGTCACTGCAGCAAATATACTGAATTTATGGAAACACTGCTTGGAAACATCAGTTGGTTGCTGGAGGTATTCTACAATACTGATTTGTAATTCAGAACAGAAATGTTTCCAACGCTGTGCAGTAACAGCAGTGTCAGTAGACCTCAAAAATGTAGGGAGTTTTTTCTTATCAGCTGCACAAGTTTGAATCATTACCTTGTATAGTAGGTCTGAAGTTTGAACTGAGAAGTTACCTCAAGATACACTGCAAAAGGTATGCTCAGCCACCAGCATGCTGGGGTTTTTTTAATCTATTTCTTTTTATATGGCATAAAACAATGAATAAAGTGAATATCAAAACAATAGAAAGAGAAAACAAACAAACAAAAAACCTGTGGTGGGTGGGAGGGGGGAACAGAACCCCAAAATAACCAAAATCAAATGCATCCCAGAAGATTTAGCAGCTTATCAAAAGAATTTTTAAGGGAAAGGGGTATGTGCCTGAGAAGGCATGTAACTGTCCTCCCATAAATATATCTACAATGGGGATCCGTGTTTCAGAGCAAAAAGGAATTTTTGCAAAAAACAACTGTGCCATGTAGGTTATCATGATTTCTTGACTTCAATGCAGTGATTTGCATCAGTGACAAATTGATTCTAGACAGGAGACATGCATGGTTATTGTGCCCTAAGGTTGTTACAAGAGTCAAGCTAATTATTAAAGAATTTGAGTTTAACTGATAGTTAAGCATTCCAAATGTCATGGAAAATATTTGTGGATAAATTTGTTCGTCTGATAATTGGGTTCATCTAGTAACTGGATTCCACCAGTGTAACTAAGGCCAAATTCTCCATCACTATCTCCAAAACAGCAGTACATTTTACACCTGTAGGCCATCTTCTGCCAAAAAAAAAAAAAAAAAAAAACCAAAAAAAGAATAAAAATTTGTTGGGAAGATTTTCTTTTTGGTTTTCTTCTTTGAATTAACTTAGAGCATTAACTGTGGCCTTAATTTCTTCCTAAATAAGTATGTTATTTCTTGTTATAACCTGACTATACCTGCTCAGTTTTGAACCTAATAAAAATAACAGATATAAATGAAACCTGCACTAATAATGATCTACCAGATAGCTGAAAGACATGAAATTAAGAGAGCAGGGCAATAGTTTCCCAGTTTCCAACAGATCACACTATTGATAAGTTGTGAACTTTAATGAGTATTGAATTTCTCCCAGTTTTCTAGAGCACCTTTTGTGATGTTGTCCTTTCACTGTGGAAGCTAAAATAAAAAACAAAAAGCCAAGGGGCTAGGAAACACTTTAAACTAGTTTAGCAAACCATGTTTTAGAAATTTCTTGCGCTGTTGCCTAGGCAATTATCATTTCCAGATGGACTAACATGCAACATGTCTTGGTCTGATATGTTTTTAGTTGATTTTACATCAGAAGAACTCCACTGAGAGAACTTATTCAATATTAATACAAGAGAGATAAGAAGCCTGTCTTAGTGGACCTTAGTCAACTATCAAGAGCAGCAAGATGTCTGCACTTACAGCTAAATTGTTTTCATAATGGATTTTATTAATTGAATTAATTTTCATGTCTAAGCAGGATTTAACCAGGGTCATATCATCCAATACCATCTGTTATTAACTAGGGTCAACTATCATCCAGTTCAGCAATCACCAACCAATTTCAAAGTGCAGTATTTCACAGAATCATTGTATTACACAATACAACCATGGATTGGTTTGTCTTGGAAGGGATCTTCCCATCTAGTTCCAACCCCTTTGCCATGGGCAGGGACACCTCCCACTAACCAGGTTATTCAAAGGTCTGTGCAACCTGGGCTGGAATATGTCTAGGGATGTGCATCCACAAGTGCTCTGATCCAGAGCCTCACCACCCTGACAATAAAGAATCTATTCCTAATACCTAATCTAAACCATCCCTCTTTCTATTTAAAGCCATTGCCCCCTGTCCTATCTCTGCATGCCTTTGTGTTTCCTGTATTTTAAGTGACAGACTGTAGATTAAAAAATTCAAAAGCAACTTATTAATTTTGTTTGAATGACAAAGATAATCTCTCAGTAGACTGGGGCAGTCTCTTTTTTTCCACCCCAGACAAAGGTTATGGTTACAATATTTATATAATTGACATTGAGTACCTACCCATATGTTTTGTATTCTCTGGAAAGTAGTCATTCATATGAAAATTTTTACATGTTTGCTCAGCATAAACAAAAATCTCCCACTGTAGCTGAGAGGTACATTTTTATTCTCAGCAGAAACCTCACAGACTTCAGTGAGGTTTATACTGTGAGCAACAGACTCTCCACAATCATGGTTGACTAGGCAATTTTTCTGTTGTTCTGTTGATGGGATTGGTTGGAAGTCTTTTAAATATATTATGCTTTCTCTGGCAATTATTTCTCTTTTCAGAGCTGCCAGAGTCCAGCTTTCAACAGGTAAATACATATCCCTAAAATATTTTACAATTAAGGAATTTTCTAATTTTTCTTTTTTTTTTTTTTTTTTTTTTTTTTTTTTTTTTTTTTTACTTAAAAGTCTGGAAAAACAACTTATCAGCCATTCCTTGATTTGTTTTTATTTTAGCATCACATAAAACTGCCTTTGTATAGAAGGCCAAACCTCCTAAAGGCCTCTGGGAATCTTCTGACGTGGTCCAGTAGAGGAGTAATCAGAGGGCTGAAAGTGATTAAAGAGAAATACCTAAGTAAAGGAGAAAAAAAGATTCTTGAGAGTAATTTTTGCTTGTCTGAAAGGGAAAAGAGAAGGCCTAACAAACACAAAATTAGTGCTAGGTGATACAGTGGAAAGAAAATCTAGCTACACTGTAAGGAGTGCAATTAAATGTCTCAGTATGCTCCAAGATTATACCTTGCCAATTATCAGTCAAGCTGATAATACACAGAACTCCTGCTCACCAGAGGTCCCATTCACCTCAATATCTTATTTTCCTTATCTCTAGCCAAGAAGGACAAAGATTTCCAAAAACATACATGCTAACAAGGTCACAGGACAATCAGTGACAAGTGAGATAACCATTAGCTTGCAAAATTGGATTTGAAGAAGGAGCTGAAATTACCGTAGAAATGGCAAATCCTTCTGCATCACCTCTTCTGTTTTATTCATTGGAAACCAGAAATTAAGTTTTTCAATTTCTTGAGTACAATCAGATTTTGAAAATTCTTGCAATAATCACCCAGGTTATGAGGACAAGAAAATTCTATACCTGTCTGAGAAAGTAAAAGATTAGAAAGTCTACAAGTGAACATTATCCTACAATCATTTGCTGCTTCTAGTTGTGACATAATGTATTAACCTGGATATCTAGTAAAATAATCGAATTTAAAATATGTGTATTTTATAATGCAAAAAAGTCAGGAAAAATACAGCAGATAAAGTGAATAAAACAGATTATTTATTTCTTCATAATTCAGTAAATTAATTTGACAAGAAAACATTCCTATAGCTTTAAGAACTAAGGCATCCTTTAGTCTGAAGATGTATAAAGCATTTCCATAATGATTTCATGTGTATGTATTTATATCCAACAATATTTTTAAACTACTTGGGATGTATGAATAATTCTTAGAGGAAGGAAAGAAAGTCAAAAAAGAAATGTCCTTGAGTTGAATGTAACAAGAAATACACAATAGTGGACCAGACTACAGGTATAGAAACAAGTCAGGTAGAGATGGGGTATTTAAAGCAGACATTATGATGTCTCTGCTGCAAGCATATCTTGAACTGTTTTTTTAGAGGATGTATTTTTGAAAGAAAAGACCTGATTGGGTGTTAGCCTTGTCAATGAGTATGTGATTAGAAAGCCACACAGAAAACAAGCAAGAAGCTAAATTAGGCCTTTCCACAGTTCAAGCAGAATGAGCAGTAACTCAAATGCACTTCCCCAATCACAGTAGTGTAGAAAAAAGATAGTTTTGACAATTAAATTCTTTGTATTTTCAAATGCATTTCCTCCTGTTTGTTTGGAGGTGTGTACATGTATAAAATACAAAAGCAACTGCCAAGAGAATCGTTCTATGAACTTGTTCCTGCTGAGCTGCAGAACTATCCTAAGGTCAGCCACCAGAGCAAGCTGAGCTGAGCTTCTCATGGGTGGATTGGTAAGAAATCACTGTCAGTCTCACAGGTAAATCTTCCTTCTCAGTGACTTTAAGAAAGAGCAATTCAATTGCCTGAGGACATTGGTAAGGGGGACATAAGAAATATGAAGTTGTAAGAACACTGGTTTTCTCCTTTAGCCCTAGAATTCAGATTTAAGCCTACTAAAGTCCAACTCTGAGGTCTACTCAAGGCTAAGATGAATGGCAAGCAAGTACTAAGAACTAACCAGCTCCATGAGATATTGATGTCTCAAGAGGTCTTTGCACTGTCATATTGATCATGGCAACCAGTACAAAAGACAACAGTCTTTTTTTTTTGACAGTTTCAGATCCAGGTTATTTAGAGTGAGACCCAACTGATAACCAAATTCACAGGAAAGGTTAAAGAGAAATAATGCTTAGTGAAAAGGAAGATTTCCATGAGAGAAGGAGCTCAGAACACTAGCAATCACTTGTGGATAAAGCAGACAAAACTATATTCAACCGCCAAATGACCATAATCAGGTTCAAAATCAAAGATTCATCTTCATCTACTATTTCATATTTTTAAATGTGCAGTACAGAAAGCATATAATGCAGATGACAAAGTTAAAAGTCGATGGGATGGCTATTTAATTTATTTTTAATATACAGCCACGAAGATTTTGCTTCAGAGAAAAAGGTAGACAAGGAGAGTTTTTCCATTTTTAAGAATGGAAACACAAGGTAGTTACTGTAATTCTAAACAAGCTGAGCTTGTTTAGAATTCTCTATGCCTCTCCAATTTATATTTTTAATATTAAATAAATATCTTCTGCCTTCTAGATAAATTGTTATATGGCGTATTTTTCCACCACACACAAAGAATATAAATCATATAAATTCCCATTCAAAATTTTTATTAAGTCACTACAGATACAAAAAGATAATAACCCCAGTTCTATGGCCTTCTCATTCACAGATTTGTATTGTTCTCACAATTCTTGCTGCACTAGGGAACAATATAAGATGTTTCTGCAATTAAATTATCCAGTAGATAATTTAACATTCCTATATCTCTGCATATTTTCTTATTGGATACTTTTTCATTCATTAAATAAAATAACATTATAGTAGGAACTAATAGACTTTTATGACCCGCAATTACATGACATATTTGACAGATACTTTTTCTAGGTTTTTTGTATATTAATATGTCTTACTTTTCAAAAAAATGGTAAGGAATTTAGCTCACTTTTGCTAGGTATTCTGAAGACATTCTTTGAAGTAAAAAGACACATTGAATATTCATTTGGTAGTACACAGGCCTTTTAAAAATGTTATATTAAAATCTTGAGAAAATTAGTAAAGTATCTTAAAATAGATCTTTTCCTTACTTGGAATTTACCCTCCAGACAGGTCATCTTAATAGATCAAAAATACAAATTAGTATTTATAATAATTTGTTTCAGCTTATAAAATTCATACAGCTTTGGAACACAAAACTCGCTGAAACAGAGTTTCAAATTCATGAACTTTGTAGGTTTAAAAATGAAGTAATTATAATTCGTTTTAAACTCATATCACCTATATGTGCCTTTTTTTCCTTAGAAATAAATGAAGCCATATGTCACAAAGAGTCACAAGAAAATCTACTGTGCAAAAAGCTTTTGAGTTGGTAACATCCGTGCTTTAACCACAGCCTGCTCTCCAACCTGCCAGGTAACCTGATACAGATTTTCTGAGCATTTATGAAACCTATGATAAAGTAGAAAAAAATATCAAAGCCTCAAGAAGTTTTTGATTTTCAAGTTTTCCAGTACACTGTAGTAAGGGCAGACTATATTATATATGCTGCATAAAAGTAACTTCTGCTGCATTTTTTGTCTCTACAAAGTTTAGGGATGATCTCCATGTTTAACTTTCTGCTCATGTCTTTCCTCCATTAACACAGGGGAGCATGTTTTCACTTACAAACAGAACTATTTTTATAGAGGCACAGTCATACAATATTAGACTCTCATATCTCTAGCACGGGTAACTGTTGCAGATCCCAACATTTCTACTACATAAATGTAAATACAGGAATAAACTTTGGAGTTAATAATAACAAATAAATCTCTGTGAAAGTTAGTGTTTGCTTCAAAGATTGGGGGTAATATCATAACTCAAGGGAAGCTGGCATCTGAGCAAAACATAATCCAACACCTGAGCAATACATAATTCTGGAAAAAGAAGCATTTGACAATGTAATGAAATTGATACAGCCAGAAGAAACAAGGTTGTCCTCATAGGACTTCCACAGGGAAATAGGAGAAGTGTTGTAAAGACATTGGTAAAAAGTCTTTTAGGATTTCTTTCTTGACTTTTGCAAATACTAGATAATAAAGAAATTTCAAAAGCATCCTGAGCAGTAGGAGATTCTTTATCCTTAGCCACAATTGTGACTTCTACAGGCAATTTTAAGATGGGTAATTTAAGAAATATATGAAAAATTACATAGAATGGAAAGGTCAAGAAATAATTTCCCACCAGGCAAAACACAAGAGTAAAGAGGAAAGGAGGTTGATCTAAATAACTAGATAAACCATTCAGGAGGGAACATCACAGACTAGCATCTCATCTGAGTTTACATAACAACAGAAAAATAATTATTCCCAGGTGAAGAAGAAGGAAGGAGAAAGAGTCATAAATGGAAAATACATCGTTTCATATTCAAAAGAAAAATAATTTGGGATTTAAAATACTCAAGAGAGGCGTGATCCTACATAGTACTGTGTGAGAGGCCATCAGGATGCAGGACTTAATTTATTTTTCCTGGTTTTTTCCTCTCTAGGAATTGTCTTCATTCTGCTGGCCACAGTCCTGTGGGTCCCCATGGGCTTCCTTGGGGGTCTCCAAAAGTTGTGCCCCCATGTCCAGGAGGAAGGGGATGGTGGCCTGTGCTGGGGTCACCTCAGCTGGCCAGCCCTACTCCAGCAGTTGGCCCTCGCCATGCCCTGGTGCCTGCCTTCCCTCAGACCTGATCTTCAAACAGGGTCAGGCTTCCTACAGGGACCAAGCCAGGCCAAACCGGGCAGCACAGCAACCCAGCTCAGCTCTCATCAATGCAGTTCTACTTTTGGGCTCCAAAGAGCTGTTTTAATATTCCATATATACCCAAAAGAAGATGATGTTCACAGAGCTGGGTGCACCTTCCCCACATCCCTGCACCCCAAAAAATGGCTGCCACTCCCACACCACTTTTGGGAGCTCTTTACGAGTCCATGCAAGCAGGACATATCAATTTTATCACATATTTCTGTTGCAGACTAGTCATATCTTTCCTAGAAAGATGAAAAAAAGTCTAGAGAAAGAGAATATCACTGTAAACATATGCACACTGGATCAAAAATATGCAAAATCAGAAATAAGTCTCTGGATGAATGGCTTCCCACCCAGAGGGTTGCAAAGCATGCAATGTATCAATAAGTTTCCTGACACCTTAAAATTGAAACACCTAGACTTCCCTCCTAGTTTAATTTTTTTTTTATTTTTTCCTTTTATTTCCTCAAGTTATGATATGATAATTAGATTTTTTTTGCCTCAAAACCCATGACTAAATCTCTTTAATTTTAATGACATTATTGGACCTCTTCAATCATAGGGTTAAGCCTTTCCTCTAGCCCAAGGCATCTCATAATTACCTTCACAGAATGGCAATCAGAACATTCATAAAACATCAAACATTGAAATGTTGCAGTATTGAAATGTTGCAGGACTTAAATCTCCATAAAAATATCCCAATATAATATATATTCCTAGGTGGTGTCACTCCTGGGACCTACAAGCTAACACTGCATTTCCTCAGAAACAGCCCAACCCAGGGCAGCTCTGATCTGTCCCAAGATGTTAAAGAGATTGTGTAATTCCATCACAGTAATAGTGAGGACTGTGCTAATGAAGGCTTTTCAAATGAATGTGATACTGAAGCCATTATGTTCTGACTATTAAGGCAAAGTTGGAATTTTTTTAAAAGTCTGGCATATAAATCAAACAGGCACATTTTGCTGTGCTTTCATTAAATCAGAAAAAGCACAAGAGCAAAACCAAGTAGTTTTTATGTTTCACTCTGAGATGCAGGACTCTATTTAGAATATAGGATTTAGACCTCTAGAATCCCATCTTTATCAAATTCTGAAGTCTATTGCCACTGAAAGATTTGTCAAAACAAATTTGGACAGAAGATTTTTTGCAACAAGAAACTGGGTCTCCCTGAAATTTGCTTTATAAAAAATCCTGGCTAGCTCTACACAACCTACCCATACACAGAGTAGCAAATATGCTTAAAATATAACAGTGAGGTTCTGCCCTTGGGTATTCAGCTATCTGTGGAAAAATAATAAAAAACTCCATATCACTCGCTGCAGCGTGTTTTTAAAATTACACTCACTAGTTTTAAGGTCAAGAGAAAAGCATCCTAGTCTCTCTTTACTTTTCTGAGTGAGGATGAGACAATCACTTCCCACATTTAAAGCAAGGGCAATAACTGCATCTCTTTGCAAACAGCTGCAAGATCTATTACTGCAACACACAATATTTGACTGAAGTATCAGAGCACTTTACTCCAGATCCACATCTCCAGAAACCACAGTTCACACTGGGAGTAGTCAGGCACTAAAAAAATTGTCAGTACAAGTTGTGAACAGTGGGCAGCTCTGAAGACCTTAGGTGTGCCAGGGGTTTTATGAGACCAAGGGACACAGAAGGTGCATCAGTTCGCTCTTACCTGACACTAGAGCGATGTGGTGATTTGCAGCACCTTACACATAGGCATGGACTGCATTTGTAGGTTACATTTTCCTGTGTCTGGTGGGCATAACAGGGTTTGAGTCTCCCTTAATAAAATCTGTGACACTCCCACTGTCACCGTTGAGTCAGAAATGACACATAGTCAGATGAGAAGGCTAATTGCCTTTACTAAGAAACCCATTCCTTTTTATACTCTAGTTTGCTACAGGTGGACCTGACTGGTCCTTTAATGAAAACACCATCACCATTGGCTAATTAGGAAAGCCACCTTTGGTAAACATAGTTCCATAACACATTCCCTGGGAGACTGTCACTACCAGCTCCCTTTTCCAGGCATTCTGCCTCAATAAGTTTGGGAAGATACTGATCAGATCCCTGTGTTCCCATGTGTAGGACTCAGCGTGGTGGCTGCCTGCCCCTGGTCCAAGGAAGCCGTGCTCAGGCTCTGCTCACCCTCCCAGGATGCGTTGGGTGGCACAGACCCTGCTGGTCTCGTGCCGAGGGCTGGCAGCAGCATGGCTGGAGCTGGGGCTCCAACAAACATGGGAAAGCAGAGCAAGGTGAGAGGAAGACCCCAGACTTCTTTTCAAGCTCCAGGCTGACCCTGCTTCTCTGCTGGGTGTCTGTGAGACAGCAGCCAGATGGGGGAGAACACCCTGACAGTGTGTCCAGCATGTTGGGAGGGGAGAGCACATTACCTGGTGAAGGGCAGCCCTCTTCACACACTCAGCAAATCTGGCTGGGCTCCAACTTGTGGCAGTGCAGACAGATCTTGGCCACTGCTCCTCTGCAAAGCAGTTATAAAAGGGGTCCTGGTCTCTGCAGGACCCATAATTGTCCATTTCTGACAGTGCATTGAGGCAGACAGCCGTGTAGTGTTTTGGAATCTCTCTCTACATTTGGGTGCCATGTTTCCTGAGTGCTGTAAGGCTACTTGCTGTAGTAGACAGCTTACAAACTCTTGGTGCAGTCTACATGTTCTTTATTCCCTCAGTCTATACTGAGATCAGCACAGGTACCTGTCTCAAGACATTTGCTAAAACTGGATTTCTGAGTCATGCCACACAGCTGCCCTTGTGTTGCGGATCCTTCTTGGACTTTGTTCAGATAGAACATGGAGAAGGCATTGGCCTCATCAGAGCCATTAACTCTCCACACACAACTCCTTACAGCATCCTCTAGAGACAGCACCAACCTCAGCCCAGCAGGGCCCACTTTCTGTGGTGTGAGGCCAAGGCTGAGGCACAGTGACAGCTGGGACATTGTGTGGGACACAGGAGACCTATTTGGACACCTTTGAAGGGCTGGTAATATCAGGGCACAGTCAGACCTGGCAGAAGTTGAATCTATAATGTATTCATGTTCTGGACCCCAGCATGCCTTATGTGCTGGTCCTCACTGAGATTTCCTGCGATGAAGCAGCACCTCCTCATCACATGGCTAGAACCCAGACACGGATCAATGTGTCACAGCACAGCACATCTGATGATCCAACAAGCCCACCAGCACACAGCTGCTCAGCCATGGGGGATCTGTACCACCACCTGGGCTGTTGTGAGAGAGGGCAGCATCTACAGCTGAGAGGAGACTGGACTAAAATTCCAAAGAGTCTGCAAGGGAGAGGAGAGGAGAGGAGAGGAGAGGAGAGGAGAGGAGAGGAGAGGTCTTTGTGATCTTTAAAGAGTAATTTTGGAAAGGTCTTCATGGCTTCTCTGAGCTCATCTCAGCTATTAGGAAGCTTATTTTAATAAAGAGCCCTGGGGGCTGTAAAGCAGGTATTCACATTTACTGTTGTTTTTACAAAATAAATCGTTGTCATTTAATGCCTCTGATTGGATCAGATGGAGGAGTTATTACCCCCACTTTGAATAAAGTTCTAATGTCAAAGGAGTCCTGGTTTCCATGAAAAACAGTCAGGTGGTAGACTAAGTGCTGGGAATTGGAGTAGAAAAAGAATGTTTCAACTCATCCAGGTTTTCACAAAGAAACTCCATTTATTTCAAAAGAAATCTTTCTAACAGTAGCAAAGGAATTTTCATTTATAAACAACATCACAGGATCTCTCTTTCATCATCTGCATAGGTCAGTCTAGTACTTGCTTTGAATTCCTTGGGGCAGTTTTAATTTTCAATGTAGAGAGTTGTTACCACACCAGCCATGCACTGGAGGACTGAATCTTGCGTATTGAGCAGAATCAGCTAAACTGGAGGAGGAGTTTTTCCATTGATTTTTAGAATCTGAGGGTAAGTTGTGCAATGAAATGACTTTTACTTCATCTTTCTCTTGCAATATGGGTGCTCCCTTGGCTTCAGTAATTAAATTGTGGGAGAAAATCTAATTACAAATTTAACTAGATGAAAATTGTGGCAGCATACAAGTGAGTCCCTCATAATTTCAGTCACACCTGTTTGGTAATAAATATTAATGAATTTTCAGCTTGGAAGAGACAAAAGCCTGTAGAACTGTTTTAGTTTTTTTTTCACTTACTAATAAATGTTGCACCACAGAGTTTTGTAAAACCAAAACAGCATGCAGAATCACAGCTTTTACAGTAGGGAGAGTATTTTATATAGATAATATTTTTTATTGAGCACAAATTATTTGAGAGATAAAGCCTTAAACTATTTGTATTCGTGCTACAGACAATGGAAAGACCCCATGTGGCTCCTGTAGACCCCGCACAGAGTGCATGCATTGGCAGAGCCCTGATCTTAAGGGACATGGCAAAGCCTCACCTGATGAAATGAAGATCACTCCTGAGCCATCCAGGAGTGCTTCTGCTGGAGCAATGCTTGGTTCACCAAGGCAACTGACTCTACTCTCTCTTTTGACATTTAATGTTATTTTTTTCCCCAGTTCCAATCCCAGGAAAGCCATCAAGAGGCAATTCCTGAGCACCATAAGAAATCTAAATTACTGGGTAACTTTATGTCCATCACCATTAGCAAGGCTCACTCTGGTTTTGCATGAGCTAAGACAAATTGGAAAAACACCCCTAGAGGTAAGAAATCATGCCAGTGAAAAACATGTCCCAGTGCTACCAGGACTAGCTTGTGTAAGCTTTCCCACCTGTAGATTAAAACAGGCAGTCCATCCTCAGTGCTTCTCTCCGTTTGCTGTTCTTATTTGTGAACAATGTTGCTTCTGGGCTCTGTGAAATACCAAAGTGAAATCAGGTGCATCTCTGTCAAAGTGGCACAGGCATCTTGTCACACAAACAACAGTAGCCTGGGGTATCACACACATTTGTCACAAAAAAAAACCTGAAATGGAAAGCAGAATTAACTTTTTTTTTTAAATTAAGACTGTTGTTTCACCCACAAAAAATTATTAACCAGAAAATTAGAAGTGTTAACAAAATATTTTCCTACACTTTAGCATAGAGTATGGTATGTCATAACCCATGCATTAATCTTGCAGATGAGTAATAATTTTTTTATTCAAAATAGCTATATTTTTAAAGATAATATCTACAAAGCTTGTCCCTGATGATTTTTACTTGGTAAAATTAGATGAACAGATTTATGACCAAAATTTCTTATGCATTTTTATTCAATTTGGATCCAGAATACTACAGAAAAATAATCTTTTCACAATTTAATTATTTTCTAAAAGAACCCAAAAGTACAGAATCATATAAAAGTTTTCATTTTTCAGAGTTCAACAAATTTCACCCAAAAATTGTTTTAAGTCATTAAGGAAATCCATTCTTATTTTATCTGAGTTGTTTTAGGCAGAGGTGTCTAAAGGTAAGTAGGTCACTTTGAATTAAAAGGGTCTCTAGGAGCAGTTCATGTACCACTAGGGCCCAGAAGGGAAGGTGACATCCCAGGTGTACGCCCCTGACTTGTGTCTGCAATTACACAAGATCCCTTTCATCACCAAGGTACCATTATGATGTTACATTAAGGAACCACTCTGTAACACAGCTGGGCAGATTCATTACTGTGCCAAGGCTACTTGTGAGAATGGTGCACACCTGTGTTTATGCATATTACAATAAATAATGAGTTCAATTTTCATGGAATCTTGCAGCTTGGTTACGATGATCAGGCCCTCGTGAACTGATAAGTATCCTCAACAGAGCTGCTTGGAGACCTTTGCACAATAAGCCAAGAAAACACCATCATACGCTGCTTTTCACGTATGGCTGGTGGAGTGTGAGTAGCAGTAGCTATCCTTGAGTGGGTCACCGTGCTTCTTCCCACTTCCCTGTTTTCCTCATCTCACCCCCACACTACCTATGGCTCTTAGGGCAAGAACTTGCCATGCAGTCCTTTCAGATTTCCAGGCTCTTCCTCTGTTTTTAAATGACTCTGAATGGCAGCTTCTTCCTCCCAATCCTATGGACTGGGTTGGCTATGGATGCCCTGCAGGCATTAAAGGGTATTGTGCTCCCTGCAGCAGTAACAGCCAGGAGGCAGAGGACAGCAAGAAAACTCAGTGCTGGCCTGTTGAAAACCGGAGCCAGAACATGTCCCTCACTTCACAGGTCAGGGTGGAGCAACAAGGGTGATTGTCCTTCACGAGGGGTGAAACAAATAAATGGCTGTGGTCAGCCAGGGACCACTCGAGACAAAGTGAGCAGGGCTGCATGGAGTGGGCTAATTCATACTTTTCATTCACTGTCTTTGTCACAGATGGAAGTTACTGAAGCTTTTTTCATTGTATTTTTCACTTATACATCAGCTTAAGGGATGCAGGTATAATTATCTGTGGGCAGTTTGACATCTGCCTTGCCAGCTTACATGGGAACTTTGTGAAGGAGAAGAGAGAACAATTTTTTCTCATGGTTATTAACCACTGCACCCGTTACTCTCTTTCCTCATTTCTATGCCAGTTTTCTCCCTAAAGATACAATTAATTGATTCATCTCTAATAAATCCACAAGGTGACCCATAGCTACAGGACAGCTTATTTACCTGAGAGTGAAGGCTATCTGAAAAATACGGTTCCTTATCAGAAACTGGGGTGAGATGAAGAAAATATGATACTGAAAGCAAAAAATTAACATACTTGGGACAACAGGAGCTTACAATTTAAGTTCTATGTGCTATAAATACCCACGTGTTTGGAAAGTTTCTTTTAAATTTGACTAACAAAGCCCAACTGTGTTGAAAGCATGCTGACCTACTTGCTGCAGCTTTGGTTCACATAGTAAGTCCCATGATGAGTTTCAGTCTTCAGGCTAAACACTTTCTCATTTATTGTCTCTTGTTTCACCAGCTGGACTTCCACATTCACAAGTATGTGACATGCAAGTAATTAATGACACTTTAAGTATTCAGAACCCACTTGCTGCACCTACTATCCTGTACAAGGTCATAAGAAATGTCTAAAATTAATTTATTATGTGTTTCGGTAGTAAAAAGGTAAGAGTTGCACTTTGGTATTTGAAGTCTCAGGTTTTTGATCCTGAGTTTTGAGCCTGGGAAGGTGTCTTCCTAGCAAATGGAAGCTGCAATACTCAATCTGAAGATTTAAGGGCTATATTGAAAAAAAATTCTCATTCAAGGTGGCATTATGGTTACAGACCTAACTGCAGTTCTTCTCTCCAGGGGATCTGATACCTTGAACTGCATGCACTGCCATGGAAGACAGCACAGTAATTTCCTGGAGAAAGGCTCTTCTCCGCTGCTACAGGGGAACAGGTGCACTATTTTAAAGGTAGCAAAAAAACTTGTGAATGATTTCAAGGCAAGTAGAGCTCCAGTCTCCCAACAAAAGCACCATGTGTTTTGTCAGTGACTTGTTGAAGCAGGGTGAACAACCAGGAGTCCAGCAGAGCAGAGGCTCAGTGCCCATGTGTCCTGTATCCCCCACTATGAAGTGTAAGGTCTCACCAGGAGCGGTGCAGAGGGTGCCCCCAGTTGAGTGTGGACACGGACTTTATTCTTCTCTGCACAGCTATGGTTGTGTTCGAGGGTTAAAGGATGAGGGAAGAGATGAGAATCTTGACTCCATGTCAAGATGGCTGATTTATTATACTATGATATTACATTATATTAAAATGCTATACTAAAACTGTACTAAAAAGAATAGCGACTAAAAGATCCATCAGAAAGCTAGAAAGGAAAGGAAAGGAATGATAAAATCTTGTGACTGCTCACGGCTTCGACACCGGTGCCTGTCATTGGTCATCAAGTAAAAACAATTTCACATGCTGGGTAAACAATTCTCCAAATCACATTCTAAAGCAGCAAAACACAGAGAAGCTGAAGCTTCCCAGCTTCTCAGGAGAAAAGATCCTGGCAAAAGGATTTTTCATAAAATATGTCTGTGACACACTGCTTGGGGCTGTTACAAGTATCAGTCACTTGAGCCCCCATCTCACCTGCCTTTAGGGGCCACTAGCCCTCCTTGCACCCTGACACAGCTCAGCAGTACAACAAAAAGCGTGAGGTGGCCACAAGCAAATAGGAGGTGTTGGTTTCCAGGGTGAAGGAGATCTGATCCCTGGTGCCAGGCTCACAGTGGTACTCATCTGTGAGCCAAGCAGCCCAGTAAGGCTTCAGCCACGTGTGTCTCTTCTACACCAGCTCTGCAGGGCTGCTTGGGCACCCATTATGTCCCCCACACCAGCTGCCATGTACTCCTTCCCTGCATGCCATGTACTCTTTCCGCGAGTGCCTCCCTGTCCACAGGAGCCAATCCGCCCAGGACACATTCTTGAGTTCTGCTGCAAAACCCATGCACTGCAAAAGCTGCTGTGCTGTGACAGTCAGCACAGATACGCCTAAATTTGTTTGAGCATCTGGCATTTAGGTGATAGTGCAAGTGAGAATATGACTTAATTTGGAAGAAAATCAGAGGGATCAAGTAGAAAATTATTGAGGTACAAAGACTTATTACTGCTAGTGATGAAACATTCATGAAAAAAGACTGAAACATCAATGTGTCAAGCTTTTCTGCTAATCTAGGACACACCATTAGGATTTGCTGTAAACAGCTGCCAGCTTTTCCATCAGTGATTTTCCTTTGCAATTATTGGTAGCACATCCATGATCAAATATTAACACCCCAGACACCAGGGCAAAAGGAAAGCTCAGTTATAACTGTGTAGGAATTTTCCTACAGTCTTCCAAAAAGGAAACCAAGAGGCAGTATGTGCCCAGAATCAACAGAGGGTCTCGTTAAAATAGTTGAGATTCCCTAAAACCCTGTGTTAATGATTTCTTAATTAACAATCAGAAGCTTCATATTGCTATCATATCAGGCTCACTAGAGGCCCCATTAGCAAAAAGCAAAATCCAGCATTCTTCAATATGTTGAGGAGTGAACTAGAAAAGACAGAGAAGAGGACTCTAAAAAAGTCTCCATCTGTCCTGCAAAAAAGCTTCCTTAAGCAAAGAAACAGGGGGGAAAAAAGCTTGTTCCTTCTATAACCTTTGGTGGCAAACATTGGTTTTGTCCAGAATAAATTAACAGTAAGTCATTAGAGGTAATTTAGATCAATTGCTAACAGCATCAGTTCAAATGACTTTTTAAACTCACCTGAAATTTCTCCACTTGTACTCTGAATCTGAATTAATCTTATGCTTCTCCAGCATGTCTGTGTGTTTAATTTGAAGTCAGGTATTACACAGAATTTGTATGTCTGCACTTGGAATTTTTTGGTAGTTTTTGTAAGTCACTGCCTACTTGCTGCTTAATCTCCTCAGTGAAACAAAAGTCAGCTGGGAGATTGAGCAGCACTCTTGTTTTGGGATAATCCAATGAATTAACAACAGGAGAGGGCCATCTCAGAGGGGCTGCCACTCAGTTTAACATTAGGAAGCACCACCTAACCCAGCTCCATGTATAACAGCAGTTTCCATTTCAGGACTTCAGAAAACAGAGAATCTGCTGCTGTAGTTTATTTCAGTGATCAATCAATCACATCTTCTGGTAAAAATAGCAGTGCATCCTAGGCTCAACACAGGTCACAGGGAGCCACTCCAAGAGAGTAGTGTCACACTGTGCATCCTTTGTGATATGCATTTGTGAAAGCACTTTGATATGGTCCAGCATTGCTAAGAGATAGTCATACAGAGCACTACACTAAAAATAATGAAATCCGTAAAATTCCAAGAGTTATAGAACATTTTGAGAGAAAAATAAAACACTTGCTTAACAGATGGAGTGGATAGAACAAACTGGATAGCTACAAAATAATTTAACTGCAACCTTTAAATCTATAGCAAGTGTTGTCAGTGTTTAGAAAGATCTTCAGAGTAAGCAAAGAAATGAAACCAGGTCTGGAGTTTGAGGGATTTTTAAGGCAGTGTGAAAATTTTTCACCAACTTTCTGGAACAAACAATTCCTTACTGAACGTATTCTATACAACTCATAAGAGTACTCCCATCAATAAAAGTCTTTTTTTATGAGCCTAGAAATTAAAGATGTGAACTGAATAAAATGCACTCCAACTCCTTCATGTTAATATTTGCGTACTTACAGTTATATATGGTTACGAAAATTCAGGTCAATTTGAAAAACATCAAGACAAATCTCTGGTGAGGCTTTGCATGTGGGAGAGTCACTAACAGCCAGGTCAGCATGTGGTGATCCAAACATTTATTTTTCTAGATAATTACAGTAAATACAGATATCAGCTGTTGTAATGTTACTGGATTCAGGAATACTTTTTTTACTGTACTTATTAAAGACCAGTTATACAAACAGAAAATCACACTTCACATAATAGAGAAAAAAAATGTATTATTTTTTGATGGCTGTTAAGAGATAAAAAATTCATCCCTAAATTATATATATTGCTTATATATGTATCTATATATATATACATTTATAAAGTAGGCTTACAGATGAACACTGTGGGGAATGAACTGCAGAAGAAAGTGTTTCAGAAGTTAAAGGTTATAAATTGAGTTGGTGATCAGAATTATTTCATAAGCTAAGGAAAGAGCTACCACTTTATGTAATTCTGAGCAATTCATAACTTCAGCCTTCTGGAAATTCTCCAGTAACAGAGCAATGGGAGAAGATTCCTGCTTGAAAATCTGTGGCAGTGACATGTAATTATGAATAATTCATTGTAAATTCTTGCACTGCCTCTTTAGATTAAAACAAATTTTTAATTTCCCCCCCTCATCACAGTATCCTTGTTGTAAAGATTCAAAGATACTTGATTGCCTTAGATCATTCTTAGATCATCATTAGATGCCTGCATTCCCACATCTTGTTCCTTCCCATCATTGCTGTGGATTAGGTCTCTTGTAGGAATATTTTGCATTATTAATGACTGTGGTGTTTCAGATGTCCTGTGTGCTGGCAGTGCACTGAGATGTGGTGTGGGAGGAACCCGGCTGTGCTGCCAAACAGGGCTGACAGAATGGTACATTGCCCTGTCTCACTGGAGATTGGCACTGCTCGCTGCTGGCATTAAAGATGATTGTTTCTCTTGAATGGCTGCCTGCACTAACACCCTGAGTACACACTCCCTCCCCCCTTGCACCAAACGTGCCATTGCGAAGCAAAAGGATTTTATGCTTTTATTTAGAAAATGTCCTAGAGTAGAAGTGCACTCTTTGCTCATGGACAAGTGCCTGTAAGTCACGGGGTACTCGGTGTACTGGACAAGTGCCCCTGCATTTCTCAGCATCCTTGACACCAATACCGAGGAGCAGCACTGGGGTTTACTAAGCATGTTCACCAGCAGTAGACCTGGCCCTGAAGGCCTCCTCCAGTGGCCTTTTTGATAGAGACCACCAGTTCCACTGACCCAGAGCTCCATCCCCCTCCTCTTCCCTTAGACAAACACAGCTGGCTGCCTAAGGAGCTACTTCCCTGCATGCTGCAATAAGCAACTCCACACCAAGCTAATACATTTTTAGGGTTTTTTCCCCTCTGGATTCCTCTAGTAGTATTTTTTACTCTACTCCATAACTGGCTTTCTGAAATTGGGTAGGTGGATTATACCTTGAGGTACAGGCATAATCTGTTGTGTGCAAGGCTGTCAAAGTCCTGTCAGAAGCAAACCAACAAGTGGGCAGGCTTTTGTTTATCCTTCTTTCAGGAGAAAAGAAAGTAAAAGCAGGGGTTTGGTGTGAGGCTTGGAGTACCTTTTGCTGGTTAAAAAAAGTATTAATACCTTGTCTCTGGGAACACAATCCAATCTTATGTCTCTCTCCAGACTTAGGTCTGATAGCTGTTTTGTTTGTAGTGAGCAAAACCCAGCAGAGCACTGCTGCTGACACCAAGACATGCAGGGACACCTTCTGTGGTACTTTCACAATCAAGCAGATTACAGACCAGCTATACAGGTGAGACAGTTTTGATGCACAGCTGTAACTTAATTTCAAGGAACCTAACTTGCTGCACTGATATTTAGTGTTTAATCACCACCATCTGCTCAGTGCCACTGCAAAAGTTGGAGCATCCAAACCCACACCACTGACTGATCACTTTTGAGAATGGAACCTCCCTCATTTACTCTCTGCCTGGGAAGAGGTACTAGGGCTTAAATATCACTGTTGCCTACATCCCATTTACAAAGGTAAGAGGAGGATTTTCAACTAGGACTAGTTTTACTAAACTAGTGATGCCAGGACAAGACCGAGTTTGGACTTCTTCCACAGTGCCATGGCAACCATGTTCCCATATGGAGCAGAAGCTGGGAGCTGTTTCCTGGACACCTCTGACAAATGTAATGCCAAGTAAATAGAAACTAAAAGCAACTGTTAGAAGTTTCATATCCAGTGTATCTACTGGCTGAAAGAAATCATACTGTGGTCAGAAGTACAATTGTCTCTAAGTCACAGAAATATTCAGCAATGTAAGGTACTGTAACAAGAATTAATACAAAACTGTACCAGTCCATAGGAATGTTAATTATAGAAGAAATTACAGGAGAATAAGAAAAACAAGTCAAGCTTCAAAATTCAGTAAACCTAGCATCTTTGCTCTAAATGTTCAATTCCCCTGATTTCATTGCCTTGCAACATTATCTCACTTACAGCTTGCATTAATTTGCCAATCAATTAACATATGAAGTGAAGCTATCATGGAAAATGTTTTGGAGTTGAAATGAGAGGCTAAAGCAATTCTAATTTGAGGAGATATTTTCCAAATACACACCGGTAATTGGAACAAAATTGCCTGAAATTAAACTTATGTTGGATATTCTTCACAAGTCTGACTTGCTTTAAGAACAATTATCTTTTTTTTTTTACTTTTAATGATAATTATACAACTGTTCTGTAGCTATCATTTCAGTCAAAATAATCTCTACGTGAACGTTGTTAAAAGAAACATTTATAGTTATATTAACCTGTAAATCTAATTTGCAGTCTCTGCTTTAGGAAACCTGGAAGGTAGAGCCTTATCATATGCAAGTGATAATTTGCATTAACCCTGTGGGTCATCAGACTCTTTAACACTTCAGTTCACCAGACACAGCAACACTGGCTTGAACAGCCTACCAATTTTTATAGCTCATGTTCTCTTAATTCACCTCCCTCCCCATGGCTGTTGGCCTTACATTCAGCAGCGACTCCTGCAGATGCTTAAATTAAGTAATTGACAATCAATACAACCTTCAATTATGTCTGGTTTTAAATGTATTTTCTCACAACTCCTTCTGTATAGGCAGTGTCACTAGTTGGGCCAGCCAAAGAGAGACTTCATTTATTGTATAAATTTTGTCCTTCTGTCAATAAGAGAATACATGGAAGAGGGAAGTGACTGACATGCACAGCAGCTCTCTAACAATTCTGTCAGCATCAGCAGAGCTGTCACTGCTGATTTATAAGTACTGGTATAGTTTCACAGCAGAAGGTTCCTACGAAATGGCAAAATGCTGTCCAAAGCAGAGATGAAAACTCTCAACTACCCAACCACATCATCCTTAAACTAAAAGCCAGGAGTAATGAGAGTCCTTTTTCTGTAGTCATTGCATACAAACAATGGTTCCAATAGTGGTTCCTGTGTTAGTTCTTTGACTGCAGAGGGAGTGATGCCCTTATCCTATTTACAAAAGCTTATTGGCAGTGATCAGCAAGCATCTCGAGGGAGCAGAGTATGTGTAACACATCAGCAGGGAGCCAAATGAACAGTTTCTCCAAAAAGGATATGTTTTAACTCTGTTGCTCACTGAGCAAGCAGGACTCCTATGACTTCTGTTAGTAAGTAGATCCAGCACTAACCAGACAACGAAAACAAGAACTTTGCTCCAGACTGTTTCTTCACTTGTATCTGTAAAGATTACATATGTGTATGATGAAACCATATGAAAATCCTGGGACATCTAGCTAATGTTTGGGTTTTACCAGAAAGTACCACATCTGGCTTCCTGGTGAAGGCACTGCGAACAATACAATAGGAGCACCTGAGGACTCCAGGTAACATGCAGCTCTTGCTTTTCCTGGTACTTTAATTTGGCTTTGTAACATTTTCTGACCCCTGCTAGCAGGACAAAACTATGCTGAAGGGGGTGCATGAGATTTGCAGACTTCAAAATAATTTTTAAAAATCACATGGGATTCTTGTCTGTACTTATAATGGTATGAAACCCTCTCTAAAAATTAAAAATGCAATGCATTATGTATTGAAACACAGATGACTTCTACTGGCAGTGGGACTAATTGCCACTCTCTGGCAGTTTTGCACTGCTGAGACAAGGGAATACAAGAGGTGACTTTGTTTCCACTTTTCCTACCTGAGTTTGCAGAGAAGTAGTACATCTGTCTGTGCAGAGCAGGCACTGTGAAAGCAAGGAGCAACAGGGCTGGGATCACCTAATCAGAATGAGACTGACAAGCTCAGAAGGCAGGTACTGCTGTCATTGGCATTATTGGCACTGCAGATCTGGCTGCAGCAAGTCTGTTTGAGATCCTCCTTTGCACAACCTCTGCTGCGCTCTGGCTGCTTGGGGTTTGACTCCTGAAATGTGAATACCTGCCAGGCTAAACGGTTGGACCCCTGGATCTCTGTTTTCCACAGACGAACCCTGCTCTGCCCTGCTGGGTACAGGCCTGGGCACACAGACCTTGTGGCACGACCGTCACTGCACGTCCCCAGAGCCATGCTGAGTGCTGAAGCACCAAGCACTGCCTTGCTCTCAGCAAGGAAGAAGTAAACTCCTTTCAAGCACATAGCTGGTCTCCTCGCTGTCTGCTATTGAGTATACTGGTCCACATTCATCATCATTTTAAAATGATAAAATTTATCATTTTAACTACAAAGCCTACATGTAATTCTTTGACCAATCTTGTTGCAAAATGTAGTATTTCTGGACTAGAGCATTTTGACATCAGCAGGCTCCCTGCTTTAGGAGTCTGGGACGAAACAGGTAACAGGTAAGAACACATTGTTCATACACAGTAAATAACCAAGAGAAGGTAATGAAGGTTGGCCAAATACAACCTGACAGCTCAGCTGTTCTTCCTCTTTGTTCTCTTTTAACTAATCAAAAAATTTCTTCTACCCAAATTTCAGCACATATCTAATACAATATCTAACATCTAATATCACACATAGGTATAATATCTATTACACCTACGTGTGAAATCCTTGAATAACAGGTTTTATAAATTAAGAGGCTGACCTAGCTTTATCTGCATCTGCCCCAAGAGCATTCTGTTAATGCAGAACAATAATTCCAGCCCTAAATTTTAAACTGGGGAGGTTTTTTAAGCTAAGGAGAAAATAATTCACAGAAAATGAAAAGCCTTTACTTAGGCAGTGGTGCACAAGTGGTACTCCCTTCTAAACTTTATTACTTTTGAAAAAAACACATACAAAGTGCATTGCCATCCATTAATCTTGCAGGGCAGCTAGCTGGAACAGCATGGAACAGCTGGTTACACCCAGTAGGAGGATCAACTGCTCTGGAAAAGAGTGAGCTGTTTTTTACCCAAGCTCTAGTACATACTTCCAGCTCCAGAGTGACCAGAATAGTGTGCTTCAAATTCTCAGACCAGTGGAGTATGCTGGGCCTCATCTGTTTCTTTGCATATACTTCTGACTCCTGAGCTCCTGCACAGCATGAAACAAACTCAGCCAAGCAACTAATCCCAGAGCTTTTGAAACATATTAAACCAGCACTTTATTCCAGCTTTAGAATAGCTCATCAGATCAGCCTTTCCCTGTTCAGAACATTTCTGTAGCATTTCGACACATCTGAGGCTTTGCTGGCCTGGTGTCACCCAAGGAGGAGTGAAGAAACACTAAAAAGACCCTGGGATGTTTTACGTCCCTGTGGATATGAAAATTCTATATTCTATAATGCAAATATTTTTCTGCAAAGTATGATGTCAGATGTATGTCATAATGATGTATGTCAGGTGTAGTTTACATGATGATGGGGTGATGCTTTCTTGGAGCTTTTTTCAGATCAATTCTGTAATTTTTATTCATCTCTTCACCAACAGAAATATGCAATTAACATTTATTGACCTCAAGTGAAAAATGAAATTGTATCTTTATGTTATATATGTGTCATTCATACCTCCCAGGTAACAAGTTTTACTTGATTAGGCTATATTCAATGAATCTAGATCAGTGGCATTTAAACTGGTCAAATTAAAATTATAATACATGAAGGTCTTTATCTTCAGTGCTGTCTTTTAATCTCATTCTCAGGAGCATGTTTGAGCAACCCTCAGGAGTACAACAATTACAGATAAAAAATAATCAAATCCAGAACCAAACTTCTCAAAATTAAGGGTCAGCTTTGAGCAGCTGAAGCCACGTTACAGTCAGCATTGCTGGTGGGGAACCCTTGGCACTCAGGGGACTGCAGTGGATGCAGATGGTGGAAAAATCATCTGACATTTGCTGAGAAAGGCAGAAGGTTTGCCTTCTCTGAGGTGTGCTCTAATAGGAGTTTTGAACTGAGGTGTGCTTTCCCAGACATCAAAACTGGGCTGCTTATACATCTCTTCTCAGCCTCAGTCAGTGCAAGGATTCAGCTTTACTCTGCAGCTCAGCCAGCAGCTCTCCCTTCCCTCAGAAAGCAACAAAGTTGTGCCAGGAACACACAGGTGTCATGGTTTAGGAATTGTATTCTCCAATTCAGTACCACAACTAAACCCAGGCCCACTGCTTGATCCAGGCTGAAGCACAAATGGGTTGAGATAGGACAATGTTCTGGGAACACCAATGAGAAAAGAAAATGAACAGAATCAATATTAATAAGAGAAGGAACACCCTGCTCCCGGGAAGCTACAGTGAGTCCTCTTCCCCAGCCATGGCAATTGATGACATCATACCAAAAAAAAAAATCTGGGTCCTGGCCACACCCCCAAAGTCAAGTCCTCACCTGGCAACTGCAAAAAAAAATTAATTCTTTGTTCCAAAAAAAACTTCTTACAGAAGAGCAAAGACACGACCAGTACTGCAAGCAGACAAGAGCTGCTGAGGTTCAAACAAGCCCTGAGTGAGGGCAGCTGACCTGAGCCCAGCTGGGGTGGCTCAGCTGTTTCCCAGCTGTGCCTGGTGGAGCAGCAATTAGGCTTCACTGGCTCATTTTGCTCTTTCTTTGCTCTGGTTCTTACATAAGCATCTCCTCTGGGGGGTGGGTGAGCTTGATGATGATTGTAAGATGGGCCTCTGTTGTACTGTGGGATGGCGATGGCCATGGAGTCTGAAGGACTGGGGAAGACAGAGGGGAGCAGCCCAGTCTGGAATGGGATCACGAGGGATTGCAAGAGAAGCTGTGTCCCTGTGGCAGTAATTCTCCCCTTCACCTTCAAGAGAGAGAAGGTGAGTACTGCCTGCTGCTATGGCCCTTATTTAAAACATTCAAGTCAAAGCTGAAAATAATCTTCTCTGGCTGCAGCAAATTCATGTTGTTTGTCACTATGGCTCTTGGTACTTTGTAGTTTTAGATGCCAGCACTAATGATTTGCAGGGTTCAATAATGTACAAGAAAGCTCTGTTTTTGGTGGCTGCCTTATCTCTCACAGGATGAAGTTACAAAAGTAGATGATAAACTGTTGGAGGATCCAGAGATTTTCTGCTGCTGCAGGGCAAAAGTTGATTTCTTTCAGGCTTTACTAGCAATAGAGATAGACTAAATAGACTGTACTCAGATCAAATCGTGTTAGATTTATAGGTAGGGGTTGGGATTTGATAACAAAACAAGTGGTTTAGGAATATTGTATTTTTCTCAAAAACATCCAAACAGACCCGAATCAAAAACCCTCTGGCTTGAAATAAAGAGGTGGTAAGAATTACTCTGAGTCTCACATTCTTGAAACCAAAGCCACACCGGGAGTGCTCATAGCTGTGAACTTTTAATGGTGTGAAAGCCAAGAGACTGTCTCTAATTTACAGTACTGTAGCAATCAGGTCTGAACTCTTAAAACTCCCGTGACAGTCAAAGAGTGCTGGCTTTTGGCTCCTTTCCATTTTGAATGTGGATATTTGCAGTGCAGGTACTTCAGTGACAGTTCTCAGTTTGCACTGAAGTGGCTGGGGAGTGGCCTTTTCAGTGGGCTCTTTGTGGTTTTGTTATCTTTATTTAAAAGAGCTGCAGCTCACAACTGGCAAATCCAGCAATGCTTGAGGCTTAACCTGATACTAATTTTCCCTAATAGCACAGCAGGAGTGCAATCTAAAGAACCTTTTCTCACAGTTTTTTACTGAGTGGTCTTCCGGGGTTTGGCTTGTTTTTGGACAACCAAGGAGAAGAGTAGGAGGAACTCAGGGGGTGCTTGTGACTTAAAATGGAATAATTTAATTCATAACACCTTTGGAAAGCAACTGCTCTGTGTGCATGGTGCTGTTATTTCCCCCTAGCCATTTCAATAAAATTCATTGTGAGCTGCATCTTGGTTGTAAGCTGGGGGCAGGGTGCTCAGACCGGGTCCAGCTGGGCCTTTGCAAAGGAAGATTTTCTCCTGAAGAGTTGTCTGATGCTGTGGGGCCCCAGTGAAAAGGAGACCCTCAAACTACTTAGTTTTGTCCAGCTGAGCTGGGCATTGCAGAAGGCTGCTGACTTCTTCAGGCTTTGGTCTGATACTGCCTTGAGATGCCTCCCTCCCTCCTAGGAGTGTCTATATGGAAGTGATCTGGCTTCCTGGAAGAGAACCTGCTTGAGGCAGGTGCTTGACTGAACAGTATTCTTAGTTTCATTCTGCAATATCACAGTGTCTGTCTATCAATTGAAAACCCAAAACTGACAATGTAGAGGTTGGAGTAGGAATTGAAGCTTTTATTTAGATTTTACACTTTCATTATCTTGCTCATAGAGACTGTCTCAAAAACTGAAAGCGTTTTAATTTTGGGTTTGTTTTTTTTTTTTTTTTTACTGCCATCCCTCTTATGTAGTCCTGAATCATTTCCAGAGGAGTGACTGGGTCCAGGAGCTCTGGAATGGCTGAGGGAGAAGTGGTTGGAAGAGTGTGCCTCTCTGTCACTATTGGTGAAATATGTGTATGTGACGTAGTGAGCCACCAGCTGGGTGGCTGTGCAGCTCTTGAGTACAAAGGGAAAAATAAGTCTGAATTAAGCTCTCTGTGCCAAATACAAACGGGTATATGAAAATTATACCAGCAATTTTGTGACTTTGGCAACTGGCACTCTTGACTATTGCCTCCTTCCCAACATACCCTGATGTTCAGGATCTACTTTACTGAATTGGAAGGCAAAGACTTTCCATGAGTAAAGAGCAAGAAAGACAAGGGTTGAAAAGCTGTTGTTTCCTTCTCTATGAAGTCAGGAAGGTAAGATGAAGCAGATTTATTAGAAAGCTGGTGCAGTAATTTAAATAGCTACAGAAGGGGCTGCCTGCCTCTTTCTAGGAAGCACTTCACTGACCAATGTGATTTTTTTCATACTTCACTATTTTTTATCTTTGTACAAATGCTTACTTGTAGCATAAAGCCTTCCAATAGTCTAAATAGAACAGCTTTTAATCTTAAGGCACTTTCACAGACTCATGGAGTGGTTGAGGTTGGACTTCTGGAGGTCATCTTATCCAACACCCCCTCCCCACGCAAGCAGTGCCACCTAGAACTTGTACAGCTTTTAATATCTCCAGGGATGGAGACTTCTCAACGTTTTTGGAGACTTCTCAACCTTTTTGGGCAGCCTCTGCCAGCACTTGGAGACTTTCATAATAAGGAAATTTTTCCTGATGTTCTGAGGGAATTGTCTGTGTTTCAGCTTGTGCCAATTGATCTTTGTGTTGCCACTGAGCATCAGTGAAAACAACCTGGCTCTGTCCTTTTGGGCCCTCCCATCAGGTATTTATATACCTTGGTGCCCTTCTCAAGGCTGAACAATTCCAGCCTCTCTCAGTATTTCCTTGTAGGACAGATGTTCCTGTCCTTTAATTATCTTGGTGTTCCTTATCAAAGCACGGGCAACACCCGACAAAGGGAAGGGAATGATGCATCTGACTCCATCATTAGAAGGCTAAATAATTACTTTATTATTCTATACTATATACATTGCATCTAAACTGAATCTGCCTTGCACTCACTCTGCACACAACTGCACAGAACTGCCCTCATCTCCTGACTCTTTCGTGACTGTCAGCAGACAGTCTGACACACACACACTCTTGGCCCTGATAGGCCAAGGGAACAAAACTTCCTCACTTTGGGTAAATAATCTCCATATTGCATTCTACTCTGGCACAACACAGGCACAGCAAGAAATACAAGAATTATGTTTTTCCTTCTTCTCTGCTCGTCTCACAGCTTCTCTCTGTTCAGAGGACATGTGAATCCCACAGTTCCTGGGTAGCACACAGTTAGAAAAGCCACCATGGATGGCAACCCAAACATCCGAGTCAGTTTATGTATGTGAGACACACAAACTAAGGAACAGTTAACTTATAAAAGAGAGCTTTAAATCCATGCAGGCAAGAAGTGATTGTTTAATGGATAGTAGTAGCCTCTTGACTGAAGTGGGATTAATTTTTTTCTGTGAATATCTGAACTCTTCACACTTTGCATTTGATGAATTTTTGGTTTAGGTTTTGTTTTTTGAATGAAGTGACTCTTCCCAGAAGTTGTTTCTATTAGAAAAGAATGCCCGATGCTTGTTGATGTTTATAGAGTGATGATTGTTTTGTCATATAAATGTAGTTTTTATTGATATATTTTAACGGCACAAGGGAGTCCATAAAAATGGGCTGTAGAAAAATAACTAGTAGAAATTTTTGCTAAATTTAGCAAAGCCTTAACTTATTATAATTCATTTCTTTAAGTTGCTTGGTTAAGCCTTTACCTAGTTGCTCTCCTTATGATTAAGTGCTTACCCATGAAATATTCTGTGAATGCTTTGACATAGATTGCTAATCCTGGACAGCAGGGTCCATTGTCTTTGTGATAAGAATAAAAATCTCTCAGAAAGAGGTCATAATTACTGTCAAACATCCATCTGCAGTTGCAGCCTAAGAAAAAAGCTGGAAATGTAGTTTCTGAGATTAATTCCTTAAGAAAATCTTTCTAGTGTCCCCAGTTTTGGAGAGAACACCAGGAGTATGAACACACTGCCAATGAGAAGGGGATCATTAACAGATATAAACACTCACAGAGCTTTTACAAAAGATAGGGCAAAGTGTGTAAAAACCTGAGGGCTAAAGCACTCTACAAGCAGGATTAGTATTGTGTTCTTTACATTTTTCTTGTTTCAACCTTTTTCTTTCCCTGACATGAACATGTCTATACTGTGATATGAATCTTAAATTCTAGACGCTGGCTGCCTTCTGGCAAAGGCAGAGTGTTTGAGAACCACAGTTTAAGAGTCTGAGCCCTACATTACTGATTATTTAATCTTGCCAGTAAGTTCTTGGTGTGGGCTTTTCATATGTTTGGGGTGGTTTTTAATATTATTTCCATACAAAGGGTTTAAGTTGAGAAATTCAATACCTAAGAAATTAATTTACCATTAGGAAGTGCCCTTACAGAAAACCTGCAGCCACAGATGGCAAGTTCTCAGTGTCTAAGCAGCCAGGACCCACAGCTACCCTGTAGGTCTGCCTTGAGTCCTTGCACAAAGAGCATCTGTGAAAAGTCTGTCCCTCTAATGCCATATCAGTGCCAATGAGTTACCTTAAATTCAAATTGATTTTTTAAAAAATTTTTCTTGGAGATCCTAATTTTTTTCTTGTCTGCTCACAACAAAGGCAAATTTCTGGCCTAGAATGTATTTAACTACTCACTGGCAACCTAGTTTCTTGAAATTTGGCTTTTGCTGACATCTTTGCAGATACGTTCATTTTAAATCTGCTTAAGTCTATTGCAAATGTCATAGGGAGACAATGGGTTGGCAAATCTATTCCTTGGCTCTGTCTAAAGGTATGTGTAGTAGAATATAGTGCTGGCAAAATCCCAGAGGGAAGGAGGGAGAGTCATTCCAAGGCACACACTTGGACTGGCACAGAGTGAGTGTGTTCTGCCCTTTGTGCACTGCAGGAGAGATGAAGTGGAAAGAGCTGCCCATCTACTCCCAAAACATTTTTAGGGCTTCTTGGGAGAGAAGGCTAGCAGTACGAAAACATCTAGAAAACTCATTATTTCAGTGCATATTGAAACACCTTGCTGTACTTCTAAAATCAGTAGTTTATCAGCTATACTAACCTGTATATTAAATTTCCCTTCACCCTGCCAAATCAAGGTGTTTGGGGAACTGAAAGGGCAATTAATTCCATGATAGACCCTGTGCTTGTATGTATGGTTTGTGATAACACAGAAGTGTTTTTCACAAGTCCATGCTCACAGAGACATAAATACTGATTGTATTGTATTTTGTATTTGTATTGCAGTAACTTGGGGATACATTTTTAATGCAGATTCAATTCCTATATGGCACTCTAAATACTAAGCTGAAGGCTAAACATAAATGTTTGCAATCTTCAATCAAGAAACTTCAGTGGTGATGTGGGAATAGGTAATTGGCCAAATTATTTACTGACTTTGATATGAATGCTTATTCGGTGCTTGCTTCCCTGGAGCTAAAGCAGGAGATAATAGCCCCAGCCTTCAGTCTCTGTTCTTTCCCAAGCTCTAAGATAAGAGCACACTTTTAAGGTGATTATTACTTAATTACCGCCATTATGCTGCTAATAACCACCTAATAAACACAGCTCTCTGTTTTGAGTGTTGCTGAACTAGAATATTAAGTGGTCCCAGGTTGGGGATGGGGAGCCTAAATTGGAGTACCTCCATTCTTGCCTTACTCCTTGGTGGGGAAGACAAAGCCTTGGAGTGCCTGATGGGGTGGGAGTCTCCAGGAGCCAGTAGTGCCTTCCCTGAGAGGGGAGACTACCCTTGACAGGGAAGGGTGAGCCCCAGGGAGATGCCAAGGCAGATGGTGGGGGAGCCAGCTGTGATTACTTTTTCTTTGCATTTTATTTTCTTTTTCATAAGTATTTATTAAATTTTCACTGGTATAATCCTGTCCTTTTATATACAGTTGTCTCCAGTGTGTGTATATATAAAAAAGTATAATTTACTAAATGTGTGTATATATATAACTGAAATAATGCCATGTTATCTTCAGTGTTGCTACTTGAGGCACTTCTTATTGGAAGGGCAGTCCTCAGGACTGATTTTTTTTTAAATCTGCATCATTACAGTATTAAATTTTTTGATTTTTGCCTTGCCATTTCTGCCAGTCTAGGAAGGAAGGTAGATGGGTGTGGAATACCTAGGTTTTAATCACATAATGCAATTTAACTCTTTGCTACATACATTTTGTTTGAGAGGGGCATTATACCACTAGTAGAAACTAGGGGAAAAAAAACCCTTTCTTAATAATCTACTTATATCAGCTATCCAAGCAAAAACAGATTAAGAAAAAATACTCTCATTAACTAAACTGCCATATTTTATCCAATCTCTGTGGAAACAGATGTGCTATAAACTTCTTTCCTTTGCAACTGGGTTAAAAGCTAATAAACAAATGCAGAGACTGCAGACAAGGCTGACAGGCTTAAGGTTCTGCATGTACACTGATGTGTTTCCAAAAATCCTTGAAAGGTGTGATGGATTTTCTTTTTCTGAATTCGTTTATATTAACCTTAAAGAGCCCTAAAATCAGCAGTGTCAAGAAGAGGTGACATTTGACGATGTTTGTAATCAGCCTTTAAGAAGTGTAACTTGGTAGTGTGTAATGACATTGTCCCATTCATCAAGTTGTTATTTTAAGTCAAACTTTCCAAGAAACTTTCAGTGGGAGCCTCGCTTTGGGCAGAGAAATGGAAAATGTAGTGGTTTTGTCTACTCAGTAGTAATTTCTAAGGTACAGGAGATGTCATAAGTAACAAAGTGTGCAACAACATTGACAAGCTTCTAAAATTTTTAATTAAAACACTAGGTATGGTTTGTTTTTTGGCTTTTTAATGGTCCAAGGTTGACTGTGAAGGAAAGTCAATCAAACCCACATATGAGTCAATGCCTGGGAAAGCAAGGCATTCTTCTGCAAGAAGAGCAGCTAAAGGAAAGTGGCACGTTAGGAAATATTTATCTCCTAATCCTGTTTTTCTAAATAGTATTACAAGTACTGTGATTTGCAGGAAAAGAGAACCAAAACTGTCTGCGGTAACAAGAATGTGAATAGTTATCAGAAGAATTTCTTTGCCAAATGCTACCAAGCTCTGAATTAAGTAGGTTAACCTGGAAGTCTGCAGCCTCATCTATCACCTAGTGCCTTTTCCATGGATGGTTGTGTGTTGTCCCAAGGCAGAGTACTCTGGCAGCAAAGGGAGGGTGTCCTAACAAAACTAATCTTCAGATCAAAGGGAGTGACTATTCCCCTTTTTCTGGGGACACTGGGGCTGGGGTGCTGGGTCCAGCTTTGGGCACATAGTTCAGCTCCTTGCCACCAAATGCATAGCACAGTCTTCACTTTGAGAAATCAGATGAATTTGAAAGTCAAAATAATTCTCTTCTGCTAAAGCTATCGCTAATTTTGCTGTCACAGCAAGCAAGCAGACATTTTAGGGAGGAGGAAATTCCAAGTCTAGGCAGCAGACTGACAAATACTGTGGTATATCTTTGTGTATAAAGTCTGGCTCGTATTTCATAATAAACTCAACTCTTGTTCTGATAGTTTACTGTCATTTCACTGGTTTTACTTTTCAGCCTACAGGCATCATCTTTGCAGCAACTGGGATTTAGGGGATGAAGTAACATTGTTATTCTGCTCATGTTTCAGCCACTTGGGTTTTCTATTTGTTCATGTCTGTATTTTTATAGAAAATTGGTAAGTGCTGTAATTATAGTCTGTTGAAAGCAAGTAGGTCAGAGCTACACTTTCCATTCCAGAGGGGCTGCTGGCACTGGAGAGACAGAAATACAGCTGGATGTTTTCACTTGTCTGGGTGTTGCTGTCATTCATTAGATTTCTCACAACTGCTCACCAAAATACTTTCAGAGGTAATAACAAAATCATCCAAAGCATCTGTGTTTAAAAGGTCCTCTACTCATGTATTGCAATTCTCTGGCAAAAGATTTTTTTGGGACATCATGCAAGAATTATACTAACTGATGAGAGAACATTTCTTAGAGTATACTGGTGACAATCTATTCATGTAAATGACTAAGAATCTGGTGAGAGAAGAGATCTTGCTTGGACTTCCTATTCACAAAGGAAGAATGGATAAGGGATGTGAAGGTTAAAGGTTGCTGCAGCTGCAGTGACTGTGAGATGACAGTGCTCTGGATTCCAGAAGGATTAAGGCAAAAAGCAGGACTGCATCCCAGACCTCAGGAGAGCAGGCTTCAGCCTGTTTGGGGACCAAGAAGAACACAGACATACTGCCCAGTTCTGCAGGGATAGGGTTAGGAAAGCCAAGGCCTGATATGGGATAAAAAAGGTGCAAAGAATGACTTTGAGTACAGCAGCAGAAAAAAGCAGGGTGGGGAAAACATGAGCCCACTGGTGAAGAAGACCTGGTGACAAAGGGCACAGGAATGTCTGAGGTACTGAATCCCATTTTTATCTCAGTCTTTAGTAGTAAGACTAGCCCGAAGTCTGGAGCAAGGGAGATGTCCTCCTCCTTGATGGAGAAGAACCAGGTTAGGGAACAATTAAGCAAACTGGATGTACTGAACCAACTGCCCATGGGATGTGTTGGGACATATCCAGGAGTGCAGTGAGAAGTGGCTAATATCATTGCAAGACTGCTTTTAATTAAAAAATTAAATACTCTTAAATTAAATGCTCTTGGGGAGGTCATGGGAAACAGAGGAAGACCCTGAGGACTGGAAGAAGGTAAATGCCACTTTGATCTTCAAGGATGAGGATCTAGTTACCCCTTAACATTCTTTTACTCCTGTGGGCATTTAAAGCAATGATGTGGATTGTCAGTGGCAGTTACTATTGTATCTTCTGCCTGTTCTCTTATTTATTAGTGTACACAACTTCATTTGTGGGTTAGGTGAGTGATCTCTCCTGTCCTTATCTCAACTCATGAGCTTTCCTTGTATTTTCTCTCCCAGGTCCAGCTGAGGGAGTGATAGAGAGGCTTTGGTGGGCACCAGGCATCCAGTCAGGGTCAACCCACCTCAGTCAGAAAAACAGACATTTTCAGTGTTTATCTGGCTGCATAAAGAAAATTACTAACAAGAGCATGAATAGTTAATCTGTAAATAGATTCAGAGATGACATGAAAGAGGATAGATAGCAAAGCACAGACACTGAAGTGGTATGTGAGTTTTTTTCATTTTCTTCTCCTGTCCAATATACTCAAGACTAGCACAGCTAGTAATTCTGTGCAGCTCTCCTGGATTCTCACTTTTAATAAGCAGGTTTCAATTTAAATGATACCTTTGTGCTGGCTGGGCCAGTTGCTGCAGTGCTGAGACGCTTGGAAAAATGAGCTGAGCCAGCCCACTCCTGGTGTCTGAGGTGTTTAGAAAAGCAGCTGATGAAAACACTACCTACCCCTTCTGAAGGTGGCTGCTGCACTCACATGCAGCTGTTCTTTCTTATGTATAAATTTAAGTGGTAAGGACTGAAATTTTTGCTGGCACATCGTGAAAGTGGCACTAAAGACAGAAGATAGATTCCCAAAGCTATGTGAGCCAAGAATGATTTCACCTTTTCCAGCCTCAAGAACACTGTTTGAGGAACACAGCAGCTGATCTGATGACTACTGAGAGCTTTTTTGCTTCTAAGATGCAAGAGGTCTCTTCCTGCTCAAATATTCTTTTCCCCTCTAAAAGTTGTTTGGTTTTTGTTTGTTTTTTTTTTTTTTTCATACCCCACTGTTATTAATTTACACCTTGCCAGGATTTGTAAGACTGATTTTATTGCTGTTGTTGTGGGAACAGAATTCTCAGCCATATGGCATGACATCTTCATTTCTGCATGACAGGAGACAGGATCCATTTTACAGTTTTGCAGTGCTGCAAAAAAAAAAAAAAAAAAAAGCCTTCATGAAGGATTTTCTTAGGGAAACTCCATATTAAAATAGAGAAATATATATATATATAGTGAACAAATTCTTTCCCAAGGGAGTAACTTGGACTGGAAATGCTTAAAAGAATATTTTGGTCTTCTGCATAAATCCAAAACTTGCCCATCACAGTAATACATTTTTAATTTGGCTGAACTTTGGTTTGTTTGTTTTTTAAATCTTGTCACTTGGTGGGTTTTTTGGGGTTGTTTCTTGGTTGGTTGTGTTGTGTTGGTATTTTTCCAACTGTAGAAATAACAGGAGAGAGGCCAGAACCCCTGACCCAGGACAGGGAAGTGCCACAAATTTTCATGTGCATACTGATGGTCTGTGTCCAGTATTTCCGACCTAGCAGGGCTGGTGTCTCATAATCTATCTTGGTTTTGAACATATGAAGAGTCTTGTCTTGGTCTAAAAAGAAATAATACCACCCATACTAAGATGATTGTTTCACTGTGAAAGTTGCCCTGAAGATGAAGCCCCAATAGCAGAAGGATTTCTACCCTCTGATTTGAATTAGATGCATCAATCTTGCACCTTCTCTGAGAAAATGAACTGACTTGTTAACAATACAGCTTAAGGGTGTTTTCTAATGAGAATTTAAACTGATATGCTATCAACCAATGCCATCTATTCTGGGCTGTGCAGGAGGGTGTCCCTCCTGATGTTTTGCATGGATGTGTATTTTGGACTGAGACAATCCTTCTCATGGAAAGTATCAGGTTGGCTTTATTGGGCCTGACAAAATAACAGCACAAGAGGCTGATTAGTACTTAAAGGTTGGGTGGAGAAGGGAGGGGAGTGCTCACCATTGCACTGTGCATGGAGGAGCAGAGGTGCCCACACACTGTCCCCAGCACCCTTGAGAAAAGCTGGTGAGAAGTGGGTGCTATTCTGCTCCCCATGTCAAGGGCAGGACCTTTGTGGCACAGCACTGAAGGATGACTTTTTAAGCTGAGTACCTTCCTTACAGGTGACAGCATCACAGAATTCTGGTGCCTGTTACCTCGGCAATTGAAGTACAGAGGGTGCAACTTGGAGATAGGAGCACTTTCATAAATTATTCCCAAAGTCAGGCCCTGATATTGAACCATACCTCTCTCTTCTGCTGCCTCCTACTCTACAAGTATATAACTAAAATGTTTACTTTTTTTTTTATTAAATGACAGGTTGTCTGGTTTTAAAAGTGTCTTAAGACATTTATTGTTCTAAATAGAGAACTTAATTTGACTTGATATATTACTATTTCTGTAGTTAAATTCCTTGCTAACTGCTGAATCACTTAAATAATGATATTTCCCTACAACTTATTTGTTAACCATCCTTTCATAAACTGAGGGAAAAGGTCATCACTTTGACACTTATGTTTGACATTTGTTAAGAGTTTAAAAATAAAATACAAACAAAACCCCACAACTAAACACAAAACCAGTGCCAACTGTTATGATAAGGAAACAGAATTATTAGGGCTTCCCACTTTTTTTCTCCTTTAAGTGTAGCAATTCTAACACAGTCATTAAAATAACTTGCATTAATGCAAATACCAGAAAGTAGATTTTCTACCTTGTGCTGCTGAATACCTAATGCTGTGGCTCAGTTGAGTGTGTTGACTGAAAGCCACCAAAAAACCTGAAGACTAATTTACAGTTCTCTTATTTGACAGGGCTTCATGCATTATTGCTGTTCTGTAATACATATACAGAGCATTTAAAGTTTAAAAAAAAGCAGTCTGCTTCTCAGCTATCAGATTTACTATCTGTCATGAAACTGAGAAGGATTCCAGACTAAAATCACTCAAGATGGAAAACTAGAAAAAATATGCAAGATTTATGAAAAAAACCCCCAAAACCTACTGCTTAATCGCATTTATATAAACTCAAACCACACAGAGAAAAAGCCAGGACACAGAAACTGACTATCAAAGCTTGCGCATGTTAATATTCAGAATGACATTTTCAGCATTTAGCAATGAGATGTGCCATCTTTGAAGCCCACAAAATTTGGAAGAACTCCATATTTTTTCTCATGTTACTGCAATATATTCCTTTTATTTATTATTGTCTCAGAGAAAGAATGTTACAATGTAGTGTTTGAAGCAGCATTTACTTGGCAGCAGAGGACAAAGGAGGCATACAAACACAGGCAGAAAAACAACTTTATACATAACCTCATATTCAGAACAAAAATAAAACCCACCAAATTCACTACTGATTTCTTTTTATACTTATGTTGGGAGTATTTTTAAAGATTCTTTGCCTAGAGAATGACGTAGCTTGATAAAAGCCAAGTACTTTGCAGAGAACAGAAAGTAAAGCTATTTCCAATACTACTTATGAAGATAGGTCTGAGGTAGAAAGGTGGTCGTGGTTTTCCTCTTCTGTAAAATGTGGGGTTTTTTCTTCTCAGAATAACTACATTACATTTTAATAGGAGCCAGCATCTTTTCTTCCCACCTTGATAGCTCTGCTCCATTTGCTCAAGACTAATACTTAGTTAGCATCTGAAAAGCTCTGTAGGAATGCCAAGTCTATGTCACCTTTGAGAGGTAAGCACTATCATCCCCATTTTACAGATGGGAAAACAGAGGCAGAGTGGTTAAATAACTTGCCAAAGGGTTCAGAAAGAACTGGCACTGGTGCCAACAGCAGAAGGTGGTCAGCACTGTGCCTGAATCACTCCTTGAGCAGCAGCAGTTCAGGAGTAAATACTGTGGGTGCAGGACAGTCTGGCTGGTAAAATTTCACAAAGCCATGAGAAATTCCTGACCTGCTCTTTTAATGTCCCCTAGCATTTTTTAAGTAGCAGTAGAAAATTTTACACCTCTTTCAATACCATTTTAAGATAAGGTTTTTTTTCCTTCAGTAATAATTAAGAACAACACAGCTTTGTTTCTCTTTACTATATAGGAAAGGTATTGCATGCAGTTTTACCAATTAAAGGTATGTCCTAGAATTAAAGCAAGTGTCCATGCAGCATTGTAAACTCTGTGAAGGCATTAAAAGCTCTTATGATAATTTTAAAACTAGAGATCAGATGATCAGTGACATACTTTCCCATAATTATCCTTATCAAAAGTAATAAAATAAATTATCTTAAAGATAAGGATGATCTGCAAGATTACAATGCCAAATGATAATACCTACGTGCACTGCAGTTCTGGAGAAAGTTCTGTTGGTAATAGTATTGGAAAGGGCTTTTTAATTGTCTCTTCATTTCCAAGAGGCAGACAAAAGAAAGGGATCTCACTAACTTAGTTCTTACTAAAACCAACTTAAGCTATCATCTAAGTCCTCTTTTTAGCTATCTCCCGATTCAAAGTAAAATAAAGCTTAAAAAATAATCCTCCAAATGGAGTGTTGTCTGGAAATAACAAAAAGGAAGTTAAAAATACCACTTAGGTACATGAGGATGCTAATTATGACTTGAAATGAGAGTTTACCTTGTTTAATTGAGTTAAAATATTGTATCTTGCTCCTAATGACAATTGTTGTTAACCAGTAACAATAATGCAGATTATGGGAACTTCATATGCCAATGCTGAAAACAATGCAAGGATATTCTGAAATCTGTGTGGTCATAGGGTTAGCATACAAATTATCAGTACAGAATATTACATGTGTGAGAATATAACTAAGGGTACTTTACAATGCAAAAGCAAAGAGCTGAAAGGAATGTATAAACATAACGTTTTGCTCCAAACTCCTTATGCAGTTCTCTTTACGATTATCAAAAGGAACGTATATAAAGCCCCTGCCCTTTTTCCCCTGGCTGTATATTTATACAAATCAGTGACAAATATTCCACTGCTCATTAATTTACAGTTGCATAGAAAGGGAAGAAGGAAAAAAAAAAGATACTATAAAAACAACATCCTCTTCTTTGGGTATTCAGTGTTGTACTGTTTCAAGCGGAACACGCGGTCGGAGCGCAAGGCGTGTCCCGGGGTCCCGTGTGGGTTTGTGATGAGGCGGAACGCGCGGCCAACAGATGCAGAACAGGGCTGTACTGCACGCCAGAAGCACTGGCTGACATCCCAAGGAACACCTCACATGGCCTGTCGCGATGAGAAACAGCATCAGTACCACGTGTCAGCAACATAGAAACTTCTACCTGCTCTGGGCTCAGTCAGCCCAGGACTGTGAGTCATCTTACAAAACCCCTGCCTTTGTACAAAAAAATGTACACGTATTGGCCTGAGACTTAGCAAATAACTGAGGCAAACAGTTAAAAGAAATCTTAAGGTTACAATACTGTTTAAAGTCCTTGTTGAAGTCATTGCCTATTCGGTGTGGACAGATTAATCTAAAGCCTAAGGTGCTGTGTGGCTCCTGATCCTCGTGCACCGGTGCCTACAGCTCCTGCAAGTGGAGCTGTGGGCACCAGGACATATGGACGTCTTTGCAAGAACCAGCTTTGATATTGCAAGCTGCTGCTGGCTTTAAACTAATTGGCCCAAATAAATGCAAGCTGGTTCCATCTGGATAGCAGCACAGACCTGCAGAACCATAATACCTGTGGCGCTGCCTGACCTAGTAGAAATTTTCTATTACTTATAATATTCTGGAATCTGGCTTTCCTGTTGTATCAGTTTAGAGCCCAAATAGACCCCTACAGAAAAATGTAGACAAAAACCACCCTAGCCCCTTTGTTCTACTGGAACTTTTCACTTGCTTTACTTTGTTTCCAATGCCTATGCAAGTATGTAAATATGTCTCATACCTGTGGTCTGCCAGCAAAACTTGCTGCAAATAGGAAAAAAAAAAAGGTTAGAAATTTACATAATTCTGCATCTTGACAATTTAAAAAACAAAGTTATTATCAGGAAAACACATACTACAGAAGAAAAAAAAAGAGTTATCTTTAATAGACTAAACATTTAACAAGAAATGTGTTGCAATGGTTTAATTCTTCATAAACTTAGTTTTAACAAATTTATAGCATTATAATGATATAGTTAATATGGATTGCCTAATTTGCACCATCTATAGCCATATCAGAATGCCTGAGTGATGTATTACAGTATCATCTGTTTAAAATGCTCTGCTCTGGACATCACTCAGATGCACAGACAAGACTTCTGCACAGTGCTGTACACCTGCCTACTTCTGAGGACCAATGACATAAATAAGGAAGGAAAAAGGGGCATTATATCCATGATCAGTGGATCTGAAGGACAAAACCAAAACAAAACAAAAAAAAACCCAAACCCCCCCCAAAAAAAAAAAAAAAAAAACAACCAAAAACACCACAATAAAAACCAAACCACAGAACAACAAAATCAACCACTGTAAGTATTGATGGCTATGCGCTATTATGAACTGCTTCATAAAGGATATTTGACATAAATAGAAAGATGAATTTCAAGATAAATTCCTATGAAAACAAATAAGCAAGACTACTATCTCTGTTAAACAGTCAAAATGGGATAAAATTTATGTGCATAAGGCTCAGATGCTAGTAACTGCTTGATAGAAGCTGTGGCCATGGCAGAAGAGACAAGTAAAGATGAGGTTGTGAAGGAAGATTTTTAATTTCTCGTTTGATTTTATTTTTTTTTTAATAATTGGACATGAGATGTTGCACATGGAGGTTGTTTTGATAAAATTGAGCTTGGATATAATAAAGAGTCTAAGGATATTATTCTTTAAGGTTAGGAATACTGTGATGTCTAGAGAGTCCGTGGAATTTACATCACAAGTCTTACAGAACAGATTTGACAATTGTCCAGCCAGGAAAACAGATCCCTCTCAAATGGCCACAGGAAAAGACAGTGGACTTGGATAGTCTGTCATGGTCTTCCTTAGCAAAACCCAGAGTCTAATGCCCTTTGTTGGGAAGGTCAGACTAATAATCCTCATTCCAGGCTTCTAAAACATTTAAGATATGAATCTGACAGTTAAAAAAAATTACTTCAGAGTAAAAGACGTTATAGATTGACTGAATGAGAGTAAACATAAGTAGTACCTACTAACCGGGGCAAGGTGGTTTAAGCTGACAATGGGGAAAAATCACATGAAATTTGGAACTGTGTCTCCTTTTAATCTTAAATGCTCAGATAGACAATATGAAGGGGTCATGGTTTTCACTTGCAGTATTCTCCTGTCTCATTCAAGGTGTTCATGGAATCAGAGAATTGTTTTCTGTTTCCCAGTTCTGGAGGACAGCCATCCTTACCAAGCTTCTCCTAACATAATGCAATTTGCTTTAAATTCATTTGGGCCAAATGACCCTGTAGCTGTATAGTCACATAGCAAGACAGTAATTTGCAAAACCAAGAACAAATGCTTGAGTTGGATTTTATACCTGATTATACACACACCCTTTGTATACACACACCCTTGAGGTGTGCTGAGCAACTCCACTAGCTGTTGACCTCAAATGAGATGCTCCTTAGAATCAAAACCTTAATTTTCAGAACAAGGGGCTCTGAATTGTTGAACTCATCAAAAATCAAAAAGGACAGCTAAAACAAGACCTTTTTTGCTAGTATCTAATTTGCTTTTTCAAAACATGCAAGGTGCATCTTCTGTGATGCAGCAATGCGTGTTCAAGAGATAAAAGGGGTGTTTTAACAGGGTTCATAGAGTTTATGAAATAGCATAGAGTTGAGTCTTGATGCTTCCAAAAGGACTGGAAATAAACAGCCACTCTCTGACTTCTGCCTTTTAAAACTGATCATTATTATTACATTTCATTTGAAACTTTCAACAGTTTTGTGAATATATCAAAGTTTTCACTACTGTTTTTCTAAGGCAAAAGAGCTGGAATATATATAAAGACATGTATATGTATAAATGTATTTTACAAAACCCACCATGATACATGAGACAGATTCTCACTTTTGCAAGGGCAGGGACACTGGAAGGAGGATCAGGGGAAATGTATGTCAGCTGATACAGGACATGCATAGGAACAAGTTGGTTTTCCTTTTGATCTCTCTTTAATAGACACTGAATAAGATATCAACTTCCAATGCATTTAAGCAGGGAAAGGTGTTATGTGCTGCATTCACAGATTTCCTCAGATCAATTTAATAACTAGCTCAGTAATTAGTCTAAGGACTAATTGTCTAAGAACTTTTTTTTCAAGCTTTACTACAAAAACTGCATTCAGAATCTGTATTCTGTATTCACTTAAGTTCTACAAAACAAAAGGTTTTCATCAGCAGCTAGTGAGATTCTAGATGTCTTTCCCCTTATTTGGGCACTGCTGAAAATTCCACATTGAGCTACAGGCTTTTCTTATAGTGAATTGCTTCCACTTAAAAATATTTATTTAACTTTAAAAGTATTGTCTATTGAGGAATTTTAAGGTACAGGATTATATAGCTTGCATATCTACACAAGAAATCTCCTCGGAGATATTTATTTTCCTAGTCAATACCACAAGAATGATTTTTATTTTTTTTTTCTAAAGACCACATCAAATTCAATATGATTCTCAGAGACATATTTTGTTAAACTTACAGCAGCAAGCTGGAAATGTGTTGTTGATTTGCTCCATAACATCTGTTAGATCTGTGTTGGTATCATGAGGTGGAACTAACAAGTCATCTGCAGATATGACAAAAAAAAAATAATTTTTGTAACAGAAGGAGAAAAAAATAAAAGGACAACAACATTCTAAAAGACATTCTTAGCCAACATTCCAGTTAATTACTCCTTTATATTTCAAGGGAAAACAGTACCTGAAACCTTTGTAATGTGCAGGAACTATCATCGATAATTGCCAGCCTTGGGAGAGGACATGAAAGTTACATTATTGATTTGCAGTCAAACTCATTTCTCTTTCATTAAAACTTAACCATTTCATCCAGGATTTAACTAGAAGTTGCCAGCAAGGAACAGTATATAAACATTTACAGTTAAAATAAATAAAATGACAAGATGAGGGAATTAAACTCAGTAGCTACTCTATTAAAATTCTGTTCCAATTGCAGATGATTTGTCATGTAACTTTCAGAGTGAATACACCGTTTTTTCTCTGAAAAAAATCCCAACATTTATCTTTTAGATAGTTTCTATTCAATATGTACCAGCCATTTCAGTAGTGCTAAAATCCCCCTTGCCATCTCTTTGAAAAATGATGCTTAAAATTAGTTAAGAGAATGGTTAGGGAACATAACTGGCTGTGTTGTTGGTAGTTTTATTGGACAGCATCTTTCATACTGCATGAAATCAGACTCAAGTCCCATGTTTTTCCAGATAAAGGAAAAACATATGTTAATGCTGAATGAAAATGAGAATAATTTTCCTGTTTTCTACAGAAACAAAATAATATTTAATCTGTAACACAAGGCTTAAAAACAGAAACAGGAGGAATTTATACATAAGATAATTTGAGAAAAATATTTTCTCTTTTCCCCTACTTTTGTCCATGCAATGGTCTGCAGTTATTTCTGCTAACTCACGGTGAAATTAATGAGTTCTGATACCAGAGAATTTAAAATAATCTTTCAAGAGAGAAAGAAATCCCTTTATGTGGAGAGCCTGTACCCATAAATATTGAATTACTCCTGAAGATGTGAACTTTTTGGGAGTGGGAACATCAAAATACCAGGATAAGCAGAGGTTACACAAGAATTTTTAAAGCAGACAGCAAGTGTAGATCATACGATTTGGACATTTGGTCCTGTATCTGACAGATTACTTGGGTCCATGTGTGTACTGTAGGACAAACAGCTCTTGGCCACTTCAGTCCAATGAAGTCTGGCTCCCCTTTCAGTGAGGATGGATTTGCCCAGTAAATTCACTTGGTAAGAATAGCTGGAACCAAGGAGTCTATTGACAAAAGTCTGTAATTCAGAGTCACGTGGATTCTTAGGATACCGCAGCTCTTCACAAGTGTGAGGGAGCAACACCTCCAGCTGCACTGAGCTGAAGCATCGCAAAGATCTGATTTACAAATCTGTCCAGAAGGTGCCAACAAACCTATCCAGTAGTCACCTATAGCCTCATGAGCACATTATCTGATCAGAACACCCACCTGTCTGATGGAACTGTGAGCTTGTGTCCTGCTCCAGTGGGAAGCCCAGGGCAGAGTGCTGGGGCGAAGCGCAGGGGGAGGCGCCATTGACCCGGGAGTCTGACTCGGGCTGCATCAAAGACAAGAAGACACAAGTTTAGGTTACTTGTATCCACATAATGTAACTGTAGGCTAGTATGCAGCCATCTTGTTCCTTTCTTTTTTATGTGCTCTTTCTTGTTTGTCCTCCAAACTATTGAAAATTGGCTTAGGTCTATACAAGTGATGAAGGGTAAAAAAAAAAACCAAACCACGAGCTTGTTAAAAGAAAATCTAGACTTAAGAACAGCTCTTACAAGACTCCAGCTGATGGACTTGCTAAAAACAGCATTCTGTTGCATCACAAAACACAATGTAATATGTAATATACACAGTATGCCAAGGTTCCCAGTCCAGCTCTGCAGAAAGACTACACAGTGGGATCATTTGGGTTGTATTTATCTGCATGGGTATATACACATCTACACACGTATGCACACACAAACAGGACATTCAGCTAGGGGCCCATAAAAAGCTTTACAAGGATGACTAAGCATGCTTAGAAACAGCTGTTCAATCACAAACAGATTTGTAGAACTCCAGAATCAAACGAAGACTCATGACAGAATCAAAACAACTTCATTAAATCTAAAAAGTGGTAGCCAGCCATCACTCCTGCTGATGCTGCTTCTCAGCCTTGTGGAACACACCAAATTTGCAGGAACTTGTACAACATAGACTCTTGAAAATGATGAGAAATAACTTATACACTTTGAAAAGAAGCTTTTCTGGACTCTTAAATTCACTTGAAGAATCACTGAAATTGATATTACATTTAGCTGTAGCCATGTGTATTTGAGATTACATTTAAGTATACATGGAATGTATATGTAATATGCATACATATATACACACATATATGGACAGAAAATAAGAAAAGGCCATAGCAGCTCAGAAATATTGGAAGGGACTTTATTTAGGCATTTTCCCCTTCTTTTCCTTCCTTTATTATTTTAAAAATTACTTCAAGGAAGATACTGGTAATACAATATTTGAGCTCCAGAAGTGATTGTTCTGAAAAAAAAAACATAAATAAGTGAAATAATATTGACATCTGAGGTAGATTTAACTGAAATTGTTGATGCTATCACTTATCCTTTTATCTTTTTGATTGCAAATCATGAGATTACTTCTGAACATCTTAAGGAGCAGGTTATTTAAGTAAATATATCAAAAGCAGATGCTGAAGTAATACAAAAGATCATTGCTTTTAAGGTCTTTTTAAAACTGAGCAAGTACCTAGAACAGCTGTGAGACTTGATGCAGAGTTAGAATACAGAATGGCTGTTAATTTGTGCACAAGTTTGCACTTCACGGCCTTAATTGAAATACTCAATTTCTTGAGATAGCTTCCAACCTAACAAAAACAATCTTCAGTAAAACTCCTCTAAATCTTATCTCTTTCAGCATGACAATACTAAAGGCCAGCTTTGACTAAAAGAAGAAATCACGAAATTTTAGTCTGTATAGGAGACAAAGAAAATTGGAAATGTTTTCAAGCCAGACAAGGATTTCACTGTCAAGACACTTCTATGAACGGTGAATTACTATCAGGTAGTTCAGTAATTTGATGCTCAGTGCCAGGCTTCAATCCAGCTAAAGAGTTGAAGTAAAATGAGTGTGGTGATTTTAAACCAGAGAAGCCTGGAATAACTTAACCCAGGCAATTCTGTATTGCCAGGAACCACTGTCTGAAATGTTAAGAGCTGTAATGGCAAAGAGAGGAAGCAAATTCTCCACAGGTGAAGAGTCCCTTCAATACAGAACAACAAAACTAACTCCAGCAGTGGAGTGACTGCTTGCCCACCCCACAAACAGATGAACAGAGAGAATGTGAATCATCCAAAATGCAAACTTGCACCTGAAGTAAATCTCTGCCTCTGGCCCTGTTCAAGCAGCAACTATGAATAAATTGTGCACAGATTAATGAGGGTGAAGATCTGTGCTGGACATACAAATCTGTAGCACAGCCACATAGGCTCAATCAAGGATAGGGAGGCACTGCAAAGTCAGCAGCTCATGCTGATAGACAGAAACTAAATGCCTACAAACTCAGGTGATGAGTTAGTCAAGGTATCACTTAGTAGCCCTATTGCAAGTGATAAAAGAGCACTGCAGAGCACAAGGATTATCAGTGGATAAACTGAGAGAAAACAAAACATACTTTGGAAAACCTTAATTGTAAGGAAAATCTTACATTGATGTACCATATGTTGCTGCAGCAGTCAGAATGAAATATTGCAGCTGGATTTAAAAACAGGTCAAAACCTACAACACCATCATCTTCCAATCAGACGCCAATGCCTGATTACTTCATTTTCCTTTAAATATACTGACAAATGATGCACTGCATAGTTCCAGTGATTGCAATAAAAAGAAAAGCCTAAACAAATCAAACTCTTCTTCCAAATTAAGGACAATATTGTTAAGCAGCTGAAGAGTGGGGTTTGGAGCAGAAAGTGAAGGTTTGTGGTAGTGATATAATTGCCTTAGTAAAATCACCAGATACTGTGTCATGGTTTGACCCGGAAGTGAAGTTTTGGGAAGTTATGGTCAACAGTAGTAAGAGCACTGGACATGGAAGGAAGATGGTCACCATGGCAGATTTCTCTTTCAGCAGCTGCCGTGTGTGACATGGAAGCACAGAAGTTCTACTGTGTTTCCGGGGAAGCCTATGGTGAAAGAAAGAGGCTCCTCTCTCCTGATAGACTGGGGGGTGCTTGTGTGAAAAGAGAGTATTGGATTGAGTATTAATAGGTTATAGGGGATTTGAATGGTAGAGGACTGAGGGGAAGAAGAAGAGTGTTTCGAAAGTGTTCTATTAGGGATTGTTGTGTGTGTAGTTTTTTTCCCTTCCCTTTTGTGTCTGTGTAAATTAATAAAGTGTTGTCTTTTCCCTCCATTCCCAAGTTAGAGCCTGCTTTGTTCTGTTCCTGGGTCACATCTCACAATGACCATTTTAGAGAATACACCTTTCATAAGAGGCACTAGCACTGTGCCAGAGTCAATCCATAACATACTGGAAAATGTTAAATGCAAACCAGTTGAGGATACAGATATACTGGCATGTATTTACATGATTTAACAATTTTATTGTTGGAGAATTTGAGAAAAATAGCAGTAGAAAATCACATTCTATTTGACTCCAATTATATAACACCTACAAAATAAGAGCTCTTCCATCCTAACTCCCTTCAGGCATCATGAAGTTAATGTATTCTTATTCAAAACAACTCAACAGATAGCCCTTAAGACAGAAACTAAAAAACAAATAGCTCTAGATTATTATTATACAGCTGCTGCTGCTTGAAAGAAATAAAAGCAGGGATACTGAGTATGCCTCTATAGGGATAAGGGAGAGGTTTCCAACTCCAGTCTCAGGGAGTTTTCAAACTTCTTTTAGGTAAAAACAAGCAAGGACATGAAAGGACAAATAAGTCCTTCTCCAGAAAACAATAAAATTATGGTTTTGTTTCTGTATTACAGCAGTTTTTAAAGCATGTCAAAGGAGATATTAATTTCAACCAGTTCTAATCTACAGGCCTTATTTCACTATGCCTCCTGCTGGTGTTTTTCCCAGAGAAGAGCCTGAAGTGCTCTGTGGCTTAATGGACAGCTAAGACATACCTGCTCTTTCCTTAACTTCTGCTCCTTTGGTAAAAACCAAACAAAACCTCAGTGTCCCCAGTCTGAATCACCAGAAACCTCAAATATGCCAATTTTACTACCACATTCATTACAGATGTTTCTTCTTCCTCCAGAATTTTTCTCCCGGCTATAAAAGAAACAAACTCTCCTGTGCTTTTCTGATAAAGCTCTTCTGCTTTCAGCTGGAGAGAGAGTTGCAGCCCCTATTTACTCTCTGTCTGATCATACAGCTGTTGACAGATGATTTTAGCTCCCACTAACTTCAATATCACATCCAATATGAAGCCTCTATTCAGCAGCTCAGAGAAAACAGAGAAAAATCCAAACAGACTTTAAATGCCCTTCATAATAGGTCTCACTTTGACTTTGCAAACGCAGTATCTATAAAGGCTGAAGAAAGAAAAATGAGAATGAATACTTGGTTTTTTCTCTGTCTGATTAACATGTTGGTATCAAAGCTGTCACATGCCAGCTCTGTTTCACCTTCCTCTTTGGCACCCTAATCAATCAGACAGACAAAAATGACAACATTCTGTGACAGCTACCAATCCTTTGGGCTTGCTAAAGTAAAAATAGTATGGTAACCTCAGAATTGTGACCTGAAGTAGACAAATGTGCAGTGAGGATGCATGCATATTTCTGCTGAAGGTGCTCTCTAAAGAATGTCCTAGAATGCTCTCATCTAGATTAAGCAGTTACTACATGAAAGTTTCCAAATTTCATTAACTCTCTACCCCCATATCTTTGTGTAGACAGACTCACTCCAATCTTTTGGAGAAAAAAAGAGAAGTTCCAGTATTTTATACTCAGTGTATAAAACATCAGTCAGGAGGCTAGGGGAGAAGAGGAATGGGGAGAGTTGCTGTTGATAGAATAGACAAACAGAGATGGCATAAAATGCCAGCCATGGCAAAGATATTGCTGTAAGACAGTTGTGTCCTTTAATACTAGTAATTTTATTGTGGTTATATATTTTGAGATTGAGACTTATGAGTATCTTTCTTGCAAATCATCCATCTCATTAATAAGAAAAGGAATTCTTTTCATCCCCTAAAAATAACTGGGACAGCCAGTAAAAGCAAAGGAAACAAATAAGTATAAGTAGGCCTCCAATAAAGTCCTTCCCCAAGCAGTGAAAGAGATAAAGGCTGTCCTAAAAGGTAGTGGCCAAGCTGTCAGAACACAAACATGCTGAAAAGTGGTCATTTTTTTCAGAAAGGGGGCAGTAATAGAAATCAGTGTTGCTTCATAATTCTATCAATGTCAAAATAAATTTCAAAGAACATTACTAAAATTTAAATTATTTATAATTTTGGAATCCCCATCAGGGGAGTAGCTTTGACATTCTGGAAATAGCTTGTAAAACATCTGGTGAATTAAGTAACGGTATGTATAGAAAGGCACATTGAAAAGCCACAGATAGGTTATAAAACAAATAATGCAGATCTTCTCATACACTTGACTCTGTATGAGCCACTTTATTAAATGACAGAGTAGAAACAAAGACCTTAGGAAATAACACTCAGAACAATCAGAAGCATGGCATGACTCCCACAGAGAGTCCACAATGCGGACAGAAAGCAAAAGAGCAACAGTATACAGTAAATGAGTTGTAAACAGTCAGAAATTTTGAAAAATGTCACCTCTATTCTGCTTTACCCTATCTGAACCCAAAAGCTGCAGAATGCCTAGAAAATTCCAAAGACAGAAATGATAAGAATTACTGTCCCTTCTCCCACCCATTTTATCAGAACAAAAATGTATACCCTAAAGGTGTTACTAAGAATGGTGTAAGGATTCCAAAAAGATTACAAAATTGTGAGATCATCCTCAGCTACATTAGGGAAAGGGAAAAAAGGGTTTTAAGGGGTGAACAAGTTTCTGCTCCAAGCACTAAGCTGCAAGGGACCATGGGTTTGGCAGAACTTCTCTGTTCTATTCAACTGTTTCTTTGCAGATTTTAAACCCTTCTCTGAAAGACCAAGTATTGGCCACATATCCCAAAATCATTACTTTATAAAATATTATTAACAATGCACCGGTGTCATGGATTGACTCTGGCACAGTGCCAGTGCCCCCATGAAAGGTGTATGGTTACTATCTTCCCTATGAAATATTACAGCTACTAAAATACTGATTAAAATGCTAGAATAACAGTAGCAACAAAAAAATTTACTCTGCTAAAGGGGTAGGGAAATAATTGGAACAGATGCATCTAAATCCTATTGAGCCAAACCTGTCTAGAAAATTGACAAAGTCAGCCAGTGAAACAAACAGCAAATACCTTAATCCCTGTAATGAGAGTATGATCTACAGCAGGAACTTGGACCATTTTAATACCTGGTTTATGTAGCCTGTTTCTTGGCTCAGTTAAATCCCCTACTACATCTGACTCATGGAAGGCAGGAAATACTTGCCTTACTGTACTCTGACCCAAACATAATGATTAATTAGAAGAAAACATTCATACAAATTTATCTTCATTAGTCAAGCTTCCACACATGATATAGTACAAACTACCATCCCTAACAATACCTATGTTGCTCCCGTTATTATGGTATTATGGTGCATGATGCTTCTGTTATTTCTACAAGCCAGGTGTGCACATGCTGACTTCCAAAGCAATCGGTGTTCCTTCTGCCAACAAGAAAACCCTATAATCTCCAGCTACCAGCACTTGCTAAAAGTCTCTTACCTCCAGCATTTACTCGTGTGAAAGACCACTTTGCTGTAGTTTTCTGGTGATATGCCACTCAAGAGGAACTGGATTTTTAATTTAATTAGTTGCTCCTTTGTATTTCAGACATATCTTTGGCCATCTGTCTCTGGCATGCTAAGAGAGGCCTGAGTGACTAACTGTGATAACAAATAAACATATTATTTAAGGAAAGCATCTGGTAAAACTGAAGTCAAACATGGAATGGAATGTGGCTAGCATCATTACTTGGAGTAGGATCTATATTTTCTTCCCATGCTTTTTAATTAATGAAAAGCTATTGCTCTTGTTTGTGTTATTCTCAGTGTTTCCTAAGTTCCCATGATCACTCCAGCACTTGCAATCATTTTCTGCTCATTTGACATTAACCATGGGTTATACTAGAGGGTAACAAAAAACATCTTGTTAGAAATGACTGATTGCAGCAGACCAAGAGTACATGGTGAAAATACCTGCAGTAAAATGCCAATGCCTTTGCTCCACCAAGAAATCCATTGTGCAGAAACAATATGGGGCAAAGTGTACATGTACCTGCTCGAGTAGCTGCCGTAGCCTGTGGAGCTGAGACTCCAATTGTTTATTGTGATCTTCCAGTATTTGCATCCTTGCTTCCAGGCGACCTTTATGCTGCCTCAGGAGTTTAGCTTCAGCAATGAGCTCGGCATCTTCAGAAGCATGCTGAGGTGACACAACAGAGTCAGGAGGTGATGCAAGAGGGTTTATTCCTCTCCGAAGATGTTGCTCCTTTAGTTGCTCATATTCTATCTGCAGACTCCTGGGATATTGAAAAGTGGAGGAGAATCATGACTTGATCAAGTAAATGAATATAAAAGACTTCTCAAATCAAACAATGTTAGCATCTCCAACTAACAACTCAAAGAGCTCAAACAAAGACAAGGTGTTGGCTTGTGTTTTATGCGGGATTGAAAAAAAAGGCAGTGAAGTAAAAGTGAAACTAATTTATTTCTTCTCAGACACCTCCCTCTTCTAACAGAGCCAGCCTATGCACAATATATATTGACTTGATTGTGGATTGTTGTTTGGGTTTTTTTTTTTTTTGCTAAAATCATAACTTCTAGGTCTTTCTTATCTTCAACATAGTACATGCATGGCTCAAACAACAACAAAATGAAAATTCAGACACCAGTATAATGATTATGAGACCTTTGCTCTTCCTCAAGGTCAGCAATGATACGCTCCAACTCTCCCCGCTCTTCCTTCTCCACCGACTTGAGTATCTGAGCAGGACTCTGTGGCTGACTCACAGGTGACTCTCCTCCCAGCGTCTGACAATACTGCTGGATAAGGGCATGCTCATCCTCTCTGAAACAATAAAACAACACAGATAAAGAGAGAGCAGTAAAACATTTATTATGTGAGCAAACATCTCTATCAAGCTGAGGGATTTTGTTTGTTTATGGAAAAAGACTAAGCGAGACAAAATTAAGCCTGAAAAACATACTGAAAGGAAACCATATAAACAAACAATGCACAGGGAAAAAAAAAAGATTAATTTGCAGTAAAGGATCAATTTAGTTTAATCTATGCATAAAGAACAAATGTTGCTAGTGGCTTGAAAAGAATGAGTGAAAACAAGAATCAGCAATCAAAGTTGACTGATTTGAAATGCCTTACGTAAAACAAGCATCTTCTAGATACATTTTCCAACAATATTTAACATTTTTGAAATTTTTAGGAGTTAATCTTGGTTTGCTCAACTTAGCTGATAAGATTAGAGAACAAAAAGTCCCATTAAAGTTAGAGAAAAAAAGTTCCATTTTTCTCCCCCTATTTTGATATACACATACAAGACCTTGAAATTCTGCATTGGTAGTAGGTTTCCTTCTTAGAGATTCAGGGACAGAAATAAACTATAACACTGTCCTCCTCCTGCCTCACATGAAATTACCTTCTGGTAAGGAGTTACAGAAGTCCTGACACTCAATGATGCTTTAATACCCAAGTGAATTTGGTTTTGTATAGATGTGCCCTACTTTCCAAGTTGCTGGCTTTTCTCCATAAATAAAGTCAGATGGATAGAAAGTGAAAGATACCACATCCTAAAACCAGTTTATTTGCTTGGTTACTCAAGAAATATTTATCTTGGTTACTCAAGAATCAACAACAGAAAATCATATACTATTCATTTTTAAGAGAGAAGTTGCTGCAGCAGTAAAAGTGATGAAGAAAACCCTCCTTAAATTATTTCCTTTAATTGACTACAAACCAGATACTGCACACCTTATGATATCATGAAGTATTGGTACAAACTTTACCCTAAGGATCTCCTCCTGTTAAAGCATGGTCAGAACAGTGTGACACACCCATGGGCAGTATATACACACATATTCAGATATTATTTAGAAAAGAGACTTTTTCACATTAAAAATATTTTATGTGCTAACTTTTTCCCTCCAATTGTTGGAAAGTAGCAGCTGCAAATTCTGCTATCCACTGGTTATGGAATGAAAAGCATCCTCAAGGACTGCCTTTACAAACACATACAAAAAATCAGAAGCTCACTGTATGCAAAGTATTTATTTTCCAAATACAAGTGTAATGGAGATTTTCAGGAGGCTTTTAAAAAATTCCTCAGTCAATTTAACATCTTTCATCATAGAATTTCCAAATGTACTGTCTCATTTGAATGAATACTAAAACCAGTTATGTAGAAAAGTATACCCTGGAAGAAAAAGCTGTTATTTCTGTGGTGAGAAATAGTCTATAAATAAATGCATGTACAAGTGAAACTCATTAGGTGTCTTATGGGACATGCATATGGATTGGGGGGTACCTCAGAAATAAGTTCAAACTCTTGGGACAAAAGGAGAAAATGCTCATGACAGGAACAGATGAGAGTTGCATAAATACTGCTTGTGAAATGAAAAACCTTACTTTATCCTATTAAATTACTGTTAAATCAGCATACAAATTCTAATTGAAAAGCATCATCAGTATTAGAAACAAGACAAAATAGCCAAAGATTTAATAAATCGTGATTCCTGGTGTATCTCTCTTGAAAAAGTACTTCTATCATTTAGCAAAATGATTTGGTTCTTTGTAGTACTGCCTAAGACAAAATTTGTACTGAAGACTAATCTCATGGTAGAACAGCACCAAATTATTTCTTCCCAAGGATAACTATTCACTGTCTACCCAAAGCTATCATGTGGATTCCACTTTCCAACCCGTCTTTGAGACTTGAAAGTTTAGACTTGTGCAATCAAATAAATGTACATCAGTAACACTGTGTCTGCTGAAAAATATCCAAACAAGAAAAAATATAGCCTGTGACAGATCTGTCCACTGGATGAAAAACCTAATTATTGAGTTTTGCTTTTAAAAATCAGTAGAAAGTTTAAAGAAAAGAATGTACATTCACTTATTTCTTAGCTGTCTTGGCTGTTGTCACTACAGAAATGACAACATGGATCTCCCCTGCAAATGAATACATTTAATGAATTTTTCATTAAATACATATATAGAGAGAGTTAAATGTAATTGGGGCTGCATGTGCATTTAAGTCCTTAAAAAAATAGGGACATCCAATAGTGCTAGCTGAAAAAGAAACAGAAAGAAACAGATCAGTGTTCCTTTTCTGCCCATAATCTACAAAACAAAACAAAACAAAAAAGCCTTTAACTGCTTTATCTCCTTCACTACTTGAGTAATCTTAGGGAAATTCATAATCACTAGTGTTTTTCATTAATAGTTCATGTCTACTTAAAATTAAAACAAAGGCTAGTGCAGTTAATGGAGTTTGGATCCCGTCCCGAAGTGATAATTAAAACCTCATTGTACTTCCATACCCTTTAGTCCTTCTGACAAATATACCCTACCCCTTTTAATAAAATTTTTGCCAAAGTGATGTAACCCCTCTGTGGGCTTCAAACAGCCCTGCAAAACATGCAGAGTACCCAGTGACTGAAATGGCCACAGCGAGCCAAGAGTGATGGCAATTCAATGTCACACCTTGGGTGAGCACAGAAACAGAGTTAAAGCAGGCAGGTGAGAGAAACACAGCTTCATCATCCAGGCTTCAAAACACTGTTTGCATGTGAATTTAAGTGATACTGTCTGACTACACATACAGCCTTCTTTTGTGCAAGGGTGCTGATGATGTCAGGAAACGTTGACTTGAAGTAGTTTAGTCTGGTTATTTTCATTAGGCATCAAAAAGCTGCTGTCTATGTTTTGAAATGGTGAAATAGTTTATAAACAAAATTTAGGACACCTAAACTGGATCTTTTTAAAAATAAGGCTCTGTAAAGCTGGATTTATTATATTTATTGGAATTTGTTAGACCTGAGAATCTGTCAAGATTTTGCATTAGTTGAACTTCAATTTTTAATGAAACCTATAAAGGCTGTTAAAGAAGAGTTTACACAGTAAATGCTTACATACTGTATTGTGATCCAGTAGATGAGATCAACACAGCTAAATACATGAAATTTTATATTTTGGTCTCAAAGTTATTCAGTCTAGAAAAAGCTTCATTTCCCTTCTCTCCCACTGGTTCAGAGCCTCAGAAAGCCTACTGGAGAGGCTGTGAATATTGATTGCTCTTTTTTTAGGCATTACACATTGCAACTGACAGCATGCTTTTCTCACAGGCACTTGATAAAGGAAGTCTTCTGAAGCAAAACTGTATTTTCACCATGCTTTCTACCTTTGGTCTGTCTTGCAAAATTACTACTTTAGAAAAACACAACCTTGAACCTGCACCAATAAATCTCATAATTAGGATAGATTCATTAGTAGCACAGAAGTCCCAGGACAGGGCTTCAAATGACCTACAACATAAGGTCATTGTTCTACGCCAGGCAAATACTTTCAGCTTGAGAATCTGGGACATTGTTCTGTTGAAGTGGTAGGAGATAGTGATCAGTAATCAAAGTAAAAGCATCATGTAAAATTTAATTGCTCAATCTTTCTTGGTGGTTATTTTATTGAATACCCTGTGCACTTTGAGGAACAAGTAGAAGTACACAAAGTCCTCTGACAGCAGAGGCTGCAGTTCCTATTCTGCATTTCACCATAGTAAAAAGGAGCAAACAAGACATCCCAGTAGGTCAGACTTGAAAGAAGTACATCTCAGAGGAAAAGAACACCCCAACAAAGAGGCCTAGGGGAAACAGCCTTTGAAGGATCATATTTTCTTTGTGGACATATATTTTCAAGATGTCTATTCCAAAACGTGCATTGTGCATGGAGGAAGCAAGAGGCAAATAAAGCTGCATATAGCCTCTTTTTTAGTTTGACTATGTTGTAGAAAGAAAATATAGATTTCTTTACCATCACTTTTCATCAGTGTATTATTTTATCTCATTAAGAAAACTGCTAAATTTGATTAAAGATAGGAAGATGTGGCTATTTGTGAACTTACGCCATTGACAATTTTCATTTTTGCTGTAGATCTCATACTAAGCACCATGTGTTCTAGTACAAATAAAGTGTACCTCGACCTACTGATGCTATGAGACATACTAGAATAAGGACGCAAAAGGTACTCAAAAATACTTTATCTAATTTACTTGCTCTTCTCCTGATTTTACCATACAATTAAACTAATTTCTCCTTGTGACAGGGTACCTTTCAACCCCTTACATCATTCACAGTACTCAGTTACATAGTGAGGCTCCAGTTTGACTTACACCACATTAAGTAGCAGTGTCAGGTAAAAGTATCAATGATCTTCACTTTGAACCTGTTCCTACTTCTGAACCTTCTTCTGAGCGCAGAGTCCTCTGACAAGTAAAGTTTCAGATATGTTCCAACTCTGCCTTAAGATGAGTGTGAAATAGCATCAACAATGCTATGGATGTGAAGATATCTGCTCGTAAAGGCACAAACCAGAAAATAGCTATTAAGCATCTGCATTTATTCTGGAAGTATTTATACTATGCCCACTGCAATTCCCTTCAGCACGGGCTGGTTAGGATAGTTCATACGTTACAGGAATAGGAGAGTTACCCTCTTGTCCTATTCCTCTAACAATTTTTATTTTCATTCTAATACAGCATGATTTATCAAATTGTGAAGCACAGCTTCCTGTTAGGAACTATTTATCATTTCTTGTTGTGAAGACTGAATTTTTTCCTTATGTTCATCTTCATTTATGAATAGGTAAGTCTGCTTTAAAGACAGAGATGCTTTTGCATTAATTAAAGCCAAATAAAATCCGTCACAACATTCTAGCCTAAACATTTAGAACTGTCTAATGTCAGGAGAAGATGACATGAAAGGAAAACATTTCTATTCAGTATATTTCTACCAGAAAATTCATGCATGAGAGCATTAGAATGTTTTTAAAGAAGCTGGACATACTACAGTAGAGACTGTGCCTTTTTTTTGCTATCTACAACTATTTTTCTGATTAAGGAAAATGCATTTTTTAATGGACTTCACATATCTTTTGAAAAGGGGAGGGCTGGAAAGGCTTAGTCAGAGAGATAAAAGTCACAATGACATTCAAGAAAACAGGTTAGTTAAAACCCAAGAATTATCCTTGATGAGTGCTTTCTTAATCAAATGGTATATTGAAAAATGTTCCTGAAAATAAACTCATTATGTTTAACTTAGAGCAGAAGTTCTCTTATTCAAATGTAGATGACTTCTTACACATAATCTCTGAAGCATGAAGAATGTTAAAAGTATTGTGAACTTGATAAGACTAAAGAAGTAACTTTCAAAATCAAGTGCAACACTGCCTCTGTTCTATATTCACAGTAAACTGAAGAACTCTTCAGGACCAATAAAAATAAGATCATGAAGCAGAAATCCAATTATGAGAAGCAAAGAATTTGATTTCCAAATTAGTAATTATTTCCTGAATGTTTGAAATAATACTGTAAAAAAAAAAAAAAAAAAAAAAAAAAAAAAAGAGCAGTTTGGCTCAGAGCTCTACATCTGAACTGAAAAAAACATGTATTCACATTTCAAATTGCTCCTTTGAATTCTATCCATATAAGAATGGTTACACCATCCCCTCCATGAAGAAGCATGCTGCTTCATCCTTCATGCTTCATGAAGAAGCATGCTCTTCTTTCAAGCAAAGTATTTTAAATCTCAAATTCTTAGTACACTAATAGTGTATTACCTATCTATAGACAGATAGAATAATTTCATTATCAAATTTTAAACAGTAAATGAAAGTATTACTGAGACCAACAGTATTTTTAACTAATTTTTTTTTAAATGCCATTTAACATTTCTATGTTAAGTGGCATTTAAAAAAATAAGAATAGGTTTGAACTATAATCCTAAACTCCCAAAATTTCAGCAATTTCTGATCCAAACTGGGATACAAACTTCACAGCTTTGTAGTTCCCTGGAAAAACCTCTCCATCAAGAAGGGCTGTCAAGCACTGGAACAAGTAGCCCAGGGCAGTGCTTGAGGCACCATCACCGGAGGCATTTAAGGGAGGTAGATGTGGCACTTGGTAACATGGTTTAGTGGTGGGCTTGGACAGCTGGATTAATGATCGTAAAGGTCTTTTCCAACTTAAATGATTCTATGAATATAGTTTAAACTTTAAACCACAGGCTTTCAGAATTTTGAGTACTTCAGTACTTATGCCTTAATGAGAGCATGCACTGTCATCTGCAAATAAAACAGAAGGTGCCTTTGTGTACAAGGTTACTTTCTTGCCCATATTTTGTTTGTGTAACAGTCCCCTGACTGAGACCCAAATTCAGAGATCTCTCTCACTTGTTGGTACACAAGCTTTCCCTCTTGATTCTTTTTCTAAGGAAAAGGAATAAAGGGAAATTGCTTTAAAATCAACAGCTGATTTGCCAATAAAAATCAAGCATGCACCCTGCCTTTGGGATGGATGGTTGTTTTGTCTTTGTATATGAGTGGGCTCATTAATTTCCAAATACACAACTCAAGCATATGAGCATTTAGCTGCCTTCAAGTTTGCAGCTTTCCTGCCAAATGACAGTATGTTTGCTCTTCTTTTTTGTGGAAGGGAAATCAAAAGGGAATATTTTGGCTGCATTTCTCTCACTGGTGAGTGTGCCAATGACAGAAACACATTAAAACAGTTTGCATGAAAAAGTTTTATTTGGTATGTAAATAGAGTTAATTAATCAGGAAAGAGGAAACATTTAAAGGGTTTCTTTCAAGCATGTATTCTTGTGAAGAAGCATGTTCTTCTTTTAAGCAAAGTATTTTAAATCTCAAATTGTTAGTACACTAATAGTGTATTACCTATCTATAGATAGAATAATTTCATTATTAAAATTTAAAACAGTAAATGAAAGTATTACTGAGACCAACAGTATTTTTTAACTAAAGCTGAACAAGAACAATTTCAGTTTTCCCCTTTAAAAATGCTGATGGTATTTGCTAATAACTTAGAAGAGGCAGAGTCCTACAATGCTGATTTAATTAACTGAACTGATGATAAAGTGAGGTTAAAACATTTGTTTCTACATTTAAAAAAAATTATTAAATCAATCAGCAATTCAAGGGGTTCTATGTTTTCCAAGCATAGAATCAATACATTTTAATTAGTTTTACAGTAAAGGTGGCACAATTTCAAAAAAAGAAAAAAAGTGAAAATTGGTAAAATGGAGGACTATGTTTACTACACAGGACAATTCCAGGTACAAACAGATGGATCAGCAGCCAGAAAACTGAAATATAAACAAGAAGCAGCAACACTGTTCTCGCTCAGAAGAATCTTCAAAGTACAAATGAATTTTATTTTAATAAGAAAGTTGTCTAGGGTCTAGCAAAAGCCTAGAAAAGGATTCTTTTCTATTATACTATGATAAAAGCAGAACAGGAATACAAAGTAGAATGCACAGAGCTGTGGCCTTTTATGAGTCACATGAAATACCCTCACTTTTGAAGCAGAATGGTTGACAAACAAAGAGTTCCCACACACTGTCAAGTGAACACCACCAATTTCTACAATTGGTGCTTGGAATAATTAAATTATGGAGGCATCCTTGGGATCATACTTATTAGCTGCTCTCACTGGGACTAAGTCCTGTGTTAGAACTGCTGAAGACTTTAGCATGAACCTATAACCAAAGTTCCTGAGAGGCACAGTGAGTCTGAGTTACTTACACGCTTCCTGTGGTGGAGCTGCTGTCCATGAGGAAGGAGCCATTGGTCCTTTCCATCTGTGCAAGCCTGAAAGGCAGGGAAAGACCACAACTTTCAGACAACATGCTGCACAATTTAAACAGTGGCAGTGGGAAAATCAATTCCACTTAGAAACAACTCAGATATGGCAATCTTTGTATACATGATTAGGAATAAACTTCTAGATTTTGTGATGAAAACCTATAATCCAGAGGACTTTCATGAGAAGCTTGTGCTATGATTAATTAATTCTACTTGCCAAACAACAACAAAAAAGTGTATTTTCTCCCTCTATCATAATTATCATTAGCAACACCACAACTCGTATGGCAAAATTAGTTAAAGAGATGTTTTCACAGATGGTTTTCTTTTTGAATTTTCTAAAGCTGAACTAACAAAAGAGGATGAATCCTTTTTAAATATAGCACATGCAATATCTGAAATGATGCTCAGCAAATAACACCACACTGTGGACAGACAAGTCCTGTAAAACACCACAAAAAGCAGCATAATTACAGGGAATCATTGCCTACAGTTCCACATTTTAGAAGCAATTAATCTAAAAAGACCAGATTATCAGACTGTATATAAAAAGTCACACAGTTCTTTAAAATCAAAGCAGAATTTTTCTATCTATTCAGGTTTCCAGGAAATACGTACCTTATGTACATAAGAGATGTACATAAAAATTTAGGAACACTTAATGCTCTACACTATATTCAACTGCACCAAACAAGGCTATTTCCTTTACTATAAAGATATCTTAATTTCACATATATTTTTGCAAGTGCATTATGCATTACTATAGACATCTTCAAACTTCCTTTTGAAGGGAGTGTGCAAGGCCCTAAAGAACAGGGAAATCTGGTGACTTCTTTTAGAATGGAGCAAGTTTGCCCTTCTCTACATTTGTTACTATTTCTGTGGTTGAAGAAGAAGAATAAATGAAGGCACACACTGGATGTCAACTTGATTGTCTATTTAATCTTGGCTGGGGTGGGACATTGTGCTCCCCCATCTATCCTGAATGGAAGAGAATCTCTGAAGTGACTCAGGACAAATCAGACCATCTCTGCTCTAGGACATCTCAAACAAATCTAGTTCACAGTGAGCAACATGCTTACAAGTCACCTTTATAAAGCTGCTAAGCTCAGCATCTTTAAATCTTTTGATGAAATGTAATTTTAGAAATTAATCTTCACAGTCCTTTTATCACATAGGGAAGAAGTACAACCCCCATTACTTTTAAGAGAGAAGGGCCTGCCCTGAGTCCCTTAGTGAGTGACAGATATTCCAACTCACAAATGCAGATTACACCGTTATCGTCACATTTATGATCTCCATCATTAATGAGGATTTGTTGGGATACTATATGGAACCAGCAGATGGCCCTAATCAGGGAGCACAGAGACACAGGGCTTTAAAAAAGACTACCTTAAAAGCCTTTAAGGTAGGATAAAAACTGAAAGCTGAGGAAGGAAATTAGAAGCAACTCAGAGGGAATTTCTCCCTGTTTAACAGGACAGGGAGATGGTATCTGATTCCAGGCAGGGGATTTTTGTAAACAGAAAAGTGGGAGTTGAATGTTCTCCAACCAGTGACAGTGAAGGCTTTAAGCCCTAATATACTGTTTCTGCTAGGCAATGAAGCCCTGATAATATTTCTTTAAAGATGCTTAGCTGAAAACACCAGGACAATAAAAAAGATTTACTATTTTATATGCCACGTATACATAACAGATTCAACTAAAAAGGACACAAAAATTATATGAAAGACACTGAATTATGTATTTTTTTCTAGATTTTATTACTAGAAGAAAAACAATCCTGAGTAGTTTTAGACAGATTACCTATGAGGCAATTAGTAGCAAGTTTTCGATTTTGCTAAGCAATGTCAGTACATAACAGGTACAGATTTAGTTTGTAACCTAAATGGTAATTCAGAACCGTGCAGTCCACCTTCAGCTAATCTCACCCTAAGCAGAACTGGTAAGAGGTGAGGGGGAGGAGAGGGAAAACAGCTATTGCACCCAAGATCTCTATTGATCCTTAATGAGAGTCCAGATTTTGAGCTTTATCTGGGCACAAAAAGCTGCAGTATTGTGGCATCACAGGCTGAAAAGACACAGGCAGACTGAAAATTCTTTCATCTCTCTAGAGAAATTTGTCAGGTTCAGGGGTTTTAATTGATTACAGCATGGCCAAAGTTATAGATTCAAAGAAATGTTAATGATGAATTAATACAAATGGCATGTTTCAAATAACTGAAAAGCTCTGTAATGACTTTGTATGTCATTGTGCTATACTACTAATGAAGCATGAAAATAATTGCTGTCGGGCAACAAAAAAAAAATAGGCTGACTGTGGATAGCCCTTCAGCTTTATTTCCTGGCCTATTTTCTCTTGTTGCAAAGATCAGTGCAGCATATCCTAGGCATTTAAAAAAACTGGTCTGAAGAATTTTAAGGTGCCCATAAATAAGACTGCTATTAATTTAAACATGCACTCTGAATTTTTATTCAAAGAAATGAAAAAGTTAAAATTGTTTTTCAGTTGTGGAGATCAGATACAAGAATAAAACCACCCAAAGAAAAACCTAGTCAGTTCCCATAGTACTTATTTTTGAGATGGTGTCTCTGGTTAATGTTTCACCATCATCAGGCCCTTAACTCAAGGTGAGAGGCAGTGGCCTCGAGTGGTGCCAGGGGAGGTTTAGGTTAGCTATTACAGAAAGTTTCTTCTGTGAAAAGCGGGTCTGGGTGTTGGAATAGGCTGCCCAAGGAAGAGTTGAAACCACCTTAGCTGGAAATGTTCAAAAGGCACATGGGGGTGGCACTTGAGGACATGGCTTAGTTTGATGATTTTAGAGGTCTTTTCCTGCCTTAATGATTCTGTGATCACCAGCTCTGAATGTACAGAAGAGAGTTAACAAAACACAGAGACATTGAGATGGACTTGGCATAACAGACATTTTATCACAACAGGACTAGGGTGACCCCACAAAAGCCACAACATAAAACATCCGTAATTACAAGCTATGCTGCTAAAAGCCAACAGTAATGCAGAGTGTCAGCCTATCACAGAAGAAAACAAAACCCTGCATGTAATATCCTACTGGGAAAAGTTATATATATAGAATAAGTTCAGTTTATTTCAAAGGTTAAAAATTAAAAAAGAAACCATTAATGGCACTTCTTAGAAATAATGCCATTTTGCAACAGCTTCCATTCTGTATGAGAGATGATAGATTTAACACATGTATTTTACATTTAATATGATCATAATAAGAACCTAATAATTTAAGAACATTTGACTCACTTCTAAGTACAGAGAAAGATATCTTTTTAAAAAATAATATCCAACCAGTAGTGTGTATTTAAAACTGCAGGAATCAACAACAAAATGCAACGGACTGGTGAGAAACCATGTCTCTCTTACCTAGTAGCATACTGTTCTATCCTGGAGTGTGTGTCGTCATGAAACAGCTGTGGAGACTGAGAAGGACTAGTTTAAAAATAATAATAAAAAAATTAGTGGTGTCTAAAGCAATTAATGATATAGACAACATTATTTTTAAATCAGGTTAGACTGATGAAAAATAAATACATGCACTATATTCCCAAGGGTGTTATTGCTTTGGGTCAGCTGTGCCCTATAGTTTAGGGACATCAGATTAGCTGCAACTGAGCTAAAACAACTGGCAAATGAAGCTTTCCAGATAAAGGGGTTCTGCATACTCACTCATATTGCTCTGGCCACATACTGATGAGAGTGATAGGACTGTAAGGAAGATACAAAAAGAGAGAGAGAGAAAAAGAATGAAACTATGAAACAAAAACTTCAGTACCATTTACGCAAGAGAAAGCTGGAGAAACACAAAATACTTTAAACAGCAACCCACCCTGAACAAGTAACAATTGATGTAGAAGAGAGAAGCAACAAATACTGCCACTTGCCATGGAGAGACAGAAGACTGACCTACATACTTAATTTTGGTACATAAAAATCAATTTAAAGAAAAATCCAAATCAGTGTTGTTGATTGAACTGCACTTCATAAACCATAATCAATTCATTTAAATTTTTCTCAAGTACTGGAACTTTCATTTTAAACAACAAAATGTATTAAAAAAAGCAGGGTGCACAAACCCCACCAATAAACCTCCCCCATAAGTCAGAGTTATCAATGCTCCTTTTCCTTACACATAAAAATAATGAGGTAAATACATATTGTATTACATTCTCACCTAACTATAAGAGATTTTTTCTTTTATTTTCTTTTTTTTTTTTTTTCTTATTAGAAGGAATGTATTACTGAGCTTTGCCACCTGCAGGGCAGAGAACCAATACCAAGAGTTTTCTCAGCATGGTGCTGACAATTTATCTCTATATTTCCCACATGACTGGACCAACAGCATTTTATCCTGATCTGTGATTATAGTTTTATCATTCCAATTTCTGGCAGCATTGGCAAACTTTCACCACATTAAAGCAGCTTTGCTTTCCTGTGTTGGTGGCAGCTGAAGACTGCCTGGTAGGTAACATTTGAATGTGCATTACTTCCTTAGAAGCAAGGCTATCAATCAGGCAGTTTTCAGATTACTTCCTTCTGTCTCTAAAACTGCTAATGAGAAGGTTTTGTTTACTTATTGCAAATGAAAGGCACAGCCCTACAGTCATGAAAGCCCTCAGACCCTGGGCACTGACCCTGAGCTGCTGCATGAATGCAGAGTGTCTCTGCTGAAACCTAGCACGGGCTGTTGCTAAGTGGTGCTGTGTTCAGGCAGAGCAGCAGTGCCACAGACTCCAGGATGTGAGGGACAGTCAAGCCACGAAACTAATTCTAGCACCCTGTCAACACATCTTAATTTTTGCTCTTGTAAGAGTGTCTTTTGCTGACAACTGCCAAGTGAGTAAATAAAGTGGAGCACTTCTGTCAGTGCCATAAATAATACCATGGAGACACTGAGAGTGCTCTCTCTGATTAGGCCACCAATATTTCTGAAGCCTGTAGGACCCTAATTAACTCAGAAATTTCTAATTCCAGGAATTTTCACATATTCAAATAAGCAATGCAGTTCCAAAAACCTAGTCTCCTCAAAAGCATTCTCTGTAAAACAGCTATTCAGCCCTCGCCAAAATCACCTGCTTTGTTCATTACCATGGACATTGTAAAGTCCATGGCTTTATAATATAATGCTGATAAAAATCTAAGCATAAAATATGTTTGGAAATGATAGAGAAGATCTGCAAATAATGTGAAACAATACAGAATAATATAGCACAAGGCTCTGCAATTGTTGTTGGCTATCTTTTGAGTTTCAGCTTTTTGCTTCTGATGGAACAGGCCAGTGACTCCAGAAGCCACTGCTCTATAAAACAAGCTTACGTCTCCAGGTTGTCACCCTCCAATACTGTCTGCACAGGCAAGTAGCCAAGTCGGGGATGCTTTGCAAAATACTTCTTTGACCGGAATTTATTCTTCAGCACCTTTGTGAAGTCCCGTACATCTTCCCCAGATGTTGTCTAAAAAAAAAAAAAATTCAACATTGCTAAATAGTACTGATTTAATGTCAATAATGTCAATATTATTGATTAATACTGCTGGTACTGTCCTGAAAAAGAATACAAACAAAAATTTCAGTTATGCTAAAATTGCCTTTTTAGTGTCCTGAGATACGGTACAAGAATAATAATAATAATAATAATGCACCTAAAAATTGTCTTCTACTGGAAAATAATAGCAAGGCTTCAAATTCCCAGCAATAAATACATCTAGCAATTACTTTATAAATTAGAGAAAATTTGACACAGGTTCAAGTCTTAAGCTAAATATTTATATCCAGTCTTAAAAACCACAAAAAATTAATTTCTGAGAAAAAATTAAAAAGGGAAAAAATCAATTGATAAGATATAGCCCTTACTGCCGCCCATTCTAGACCTATGATGGAAAACTTTACCCCAAGATGGGAATGGTATGTCCTAAACCATTCTCTGCTGCAATAGCCAAGATTTTCATAAGCATTTTCTCCAGTAACCAAATCTCTTCCTATAGGATTCTGCCACTACCTGTAATATTCCAGAGTTAAAAAATTGCACAGATGAAGTGGTGGCCAGTCTACAAGTACTGTTCAAAAGCACAGGCAGGCCTGATAAGAACAATTAGTGCCTGAAGTAACAGAGTGATTCAGTGGTCTCCTTACTACCACAGAGTAAGATTAGGACATAGATTACCCACAAGATTCTACAAGTTTAAGTTTACAAGTTACAATCAACATATTCCATCACTCCCAGCAGCTTTTTTACTGGTCCTGACTGATGCAGCCTCTACCAAAACTGGTAAGTGCTTAGCCCCAATTCCTCTCTGCTCCCTCCCTGCCCACCACCCTATCCTGAGAACAAAATTAAAATTTATTCAACTGCTTTTAAAAATCCCTTTAACTGGTGATAATCACAGAAATAATGGCAGCACTGCTTTGGTAATACTATTCAGCTAACTTCTGCTACAAAAGCAGGGATACATACAGGCGTAAAATACAAGGCAAAAATGGCAATAAAGAGATCTGCAGGAAGAAACAATAGTATACAGTCTGCCTCAAAAGTGTATGTGCTCAGAGTGGGCTGAGTATTTCAACAGAACATCCCCTTCCAGCCTGTACTATTGAGCATTTTCTCTTGCAACTGCAGTAAAGAAAACATGGCCATTCACCTCCAGAATTACCTGAAGATTTGCAACAGCTTTTAGAAACGTCCAGTTCAGCCTCTCTAACAAACTACAAATTGCATTCCTGTACCTGCTTTGGGAGAAGCCTGTCAGCATCAAAGGCTACCAAAGCCGATGGATAACCATGTGGAAAATAGACAGGAAGACTTCAGTTTTGTCATCTTTTTCCCAAAGTACTACCAAGAGGCCTGGAGGCAAGTCAGGCAAACTATTCTCTGCTGTCAAAACCTAAAAATATTTCCGTATTCTATATATTTTCTATATATTTTAACATATGTATAATATATGCAGTAACAGGCTCTGTAATGCATTTCAGATGAGCAATAAAAATAGTAAAACAAACTGATGTTGGTAGGAGGTTCTCATATGTGGCTTTAAAAAGTAGACAACAGAGTAAATTTGTGACCAAGGGCTGTTTGAAACCCTGAATTTTAATAAAAGTGAATCCAGGGAGGGTTCACAAAATCATTCTCAAAAAGCATCTCTCCAACCACTGCACCATCCAAAGAAGGAACATGAGGTCATGCAAAGGGCTGCTTACTCTCATGCAACAGGAACTCCGACAGATGGAACTCTGCCCCAAGGCCAACGAATGAAAATTTTAATATCTATACATTGTAGAAATAAATGTCTACTGAGCTGCCAAAATTTTTCCTCTGGTGTGGTCTTTATTTGATATGACAACCTGATTCTCAGAAAGAGGACTAATATGACTTTGTACTGAGGGAGCACTGCAAATACTAAGCAGTGAAATTTGAGCAGATTTGAAAGAACTATTTTAATTTACATGCAATTAAGGTGCAACTCTGAAAAATGTCCTTTTTTTTTTTTTTTTCTTTTGGGCATATAACCACAAAATCCAATCCAATTCAAAACTGTGCCAAGGGAGATGTACTATAATGTTTTCCTTTAAAAAAAGAATAGCCAGGAATCGTTGTGTAGAATCTATCTTCTAAATTAAAACTAGCAGGTACCTTGTGCACTTGCTTACATCATGATATCTTGGCTATTTCCACCCAAATCAATAGTACAAATAGCACCATTGCTACAGAACTACTTCAAAAGCAAAGAAAAAATACTTTCCTTCACTGAAAATTCAGTCCAAAGACCATGCCTTCAAACTGAATCTAAAATCTCAGTTCTTAGAGCAAGAAAAGTTCAGGAAGAAACATTTAATATCCATGGCTGCCATACACAACTAAAAATCCATCATAACAATTGAGAAACTGCCATCAATGCTCTTCAATACACCAGCCAGGCACAAAGAGAGTTATAAGCAACAAACTTAACTGATATAATTACGTGTAATCCAATAAAAAATTAAGAAACCAGAAAAGCAGTGGGAAAAAAATTTAGCATGGTGAAATATGTTTTCCATACATATCTTAAAAACCCCGTTGATGTATGCTTTCAGTATATTGGAAATAGAACAAGTATTCATTGGTAAAAAAGTAATATCAAGATTGTAATAAACTAATTGTAGAGCTCTAAATTACATAACATATAATATAAAAATTTACAATAAATATGTTAGACATGAATAAATAATATAGAATACTTATAATACATATATATTTAATTTTATTTATTTCTTAGTATTCTCTTTTTCAAATTCTCTTATTCCTTTCACTGCATCTAGCTATGTAAAAGGTCTAGTCTACACCTAAATCATCATTCTCTTAATTACATTTATTATAGCTAACACAAAACCAATTAGCTGTTTTAATACACACAGAGAAACTGATTCCCAGAAGAGATGTGAACCTCCCTAATGTATGCTGTCATTAAGCCCAGCCACATTAATATAACACAAGTGCCACTGCTGAGAGAATTTCCAATTCAAAAAAATCTAAAAATAAACTGTGGAGGTAGTTATGTAGGACTACTCCCAAACTAGATGCTGGGAAAAATCTAAGAATATTTTTACACATCCATGTAAAATTCTACATCTTTTCAGACAAAGATTATGTAAAGGTGAAAAATAAACTAGAATAACTTTGCATTTCTACTACTTAAGAGAGAATTATATTTTCAGATGCTTCTCACACCGATCTCTAAATCCTGGATGAAAGAAAATAAAAGACATAACTGAAGATATTATAATGATTTTCTTTCCCCCAGCATCAAGAAAACTAAATTGCAAGCTAGGGCAAATGCAAAATGGCATTACAGATTAGAATGCAGTAGCTACATACAACTCTGAGGAGTAAATGGTCCTAATCTGAAATTATGAAGCAATTCTTACCTAAAGCAAATATCACAAAAGTCATTACAATGGAGAACATATTCCTTAACCCATTCTCCAAATTATTTTAAATTTGATAAGAACTTACTGTGCTTCTGAGAAATCCCTTTATAGCCTGCACTGAACCATTCACCTGAAGACAATTAAATGGCCTTCCATCCATCTGTGACTAAGCTCCAGTTCTAAATGTCAGCTCAAGTAATGGAGGCTTTTTTTTTTTTTTACCTATTTATTGCTAGTATTCTTGATAAAAATGTATTAATATGCATTAGCAGTAAGCAAGTGAAGCTAGATTTTATTAATGCAGTTTGAAGAGTACATGCATTTGTACTCTGGTTTTCAACACTGGCCAAGAAAGCAACATTTTAACATCAACAGCCTTTGAATTTAGTTGAAAAGGCAGAGCGGATGCACCCTTCCTCTTCAAGCCATTTGTACTGTAATATAATGGATTCTAAAGAACAATTCAGTGGCCTTTGGTGCTTTTATTTTATTTCACAGACCCAGGTCTGTGTTATTTTTCAGGCATTATTCCGTTTAAACATATAAGCTATTCTACTAACTGTAAAAAATTTTGCAATTCTTGACTACTGCATTGCATTTAATGAGTTCAATATGTAGAGAGGTTTAGCAACAAATTAGTATACCAACCACAGCACATTATTACAAATAGTAAGAACAAATAATACAGGATTCTTTTCATGAAATCATTTCTGTATTCCAGACCTAGACCGGATAAGGCTAGTTAAAATAGTTTGCATGTGGGTACTGATTATGGAAGTCTAATAGGCATCTAGGTCTGTTCATATAATGGGTCATTTCTTTTTACAGAAATGGAGGTAGCAGAGTGCACTTACATCAGGACCCAAATAAAATTCCAGCTCTCATATTACACTTCCAAGTTAACCAGGGTCACTGCTGGACCTCCAATTTTATGCATCACCTGAATTATATGTCATTTCTTTTCTTCTGCTCTACTTAAAACTTTCCCAAGTTCCTTCCTTTCCCCCTTTTTACACTGGCCTTCCTTCCTTCACTCTAATCAAGAATGTCATTTTACTCCCCTTATTATCCCATAGTGGAGTCACCTCCTTCCTCCTGTATTTCATGGAAAGAAGGGACTTTTGCCTTATGTTACCTTATTTTACACCTAATATTACTTTAAAACCACATTTTTTTCTGCAGCAGTAACAGAAATTGTCATTATAATGTAAGCCATCCCTATTTCCAGGGACAGACAGGATTCCAGTCATTTCCAGAACATATTTTTCAGTTTGTCAGCCTTCACTTGTAAATGAGATGGCTCACAGTTACACAATGTGGACTTGTTTAACAGAGCTGAAAATTCATCTTGGATATCAAATCTGCTGCTTCAGACAAAACCTGAAATTCATCAGAATTATACCATCATGTTCTAGGGAAAGTACAATACCCCATACCAGATGTAATTTGTATTTGACTAACGCAACAGGAAGGATATCTTATCCTGCAGACCAACAGCATTATCTGTTTCAACCCTCCTTACACCTCAATTTCTGAATTTCCTGCATATTATAGGCAATAAAAAAGAATATTTCTGTTCCACTAAAGATGAGATTTATAAAGGAAAAAAAAAAAAGTGAATTTTTAATGTCTAAACATAGACCTCCAAATCCTGAGGTTAGAATAGTCATGTAATAAAATATAATAAACATTAAAACCGGCTGAAAAAACAACAAATCTACTTTAAAAATGTTCTTCAGAGTATTCCCTGGCATGCAGATTTATCAATAAAATATTAACATTTGATTATAGAATTAATTAAAATACATTGACATCACTCATTTTTTCCTGACCATAATGAAGTAAAACCATTACATTACAGAATTTGAATTTCATTACAGAAGACAAGCCAGACAAAAAAAAAGAGAGGGAAAACACAGGTATTAAGTCCAATAACTACAGCAAGAAAGTCAAACAACTCAATGACTTTTTGCCACTAGAAGAACCCAAAGAATTTTGTAACACTATTGAAAATTGGCTCTGTTGAATCAGCTCCAGTTACATTCTGGTCTGAATTTTTCTGAGCATGCAGAACTTTCACCACTGTTGTACAGAGCACATATGAATTAGCCTATTAATTTATTTCTGAGGTAAAATTCTTGACTGTAAACAGCTATCTGATAAAAAAAGTGTGAAGTGCTACTTGCATGTAGCAGCCCAGGCACTCCTTCAGTTAAGAATGACTCCTAGGAACCTCCTTAAAAAATTGTGTTTGAAACATCATTAGGAAAATAGTGTTACATTAGTGTTATAAAATTAATTTTTGTCAGGTACTGCTGGTAAACATCTCACACCACTTCTGGTTAGAAATTATCAATTTTGCTTTGTTTTTCTTTTCCAGCTGCACATTGGCTTTTGTATATCCCAGTAAATAGCAATTACACAACAGAATGAAACACAGTCTATTTCTAGCCACATTTTCATGAAGCAAGGAAATTCTGGACCCAAAAACACAGCCCCCTAAAAATATTAATGTGCATTACTAGAATATGAAATATTCTTTGCCATTGGTACAGCAACAGTTAAGCAAGTCCTTTTTCTCTGACATGTTCTTACCCTTATCATGTATGTATGTTAATATACAAGAACAGCAGTTGCATTTAATATTCAAGCTTTGTTTTACCAATCAGAAGCGAGGTTTAAGCTCTCTCAGAGGTGGATACTGCTGCCCATTTCTATAGAATCCAAACACTCCCTACATAAAGTCAGCAAAACCCGAAAAGTTCCTGATGCCTTCCAAAGAGAAAGGTAGGAAGACAAGCAGCAGTAAACATATGAGAAAGAAATCCTGGCTAGGCAACAAAGATGATGAAAAAATATTTAGCCCTCAAATCTGGGTTGTTATTCATTAGAAACACTGAGCAGACTGGTACTCACAGGTATACAATACTCCACCATTGGATAATGCAATTTATGGCCCTTTGCCGTGCGGCCAGAAAAGAAACAGCTCTGACAGACATCATAGTTGAAATGTTTTAAGCTCCGGTACCTGTGGGGACATTAAACAAAGTGATTAGAGGTTTACTTCTAATTAAGCCTCACAAAGCAAATTACTCTCTGAAATCGGTCACCTGCTGTTCCGCAGCAGCTACACAAGGACACAGTGAGTTTGCTGGGATTAGCTGAGCAAGAACTTTGAAGTGTGTGAGTGTGCACAACCAAAGCACGGCCAACACTCACCACGGCTGCAGGCCCAGGGACAGCAGTGCCACTGCAGCAGCTGCAGGGGACACAGGAAACCTGCAGCCCTCTTAGTCCACAGAACCTTCCTACACTACAAACCTCACTGAGTATTTAAAAGTTCCTGTCTCCATATCAATATAGAGAGCCATTGTCAATCACCTGCTGTCCAAGCAGCTTTGATACTGAAAGCCCTACAAGCATCAGCTTCATTGATGGACTGGGAAGAATTTATAATTTAAAAGTTTTTACTGACTTTAAACTACATTGCTTAGTTTTTCTTTTCCTGTTTGTCATGGATTGACACTGGCACAGTGCCAGTGCCCCCATGAAAGGTACTATTAATTTGTTATCTCAAAAAAACTTATATAAAGCAGATTGGTTTATTTCAGTTTTTATACTCAACAGTTAAATTAAAAGTTTGTAAATAATTTTGAAGCTCAGAAACTCGACACACATTTCAGAAAATTAAATTCGCAAGAATTCATTAATTGTAAGAATAATTTAAAATTCAGTTAAAAATATACAGTGATTTGTTTACTTTTAGTTTAGATTTTTAAGAGAGTGTATGTATAAATAGGCTAACAAACTTCTACAGTATCCCTTGTACTAAATGTAATCACCAGGAACATGATTTATTGATTTATTTACTTAGACTAAATCAACAGTTCCGTTCCAGATTGCACCCACTGTTTCCATGCTATGGTTGTTCTGACTGGATGAGGTTATATCATTTGTATGAAACTAAAATGAGCTAACTGAACCAAACTGAATAGCTATTGAATAGTTAAAGTTTAAATTAAATTGCTTCCTGAGAGCAGTTTTCAGTACCCATCCACATTTTTCCCCTGTTGAGTTTTATGTTTTGTTTTGCAAGAGAATATGTCTATAAATGTAAAAGTTCACTTTAAAAGATGCTGATCCAACTTGTTTATAATCTCTTCTCAGAGCCAGTGCATTAAATGGCTACATTTACCTTCTGCTAAGATGCTAGATGCTTTTCCTGTTGCAGATCTCTAGCTTCATTGTAGAAATTATTTAAAATGACCCATTCTAAATGGGTCTTTGTCCTCTTTTCTGTCTCTCTGCCCTCCTACACATAGTACAACTTAGACAATTATAACATAGCTGAGCCAGAGCTTTGTCACCCTATGCTTCCTCAAACAATAACAAAGACAGGAACACAGAAAATTTAATCTCCTCTTAACACAGGCAACAAAGTTTGATCAGATTATTACTTTTGCAAATACTCACATACCTACATTTATAATGAAAACAAAAAAGAGAGTTGCTAGCTCAATCCCATAAGATTGACTAAAGCCAGCATTCCTGAAACTACACAAGATGAATCTGACCTCAGGATTCATATAATTATCCTCTAAAATAACAGAAAGTTGGAGAACAGAAAGCACGATGAACAAAAATTCCTCATCCGCCTAAATAACTAAAGAAAAATCTTAGACGCACTTACATGATTCACTGCTTTATATTTTCCTAGAGAATACATTAGACTCCATGACCACACTAGAGGAAAAAGCCAGTTATGCTTACCTCTAGCCTCTACTGCGCATTTTGGGGATGGGAGTTGCATCACTTTATACACTGCAGCAATCCATTTACAAATGCATGTTAGTCATAGCAGTACTTACTAAGGGTACCAACTACAGTTTAGGAGAATAACATGGAGAATATTCCCCATGTAACATTTTCTTTTAGAATTCATGCCCTCTAGGGACATATACAGGGACTTTGCAAGTCTCATCACAGCAAGGTATCAGTGTTTAAGGAAGGAAAGATTGATGTTGAAGGGTATTTTATACTGCCTGGCATAAGTTAATTTCCCAAGCCTTATGAAGGAGAGCAGACAGACAGTCCATGTTTTTTCTTACAGATCACATCCTTTTATCTTGTGCTTACAGAACACAGGGGGTGCATTCATACTTCATTTGCTATTTCTTGGATCCACCAATCCAAAACCATCTGATGACAACCCACCCTGTGCCTCTGTCAGCCACAGGACCACTGGGTATCTAACCATGGCACTGCATGAGCCAGAGCTGCACTGGCTCAGGCCACACTGTGGCCTCACCATGGGTGACAGATCCCATCTTAAACAAGGAAAACAGTGGAAAAAGAGACAGGAAAAACTTCATTTGTTGCAAGTCTTAAAAATGTGGATATTTTCAGAGAAATGTTGCACCTCTAACACTTCTCCTCTTACCTAAATCCAACAATTGGACACTCCTTACAGATGTTGCACTTGGCCTGATGTTTTGCTGTTTCTGCAGCTGCCACACGGTGTAGAACTGGTAACCACACCATAGACTGTGGTTCTAACCGCATCCAATCTATGAATTGCTTTACAGTTATTTCTGGCTTATTGTTGTTCTGTGGAGAGAAAAAACCCACATCCAAATTAAAAAAAAAAAAAACCAACCAAAAAAACAACATCAAAACAAAACAATAGACACCCATAAGCAGATTTTCCTTAGAATTCTATGGAAAAAAGACCCCAAAAACCTGACTGAATTCTTTCCATGACCGTTTATTCCAAAACCATTTACAGGCTATAAGAAATAACCTCAATGAAAATGAATATAAAGAAAACAAGTTAAGTCAGTAAGCCTTTAGAAGACTAAACAGCTGTGATAGAGTGGACAGATGGTAAGAAACATGGAGGACATAGTACAGAAGTAACAGACTGTAAAGAAAAGCTGTCTTTCAACTGAAAGGACTTGAAAAGTAAGTGAGCATACTCTGCAGTTCAGACATACTGAAGACATGGTTATCTTCTGAGCTAAGATTGATGACAAAATGCTATAAGTCAGTAGTGTTTGCATGTGTGTACTGATTGCCCCAAGACACGTCAATTTTTTGTGTTCTAAGCCCAGAGTGTTCTTTCTAGTTAGCCCATTAAACATAACACATACACACAATAAACAAACAAACAGGCAAAGAACAAGAAAGGAATCTGCCATTTATAGCCAGTCACAGCAAGAATATATCACAGCTAATGTATTAACATGATTGTTTTAAGAAGCAAGCAAACACACTTCCACATTTTCTTTAAGTTATAACCACCAGAGGAGCCTAGCTACAAAGGTATTGTATTCATCAACTTTGTCAGCAATAACAAAAGAGCTCAATATTTCTGAGCTCAATATTGTTCTGAAGCAATAAAATAAAGCTTTAAATGAAAGTTATTCTTAAATGGTAACACAAGATGGAAAGCTTCTTAACCTATTCATGGTCCGAGTTTCTTCATCACCAAAAAAATACATTTTCACTGGGCTGAGATAACTGACATGCAGCTGCACATTTTCTCTATGTTCTCCTAACCAGGGATTGAACTTGAACTACTCCTGTGAGATGAGGGATTGCAACCTCATTATCACTATAATTGTAATAATACATCAAATATTTAAATACTGTCTTGCTGGTACCCCCCACCCATAATTGAATAGCATGGGAGATGGGGTAGATCCTTGAGGGACATAAAGGTCATTCTTCTGTCATACACAAAGTCTGTGAATAATAAATGAAATTTATTTCAGTATGACTTAACCACTCAAAGCCAGTGACAGATAAGTCAAGCACCATCCCTTATTGTCTGAAGCAGCAATGTTAAAACATCAGGGGAAACTTTACATGGTTAATTGGTCAAACTAAGTTCCGTAAGTATCTATAAAACTATTCATGACCTGGACAAACACTCTTCCAATCCTAATTGCCTGAGTCCAGAAATGAATCTGATCATTCTGGAAAAAAGCCAGCACAACTGCATTTTTCAAAGAACAAAATGTAGAAAAATGTAGACAAAAATGCAGAAATATCTGTGAAAGAATGGCAAAAGAAAATCCTCTGAAAGTTCACTAAAATCTTTAATGTTTGTCCATGCTCTATTCAATAAAATCAGAAATATCCAAGTCAGTAATTTTATATAAGCCATTATATAAAGGTGTATTTTTAATCCATATATAGTTTCTGACAATGCTCAAATCAGCTGCTTTCATATAAATAAGGCACTGAAGCAATATGGCTATCACTAGCAAACATTTGGAGCCTTAGGCATCCTTGAAAAAGTCAGTTAGTTGTGTTCCATTACAACATTCTGTTTTTAATTCTCATCTTCTTTAAACAGACAGACACTCCTTGCAGCCTCATTAACCCCCTGCATGTAGTGTGGAGCTTCACAGCAGGCTGCAAGAGCTTTATTCCATGTTCTGATCTGCTGCCTAAAGGCTTGCAATATAAAAAAGACTGTGCTTGAAGTTTCATGCAATTGCAAAGTCTTTTGTCAGTAACATAATGCTAAATAATTTCCTCATGCACAAGGTCAAAAGTTACTATCAACATAATTTTCTTGTTCTGTTGAGATCATACCTTATTCCAGCTGGAAAAAGCATATTGTTCTCACAGTATCAGGTTGCTTTGAACAATGCAAAGCAGGACAATTGGCTGCTACAAATTTTTTCAACAGCTTTTAGAGCCACAAACACTGTCAGAATCATGAAGATTTATATATTCTTTTGGCTAAACAAAGTCTGTTTGAACCTCTCCTAAACCATAAACCATCTTTCCCAGCTGCATTTTCACACGAATTTCCCATACTTATTTGCAGGAGCATATTCATTTCTGTTCAAAACACAGCAGATGTTTTTTATACTCCTCTCTTCTTTTTACATCAGCACGTATAAGTGAATCTGTAAACTTAAGAGAGAGTTTGGTTTTATTTTGTTCTTCACATTAAGGTCTTTATCTTACCTGCTGGAAGCAACTGCGCACACTGGGTTCAATGTTACTGCCACCAAAGGCTGCCACTTCCCCAAGCTGTCGCGGGATCTGGATAGCATCGTGAAGCAGAAGGCCCAGCTGCCTCTGGTCACACATTTCTGTAGGGCCTGCCACCTCCTTGAAGAGGTCTGCAACATCAATAAAAGACACCATCTCATTCCATTTCCATGTACACCTCCTTTCATTCAGTAATGCTGCAGCTCGAGCTTTTAATTTCTGTACTATTGTCATTGTCATTATTACAAATAGTCACTGTCCCATTTACAAGAGTTTGTCTTCATCTAATCTTGATTCATAACCATTCAAATGAGAAAAATAAGGCCAAATAAATGAAGCTAAATGGCTTCTTATGGCACATAGTGGACAAGAAGGTAATTTGAGAAAGCACAGCTTCACCAGCAAAAATTCCTGCCTGACATACCTAATGACCCTCCAAGATAGAGTGACTACATTATTGGACAGGAGCATGACTATAGATGTCGCCACTCTGGACTTCTATATGGCTTTTGACACAGTCCCCCACAACATCCTTGACTCTAAATTCGAGAGATGGGTTCCATTGGTGGACTGTTAGGTGGATAAGGAATTGGTTGGATGTGGCCAACAACAGGGTAGTGACCAACAGCTCAGAGTCCCGATGGACAACAATGAGTGAAGAGTGATGTCCCTGAAGGGCCCGTACTGGGACAAGTGTTATTTAATATTTTCATTAATAAAACAGATGAAGGGATCAAGTGCACCCTCAGCAGGTTTGCAAGTGACACTAAGCCAAGTGGTGTGGCTGACATACCTGGAGAATGGGATGCCATCCACACCTGGACAACCTGGGAACCTCATGGGGTTCAACAAGGCCAAGTGCAAGGTGCTGCACCTGGGTCAGGGCAACCCCAGTATCAGTTCAGCCTGGGGGACAAAGGGACTGAGGGCAGCCCTGTGGAGAAGGACTTGGAGGTGCTGGTAGATGAAAAGCTGGACAGCCCAGAAACCAACCATATCCTGGGCTGCATCAGAAGCAGTACGGCCAGCAGATTGAGGGGAGTGATTCTGCACACTCTGCTCTTGTGAGACCCCATGTAGAGTCCAGTTCTAGGGTCCCCAGCACAGGAAAGACATGGAGCTGTTAGAGCAGATCCAGAAAAAAGGCTAAAGAACTCATCATAGGAGAGATGTTCCATCACTGTGAAGAAAGGCTGAGAGAGTTAGGATTCTTAAATCTCAAGACTCCAGGGAGACCTTATTGTGGCCTTTCGGTACTCAAAGGGGCCTTATAAGAAAGCTGGGAACACCGCTTTTAACAGGGCCTGTTGCAATAGGACAAACAGTAATAGTTCTAAAACTAAAAAGGTAGATTTAGATTAGTTATTAAGAATCAAATTTTTTACAATGAGGGTACCAAAACAGTAGAACAAGTTGCCCAGAGAGGTGGTAGATGTTCTATCCCTGGAAACATTCAAAGCCAGATTGGACATGGCTCTGAGCAATCCGATCCAGCTGAAGATGACCCTGCTCATTGCAAGGTAGTTGGTCTAGATAACCTTTTAAAGCCCCTTCCAAACCAAATTATTCTATGACCCCATGAAGAATGAAATAATATTTCAGATATCTACATCTTATGTTAAAAAACTATGTCATGCTTCAGTTGGTTGGGGACAGAAGTACAATTACTCTGAACTGAGACTGAAAGTTACCACAAGTCACAACTGGCCATGTGGAATAGCTTAAAGCAAGAACAGCAGCCAGAAAGACAACCTGAGTTAAACAATAATCACATTTTCTTCCTGGATAACCATGTCTGCTTCCATGTACTTTTCCTCCACTGATTCCATTTTCCTAAGGCAGGTGTCAAGCCCTGCAGTGTAAACGGATGAACCAGGATGACTGCAACAACAGAAAAAATTGATGCTGAAAGGGATCAAGAAAATTTTTCCAGATACGAGCACTGGGAAGGAAGATAGTGTTTGTACCTACACTCACAGTAAAGCACTGAGTTAAAAGGCCTGTCAGCAGTACAGTTGTTATTTCTCATGTGCTTTCTTAGCATGTTTCTTTGATGGGACAATTTTAATTGTTAAAATGCTCAGCTAAAAATGTTAATGCTTCTGCCAACAATTTTGATTTATGAACTCTGTAGCTGTGTACATTAGCACTCAGTCAAGAGATTAATCTTTCCTGAAAACATCTTAAATGCTGAGTTTATCTAAGAAATATTTTTTAGTTCTGTGATTTGTACAAATTACAGAAGAAGCAGAATGAAATTATTACGTTCATTCCAGCCGGTTTTTACCATGTCCTTTTGCACTCAATGGCTGGCTTGGATTAAAGCCCCAAGTAATCTTAAAAGAAAAAGAATCCATCTATATTATGCCCTTCCTTTTTCATGTTTCCCATCAGAACAACCACCAATAAATTAGAATAAATGTAATTTGAAAATTCAGTCTGACTGCACTTCTGACCAAGAAAAAGACAACCTTTGTTCAGAAACACTCATGAGTAACTCTTATTACACGGTCTAAATCATTTTGCCCTTCATTTGGAGCAATTGGCAAGCTTTGTCAGTGTGCTTCAGACAGTCTGGGCACAGATTTTTCTTCTCAAAGGAGGTAGAAGCAGAAGAAAGGATCTTCACCAAAAAAAAATCCAGACGACTGAACTTTCAGATTTTATTGTATTTTTCTCACCCTTTTTTGCCTAGTCAAACAGCAGCTACAGCATCTTCCCATTCAGTGTTGCCAAAAAAAAAAACCAAGACAGACAAAATTAGGGGACAGAATCAGTGCTGCCCAGCTGCAGGCTCCTCTTGGCAATCCCAGATCCTGGCTATCTTCTTCCACTGAGGATGGAACAGTTTTTCAATTTCTAAGAGTCAGTTTTAAAAAAACTGATAGTATATTAAAAGGAAAAAAAAGAAAAAAATTGTCTTATTCTTTCAGTTTGCACCAGTCTGCAGTGAAAACAGACCATTAAAGAAGAATAATTCATTAGCTGCTGGAGCTGGGAGGCAGTCATTTCCTAAGCCCTAAAACTACAGTTGACTGTGGAGCTGGTAAATAGAGGAAAAATATGTGACAGGAGATGGAACAGTGATTAGCTAAGAGGAAAACAGCAAATGCCTCTGAAGAGCTCAAACTCCTCCAAATAATTTGTTTCTTAACATTGGCAGCTGTGCCACAACCAAAGACCGTCCAGGTGCAAGGAGTTCATGGATGGCACCCTCTTTTCCCAAACCCCTCAATGCCTTCAATGTGGCACAGAGGAGGAGAAGCTCCAAAACTGAAGGCATGGAAAATGAGAATGCTCTTGTTATCTGGCCTACCTACTCCAAATAACCCATGAGCAAAGGAGGAAACCCATTCCCTGGGAAAGGAGGCATGGTAAGAACATCTCTCAAATGAGAGATGGAGGACAGCTTGTTTTAGCTCTGACAGGGAGCACCCAGGCACCCTAATCACCACCAGTGGGAAAGAGACTCCATATATCACACACCAGCAATCTCAAAAGCCACAAAAATCCTCAAAAGCCTCTTTTAAATGAAATTTGTTTACATGTACATACACACTAAAGGAGTTTCAACACAAAATACATTGACATAAAGGTTAAACTGTATAGGGAACTCTACCAAAGTACAAGAAGAATAACTGAGGAAGTAGAGATAAGATTATTCAGATCTGAGTTGTATGGAAAAACCAGAAACCAGGAAAAGAGACATCAGTTAAATAAATTCAATCTCACACTAGTATTTTGAGGATTACAGCCAGTGGGATTCTCTAACTTAGCTGGACAACCTGAAAAAAATTTACTTAATGGTTGATAAAGGGATACTTGAAAATATTGAAAAGTTTATTGAATTCCTATCAAAAGGATAATAAGCTAGTTTGTAGAAAGATGTCCACAACCCACATTTTATGTTGCATTGTCACAAACAGAATGCACATTCTAAGTTTTTCTTTTTGTTTAAAGTTAGTTCCGAATTATTTGAAAATTTACTACATAAACATAACAGTAAAAAAAAACACCCCACCAAATTCCAAGGATCTTGCACATCACTTGAAAACAGAACTGCTTAGAAGGTGAGATTTATTAAGTAGCCCTTCTTTTTCATCTCAAATCAAAACCATTTTACACATTAAATTATAAGACCCAAAAGCTACACTAAAAAACTAAACAACTCCATATGGGTTTTTCTCTGTTTCTGCTGCCAGTTTGGGCTTTGGGTATTAGAAACAAGTGTAGAGTGAAGTACACACAAATGCATTCTTCTGTAGCTCACAAGTGACCCTCCTTGTCAATAGAGACAAGAATTAATGAGACTTTTTTAATTAAAGATCCATTCTCATATCAACCTTAAAGTCTAGAATCTTAAAAAGAAGCTTAATTAAATTTAAAAAAAACCACAAAAATTTCTCTGTCAAAACATATTTTAAAAACGTGTCAAATGAAAAGATCTTACCTATACTGGAAATGAACATACAGTCTCTAGGAAGGCTGAACACTTCAGCAGCAAACATTCAGGTCGAGTTTTACAAAATAATTAAGGGTTCAGCCAAAAGTTTTTAAAACAGAAATTTTGCTTATTTTACCACCAACTACTCTACGAAGAGTTTGCCTCTCCAAGGCTAGCAGATTTTTGGCACAGTCTGTGTGCTGTGCTGAGGGCTCTAACCACAACCATCCAATGGCTGTCACTCTCAGAGCAGCCTGCGACTGCTATCACCTCAGAAATGCTTGGAAGAAACAGCCAGAAGGAGAAGCAAATGCCAGGAGTTGGTTCAAGAAAGGGAAAAACAATAAAGCAGGTAATTAGTATTAAGCATCCCATGTTTGAAGGTCCTGGTTTTTTTTCCAAGTGACTGACTTTCTTGAAAATACTCAGGAATTCCATTACAATTTTCACTCAAGGACTGAAAACTCAGTAGATGCGATAAAATTTCTCTCAACAAGAGATGATTAGTAGGGTATGACAAAAATCAAAAGAACCAAAAGAGCTCATATCAAAGATGAGTCTGCAACAGCTCGTGCCAGAGGACCCCAAAACACCGACTTCAAAGTCACTGCAAACCAAGAACAGTACCTGACACACTTCCTTTGTTAGCAAAATTTCTTTTGGATTGAAGGGCTCTTCTGTGACAATTTTAAGTTCATAAGGACAATAAAGCTAACAAAGATATCAAAGCCTGGCACATTGATCAGAGCTGAAGTTACAACAAAAAGGATGCATTATCTAACTATTAATTCTGTACTTCAAGAATGAGAGCAACTGCTTTAATTTCAGATGTATTTCAGGTTGAAGTTACAATCACTAGGTACAAAAGTTTTCTGAGACTTATTCTCTACTAATTTTTTAGGACTTCTCACAGCATCCTTCAGAGTAAAAGTCCATCTTGTTGACATAAATTATGCAAAATCTGTACCCATCATCAGCTGCCATTTTAATTTTATTACTAAACACAAAACAACACAAATATGAAGCTGACCTAATAATTTCCTTATTCTGCTTCAGTGCCTGTATTTGGCAACTGTAAACTAATGTATTACCAATAGCAATTTAATGGGAGTATTCTCAGGCTGTGGGTGATAAACTGAGAACCGTAGGAAAAGACGGCTTTAAAGAAACTCTGAAACCTAACTCCTACACTTTATGAAAGCTTTTTATTTCACACAGAACAACAGATTACCTTCTGAATTGTCATTATGGAGCAAAGGTATGTCCGTCAAGCTCTTTTTTAGTTATGGAATACTTCACATATACTTCACACACATGTCAATGACAGAAGGAAACTAAACACCCCAAAGTCTCAGTATGTCATTCAGATGTCAAAATATGTCCCAATGCATAAAACATGTCTACTTTTGTTCAATATTAATAACTAAGTTTACAAGATTGCTTACAAATGCTCTTTAGGAAAGCAGAAAGGTTTTTGCAGAGCTCCAAAGGTACATGGAGCAAATTCAGTCTCTCTATAATTTTTTTCATGAGTTTCCAAAATATGTCAAGAAACTACTGTAAAGAACAGCAAATTTAAGATTATGTTCATAATATGTAAATGTGCATCATCTAGAATGCTCTATATAGTGCCTAATCTTCTTTTCTGTATTTGTCAGGGCTTTCTTTCCACAGTGTTACTCAATTCTCTTCTGGTCCTACATTTATTTTTGTGAAATATTTATATTATTCAGTATTTCTCAAGCTTATGAGATTATTAAAATCAACGTATTTTAGACTTTCATTGTGCAATTCTGGCAGAAAGCACATATACTGGAAAGCCATTTTTAGAGTTCAGATAGACCACTAAATACAATGGCAGGATTTTGATGTATTTCTTTGCTTTATCAGCCACATCAATCGGATGCAACCAGCACTAACTTGCTTTTTCCCTAAACAAAACATATACACATACAAGAGAGAACATAATCAAATATAATACTTCTCTATCTTCCACAAAGCTATATTCTCCTTTTCTTTTGGGGACTGCAGTACTGTGACTTCTGACGATTCAGAATGGACAGCAATACTTTCCAGTCAAGATATAAATCATACTTTAACCATTGCCACTGATGATAATGAAAAGAATTCTCTTTTACTTACTCAAAAGAAAACTACCTTGCACCAGGCATGAGAAATGTTTTACTACAAATTTTGCTAGGTGCTTTGTCATTGTACATGACTTAATTACATAAAGTATTTTGTAAAAGAAATTCTTCCTTACATCTGTACTTCTCTTCCAGAAGGCCTTTAGAAAGAGACATCAAGCCAATTTTCAGGGACTGCACTCGAATTTTTCCAGTTCGGCCACTGAAATTATAAAGACAAGACAATTTAATACAGTTTTATTTTATTCCAACTCAAGTCTATTGTATAATATAAAGACATTGGAGAGCTATATTTCAAACATACTTCAGATCTCAAAAAAACCATTAACACTAAAAATCACATTAAGAATTCTTCCCTTATAAAAGCTCAGCTTGCCTTCCAAGTGGTTTTACATGTGAAAACAGTTTATATTACTACAAAAGAACAGACATTTAGCTCTGCAAAGTTCTGAAAGTAATTTATTAATGTGATACACACAGGAAAAAAAATACATGAGCACACAGCAGGAAGGCCTATTACTCAGTGCGAAACACAAGGACTGTAAGATGAAACCAAGTTTTGACATCACAGTAACTAAATCCCTTTTTCCTTTTTTTTTTTGTTTTGTTTTATGTTTAAAATATTCTGACATACACAATTTTGGGACATAAAGAGGCAATCACATGCACTAATTCAATGATTTGGAGCTGTCATTCTTTTTAAGCAATGTCACTTCAAGTTCATCTTGTCCAGCATGACAAAAAGTATCTCCAAACCTGAAAAGCAACTTGAGAACAGACAAGTAGGTACCAAAGCAAGTAATGTTAAGCTGCAGGGCAAATGCTGTTCAAAAAGATACTAAAACAACAAAGTCAGCATACAGGGAAAAGGACAATTTTGAAGTTCAGAAGATCAATGCAGAAACATATTCTTTAAAATTCTTTCTTCTTTCAAACATGAAAAAAACATGACACAATTTGTCTTTATATGAGATGTGGCAAAAAAAAAAATCTAAAAAATAGTTAAACTCTATATATTACACACATAAGGTTAACTGAGTCTTTCACCAACAAGTGAGATAACACTAAATTAATTATCACCTGAAACCTTACTTTGGTTCTTTCTGCCACACAGAAGTTATATACACTTTAATTACTTCTGAAGTGGTTGTTACATATCTCTTTCTATCCTATCCATTAAGCATATGGTCTGCTGTCTGATTTACTTCACAAGTGTTGTGCTGAATACAAAATTATTCATTTACTCCTGGGTTCTTGATAGATTAGTTAAGCAACTTACAAATATTAATGCATTTGTCTTCACAACATCATCTAATCTAGTAACACTAGACAGCAGTATCTTCATTTCATAAAACAGAACAGAGGTACAGAGAAATTATTGCCAAATTAATCAAAAACATCTATTACTTTAACTGCCTAGTTGGAAAATCAGGACCCAATTTTCCAGAATGTTATAAAAGTGCCACCTTTTTATATATTCAAGCTTAGCTTCAAATTACCTCTTTCAATCACAGACACTACATCATTCTGGCATACCTTGCCATCTAAGTGGCTCATTTTACACCCTGATAAAGTTATTTTCCTATTCCTTCCTGTGTATGGTTGTTTGTGCTTTAAATTTATAGTCATCAGAAAAAAAGTGAACATTCATTTGGGTTTAGTTTAACTCAGGACTGACCACATCATTTGTTTATTAAAGACAAAGTGAGACTTTGCAGCTAAAAGACCAAGACACAAATCTCAAGGCTTCAAGCTTCTCCTGATTCCAGGAGATTTCTGCATGATCTTTGAAAAACTTCCTTCACACAAAGAGCATTTTCTCAATAAATTACCTAAATAATTACAAAACCGGCAGTATTACATTTTTCAAAAGAGTAACATATTCACCCCTAGTCTCTTTCTTGGAAACAGATAAATATTAGCACTGTAATGTCTTATATACAATAAAAAAACCCAGCACACCAAAACCAAATACCACACACGGTCCCTCTCTCCCCACAAACCCATAGACATTGTGGTCCTGACATTTCCAGGCCAATGATTTAAGGTTTTCCCATCTTAGTGGCCACAAAACCACTGAGATCAGGAGGGGCCTCCAGATAACAATGCCCCTGCTCAGTCAGGTAGAACAGGTTTCCCTGGATCATATCCAGTCACTTCAGTATCTTCAAGGATGGAGACTGAAGAGCTTTTCTGAGTAACCTGTGGCACTGTTTGATCACTCTTACACTAAAAACATCTTCTCATATGCTTAAGCAAAATTTCCTGTGTTCCAAGTTGTGCCTGCTGTGTCTTGTCCTGTCACTGCAAACCACTGAAAACAGCCTGGCTCCATCTTCTCTTCTGCTCCCATTGGGTATTTATGCATATTGATAAGATCCCCCTGAAACTTTTCCTCCCTCAGCCTCTACTGATACATCAGTTACTCCAAGTCCTTAATTGTCTTCATGGTACTTCACTGGACTCATGCCAATTTATCCATGTTACTTTCTTCCTGAAGGAGCCCAGAACTGGACCCAGGACTCCAGATGTGTCTCACCCATGATGAGTAGAAGTGCAGGATCACCTCCCTTAACCTGTTGGGAGACTATTAGGCTACTTTGCCACTATTAGGCTACTTTGCCACAAGCCTGTTGTGCAAGGTGCTTCTGAATGGCAGCATAATCATCTAATTGTCCTACGTGTACAAAACCTCATAGTGGGAAGATTCCAGAAACTTTTTAATTTCTGAATTCATAAAAATTTATGGGTCATATTTGCCACAAATGTCAGCACACTATTCAGACAATATAGCAATACAAGCATGCTTATCATTACAAAATCAATTGATAAGGCCACTTTAAACAGCTCAGATATTTTTTTGCTCTGATCTGATGAAGGGGAGCCTGAATCTATTCCTTTCTCTAAATAACTTCCTAACACAGAGTTAGGATCCAAAACTTCTTGACAGGCAAACACAGTCTATACCATAGTCAAAACAGAGGCCTGTGAAACCTGTAAATTATAAATGTACTAATCAGGATAGAATTAATACTAAATTGTTGAATGTAAGTGTAAAAAATACTGTTCACCAACAATGGTATGCAAATATTCTGTAGCATTGTGATGACACAGACATAATATATATAAGCATGTTATCCAAGCATGTGACTGCCAAAGGGACAACCAGTGATAGGCACAGCTGTATACAGGAGTTAGTCAGATTAGAAAAAAGTTGTCAGACAGGCAACTAAATATAAGTGAATGAAACCAGGAATACACAATAAAGAATCTTGGAAAACAGAATTACAACATGAAGCCTTGAGGAACCCTATGTCCCTAGGGGAAGAGGGACAATAGCATAAAACCATCAGGTACTAGCAAGGAAAACTAGAGAACGAAGATGAGCCCAGAGCCATTCAGTCTTCTCTTGCCAAAGAACTCTCAAGCTTAAACAACACTGGCACTGCAGCTGAGGACCAGCAGGGACTGCAGCTATCAGTTATCTGCACAGCCCAGCAACACCAGGCAGCCTGGTAGATCAGTGAAGGTCAGCACAGACACCTCCCCGTGATCACCCACAGACAAGTCAGACAAAAGAACTCATTTTCCTGCTTTACAGAGAGCCAGAACCTTCCCAGAGCCTTCTTACAGCTATCACAGCCTGCTAAGCTGCTCCCACTGAGTGCTCTGTGAATCCAAACAGCAATCATAAACACAGGGGATGCAAGAGGAGTGCATGCAGAAAACGTCCATCAGCAAATGTCAAAACCAGGGCATAAAGTTAAGGCTGACTGAGCAGGTATCTCTCATCCTCATTCCTCAGAAGTTCAGATTTTACTGAAATGGACACGCTGATAAGGCCTGGGATATTAATTCAGGCTGGTGTTAGAATCTGCCAGGTGTATGAGTGCAGTGAAAACAAAGTTGTGATTCTTCAGGGGAAGATTGGGCTGCAGAGAATGAGCATGAAGACAGCTTTGATCATATGGAAAATGTCAGCATAGATACCACAGATACCCTTCTCAGAGTAACGTACCAAAGAAATTCAATTTAAAAGAAGGCATTATCAAAAGTATCCTAGCATAAAAAAAACCCCAAAACTAAGAAAATTTAAAAGTTGAAATACAGGAAGTCAGATAAACATTGCAAAATATTTAAACAGTGCACATAACAGTTTCTTTATGGGTAATTCTAATTGAAATGAGTCATCGCCCTGAATCAGCACATATAGAAGCAACTCATTTCAAGGGGTGTTAAGCTATTCCATTAGTACTGAAAGCTATCAGTCCTTTTTATATAAATGATGTCTAGACATTTCAGCAAATGTGACAGTATATAGTTGAAAAGAAAAAACACCAGCTATTGCTTTTGGATGCTTTAAACACAGGCCTAGCCAAAATATTTTACAGAGCAAAACTTCCTTCACAGTTCTCACTGTAAATATCAAGATATTTATCTCTAATTTCACAAATAAAAAAAAAATTTGGACTAGCCAAAACAAAGAACGTTAAGTTTGGAAAATGTTTATAAGGGCAGATGTTGATGTCTGGAACAACCTTTGAGTCCTTGATGTAGTAAAAGTCACTGAGTAATTTTAGTGTTTCTCTCCTCTGCTCAGAATGAATCATTCCTAATGTGTCAGAAAAAAAAAAAAACAGAACACAACAGACCTTTTCTAAAAATAAATTGGTTCATTTTAAGGGCCAAAGACATCTGCAGGTTAAGTCTGGAGAACTATTCAGTTTGCCATTAATCTGCGAATCTGTAATTAAATCTCAGGTTAGTAGCATGTGACTAACAGATGCTTTTTGTTGGCAGTTTAACAACTTGACACATTTTATATACATAACACCAATGCACTATATACAATGGAAATGCCAAGACACAAATTAGCTCTTTTGTAAAGGCCAGTTTAGAAAACAAAACCAAATATTCCAGCTTAGAATTGCTGCCTGGTCTTCTACCTTTTCTTTTTCTTCCCGGATTGAAATTGAAAGGGGAACAGGGAAACACACTATAAAATGCAAATTTCTCTCAGTAAACCTTCATCCTCAATTTTTCAAAGTTTAAATAAAGACTCACGTATTTAATGGACTTGAAGAATTATCTACACTAACTTTTCAACATAATAGTCAAGGGGAAATAGGAGAAACTGGCAACATTATTGAAAGAAAGGTTTGCTGCTTACCAAGTGCATTTTAAATATGAACAGATTAAATAACTGACTTCTACCCGAAGTTAAGATGCAAAAGTAAGCTAAAGAAAATGTAGTAGATTTGTGTTCAGTCTGAAAAAAACCAAAACCCAGCTAGGAACTACAAAAAATTTTCTGACATTACTATGTCTATTATTCTAAATTGCCAGTAACATTTAAGTCAAGCGACTCACTTGATCTACTGCCCTATTTGCAAGTGATGTGTTTGTTTATTCACAATACAGAACTCAATCTCAGTCAATATTTGATGGACCCTTTAATTTTTCAGCAGTAATGGGGAGAAGTCTGACTAACAGAAATGTCACAATATTTAACAGCAATGTTTGAATGCCAGTAGCCAGCAGATAAATGACAAATGGTTCTATGTACTCTATTCCCTCCTTCCCTCTCCCCTAAAACAAAAATAAAGTAAAATATCCATGAAGTATAGGAGAACTGGTACATAATCCTCTGAGGGGAAAAAAGCAAGAAACTATGAACTGTTAGAATTTGGCACTGAGTGAACATATTGAAGATAATGCTTACATCTACAAATAAAAGCTCCCATTTGCACAGCCAGGTATAAGAATTTTTATCGATATTCAAGAAATACTTTTGCTCTTTTCAACTTCATATGGGGAGAAAGAAAATAAGTTTTGTAACCACCCTCATGGAGCTTAGAAATTCCGATCTGTAATTTTGTTTATAGCTCTGAAGTAAAGCACATATTTAATCAGACACACTGAAGCAACCCCAACCTGTACTGCACTATTAAGTCTTTAGTCAGCTCTGAAAGAGTCCTGAAATGCCTTTGCTGAAGCAATGTAAGGAGACACATTTTAGGGCATGGAGGAGCTGATGGAAACCAAGACTTGCTCCAGTTTTTACTACACAAGGGAGATAAGAATAGTAAATGCCACTATGAAAAATAAGCAACAAACTCATGACTCAAAAGCACAATTAAATAAAAGCAGATTGCTTGCAGGTCATGCAGGCTGACATAGGGCAGGGCAGAGAGGGCAGAGTTCAATTTACAGCAGAAGGAAGAACTGACAAACTGCTCAGAAAGAACTGGCCAAAACCACAAAGGCTACTGGAGTGGATGTTTTCATGGTTTTGAGACTTAGTTCTCTCTCTGGAAACAGCAAATGTGTATTTAAATAAACCCACAAGTTCTTACTGTAAGCATCCAAAAATATTCTTTAGGCAAACTCAATGTCCTTGGGAAATACAGCCATGCTGCCAGGACAAGGGCAGGTGTACCACGTAACACCAGCCCTCAGGACTGATCCATGGCAGGAGCTATACGTGCTGGAATGGAGCCACAATTAGGACACTGCTGACCCTTCAGAATCAGACAGGCTTTAGTGCTGAGATCACAACAACCTCCATTTGATAGAGGACTCAGGGCAGGGAGCTCAGCCAGGATTATGAGTGCAAGTAATTAAGTGCAAAATACATGAAAACACCATCCCCACCTATGGTAGAAATAGAGTCTGATCTGCATGGCCATCAGTCTGCTAGACTTGGAATACTGACAGTCGGAACACAGCTAAAGCAGTGTCCTAGCTCTCTACTCACATACATATTTCTTGAAATCCTTTCAATGTTTCTTTGGTAGTAGAATAAAAGGAGTGTAATGCTACTTCAGTGCTGAGCAGGACAGCATAAGAAACATCTTATTGCACGCAACTGCACTTTCATTATGGAGCCAAAAACATAAGAAGGTAACTTTTTAATAAAGAATTTTTTAAGGCTTTATAATTTATAATTCCTAGGGGTACACACTATGACAAAAATCACATTTTTCTTACCTATCATACACGTTGAGTAGCCAGTTAAGACACATGTCTACACAGAGAGGAACATTCACCATATCTTTGTGTTTCTCTTCAAGTCCACTGTAGATGGTAGTGAGACAGCTGATCACATCCTGGACACCAATTAGCTGATCATTTTGACTCAACTTGTGCTGTTTGAAAACTTCACTTGTCGTGTTCAGGTCCAACAGGTCCACTAATAATAGATTTTAAAAAATAATGGGATTAAAAAAAAATAAAATTGTGAATACATGTTGACAATAATTATGTGCAAATTATAGCAAACACTGCAAACAACTAGCCCAGTAGCTTTAATTGAGTAACGTTATAGTGAAAAACCATTCTTTGTGACAAGTCGACAGCATTTGGGCACTATTTATTTAAAAAAACCCTAGAATACAAACCTTATAATGACACTGCACAGCCCAGAACAACATTAAAATAGCTGCTAAAGTAGCCTGTGTAATTAGAGGATCCTGACTTTAGATGCACACACGGAATTCATGAGGCTTTACAGGATTCTTCATATTTACCGTAAAGCAGAATCCTGTAAAATGACTATCACTTTTGATCACTGTAAAGCAAAGCAAATTCTTAGGTAAGAATTCTTTCCTAAAGGCATGATTAACTGAATAGCAGTTGCTAAATTAGGGCTTAAAAGAAGGCAGGGAGATTATTTATTGTAGATTTCCAGAACACTAAATGCTATGCTTTCTTGAAACATTTTTATCTCTTTTATTACAGAATTCTTTCTATAAGCAGTTGGTGATGCAATGGATATTTTAAAAGTGGAAAAAAGGATCTTGCTGTCAAAACAATTCAAATGTGATTGTGAAAATCTGGGGTTTGCATGGTGAAAAGGCCATCAATGAGCTCTTCTACCTTCTTTTGCAAAAGTGAAAAAGATGAAAAGTAAATGGTATAAACTTCAGTGACTTTTTTTTTACAGAAACAAGGACTTTAAGTTAAAAATATAATTGCAATGTATTAGTATGCTTGCTACAATATACATAACGTGCAGTTGGAGTATATTAAAAGTTCATACTGAGCTGTTTGTGAGGAGTCAGTAACACATTTGTACTATAAATGTCATCTCTCAAATGAAAAAAAAAAAATCCACATGACAATCTCTGACATGTTGTGAACTGCTCTTCACCAATCATCACAATGAATCATAGAATAAGAAAATTATTTTTGTTGGAAGAGACCTTAAAGATTTTCTAGTTCCAACCTAGAAACTTGCCATGGCAGGAACACCTCCCACTAGACCAGGCTGCCCAAAGCCCCATCCAGCCCGGCTTTGAACACTACCAGGGATGGAGCAACCTGTAGGCAACCTGTGCCAGTGTCTCACCATCCTCACAGTAAGTAATTTCTTCCTAATACCTAATCTAAATGTCTCCTCCTTCAGTTTAGAACTGTTTCTCCTTGCCCTATCACAATCTGTCCTTTTAAAAAAGTTACTCTCCCAATTTTATATAAGCCTCCCTTAGGCACTGAAAGGCTGCTCTAAGGTCTCCCTGGAGCCTTCTCTTCTCCAGGATGAACAACCTCAGCTCTCTCAGCCTTTCCTCATAGGAGGTGCTCCATCCCCCAGCCATCCTCACTGCTTGCCTCTTGACCTCCTCCAACAGATCTACATCTTTCCTGTGCTAAGCACCCCAGATCTGGATGCATTATCCTAGGTGGGATCTCACAAGAGCAGAGGGGAGAATAACAATGTTAAATAAGTAGCCCAGTTTTTCAGCCTGTGCAGACTGGAGAATTCTATCTGGGCTGGGAAGCAAATACAACAGAAAAAGAAGCAAGAGCAAGATAACATTAACCACTACAAGCAACTCTGTCAAGAACTCAGTGATCATCTACCAAAAGAAGGTTGCATTCCCTTTCCCCCTATCTACCCTTCCTCACATTTTTGCAAAGTGAGAAACAGTACCTCACAGCCCTTGCCTTTCCTCTCCTGCACTAAAATTGGTACATTCGTTCTCACCTCACAGCATCAGATTTGGGTTTATATTTGTTTGTTTTTCATTTTCTTTCTTGTTTGTTTGGGGATATTTTAAGCCCTTCTCTTGGGCTTGCAAACAAATGCCAGCCATGTATTTATCAAAGAGGCAGACTGGTAATTGCAGCAAAACACCTTGCCACTAGTTTGACCTGAGGTAGCCGTAGCGTTTGGCAATACACTCACTGCAGCATAATCTTCTACAATAGCTATAAAGGATGCGATACACTGCAAAAGGCTCACAGGCATACCTAAACCCAACATGAACCCACAAACAGTTCACAGTGTAACCCTGACTAATTTTTGAGATGTGGAGAGAGTGGAGTGAAGCCAAGTGAGGGTAACCTGCTATCCCCATGACATACATACTGAACTTAAGGGATGGCCACCTTTCCCTTTTCACACTTACCCTTCCTGACTTCAGAAACCTTAATGACAAAGAAAACCCCGTAAAAATTAATGCAACCAGTTTGCTGGCTTTGTTTTCGTATTAGCTTTTATTTTACGTTTGAGTTGCGGGAGTTTTTTGTTTGTTTGTCTGGGGTTTTTATGTTTTCTGGTTATTTTGCAACCTGTTTCTGTAAGGTACTTAATGGCTGGCTAAAAGCAGGTAATTACCTTCATAAAACAGACTGACAGCACACAAAACCTGCCCTTTTTAAAGCTTGTGAATATTCAGAAAGCTTTGGAATGCCAGGAAGTTGCAGCCTTTGGGTTTGGCATAACATTACCATCCTTGCACTGAAAAGAAGCAATTCAACAGACACTAATCTTGCTAACTCCGTATCTTGATCTGCTGGCATTAAGACCTCTCATTCACATTTCTACCTGAGCATTCCAGAAGGACCTGGGAGAGGTACTTCCAGTATTTTTGTATTAAAAAAAAGCAGGAAGTCTAAAGCAAATAAAGGTAAACTTACACTTTTGGATGGCACTATCCATGGAGAACAACCAGAGGAAATTACTTCCATTCCTGCTTACTTCAGCGCTTATACCTGGCTGAATAAAATTTGGGATAGGCAGTTATCCTGTCATCCCATTTCTGGCATGATGCCTACACAGGTTTCAGTGCATTTTTGCAGTACCATTCTGCATCTGCTTAAACATGCTGAATGACCAATCCTGCTTTTAACCAACTCACGGGCAAAAGGCCCATTTCTTCCCTTTCTCTTCTTCCCAAAGAAAAAGAGAAATCATATCATTCAGCACTGTTAAAGCAGGTGTGAGTGACAGGCTCAGGAGCAAGTAACTACATGCAGCTGCTTATGGCAAATTTGAGGCTGCTGTAACCCCACGGAAAACAGCCAGGCATTACTGTGGAGTTTTTTATTAAAAAGACCTTGCAAATGATAGTAGTTCCTGCAAAGAGACTGCACTCTTCCCTCAAAGAGCGAAGTGCTCACAGCTCCCCTAGTCCCTGATGTCTAAATGTTCCATTCTTTCCCCTTGTGTGGTTGATATTCCTATTAACATTCTTAAATTTTAAGTCACCTAGAGGAACTCAGCAACAGAATTCTGAATATACATGGTGATTTTGTTCCCTTTTTGCCTTTCAGTACTATACTTCAGTATGTGGGGCGTTATAATTTCTTGAAAATGAGCTAAAGAATGCTGCACAAGAATAAAATATCATCAGGACCTGGTGCTACACAGTTGCCCAGTACATCTGCAACACAGGATACTCTCTCTGGCCCTATTCTTCTGCTACAGTGGGAAAGCATTCTCCCTACATCTGCCCCACGTAATCCAAGACAGAAAGGCTAAGAAAGGCTAAGTTGTTATTTCCAACTTGCAACCTTTCTTAGATTCCTGCAAAATACCTACGTATATATACGAAAATGTACATCTCTGCAGGAATCTACCTGTCAAAAAACGAAACAAAAAGAAACCCAACACTAATTTCTCTTTTAAAAGGAGAATGAGGAAAATGGGAGCAGCTCCCCTAGAACTGATGTTTTTTGACACTTACCAAGAAGAGATAGGGCATCAGCAAAGTTTTCTAAAGTACAGTTCTCAAATGAACTTTCTAAAGTGCAATTGGTCCTGCATCTGCTGTAAAGCACTTACACTGCAAAGTCAAGATCTATCAGGTAGATCTTGCAAGTGGAACATCCAGCTCCAACTGTGCTCTTGTGAGTTCCCACCAAAAATGCCTTTGACATTACACACACACCATGCCTGTGACATCAATTTGTCACATTTAACAGTGATCTCCATTTCTGGTGATTTGTTTTGATGTTTTCTTTGCCTTAGCACATAAGCCTTTCTGAAGCATTCTGCATCCAAACACCTTTAAAACACATCTGCAATTAAAATTACAGGAAATACAATGGAAGATTAAAGTAGTTTAGACCAGAAAATGAATGGTAGTAGCACAGAGATTTTTCTCCACCTAAAAATAAAACCAATTCTTTATTAACTACACATGCATAACAAAGACAAAGATTTTTTTTTGGCTGTTGTCTCTTCCCATGAAGCACAGAGATGGAGTAAACAAACAGCTTCATAGATAATAAGGCAGACTGGACCTGTAGAGGTGAAAGTTTTACTCCTAGCTCTTTCAAAGTGGAGTGTTCTCTTTACTTCTTACTGTTTTTTTCTGTCCTCCCTTCCAACTCCCTCCCCTGAAACTGGATACAATAGGAGGGCACTTCTGAAATTGTGAATGAGGAGAGCTAACCCTGGCATTTATTACAGAAATTGACATATTCTGCTGTAAAAGCATGAGCAGAAAGTATGTCCTTCTTCAAAGCTTATTAGAAGTAATAAAAATGAAGCTTTATCTATGTAGTCTATACAGGTCACTAGAAAAGCTCTATGTCTGTCAGAAATAGGCAGCATGATTAGCATCTGTCATTTGCAGTCTGTTTTTTCCCACTCTTCCCTGAGGAGCAGCTCACACAAGGAGAATTTTACTCTGCTTTCTGATCTCTTGCTTTGCTCTTTGTTTTTAGGTACATTTTGATGAATACTTTATACCCTGCACACTGATAAGCAGAAAGCTCATATGTTCTTTGGTCTTGCTGGGAGATGAAGCTGTAGTCCTTGGTGGCACCACATCTTATGAAGAACTGGCAATAGGTACTGATAAGAGCCTGTGCTGTGCACAGATACAGTCCAGCTTTCTGGAGTAGCTAGCTGCCATCTCAGGCACAGCTTCATTCAGTATGATGTATATCTGAAGGCCAGCTAAGATCAGACTGCTGTCTTCTAGGTTGGAAAGAAAACTAACCACCTGGAGGGTGGGAAGGGATCCCTCTGTGCAACTACTTTCCTGCTTGCACCCCTAGGAGGACTTTGCACTTCTTGTGTTCCTACTCAGCCTGCAGTATTGCTCACCCTTCAGGGCTGAAAAGTCCTTCCATGCCAAGGACTCCTAATTTGTAAGAGGAAATTTTGGTAATATCATACATCTTTCTACCATCTGTTGCCAAGACATTTCAAAAGGTCTAAAATCTGCAGCCTTTACTCACATTCACATCTCACATCTCCTTCCAAAATTGTCTAGTTTCCTTTTGCTTTTTTCTACTTCACCTTTTTTTTACCTCACCTTTTTCTACTTCACCATTTTTTTTTTGTTAAGTATGTGTTCTTATGTATTTCATTTTCCATAGTTTTTAAAATTCAGTTTGCTTTGCACAGGAGACTCAAAAAGACCACAGATCCCCAGTGTGGTACTTTTGCTGTGTGACTTGGAGGAGTCCCAAGTCCAGAGACCAGGACAAGATCTCCTGATCTATCACTTCTGAGGCTACTAAACTTTGAATGTACATGGTAATCACGCAACATGCTGCTGAATTAAACCATAGCTGTGATACAACAGGAAATGTTTTTTAATTACCTTGCAACATAAATAAACAAATTTATAAGTAAATAAATTTACCTGTAGAACAAAATTTGAGATACAAATGATTCTTAGTGAGTTTACCATTTCAACTTACCTGCTGCGCCTCTTTTTTTATTAATTTATTTGCGATAACGACACCTACTGTTGGCAATTCTTGCCATTTTTTTGGTTGACAGTGTGTCAAGGATGACTCTGGGCCACCGTTAATGATGTTAGACTGAAGCTGACCCTCCCCCAAGTACTGCAGAGAAACAATTTCCCTCCAAGGCCCAACTCACAGCAAAGTGCTTTCTGCAGCCTGCGGATTTTGATGGCCGTGCGGTAGGCGGAGAAGCGCACGTTGTTCAAGTCAGCTGAAACAGCAGAACAGAAACGTGAGCGGCCCTAGAAGTACAGCTCATAACTTCCCTTTACACAAAAACCTTCATATTTTGGAAGAAGTCTGATATCCCTCCTCTTCTCTGCAATGAATTAATAGCATATATCAGAACAAAATAAAAAACCTGACAAGGTAGGACCTCAGTCCAATTCACCTTCAGGGAAAGCTTCCTGACTCTGACAGTCCAGGACTTTAAAGAGAATGGCCCTCCAGAAATGCCAACACTATCTTGGCACATGTAATACAAATACATGTACAATATACAGGAGAGTTTCATGTACGTATTATGCACGGTACATAGTTCCCAGACAAGTGCTCAAATACAGTAAGTTTCTCAAATAATTTACAACTCCATCAGATAACATACAAGAAACAGAGGGCAGCAAATGTCACAGTAACAGAAAAAATCGCTTAAGCTCTAATTTATATGCCATGACTGCAAACTGTGCTTTAAAAGAGACAGTCACATAGCTGTAAGCTGTTTTAGAAACCGATTGGTACAGTAACATTTTTTCCATTACTTAACAGTATTTTTGCCCTTCCTCTCCTTAGAATTGGAGATTTCATAGTAAATGTTGATGCTATCGGGGCATGTTGAACTAGTTGTACCATAATAGAGTTTAGCTTTTACTGAAAAGATAGCTGCTCTATTTTATTTCCAAAATTAGTTCCTTGCAGACCAGCACTCTGGTTTCAACATACAGAGAGCCTGTATCATTGCACAATTCCTTGTGAAGTTAAAAGAAAAAAACCCAAGGTACTGCACTGAAGCATACAGTCAGAGTATATGGTTCAGACTTAATATTGCCAAAATATAATACAGTGACCAAGGCAGTAGGTTTTGGGCAAAGCGTGTCTCATCACAAAGTGGGAAATGCTGTTACACTCAGGTCATGAGAACTCAAACATGGTCAGTATCCAAATGCAGATTTTATTCATGGAATAAAAATGACAATGTTTTAATGAACGCACTCACCTAAGGACTGGAAGAGATCAGTCATTTTAGGATGATCCCAACAAGTTGTCTGTGTCTCATGACTACAAAGGAACAAAGTATTAAAGTTTCAGGAAACATACATAAGCACTTCCAAAGAATAAAATCTTAAAGATATTCTGATTTTCTGCATTTAAGTGGCAAGAAATCCCTCAGCTCTAATTAAAATGCATGATCTGTACCACCCAGCTCCTTGATTTTATAATCAAAGTTAGTCAGACAACAGCCCACCCATATTTAACAATATTTACCTTTGATTCTAACTGTGATGTAACAGCTGGACTCTGACCCTACAGCTAAGAGGTACACTAATAAGGTAAAAGTACGAAATTTCCTGTGCTGTAAAATTATAAATATAGTTATAAAAACAATTTAGAAATAAAAATCTTGAGATTTTATTTCAATCTTCATTGCATATCTGAGCATATGTATCAGAACACAGACAATGATGTTAAGTTTTACCTGTAACAGTTATTTAACAGGTGACATGACCATTTAGGTTGGAAAGGACCTTTAATATCATGGAGTTCCATGGGAAATCTGATCACCATTCACACAAACAATCAATAAATATCTTGATTTAGGGGACAGGCTCTACACTACTGTTCACAGAACAGAGATTCAATAGGCAGCATCCCTTAACCTACTGATTAGTGTTGCTGTTTCAATTTATTGGGGTTTCAAGTAGGCAGCCATAGGAGCCAAAACATGTATTATGTCAGGTCCACTGAAATCTCCAATTCCCTTCTACAAGCCACACTTTACTTGTATTTATCAATATTAACTGCTGGAATGACTGCACATTCTTGTCTTACAAGCTATTTACATTTGAACTAGATTTGCAAGGTAATTAATCAGAGAAGTCATGTTAAAAGGATCATAGGATTCCCTTTAAAAGTTAATGAAAACAAAATGATGCTATGTTAGCAAATTTAACAGCAATACTCAGAGAACACTAAGTATTTCACCTGTTTCTATTCAAAAATTGTTAATATACCCTTCTTTTTTTCCTGCATAGAGGTATATATGCTTGTAAATAATGACTTCAAAAAGGCCACTTTGGTATTAAACATAGTGATCTGTATCATCGTCTGCTACATATAAAAGGCTGTATATCAGTGAATGCAAAGTAATTTACCATCAAATTTACTTTTTAATCAGGAAAACAACCAAGAATGAACTCTTTTATGCTAGGTGGTACCAAAAAAAAATTGTATAGAAAGTCATTGCTCCAGAGAGCTGCAGAGACAGGACACGTACCATAAGGGAAGGCAAGCTCCTAACAAAGTAAGTGCTGAGGACCCTTTTGTGTAGGCGTTAGCCTACATACACCAGTGGAAAGTGCTTGAAATGGGTCTCCGTACATGGGACATGATCCTCATTTTACAGTCCTTCCCTGCTTTGAGTCTAGCCTAGGTATTCAGAGACAGCTTCTCCCCATCATGCTTCACACTCTGTCATGGATCTCATTTGTCTATCTGGCACCATCACAACTTGGTGAGGGGTTTTTCATGGAAGCTCATAGGCAAAGTATGTATTTCCTATTAATACAAGAAGTAAAAATCTTCTTTTCCCTCTTTGTGATCACTCCCTAGTTACTGACTGAACATGACTACATTTAAACGAGAGATTTAAACAATAATCAAGACTTCTATCAGACCTTGATAGACTCTAAAATGCAATAGTAAACTCTCCTCAATTCAAAAGAAAACACTTAATTATATCTTCTTGAATAGAAGCTTTTATTTGATTTCATGCTAATATCATTATAACATGAATTCCATTCATGTTTCAAATTTTCAATAAGGTGGTCAAGGCTCTGGTAATGCTAAACTCTAAACCTAATGCATGCCAGTAAATCAGTGGGTTTGCACTTTCTAAAAAGACAGTTCTAAAATAGCACTATGCTTATCTTTGTCCAGAAAGTAATTTCAAAAAGAAGTCGACTGACAATCCTTTTCCTGTAAAAGGCACACCAACAAAAACCAATCATGAAGCCAGCAACAAGAAAGAATAGATTTCGATTTTATGCTCTGACATGGTAAAGGCCAGTGACTGTCCAGCATTCTCACCCTGGTGTCAAAAGACTACAGTATATCAGAAAAAAGAACATATACAGCTTCAGTAAATACTGAAGTAAACAGGAGCAGGAAATACAATGTAATAGTTCATACTGCTCAACTTATTTAATAATCTCAAAACTACTCTGGAAGCTGCCAAATGTCTGCATTAGCATGTTAACAGGATGCCATAAATATGTTGCCCATTTAGAATTGTTGAATAAATCCACTGCAACTGCCCACAGAAATGAATACAATATGTGATCAGTTTAATAAAGCTTGTTTTAAAGACATGGCTTTGACTCAAATTCCCTAAGAAGCCACTTCCAAAACTCAAGCCTCAAAACAAAACTCAAGCCGCAAAACAACTGGTGATTTTACTGTCAACATTCTAAGTGAAAAAGGATTTCTTAGGATATTCTGAGGAAAATAAAGCCTTAACTAAAACACCTTCAATCTTTTATGTGAAAAATAAAGGTAGGTGGCAGTACTGTGACAGAAGCTGTAAATACATGTATACACAGAAATAAATTTCCCTTTATTTTAAAGGCTGAAATATCAACACAGGCACTGCATGTAAAATACATGCAATTTAGGTGAGTCAAATCCTGTTTACTGCCTTAGAAACTATGATGACAAAACCAGCCATAGTCATAGGAACTTTGCTGAATTGCAGCCATTACTTCCCAGTTCCCTGTTTTCTGGCATTAAACATACGGTTTCATGAACAAATATATTCCTGACTAGTGGGGTGCTGTGAGGATATTCCTGAGAGCTGCAGCAGAAATGCAAAGTTTATTTAGCTAAGTCCAGAGACCTTTTCTCTTCTTTTTTTCTTTTTAAATTTTTAAAAACATAGAAGAAAAAATACTTAAATGCTTGGATAAATCCTTGCCTTTTTTTTTATTCCCCCTCTGGAAATATACTTCATTACGCATTTGCAATACTTAATTAGGATGTGGGTATAGTTAATTGCAATTTAGACTCTGGCTTGTAAGTAATTTATAAACCCATATGCAATGAATAAGAGCTGATTTTACTAATCAAACTTTATCCCTTAAATCAAGTTTCCAAGAATTAAGAGCAAACAACAGTTTCATTATTGAAATAGTATACTTTAAATACAGAGTATTCAGAATTCAGATAAAACTGTATTCAGTACAGTTTTATCTGAAAGACTAAAATCACTTTAATAGTGAAAACATGCCACAAAAATATTATTTTTTTCTATTTTGTGTTTACTTAACGTGAAGTGGAAAAAGTGAATGCGATATCAAAAACTTCTGTATCCTGCACTGTAATCTTGTTTTACCATTTAATGCAGTAAATACTTGAACAGCTAAATTTTCTCTTTACAGAAAAACACAGAACATGAAATTTATGTCTAATAAAATAGTGGCCATAAACTATTTTTCTGTTTCTATTTTATTTGCAAAAGAAATTTTTGCCAGACTGCATAAAGACCAATGGACTTTTAAAACTTATCACTCAGTTTCTTTCTATGCCACGCAGAATTTGTGAGAAAGGAGGCCAAGTGAACATCATCTGGTGCAACAGAAAAAAGGCAAGAGAGAATCCCAATTCCTTCAAGTCAGTACTACCTGACAGCTGCTAAATGACTACAGAGAGCGACTGTGCCAGACTAATCCCAAAACACCGAGCAAGAAACCAGTGGTAACGGCCAAGCAATTCCATACAAGGATCCCAGAGAGAAGAGAAATAGGCTCAAAGTGAATGAATCACCAGCTCAACAGTCTGTTCAGGTCAAGAGAGGCAGCAGCTTCACTGTCACAGGCAGTGCTGCTACCACCACCAAATATATTCCATGGGTAGGTTTCTTTCAGGCACCAGAGCCAGACTTCTCTGGCCAAAGCCGTGGAAAAAACCACATGAGTGTAAATGTAATAAGAGCTATTAAAAAATCGTCTCACTGAACTTCCCAAAAGTTTCAAACCAAGCATTTAACCAAGAGCAGAGAAACCTGCAGAGTCTTCTCTCTCTGTTACACCTAGCATGGCACTTCTGTCCCAGGTCACAGTGATGACAGTGCAAGGAGAACCTTCTCTTGTAAGCTCCCTACTAATGTCAAGAACTACTCGTGGAGTGAGGTGATATTAACTTTGATTGAAGGTGAACAACAATTGGGCCCATTATTCATCTCGTTTGTAGATGGCACAAAAAAAAAAGAATTTTTCAAGGTGTACAGGAGCCCAGGGTACAAGATTTCATTCTGTTCAGTGGGTGGCACAAGAAGGGATTTCTGCTGTTACAGAAGTGAGCTGCCCTACAGGGCAGTAACACAAGTGGGTATGAACATATTACATCTTTCCTCATGGTTTAGTCAGGGAAGAATTAAAAGCATTTCACTGAGAAGAGATTTTTTTTTTTGTTGGTCCTATCAAAAGTATGAGTAATTCAGAGGAAGAGTCTTCTAAATCTCTTCTGCCAAACTTATGGACCCAATATGAGCCACACAGCAAAACATGAATCCGTTTATATATTATCTGACAAAACAGTGTAAATTAAAAAGTATAAATGCATTTGTGTAAATTTCACTAACAAAAAACCATTAATAACCATAAAATACTCCAAACTACAAACAACCCACATCCTAACGAAGTGCTCTAAAGCTTACATGACAAACATTTGCCCTTATAATCTATTTCTTATCCATTATGTTTGCTGGCAGCTTTCTAATTATAATTGGCAAAGATAAGCCATTTAAAAACACCTCCTGATTGTAAATAAAATCTGAGAAACACTTAGCATGTAATTTAATTTATGCTCTAGAAAGAAAAGAACAGTCCTATTGAAATTAATGGATTAAGTTCAACATCTCCAGGTGTTTCAAGATGCTCATGGAGTAGTGAAAAAAATCCAGCTTTCCTTTTTCAGCTTTTATTGTACAAGAAAGAAAACTAGAAACAGTTGGTTGGTATTTTTTATCATTTCTTATCATGGACAAGGCCTCTGTTGATAATCACTGGCAAACACCAGAAGAAACAGCACTCTGGCATGATGTTAAGTACCTTTCTGTTCCTGGTCATTTGCACAAAACATTACCAAAAATGAGAATCTTTACTGATCACTAATGAATCAACAGCACTCAGAACTCTTATTTCGCTACCCTTGCCAAATTTCAAATGGCATAACATCCCCTCTTTATGTCATGGTGTTTTGGCTAGATACTGCATATTTTAATTTCTTTTTTCTTTTTTTAAGCCCATTAGAAAATACTGTTTTGTGGTGAAAAGAGTTGGCATAATGCATCACAAGGGTATTGCACCTTAGAGGTTGGTAGAACCATTTATATGCAGATATTTTGAAATCGCTCCAGAGAAATGGGCTACTGCATTTCTTTAATTGAAAATGAAGACAAGCACAGGAACTGGTAATTGAAGAAACTCTCAAACCTTCAAACTTGTATTACCTCTTTCTGTAAATTAGATTTTTTTTTCCCTTCTAAGGGAAACACCTAATACTTATAAGAATGAAATTATGGATATAATTATAATAAGATTTTTTTTTTCTCTCTGCTCCTTTACTTCTCCCCCTCTTCCACATACAGGCATAAACCAAACATCAGCAAAGACTTTTTGAAGAGTCTTAAAAAATGGAGAAGCAGGAAACATTTTATTCCTGTCCCCATAAAGTTGAACAAAATATAGGAGGTGATAAAATAGAATTTCTAAGACGCTGGTGATGCCAGCCACTTTGCAGGATTACAGAAAAGGCAAGGCAACAATGGCGTTTGATATCGATCAATTTAATGGTTGCAACAAGAAACTGCTCTCCCTATGTAATGCCCTGAATGAGATTAAACTCACTGCAACCTCTTCTGTATTGCCCTTTTGTTTCTTCTGCACTGCACAAATATCTAATAATTTATGGCATTGAAAGGTACACAGCCAAAGAACACTTAAATTATAGTTAAAAGAAAAACAGTGAGAAATGCTAGGGTAATTATGCTTTCTGCATATTCATCATGTTTCCCTCATGGATGTTTCATGATTATAGTGTTTAATTTAGTATTCTATTTCTTTTTAGAATATTTTTTATTGAAATGTAATGTAATATAGGCTTTATTTTTTTAAATTTACTGTTATGAAGGCCAAGGACGTCTTATTTGTATGATCCAAATAATTAGAAATGAACAACAACAAAAATTTTTTCCCTATTAAATCTCAAATATTTATCAATCAGCCTATGAAAAATGTGTTCAATGGCAAGTTTGCCAAACCTTTTGCCCAAACCTCACACTTTTATTGCATAAAGTGCACTGGTAAATACTGTGCCTTCTGTGTTGCATTCCCTTCCATATGCTTAATTGTTCAATTGAAAAAGTACGAAAGACTATGCTTTTTTTTTTTTCCAGCAGCATCAAGATTTTACAGATTAAGGTTTTCATTGAATTTTACTGTGTCTACAGACTACAGAAAGACAAAATATTCTATAACTGTATTAAGAAAAAAAATCAAACAGAAGGCAAAAAGGATTAAATTAAAATCACATCAACAGAATCAACAACATTTCAAAAATCTGGCTTAGATAGTAAGACAATTCAAGAGAAGAAAAGTTACAGGGTAAATCATGTGTGTAAGTTCAGTTCAAATATCCACCATACCCCAGGAAACACACACTTTGATAAACCTGAAAATCCTTCTTCCACCTAAGCAGGATAGTCGATTCCTTCCAAAACACCCCAAACCAGACTGCCTCTGTCTGAACTTGTAGGGCAGAGGAGGTTGTACACTGGCTTTTTGATTGTTCTTGTGCCTCATTACCTGATTAAATACAACCCCAGAAAGGGCAGACGTGCCAACCGTTAGCAAATGGGGTGGGGACAACAAACTGGACTCCAAAGTCACCACACCAAAGACCTTCCACTGAGCCACTTCTCTCTACCCATGTAAATGCAAGCTACCTCTGGTGCCAGGAACCAAACAAAGTGTTTCTTATCTGAAAATACAGACATCTTGCATCATTTTGACACTCTCCTTATTGACTAATTGCTACCTAAAGTACTTTCTCCTGCCTTCTCAGGTGCAGTTCTCTAATATTTTTAAACTACATTCTGTGTGCAATAAAACTGAAGACTGCAGTTGGTTCTTTTTTCTTATTCTTCCCAAATACTCAGCACAGGTACAACTACATCATCATCTGAAGCTGTGTGACTTTCTGAATATTTAACATTTCTCATTCAAGGACACAGACAAAAAGCTATCAAAATGAAGCAAAGTTATAAATTCATGGTTGTCTAAAAAAAGTGTTCTTATTCAGAATTTAAGTAACCTGATTTCAATTAGCACTTATTTCCCTTTCAAAATTAATTTTTAAAACTTCTCATTTTTCAGCCACCAATCACTGGATCATACTTTTATTATCCTTGCCCTGCTATACCATAAAATGAACAACTGGCATCTTAAATCTTCCCTCTGACCACAGAAGTCTTGTAAATACAGTCAGTTGCTCTCAAATAATAAAGTTTTTGAGACTTATTGCAGCTGTTCCCTCTACTCATGCTGTGCTTTACATCAAAGGCAACTCATTGAAAGGTGTTAGTATAATTAAAAAAAAAAAAAATCAGTTTCTCTCTTTTTCCTAGCTTTTCTTTCTATATACAAAAAAATCATTAAATCTTATTGACTGTTCTTTTGAATTGCCTTACTCCATATAATCATTCCAAACTAGTAAGTTTTTTGTGTCAGTATTGTTTTTCTCTCTTCTTTAAACTGTGTCTGAAATTAAGCAACAAAGATTTAAAAAGGTATTTAAACCCAAGAGTACTCTCCAGCCTCATCATAACAAAGCAAATGAAGTTCAGAATCAGCTATTTTCTCCTTTATCTTCCACAATTCTCTGATTTATCTAGATGCTGCTGAAAACAATGATGTTTAGATCAGTAAGAAATAAAAAATGTAGGAAACTGCAAAAGTCAGTCTTCTTTCCAGACTGTGAAGCTACTGAAACCTTCAAGTTTTTTTCAAGAAGTAAATCCCACTAGTTACATGTAGCATCATTCCTTTTCAAGACACAAGAATCAAGACATTGCTTCAGCAGCATATATCACGTTGAAAGTAGGGAAAGATTACTAGGAAAGTCTTATTTGAGATGCAACAGTTAATTCTGTTGACTCCATTAAAGCCATCCTGAAAATAAAACAGTGGTCTCTGCTACTATAAAGACCTCGACTCTCAAAGAACTTGCCCTGCATTTGTCCCCCCTACCAAACTTTCTGTGAAAGACCATTAAAAATAATTTCTAAGAGATACTGGGTTTTGTTTCTGAGCCCCAGCTGGCTTCATTCCACAATCAAACTCTAGGGCCACCAACACACTCCCATGACAGGAGCAAGGCCTGTCCCGGGGAATACTTTGCCACCAACTGGTGTGCTTGAAGGATTGTACCTAGTGCACATATTGGAAAGGCTTTCTTCTGAACCAGCAATGAAAAAAAAAAAAATAAAAAATTTCTCAAAACCTGAACTTTTGCTGAGGTAGGGTAAGGGAGAACCTCGGAAACTCAGAAGAATGTATTACATAAGAAAAAAAAATAAGATATACATATGAAATATTAAAGTTTAAAATCTTTGCTTTGCTCAGCACAGATCAGAAGGTATATCTTCGTTTGTTCCATCTGTTCCTATCTCTGTTCCCCAACTCTGAACAAACTGGTGAGCTCCACAGAACCCTCTGAGGCCAACTCATGCCCCCAACTCCAGCTATTGACTCTGATAAGGTAGAACAGGAACACAGATCATTCAGTGTCCACTAAGGACATACCCACAAGAAAAAACAACAGGTTTAGCATAGTTTTCCTCTTGCTTCCAGTAGCTTGCTACTTCAGCGTTTTCCATGAATTACTGCTGCAGGTGTGATCATTTTAACAGCATTTCTGCCTGAGTCTGAGCAGTGAATGTGCTTCCACATGCAACTTCTGCCCTCTCTTCTTCCATTGGGAGGGAGGCAGGAACCTCTTCTCTAGCATGTCACAGTTTTTGCTGCCTCTTGCAAAACTTTTGAGCAGAAGCACAAATGCTTTTATAGAGAATTCAAGGTTGTTCATAGCAGGTTTTTGCTTTTTCTGGTTATGTATTCAGACCCTTTAAAGAAATTAATCTTCATATGACAGTTTAAAAACAACTGCCACATCTCAAGAATGCTAATGGGTTTGATTGACAGATTTATTGCTACCTGCTTTCAAAGCTCTCAAGTACTTGTAAATTGTTTGAAGCACAACATGTGGCTCTCAGAGTTATGAGCAATATGCAATAGTAAAAAAATCCTCAGGTTCTTTTAAAATGAACTATCTTCAGGTCCATTTCACTGTCATCCTACAGACTTAAAAACCCTACTCTTTTCCCAAACCCAAACTGATAACATTTTAAACACAGATTTCCTTCAGCCTAAAATGAACTACTCTGGGTGTCGCTTATACACGGTACCTTCTTAAAATTTCATTTACCTTTCTAGCAAAGACCTATCCTCCTCTCAAAGCTGCAATATTTGACCTTAAAAGTACAGGCAAACAAAATAAACACTGGTAGATTAAAAAAAAACACCAAAGGGACTGCTCTTTATTGAACATGTCAAGATCTCCACACCTCTAACTTAGGTATTCCTTATTATTTTCAAAGTAAGTATCTCAACCATTCCTCTTGGTAATCAAGGTATTTGTAAAATTTCTGTAAATATTTATATCTGAGTAAAATTTGCCTTAACTTAAATTACTACAAAAACTACCATAAAGTAAAGAAGATGACAAAAGAACAGTCTATTTACAAAGCAGTTTTGCACAAAATGATGAACGGGCTCAATAGATATTAGTCACCACTGTCCTGCTCTAGGTTATGAACTTTGTGATTTTAAATACATTATTTATTCAATTTTTTCCCCTCTACAGTTTGTACTCTGAATGAGTCACACACACAAGAACAAGTCCAGTTTGAACACTGACAGTGTATTACACTGGAGTGCCTCTGCTGTTTCTTATGGGAGTGAGGCTCTTAATTAGGGTTTGCCACAGTGACTTGTTTTTATCTATTTCTAAATTATGCAGCACACAAAGCACTAAGCATTACTTTACAATATAGGCAGCATAACACTACATACAGAAAATCTCAATAGCGTTTCTGGCAACTACTTAGTACCTATGTTTTTCTGCTAGGTTATGGTGACAGCACTCTGTTATACTTCAGAAAAATAGAATCAAGGAAAACTTACTTGATATAATAGGGCACTTTGTTATGTGAAACAGATCTCTGCCATGGAAACTGTACTGAGGCTGAGGAAATAAAGAAAAGGTTGTTATTAGAAAACACCTGTCATACTAAAAGAATCTAAATATCTTTTATTTATTTTACAATTAATATGGTTATAATAAATTAAATTGAAACAATTAATATTTCCCAGACTACTTTCAGTAATTAGAATAGCAGCAGAAGAAAATGATGGCAATTTATCAGGATGATTAAAGGCACCTATTTGATGCCACACTGGAAATAAAACAAATGTGTTGATTCTACTTCGAATAAGGATGATAAATTCTGAGCAAGCAAGCTAGGCATTTAGGGAAACTGCAGACACTTGTTTTCCTACCTTTACAGGACTATTATCAGTTTATGATTTTAAAATAAATTATTCTACTAGTATAAATAATGCTCTGCAACAGAAAAAGAAGAAGAAATAGCAACCTTGTTTTTATTAGTTACAACCCTTAGTTCCTATTTGCAACTCAAATTAATATTGATTAACACTCTATGGCCAAGAAAAAAACCACACAATTAAAACTTGTCTTAGCACTCCTTGACAAAGAACTGTAATCTTTGCAGAATTTATGCAAATCAGATATCATCCACAATATCAGGAAGGTTTCTGCACACTGAGTTGAAAAAGGCACGAAGTTGTGCATGACACTGCAACTCTACTGATCTAAAGAGCCCAAGAGATAAAAGGTGAAAAGTGTTCAGGCCAACAGGACTGTTGGCGCCCAACTTAAAAATAGCTATCTTTGAAAAGTCATAGGTACACATATCAGAAATTACCAGACTAGTGCCTGGGTAATTAGGGTTCCAGCATGAAAAAAGCTCCTTGCACTGGATTCACTGTGAAAGCAGAGATTGAAAGAACAGGCAGGAACACGCAATCACCGCAATGAGATGAATTTACATTGCACACACACGGCAGCGCCTGCTCTGGGGTCCTGACAGCCCCCATTTAGGGCCCTGGTAAAATGAGACACAGCTTTGATCCACACTGGATCTCAAGTAATTAAACTCTTGATTAATGTGATTTTCTGCAATCTTGGCCCACTTTAGGATTCATCCCTCTTCGGAAAAAAAAAAAAATCCACTTGAAAGTAACTCTCTCCTCTTCCCTCAAGACCCCTCTAAACTGCAGTGAAGGCTTACAAGCTGTAAAAGCCCCATAGGCTCTTGCAGCTACACAGAGATGGGTCTTGCCCTGCTACCAGCTGGCTGGTGCCCAAGGGTTTCATGGCTGTCACCTCTTCCTAAACCACACAAAATACCATGGTTTATAATTTAAGAAATATTCATGTACTGAAAGACAGGTTAACTGGGAATAATATTTGGGAAATTACAGGAATGAAGTAAACCACTTTCTTTACTGGAAAAAACAAGAGAAAATTCCATCTTTATTTGACGAAGGTAACATTTGCAATAAAGACTTAGATAAAGAAAAAATATAATAAAGGCTAAGTGCTCAAACAGATGTAGCTTGCTAAAAAAATAACCCTTAGGTCTTCATAAATATGAGAAAAAAAAAAGTAAAATCAACCTGACAGGTGAAAGTGTTCATCAGCTTTAGAGTTTCATTCTCTAGTGTTGCAATTTGGCACCAATGGTGGCTCCTGTTCTAGTGCATAAATTATGTCAGCTAAGTAAGAATTTGCTTTAATACAATTTATTTGCTATGACAGATATAGATATTCTGCACTGACATAAATATGAACTAAACAATGTAATCAATTAAATTACTAATTATTATGAACCAAGTAATATTCTATTTATTTGGGAACAATTTTTGTAAAACATTGCCAGCTCTCTGCTGTAGGAAAGTCTGGAAAATGAGATTACCATTCTCTTTTAAAAATCACTGATGTAAACTGAATATAGTAGTTCTCAACTTGGCATTCACTAGCAGCCCTGCAGATATTAGTAAGGCTGAGATGCTTTGAGCAGGCCACTGGAGACATAAACTGTTTGTTAGGGAACATGTGGAATCAGTGCTCTGTGGATGTTCATGGATTTGTCTTAGAAAGCATACAAAAAACATAACAGAGTAGTGGATCGTCAGCCTTGGAAAATGAAATAAAATAAAATAAAATTATTACAGAAAAAATCAACTTACTATTTCTAAAGGCAGGAGGCAGCAAAAAGCAATCTTTTTGCAAGAAATAATGGATTACAAGGATTTTTCACCTTTATCTGTGTTAGGGATGCGTAAAATTTACTGATCAGTAACTAACTTGAGAAGTGCTTACCTTCCATCTCAAAAGCACTGAAAAACAAATCAACCAAATTCTGCCTCCCAATGACAGGAGGGGACAAATAGCTCAACAAAAAGAGGGACTGTAGATTGCAGTGGCCTACTAATACAGCTTTACCTCAGACTCCTAACACAGAACATTTTATGAAGGGCTAATATATCGCTTGGTAGTTTTTAAAAAGACTTTAAAGTTTTGAAAAGCCCTTTCATAGTGATGGTCTGCATGAATCCATGCAATTGGTGTTCCAAGAAGTCACACAGTAGTATCAAACGCTGCACTGTGTTTTTTTAGTACAGAAATATTTCTGGCCACTGCAGAGATGAAATCACTGGACTAACAGGGGTGGAACCAGGGTGCTGGATAATCTCATCAAGGCTCCCTTTCCCCTAAAAGGTTGGACTACATGATCTTTTGAGGTCAGACCCTTTCAAACAGGGCTACTCCACCATTCCATGAATCTGACGAACAGGCAGAAATAGGTGTCTTGCTAGCAAAAATTCCTGATTAAATGATAACTGGGATCTAGTCAGTTGAAAATGGTGTGATGGCAAGTTATGGCTCCTTCTTACTATTTAGAGGAAGAGTAACAGGTAAGTGAGGTAAACTGAAAATAGCTGCTGTCAGATAAGCACAGATAAAAACCTGCCCTCTAATTCAGAAGAGCAACTTTGGAAATGAAGATTTGCAGAAGACATACATATATAATCAATCTCAGTCTTGGGAGTTTGAGATTGTTCTATTCAGACTACTACTCTATTTGTTCCTCACAGCTAGAAGTCACTTACTGCTGCTAAAAAGGTTTGAAATTTTTGATTTAGAATACACAGTCTTTCAACCTCTCAGGATAAAGCCTTTGACTTGCCAGATTTAATTATTTTTTTCTATTATTATTTTACTTCTGAATTTACTGTTCCTGACTTACATTTACCAGACACTATATAAAGTTGCAGGTATAAGTTCTTTAACTCAGTCTTGCTAAAGCTCTAGAAAATATTTGGTTGTTAGTTTTTTTGTTGTTGTTGGTGTTTTTTTAAGATGCTTTAGTTGTGGTTGGTGTGGGGAAATGTCGCATTGCATTTTGTTTAAATGGTATGCCCTGTCTCAGCCCTCCAAAATGTATGGTATATTCTAAGCCTGTGGTCCTGCCCTGAACCATCCTGTATCTGCAATCCCATTGGCCCAAGTCTGATTCCGCACCCACTTCAATCTCCCTCTTAAGCTGTGCTAGTTAAATCAGCCACTCCCTTAGCCTTTCCCCCCTCTTGCCCCTTCCCTCCCCTAGGCTCCCCTTCCTTCCCCCCTTCTCCCTCAGTAACCACCATGCTGTTCCCGGGGAAAGAGGTTGTTTTTAACAAATGGTTTAAATGAATAACTACGTATTGTTTTTCCAAAACTGTGTTACTTAGCTGTAATTCTGTCTGGTATCTATCAACATGGAAACCATTCTGGAAACTTCCCCTTTTTTACTTTGGTATGTAACAAACTGAATGTCTCCTTAAGCCTGAAGAATATTTCCTAAACACGGCTGAGGAATGCTGATAAGGCACTGCATAGTCTCTGTGGACATAATTCTATGAATGTTTTAACCAGCAACAATGCCAGATCACCACTCAGACCTGTGAGCATGGTGTTTTATTGTGGCATGTTGTAAGCCAATTCAAGGAAATGATTCAGGCCAAGACAAACAAAACCAGCCAACCTTTCCCAGCAAGTTTTACATGTGGACTCTTCCATTGATTCTCCCTCAACTAGAATAAGAGAGCTAGATTCTGAGAAACAACTTCTACATTGCTTCCTAATCTGTTTTATTTACAGAGACTAGACTGACTAGTCTTACAAACAGTTCATCCGGCATTCTTCAGCAGTGCCAAAGGTAGCACTTGATCTGTAATCTTTTTACCAAGGTATTACATAGATGTACCGGTCAGGTTACAAGTTTGAGACTACAAGAGCTACAAAACCACTGTGGCAACAGTATGCAATATTTCTAATAGGGTTTTTAAAATTAAATAAATCCTATACTTTTAAAGTTGTTTGTTTGTTCTCTCAATTTAAAAAAAGGACAAAATGGCTCCAGGAATTGCTGGTTTGCATAACAGCTGTAATATTTTATAGACACTGCATTTGGTTTACTGAAAAAACGACTGTCAACTCAAAAAAAGAACATGGTTGTAACATAAGTCAAGAAAAAACACTTAGATTTATTTAGTGATTTAAATTATATTAGCTATACAGTGACATACACTACTTCAGAATCTCTGGAAAAGATCTGCTCATTTTTATGTTGACTTCACAACTCCTGCAATAATGTTATCTTTTTTATAGAAGCTCTCAGTGAAAAACTAGAGAGGTGATAGGATTAAAATTCTGTCGCATTAGCTCTGATGATGGCAGGTAGGCTGGAACATCAGGAAACCAACATGGACCTCAATACCACAAACTATCTATGCATAACAATTACATACACTCAGCTTTTGCCTTCTTAGTGGATGTGAGATTATAGGCTTACACCTCTAAAACGTTCATTAAAAAGATGCAAGGATAGGTCCTGAGAAAGCAATGTGTGTGTGCTTTTCCCAGCCCTTTACTAGAAGTTCCAGGAATGTATGACACAGACCCTTCAAAAAAACAAGAAAAATCCAGGGAGCTCTTCCTTTGTGCCATCCCAGCAAGTGACAAAGCAAAAGGAAACAGAAGAAAAAGTTGGCAAAGGATGAAAAGTTGTCACAAGCACGCAAAGATTCTGGAAGAGTCACTGGTCAGACACTGCAGCAGAGGACAAAGAATAAAGCAGTGAGGGCACACTCATCTCAGAAAGACAGAGTGGGAAGCACACTAGTCAAAATGTCAATGAAGTTATGAAGATGAAACATCCCTACAAAAACAAGGAGATGATAGATAATATCATGGAAGAGGAACTTCCTCAAGCCATAGGGAAACATGGAGTAAAGATTAGTCAGCATTTGAGAAAGCCATCATATCTTACATGCATCTATTAATTCAAGGGACTTACTGGAAAGAAAATGCTGTGATGCAGGTCCAAAATCTCGGTGTGCCTCCTGTAACTGTTTAAGACGATCCTCTACAGACACCTACACATAAAAACACACACTCAAAATCTACATTGCAACACCAAGGACAGGATAAGAAAATCACTTGTTTGCATTTCTTCTAATGAAATCAATTTGTTTGTGTGTCACAGCAATTTTTTGACGTCTACCTATTTAAGGCAACATATTTTTCTTTCATCTGCTTAATGAGAATCCTGTTTCTCTCTTGCAGTGTTCTGGTGTGAGAACTGTAGATCAATAACGACAGTAGTTTTATGGTGACTACAGCCAGCTGCTGAAATTTCTGACCTCCTCTCAACCCTTGTGTTGTCCAAATTCCCATAGTCAGCAGGTCTCAGTTTGATTGCATTGATCTCATGCTGCCTTTCCAGCACAGAACCATATTGGAAGACGGTGTTTCACCAGCTGACATGATGCCCCTCAGTCTAATTGAAACTCCAGTAGCAGTACTTTGGTGGTTAACTAAATTTGAGAGGACACACACAATACCCACCCCCCCCCAAAAAAAAAAACCTCCATAAACCGACAAACAAAATAAGAAAAGAAACCCCACTACCAAATGATATTAGGAAAGGAAAGGTGTGATATGACACAATTACAGCTTTGACTCTCAGAAGTGACTCATTCAAAACTACTGGCCAACAAACTGGTGCCTAGATTTTGAAAATTCATTCCCAACATCCTTACTAGAGATGTAATAAGTATTTCCTTCAAAAATAAACACAAAAAAGGAGAAACTTCAAAAATTCATAAATGAACTTTAACTGATGTAAGAAACTTCACTAAATCATTCACTATGAAACTAAGGATGAGTTTCAGCTGTAATCAGGCACATGGATTTACTTTTCTCAGACCATTTAAACACAATAATCATAACTAAGCAAATTGAATCTCTTAAGCATATCCTCTTCTGCTTTTTATGCTAAATTACTATAGCATATATCTTGTTATAGCTCTACTAATACTTAAATCACTTTAAGTGAAATTTCCTACAGAAACTGAACATTCAAAGACAATAAAACAGCTTTCACACAAGCTGGAAACAACAAAAATTTTTACACCAGTTTTTGGTGACACAGATTTGTGCAGTAAAATTACTGCCACAAGACACACAAAAGAACCATGCAGCAAGAGTTCCCACTATTTCCCAGAATTTATTGCAGTTTCCTGTTTGAATAAACCACTGAAATAGACTGAAAGGAAAAGCTTTTGACCAAGCTACAGCAGGAAAGGCAGCTCCTTTTGTTGCATTGGTACTAACAGAATAACACCTGAGTGTGACAGAAGTAATGAACAAATGGTAATAAGTGAATCTTTTAAGAAAAGAGAGGAGAGTGAGAAATATCCCTCCCCACACACCTGCTGTACATAATCAGAAGAATACCTGTAAAAGTTTCCACCGCATATTGAGATCATCCAGTTGACGAGACATCTTTAAAGATGGATAAAGGTCAAGTGGAGACAGCTGGCTGGACAAATCATTCACTGTTTTAACTTTTAGGTTGATTGGAGCAATTTCATCTCTAAAAGCCTAGAAGAGTAAGAAAGACACGTTCAGTTGACATCTGAGTAGCACAAAAGTGTAAACTCCACATGGTGCTGACTTGCCCAATGTGGCAGTTTATGCTAAACAACTGCACACAAGGCAGTTCTCAGCAAAGAAAGTTCACTCACTTCAATATTCTTGCTGTATCACTCATATCCACCTTTAAGGAAAAAGAGTATGAAACTTACTGAAATGCCCATAAGCAAATTGCACCCCTAAAAGAATTTAATTAATTGTTTTTTTCTGTGGTGCTGTATGGCTTTAGAGCTTTTCTTTGCAAAGGGAAATACACAATACTATATTAGGAGCTTTACCAGTATAGAGCCTGCCAACTGTTCTTAAGAAAAACATTGTTCAGTAGTTTTCAAGTATTAAGCAGCTGACAAAAATTCAATTTAAAAACTATTATTGAACTACCAAAGCATGAAAGAATGCATCTTCTAAGGAAAAGCAGTACAATGTTTTACCTGATTAGAACCAGAGAGTAAAGCTATTACAATGACTAAAAAGAAGTAAAAGGTTTATTGAATCAAATCGAACTAAATACAGTATTAAGACAAAATTGATGCAAGTTTAGTTACAGGTAAAAGATGCTTCAAATGTCTTGCTTGATGTGAGGAGTTAAATGTTCAATCCTGTAAACAGCTTGATTAAACATCATTAAATGAGTCCAAAACAGCTGTAAAGGAAGTATTTTCTTAGGACAATTTAATTATTTACCTCCCTTCAATAATCACTCTCATTAGGCCAAGGAACAGAAAGAACATACTGTTAAGAAAGAAACACTGGGTTTCTGGACAGCAAGTAGGCCCCTATTGTTTCAGCAAATATTACAGTTTTTTTACAGTTACAGCAATGAAAATCTGAAAGACTTTGTTTTCATCTACTTTACAGAAAAAGCCATTATGATATGACAAATCACTTCTTAGCATGAGAAAAAGGAGCTATACAGCATTAGCATCTTATTTCTTGCTTTAGCATCTATATTAAAATATGAGAAGAAGGAAGAGATTCATTCCTCTTTTCAAATCAGCAGCAGTCTGGATATTGACTCACCTTTGACTGCCTTTGTTTTAAAGATTTCAGTTCCATTAACCTTGAAAGCAACAATATAATTTGGAGAAAGAGAATGTTTACATTGCTATATGTGAAATAATGTAGCCCTGTGAATTCACAGACACTGTATACATAGAATATCTACAGAAACCTGGTTGCAGCCCATTTTATTCTTCTAACACCAGCATCCTATGCTGAAGACATGGATGGTCAGGTACACAATTCCAGGGTCTTCTATATGCATATATATATATACGCTTTGCTATATTCATTCTTAAGCTTAAAAAATGAAAATCTGTGTTGGGGAAACAGAAGCTTAGCAGTAAATGCTGAATTTGCCCGAAACAGCAATCTTCTCTACCTATATGTGCATACCCACACGTTCTCCTGGAATCCATAATATTCACTGCACTGTACTGTTTCCAGTCAGCTTTTCTGAACAATGCTAATTATCACAAGATAGTCTCCTTCTTGGGGAGCTCTGCATTACCAGGTCCCTACCCTATCCATGAAGTTAGGCAGGGGATGACTACTACCCACCAAAAGCAGCCATGCCTTGGGATGCTGAGACCTGCATGGATCCCAGGCAGCAAGAAGTGGTTTGCCCACAACAACACTATAAGGTAATATGTGTTCTTCAGTTTGAAACAATCCTGGTGAGAAGCCAGGCTAAAGTAAAAGCAAATGCAAATTTGCTCATACAAACAAAAATAGACAATGGACATGTTTAGTTTATGAAAGCCAAGGAACATAAATTAAAACTATGTATTTATTTCTGTGTTATTAAGAAAGCTCTAAATGTTTTTCTAAAAAGAGTTAGAGTTGATGGCCAAACAGATCTGTGTGTGTATGTAATCCCAGCCAACACTGGGAATGTGGCCCAGCTCTGGCCTTTATTTGAGACTTCAGATACCATCTTTAAAGACTTTATACTGCACATGAGAATTTCAGCATACAGTGTATATGACTAGAGGGACTAGAATGGAGAGGTCTGACACACAAACAAACTAAATATTTCCCAGGAGTTCCACACTTACCGTAGTTTTCTCAATGTGATCTGGTAATGAATCTATGAGCAAGTCTCCTACAGGTTTCCAGCCATTCCTCACATTTTCAGCCTCCTTCAAATCAGCATCAAGGTCATCCATGGCACACTGAAGGTCTTTCAGCTTTTCTAATGCTTTGTCCACTTGCTTCTGCCAGATACTGGCACTGGCATTTAGGTTCTCCCATTTCTCTTTTACCTCCGATGACTGCTTACGCATGGCTTTGGCAATCTTCAAGGCTTTCTCCTCAGGGGTCAGTTCTGCAGAGGGGAATAACAGGTATACTGTTCATTTCTTACTTTTGTCTAGTTAAACAGGTAGTGCTCCTGAAATACACACTCAAGACAGTCAGTAAGTCCAGTGTCAACTGTTAATTTATTGCAGCAGGTACAAGGTAGAAGAAAGCCCACCTTGCTGTAACTGAAATAAACCTCAATCACTCCTACTGACAACACAATTCCTGATCAGAAGACAGGAAACTATTCCTGACCTCCATATATTATGATACCCAAAAAGTAACAGCAGGTTACTGCTGATTTGTTACTTTTGGAGGGACAGGGAAAGGAAATATAAGATCTTTCTTCCTTCATGGAAACTTCATTAGGTAATCTTTGCATCATTTCATGTAGAAAGAGCAAGGACAGGGCTTTGTTCCTGGATCTCTTACCACCACCTTTCACTGTGGCACCAGGATGTCTCTTCATATTCAGTAGCAAAAACCAAGGTACATTAAGTGCCATGGGGGGCACGGTTCTGCAGCACTACATCAGCTTTTCTGTGTAAACACTGAAGTCCAAAAAGGCTGGTTTAAATAGCTTTTCCAAACCTACAAATGTTCTATGAAGCTGTTGAAAAAGAATCAAGCTTATGGCGTACTATTTCTCACAAATTTCAGGCTTATGTGTCTAGATCCCACACAACCCAGGAACCATGGAAAACCTTCAGTTTGAGAGCGAGCAAGACCCAGACAGCTTCAAAGCTAAAAAGAAAATCCTAAAACATCCCCAGCAGGTCCTGCTGTCTACTGCCCAGGGGGTCCCTTGCTGAAAAAAACTCATGGAAAGCTTCCTTCATCAGGGAAGAGTTGCTTCAGTAATGACAAACAAACATATCCAGTCTCAGAGGATTCCCCTTCTACATAAAAGCAAGCAGAAGAAACTATAATGCAAAAAACTGAGAACAAAAGAAGGAGCAGAGACGTGACATGCACTGAAACTAAGCCAACTGGCCTTCTATTCAGTCCTATATAAAAGCCCTGGAAAAGGTTTATCACAGTACTCTTGTGATTAAAATTCAAGTGTTGCCTATGAATAAATTATACACAATCATGCAAAGATGAAAGTACTATTTTTGTCAGAAGTCAGATGAGACACGCCATCTTCCTTTTACTGATAGACTGTCTTTAAAATCATTATAACTGAGCTTGGAGTTGCTGCTGCGGTTGGAGGAGGGTGAGGGGGCAACAGTCAGAAATTGTGTGGGAGGAAGTTTTTGCTTTACAAAGGCCTGATGAATGTCAAAGTAAATGCACAGTTACGGCTGCAAAAGCTAACCAACTGTGCCTCTTATATGCAACTGTTGTCCCATAGCACACAATACAGAAAAGCATATTGTAAGTAATTAACACAAAATAAAACATTGAAATACACTCCAATTTGTTGTTGAAAAGTCACTTTTTTCCAGATAAAAAAGTAACAGGGAGTTGTTTGAATTTCTGCCCACCAGTTCCACATACTTGTTCTGGTTTTTCTTTTAAAGTTGTTTTCAAATCATGTTAGCCCATATAGGTATTGATATATGCTAGACTATGATCACTAGAAGAGCATTCAAAAAGACAATCCAGATGCCATCTGGGAAAAAACCAAAAATACACCAACCAAACGAACAAAAATCAATGCACAATGCAACTATAATTCGTATTACAAATTATGGAGAGAGAGGGTGTTGCCCAAAAGCACAAGGACCTTGATGGGAAGTGGTTATGTAGGAGAAACAACAAACAAGGAATGGTAACCAGAGCACAGTGGAGGGCAAGAGTAACCAACAAGAGCCAACAGCACCAAGGGAAGGGAGACACATACCCAGCCCGTGGGTTGTGGTGCAGGTTTTGACCTCAAAAGAGGGAGCCATTTGAAGAAAAGAGTGCAGCTGAGTGATACAAAAGACATTTTGAGCTTACCAAGTGTCTTAGGTTAATATTTCAATGACTTGTTGGGTGTCATAAGCTATTACATGAGAGCACTGCCTGTGTGCACTTTGCCTTTAAAAGCAGAGATTGTACCCAGGCTTAGGGACACTGCAGTGGCAAGAAGGTATTGCAGAGGAGAAACTTGGAATGAAGCGACCGTGAAAAAAATCCCACAATGCTTAACTAGATGCAAAGAGATACGAACTACTTATGCAGCTCGGGATACAGAGATGTGGTAGTAACCTACAATTTGCAATACTGACACACTAGAACAAAGATGAGGACCAAAGCTGTGCTGTGATAAATTGCACCTTGTCTCTGGATTTACAGCATTTCACAGTAGAATGAATGGCATTATAGCATAACACAGTTTTGGAATGATCTTTACCCCAGGTTCTGCAAAGAAAATATTTCTTCATTTCTTTTGAAAAGAAATAATGCTCATGCTCTTAAGTTAAACCCTCTTCAAGGAAAAAAAAATTCTTTTACACAGAAAAGAACAGCTACAAAATGCCTATGTAAAGACATCAAAGAAGTTGTTAGCATAAGTACTTCTGGAATAATTCACCTTTGAGCATAATAATATTGATGAATGAATGGAAATTCACTACAGTCCAGTGACAAAGGGACTGTGAACAATCTAGAAGTCAAGCTGCACCTAAGGATCAGCACTTAGTATTACAGATTCTCTCACAGGCTGAGGTTTCCTGTCATACAGCTATGGTTGTTGGCAACCAAACCTCAGCAGTGAAAGCTGCAAGACTTGTAAATGAGGATTAAGGGAACATCCAGAGGTGGAACACCTTACATAAGATAAGGCAACACTGAGCTTCATGGAAAGGGGAGAGAAAATTGCAGACCTATTGGATAAAGCCTCCTCTGTTGGTATCTTGAACATGTAAATACAGGGGACACTATACCCAGAAACTGGACTAAGGTGAAGTTCCATATATGCACAGCTGCATCTACCACTTTGATCCAACATCATGCAGTCACATAATTCTTTATCTGTTGTCAGAGCCAAAATCTACCAACTCTGCATGAAAGAGCAGAATGCTGCAAGACCAGAGCACGTCTAAGCTAGATTATTAGCCAGTTAAAAAGATCCGTTGCTTGACAAAGAACATGTGGGAAGCTTTATAGGAAGAGCTGAACATCTTGCAAAACTCTTTGGCTTTCCTTAAAGGTATTGACACAGCAGATCCAATGAGTGCCTCTTGCTCTAACAGAGGCAACAAGCAGAGAAGTGGCTGTAGCACCCGGGGTTAGGTTCAGGGGTGGTTATGGTGGTCCCCAGTTAACAAGTGGATTAGATGATCCTGAAAGTCCTTTACAAGCTTGATGATTCAGTGATTAGAAGAGGGGGACAATAGCCTGACTTCATCTGGCCAGCTAAAACAAGGCAGCTTTACTCACAAAAGAACTAGTCTCTTATTTGGGGATGGGAAAAAGATTCCAGAATGACTGGGGTGATACAAGTACCCCAACAGAACTGAAACGCAAAACATGTTTGAAGACCATTTGTCAATTCAATGTTATTGTGCAAGGATATCTACTACATGTTGTATTTGAAAAATATTAATTCATTGCAAGACTGCTTTATTTTACAAAAACTTTGGAAGTGCTTGTAAACCTTGCACTAAAAAAGACATTTACTAGGGAAATAGAGTAAAACATGTTTTTATGAGCTATAAACCATTCAGCATATATTCATTTAACAGAAATACATCTTGTATAACTTTATGTTTTCCATCACAAAAGCCCAACTTATTAATGAGCAACACATTACTTTTTTTCAAGCAGAGATCATATTCTTCAAGATACTGGTTGCATAGCATAAAATTGCAAATCTCAAAGAAAGTGTCTTAACAGTAAGAGTTTTCTTCTGTTAGTTTGGAATTCATTTAACCAGCCTGTTACTACACAAATCAGAAGACAGGATTCCTTTGTGCTGTGAAAAAAATTTTACACAGTAGTCATTGCTCTTTTGTTCCTACTTAATATAAAGTCTTCTCAATCATCAGTTTGATCCATGTCTTCCCACTCCTTTTTTTTTTAATGGTACTTATTACATTATCCTCACTTCAGCAGCTGCTCAGAGAGGAAGAAGAGCCTCTATTCACTGGACCATCTGTTTACTAGAGAGGACAGATATTAACTGACCTTGCAGTCAGGTAAAAGAAGTCCTCTTCTGTAGTGAAAAGAAATCTTGATTTTACCATACATTGTTTGTCACAAACAAAGCACTGAAAGCTCCAACAGCTTTTCTATGTGTCTAGCACAGCCTGAATACCATAGAAGGAGAACTTTCAGGCCTGAATTTTCAGCATATAGTTTCTTGGCATGCTTACATATATGGATAATAGTAGTGAAGAAAATTCTTCTTGCTTAAGAATTTATTTTAGATTTCAAACTATTTGGCTGTAGCAGTTTTCATTCCAATCAACCAACTAATCCTTATTATGTAGCCTTGAACTAGTGAATCTCTTTACATCTTGCCAAAATTACAACAATTTCCTTTCAATTCTGCATCAAATATACTGGAACTGGAGATGATTTCATATTGCCTCCTTCTCACATGACACTGTCTCACATTGCCTCTTCCTTGGTTCAATCAATCTTTGCAGCAAAAGCAATGCATGACACAGCACTGTGCTCATTACAAAAACTTTCAGAGCATTAGAATAGGCACAATGGCTCATGATCAAACTCCTACACAGAAGATCAAAAAGCAGTGCTATTGTTGCATCATGAAGTCTTTAGCATTGCTGCAGAGAAAGCATTGTCTGAGTTTCTAACAATCTTACAGAAAATTTAGTCCTGATGAGATGGGAACAGGAAGTTTAAGAACAAGCAGCAGTTGGTTAAATGTTAAATGTAAACATGCTTCCACCCAGAGAACTGCCCGTATTTCAGGTAAAGAAAGCCTACAAGTAAGAGAATGAATATGACTTGGTTTATATCCCAAGACTCTCATGAACTAAAAAAAACCCAAACAATCAACCAATAATAAAATTAACCATTTTGAACTCCAGCCAGCCTTTTTCCATTAACATCCTCTAAGTTTGCACTCCACAACACTCAGCAAGTGGAAACAATTTCCTTGAATGTTACTAATATGGCTCTGAGCAGACAACTGTGTAGACCCTACAGGAAGAATTTCAAAGCTTTACCAAAGTGGACTAAACTTGTAGGGTGATTAAAAGATCTAATTTTGAAAATGAGACAGAGAAGTGTTTTGTGATTCTCTCATGGGTAAATGCACATTTCTCTTATCATGGGAAGAAACTGTTAAAAGTCATGACTGAATGAGCTCCAACTAAAACAAAAGCAGAAGTGTTGAAAATAGTGTAATTAGTTTCTGGATATGATTCCACTGGCTTCCAGTGGGCTACATCGTCTTCATTCTCCTAAGCACTTCTAATTAACAGTCAAGACTTCATACTCAGTCCAACTGCACAGCAGAGGGAAAAAAAATCCCAGCCCTGTGTGATAGCTAGAAAACAAACACAAGTGATTTAGAATACAAATGCTGCTTGCTTTATACTAGAAATGCTGCCTGCTATATACCTGTTATATATTAGAAAATAATAAATTTCCTATTTTCAGTGAGATCTTCCTTGCAAAAGGAAAAATTACAGCAGAGAAGTTTACCTAAATGTCAGTGGTGATAAGCAAAAAAGTTCAGCTTTTATTTATGCCTGAAACACATAAAGATATTGTCCCTCTACAAGTTTAAATAAAGTATTTACATACAATTCACTGATACTTATTAGCATATTTCTTTTATAACACAGATGTGATTTATGGGGCCTTCTATTCAATTAATAGGAGATAACAGAAGGTAAATACTTATTTTTAAAGGTTGTGTTTATCACAACAACCTTTGCTACCAAATAGCAGCTTTCGAAGCTAGGAATCTAATTGTCTTAAGAAAATTAAATTACTAAAGTAGTTGGACAACACTGCAGACTCCCAGAACGATTCACTATTACAATGAGAATCAGTGTAGTGGTCTGTGATGATCTGCTAGGATGTTTCACTGCTTCAGTGGAAATGTAAAGACAGAATTTCAGCAAAACTTTATCATCAGTTCATAGAACCCTGGGGACATAAAATATGAAATCTGCTTTCCTTTGTCTTTCCAATGGCCTGTAACCTTACAGTACATGGAATTAAGAAGCCAGCTGTAACTATGCCATAGAGAATTATAATTAACATTTTTAGATCAAAGTTTTCTCCTATACTATGGGAAAGTGAAAAAAAAATGCTAAAAAGATAAGCATTTTCAATTTCTTTAACCTTTCCACCCATGAAATTCAGCAGCTGGCCTGCTGGCTTATCAATCAGTTCCATTCAGATGCTGAGGCAGCTCAAACACAGGAAGACTGAAGCTTGCTTTTTTTGTGATGGGGAAACATGGCAAAACAAAAGCAGATAAAAAGATGGATGTGAGATGTAGTTGACTAAGAAAGTAGTTTCCTGGAAGATAGAGTACTCTGTCTGAATGTGCCAGTTACTCTTTGGTACAGTAGAAGGCCAACAAAAGACACATAAGGTGAAGATGAGGGAAAGAAGAAACCAAGGCTTACTCATTACTTGAAATTACATTCTTGTCATATGTTTGAAATTAAGAAGACCATTAGAGAAAATAATGGGTTATCATAAGGCATGCTGTAACAAGTGTTCTCTTTGGATGGAACAATAAATGTATGTATATATGCACAAGTCCTTCAAACAGGTCTCAGTCAGACAAGTTCAAAACTGATTCTGGTCAGTTTTCTCCTAAATCTGCCTCATTCCATGCCCTTGCAACAATGCCCTCCTTGGCATGAAAACATCTGTGGTGAAGGAGAAAATTATCAAAAATATTGATTAAAAAAAATCCGATTCAGAGGTTGAAGAAAATAGAAAAGAATTTCACAACCTTTATCATCTTCAGATTAGCTAACCATTCCCCCAAAATGACCCCTTCCCTTATACAAGGTAAGAAATAACCTCAAGAAACTGTGATTTCCAATTAATGCAAGTTTGAATTAGTAAAACAGTTTTCCTATTTCTATTATAGAATCAGCCAAAGCAATGTTCAAATCAAGACTGTGCAGTGTTGACTGTTTGCCAATATTTTTAGATAACAGACTGTCAGTTTAGAATCCATAACCACACTCCACGTTTATCAACACGAAGTGGACTTCATTGAAGTTAACAAGTTACCTTTAATAAAGTACAGAGAACAGCAGTGAGCAAGAGGCTGGCAAAAAAAAAAAAAAAAAAATTAACATCTTAAAAGCAAACTAAAGTCCACACCCTTCACTGATAACAGAAAAATTGTGTGTGTCTGACTGTCTTCTAGTTCAGAGATTAAGTTTTCTGGAGACTGGTGGCATCAGTTGTCAGAAAAAATTTACTAGACTCACTCCTAGGTGAAAATTAACAGCTTATTATATATATATGAGCTCAGACAGAATGATTTAAAGACAGCTTTTGGCCTGAAGGTCTATTAATCTACAGAAAGTGCAGGCCTGTTCTGCACAGGCTGCCAATGCCCACTGCCGGCAGTGGGAGTTTCACAGGGTTCTCTGGAAGAAGAGGCTGGAGCTGCCCAGTGTCAGGGACGGCAGACTCTAGTCAGCTCACCATGGGGCACACCTGAGGCCCTCAGCCACACCGGTGGCACCAAGGAAAGTGTATTTAAGAAACAGAAAACACCAGAGAGAAGGAGGGAACCAATAGGAGAAACGGCAGAGGGAGCACCGAAGTCAGACGACAAGAAGTAACCCCATGGTAAGGCAGATTTTCCCCATGGAGATAGCACACAGAGGAAAGGTGTGAGAGGAAAGAAGCAGGAGACAGAAACTGCTAGGCTAACCATGAAGTCATCACCTTCCCACCCTCTCGTGCCACTTGTTGCCTCTCTGAGCATAACCAGCATCCCAACAAGGCAGGGAAGAGACAGGAATGAGGGAGTCAAGCTGAGTCTGTAAAAGGCAGGAGGAAAGCTGTGGTTTTAATAGTTTGTGAGGTTTTTTCCGCAATACAAACAACTTAGTATTTAATTATTTATTTTATAATTTATTTTATAATTTATAATTGGGGAAAAAAATAAACAGTTTGTTTTCCCCAAGCTAAGCCTGTTTGGTCCACAACAGTAGTTTGTACAGGATCTGCATCTGTGACCCACCTGATCCCCATCCTGACCCATGAGCTTTCTCACTCATGGTCTTCACATCTCCTGCCTCCTTTCCACTGCCGTGGAAGACATAATTGGATGGGTGGGAGTTTGACTGGTAGTCAAGACTAACTCATCACATGCTCAAAAAACTAAGTCCATGTAAGTACTGAGCGTGAAGAAGAAAGAGGAAAAGAAGTTCAGTGCACATGTATGAGGCTCCCCAGCCTGAACATGACAGGTTTCTAAATACGATGACTAGATCAGACATGCACACATCACTTGCAGACCATGGATGTCATTGCGATGCAGTTTACCATGGTCATCAAATTTCCTGTTATACTGTTCTCACTGACATTGTCATAACACAAAATAATAATAATTTTCATCTTAATAGACTGGATAGCAATAATTTATGATGCATCTTATAATCTGAAGTTTGCGTTTGCAGTTTGCATCCCATCAATCAATACTGACTAGATCATTGACACCAAATCCTATTAGAAAATGAGCATTTTGCATTGGCAAGGTTTTATGTACTGGCATCATTTGCACTGAGAGGTTCTATGTTTTTGAGAAGAGAACCTGAAATTTCAGACTTCTGTATGAAAGAATGAACAAATATACAAAGAGCATCCTTACTTTTCAACTGCAAGGTTTCTTGTGATTTAGACCAACTAAAACATTGGAGATGCCATAAATCAAATGGATTCGAGAGTAAAAAAAAACGGAATATTTTCAGGAGTCAGGAGCTCAAAACAGAAGTAAAGCGAGTACCAGCAGCACTAATCAATGAGATAAATGGTTCATTGGCTTTAATCACCAGCTATTCAGACTTTGTGATAAAGTTGAACTAGGGAATATGAAACCACTTAAAAATTTGTACAGAAATAACACAAAGTATGGATGCAGGAGATTAGTAGTTTCCACTGAACAAACTTAAGAAGTTAGCAATGGAGATGTATAACATGATGTATGGAAATAAAAAACTAACTCCTGATAAAAGCAGGTATACTGTAATTTTGTAAATTATACAGAACAGTAAATTTTGTAAATTATACAGAACCTTACAGCAAATAACAGTTCTGTAAAAGCAGATTATTACCTTTTCTGAGAACAGTTTGTGTGTAACTAAGACTTCATAATGCTGTAGCTTATATCAGACTGTAGAACTTACAGAGATAATTTCCTATTTTGTGGGGGAGTGGAGAAAAATTAACTTTTTGCAGGCCTCTGATATTTAGAGTAATATCTCAACAAATACTATGCAAAAAACAGTTTCTAGCATAGCTGTGGTTCCATTCCTCAGCAATGATTCACCCAATATTCAAATCTTAAGGATTCTGTAATGACTGCCTTCCTAAAGCAAATTTATTTTACTTATAAAGAGATACACTACTAAACATGCTTATTTCTATTTGTGGAGAAAACTTTGCAACAGACATATGGATGTTTGAATGGGAATCCTTGAAGTACTATTCTGACTACATTTAAGGTGCATATGTTACTATGTTAAGAAAAAAATTTCACTGGTGTTTTGAACCAAAAATTGGAAAAGGCAGAAGAGATGTTTCTACTTCTTCCATTAAAATGTTACAAATTTCCATTGAAATCTTACAAAGCAGGAAAGTAACCCTTGAGTCTAAAACACTGAAATAAAAGCCATCAGGATGCCATTTAGAAAAATCTGAGCAAGTAACTGGGATATAAAATATGTACTAGAGACATGCAAGTCCTGTCTCTCTTTTTTTGACCCTCCCCAGCAGTGAGTATTTTCTGACCTGTTTTTGAATGCAAGCTCCTCCTTGGTTCCTCAGGCCCCTCAATTGGTTGGTCAGCAAGGAAAACTCGTGCCTGGTCCACAGCGTTGAGAACAGTTTGTTCTTTTTCCTTCAGTTCACGCCTCAGTGCCTTTTGAGAATGGAAAGAAGAATGCATTTGTAACTTGACTTTGTGAACAATATCATTTTTTCTGTTTTCATCTCTCCAAGCAGACCTGCCTAGTGAGTGAGTAATAGCCAATGTTAATCGGACTGCAAGATAAAAATGCAAATTTTACAAAACAGAAGGAGCAAGAAATTGAGGCTGGAAGGGTAATTTTTAGGAAATTGACTTGAAGAGAGGAATACAAGAAAGGTGATGATGGCAAGTTTAAAAAAAATCCTAACAAAACAAATTACTACATTAAAATTCCATTAGAAACTAAATTTAATGAGTTTATTGCTTTCAACAGGATTGCTAATATATAGTAGATTGCTACAACAATGTTTTCTTTTTTGATACCTGGAATAAAAGCAAATTGCATCTACTAAGAGTTCAGTAAATTATTTTACATGCGAAGGTGAATTGAAAAAATTGTTAACATTCCTTAGAAAATGAAACATCTTGTTTCTGTCCGCTATTTACTAATATTTTTAAAATTTAGAAAAAATGTACCAGAAATTTTATTGTGATAACACATTCTGAAAAAGCAATATTCTCACCTAATCAAAACATATTTTTATCTTTATTATGCAGAAATCCTTTGAAATATATATACAGAAAGAAAAAAAAAACATTTTTATGTAAGACTTTTTCATGGTGGTAGAAATAAATTTCAGGATACAATGGTCTCCAGCACTTATGACTTTAATAAAGGTTTAAATGTAACCAACCTTTTTAAAACAAAAGGTTATAAGTAGTCAGCTGTTATGTTTCTTATGAAGCATTTTCTTCCACCATAAATCTGTCCCACCTAGAAGGAAACTGCTTTTCCTGGCATTTTTTTTTTTATTATTTTCTACACACAGAAACACAAAAGAAGATACTTTAAATATTATTAGAATGCTCTGCTTACTTTTTACAATACATTTTATAGTTCTAATTTAAAAGTCAAGGTTTATTTTGCTGTCACAATTTGCTAAAGTCCCATTCCAGATCAAAAAAAGCAGTTAGCCAGTGCTGACAACATTATACAACAAAATGAGTGTTCTACTACAGAACAGTTTGAAAAACATATACCATAAAAGCATAACAAATGCTGTCTTATTGTTTCATTACTTAGTCTCTTGATGCCACAATCACAAAAAAACACCCTCATCTCGACTTCAGCTTAGCAGGAGGCAAGATGTTATTTTTCCTCCCTCCTCACCCAATTCATGCCTTTACCCTTCTCATCTTTCCAAATCCTTCCATTCTATTGCTTCAAATAAAATACATAAACAAACATGTAAATAAATACATAACCCCAAGAAAAACTAAGCACTGAAAATACAGTAACCTCCATTACATTTAGGAACCTGCATTATACAGTCCAACTTTCAGTAAGCATTAACTGTTGTATTTATATAAACACTCTTGAGAACAGTGTTCTCTGTATACTTCTGAATAGCAATAATGTTCTTTGTAGGATTCAGTACATACTGCATGCAGTAAAAAATGAAAATTGCCATTTAAAAAATAAGCCTTCTTTATTAAAAAAAATACAGAAATGGAAGTATTGTAAAAGCAACATTCTTGAAGAATCTCTTCAGTTCTTCACAGTATTTATCAATATTTTAATTTGACATTACACACACTAGAATAAGACCCTTTGAATCACCCACAGGTTACAAATCATTAAAGCATTCTCTATGCATGAATTTCTTTCAAGAAAGAAGGAAGGCAGTATTTACAGCTCAAAAAATTCCCCATTTAAAAAAGACTTTTGGTTAGCAGAACCTGTGTGGATGCATCAGTAAAATATAATGCATTTTATTTTCAAAAACTTTGTCAGAAACAGAGGGCTGATCACTACACTTTGAAGTGGGGAATATTTCTAGAATTACTTTTCTCCCCTCCATACAACTTCCAAAATATTTCCAAAGCATAAAAAAAAAGGGAGGCTATGTCACATTTTGAGTATGCTAAGAAATTCCAGCAGTTAGAAACAATCTAGAGATAGATCTCTTTTGCTCTGTCTGTCCTGTTTACCCTCACATAGTGTGTTTCATCAGTTTCTCCTGACCCTCTATAAAACTTCAATCAAGTTTGACCTAAGAGACCTTGGATTTAACTCACCAACATCCTTGCCATTGAAGTAGTTCAAATTGAAGTTGACAGCACAAAAGATTTTAAGAGTTTGGCCCATACAGCTCATCAGCTATAAGTCATCCATAGCAATCCTTATCAATATTTTTGATAGAGAACTCTCTTAGCATAAAATAAACCATACACTGAATTAACACTACTAAAATCATTTAGCAGTGGAGTACCTTGAGCACACCACAGACTTCCTAGATTATGTTTAGTTTTGGTTTTTTCTTATACCACAGGTGCAAAAATAATGCACTCAGGCTTGCATAACCTTTTCTTAGCAGTACTCAATATACTTCTCTGTGTCTCTCTGCCAGTAAACAAGAAGAGCAATGAGACTACACACTGCAAGGATAACCAAGCATACCAATAATACCAATAATCTTGTCCCAGCAAACCTCTCTGCAATAGAAAAAAAAAAGAAACCCACTTATAAATCTGATCTTGAGCTGAAATATCATCTGTCTTGAACAGACAAAATAAAGATTTCATTGGAAAAATCATATCTAGAAGAACACTACAGAGTGAACGTAAGTCATAAAAAGCCCAGCAAGGAACATAAAATCTACAATACTGAATTTGCTGATTTTAAATGTTTTTATATAATAAGAAATACAACTACATATGTCAGTGGTTTATTTAGTCTTTCAAGAGATACCCCTCCACTAGCTATTTAGAATGGATGTGCCTCCTTCACTAGACAAGGACATTACTTCATTCTCCTTTTGGCATTAAGAACTAAAACAGTTAAAGCATTTGTAAGCTTTGAGTGGAGCACAGGTTTTAGTAGAGGGTGAATTCCTCTCCTGTTGCTGGCAATGTGTTTCAGGGAGGAAATAGGAGAAAATTAACACTAGAGTTTTGGTATAGATTCAAAGGTATAGATTCAGGTGTAGGTGAAGGTATGGCAAAAAAAAACCCTTGAGAAGCATCTCAAAACTTGTCACTGAAAACTGTCCACTAATAAGCTAAACACATGGATGCAAATGTTGAGTCCTGTTGAGTATGCAGATGTGAATACAAAATGAAAAAGTGAACATTGACCACAGAGATAACACCTTTATTTTGCACACACTATGCTTTTTTATGTTTACAAAAGCAAAATAATATTTTAAAGTTATATTGGTCATACAAAAAGGGGCTGTACGCAACTTGGGCAGTAATTCATACCACTGTATTTCATACAACAATTATAAACTGCAAAATTACTGTGTACTTTAGGTAATGATTTAAAATGAAAGCTTCACTTCCCTTAGTAATCTGACAGGTGACAGACCATTAAAGCCAATGTCTACAGTTTACACAGTTCTGTTGCATTTCTAAGTCCATTGTTACTTTCTACATAAACCAGGCCATGCAAGAGTTGGAGAAACCAACACTAATTTTAGACATTCTTGATTCTTATAAAAGAGGGGGGAAAAGTCCTCAAAACCTAAAATCTGATGTGCTGATACTGTGTCAACACAAACTGTTTTCATAGCTGACCCTAAACAATGGCCAAAAATACTTTACAAAAACCTGCTTTGAAAAACAGTCTTCCGCTGGTAGGTGGACATGTGCTTACAAAACTAGAATCTTGAACTATTTTATGCAGCATGAAACAAAGCAATAACTACAATCAGCACTGCAGCATTCATTCTGTAGGTATGAGGTCTCAAATTAGCCAACTACAGTGGACAACGCAGGACCCAGCTAACACAATCCTCTCAGGAAAGAGAACAGAAGGGCCTCCATGATTTTCAGCCATGAGCCAGGGATTTACTCTCCATTTTGATTTGTTCCTCTTTCAGTGACTCTGAAACACACGTTACTCCCTTTATAACTCTGAAAATGCAGACAGATAGACCAGTTGCTCTGTTAAACCAAGATAATCGAACCTATTCGCCCTCTCTTCATTAAAGATACATCTGATTTCTAATATAAAACCCAACCCTTCTTGTAAGATTTTTAAAGGAACTTGTCTAAACCAGGGCATTACAAAATTTCTGCTGGGAATGCTTTGCAGCTGAAGTATTTTCCTCTCTTGGAAAATTTAAAAGCTCCAAAACTTTTGCTATTGTGATTTTTACACTGTTTAGTGTATCCTGAAAGTACCTATGTCCTTCAGCTGCACCTTTAAATTGTTTTTTGAGCATAATAAGTGGACTTCCAAAATTATTCACTGTTAATTTGCAGTCTCTTTTTCTCTTTTGAATTGTACAGAATAATTCAAGGAACAGATCTGCTTAATAGTTCCAACAGATGAAGGCAAAGCTAATTTCAAAGAAAACACATGGGATGTTTCTTAAAAACAGAACATATTTAAATCAGGTCTCATTATGCTCTCTTTCAAGGAAGTAAAGATGCATGTTATTGTAACTCATATCAGTTCAGCACACTGTAGCCCTATGTGCCAATCAGCAGCTCCTGTAGCATTTAATTACTTATTCATCTTCTTTCTGCAGCCGGTGCTTGAAAAACTCCTGTTACTTTTATACACTAAAATGAAATGGAAAAAAATAATCCATGGCATTAAGAGGATGGGAAGAATAAGCAGGATGATTGAGCAAACTCAGAGAGAGATGAGGAATTGTTTATAAAGATCATACAGAGATAAAGGTTGTGACTGAGTCTCTGCCAGCTGTCTCCACCACTAAAGAACGAACTAGAAAGAAAATAAGCATGGCATGTTTAAAAACTGTTCCTTCCTGTCAGATACTATTTAATGGAACATATACACATAAAATTTCAAAAGTGTTTTGGTCTTTGTATACATCTCCCTGTAAAAGTCAATTTTATGTGTCTATCCCGTCTGATAAAGAAAATAGTCAAATACAGAGTAATATTTAACATGCAACCCACCATGCATTTACCTTCTACTACTTCATACAAAATCTATGTGGTAAGAGAAATAATGAAGGAGAAAAATGGTGCCTAATGTACAACCATTACTACCTAGAGATACAAAGACACATGTAACACATGAGACTTTAAAGATGAGACAGTATCCTACATGTTCTGATAAATCAGCAACAAACAGTGACCAACACCAGAACAGGGGAAAAAAAGAAAATATGGGGGGGGGGGGGGAAGAAAAAAAAAGAAAAAAGAGGAAGCTCTTTGCCTTCATAATAAATATATATTGAGTATTTTAGATTTATTTTTTAATAGAGGAATCTAAATAGACATCTCAAAAAGGACCACAGAGAAGTGCCAAAGGCTGCATTTTTCTAAATTGTCTCTCAGTTTACCATTTGCCACTTGCTCTCTCTTTTGCTGTACTGTCAATAAAGAGTGTGCAAATAGGGTGTCAGCTACAAGGGTTCAATGTGAGTGTAGACCTGGAAGTCACATCTACAGCAAATTCCTCCTTTTTGCCTGCATACACAAGGAAACTAAACTGACAGAAATTTAAAAGCATAGATATGGGCAAAAGAGAATTAGACTGTATGCTGGTGATCTCTTACCAGAGGCAAATAAATGTGAGCTTACTTAAGACTTTTCCTTTGATTTATGAAAATAAATGCTTCAGGCCAGAAATATGGGTACTTTTTTCACTGAGATTGTCTTGTCTCTTGCTAATTTCCCTTCTCTCTCTGGAGGAGTGCATGTGCTCATGGCTACTCACTAAAAACACCACCCGCCTCTGAATATGCATTAACAGACGCCCATTACATTAAATAAGCATCTAAAACATATCTCAAACAAAGTACCTTGCAGTAATGCAGCCAAAGAGACAGAGGAAGTATGCTGTATGCTGTATTACTGCTGCTCACGCTTAGAGACAAGAAACACAAAGCTGTCACTGACATTGCGTAATACAGCCAAAGAGACAGAGGAAGGAAAGTATGCTGTATCACTGCTGCTCACGCTTAGAGACAAGAAACACAAAGCTGTCACTGACATTGTAAAAACCGATAACCAGTAAACTGAAATCTCAAACTGCATCTGTATATTCCTGCAAGACACTTCAATATAAGGAAGGGTAACGGACTTCTGAACTTGTTACAGCTCAAAACCAGCAAGGCTGTACAAAACCAGTAAAGCTATCTCCTCCATTTTCATCTAACAGCATTTCAAAATCAGGAGAAGATGTTTGGAAGCCTGTTTGGAAAAGCCACACTTAAAATAACCTCATCAAGCGTTGAAAGGCCTCCTTTGTACACTAGAAAAGAATCCACTACTACAGCACAAAGGCAGAAGTAAGCTTCATTGCCACACAGATTGCATCAAAAAAAGACATTAAAAAGCTATTCTTAAATTAAAGATCAGAGGGCTATGCTTTTTCTTTAAAATTAAACTAATTTTTTTTTCACAATTAGTTTTCCAAGAAAGAACTTAGTCTTCTCTGAAGCAAGAACTGCAAGTCCTACATTCCCTAGAGATGCTACAGGACCTAAATCCAACCAGATACGAAGGGAGACCCTGCTTAATTGAGCAAAGGTTACAAAAAATGGGGCATAATGATGTTCATTAATATGTTTTCCAGCACCAGTAATCTTACGTAACTTGATTTCTTATTTCTTAGTCCACTGAAAAGAGACTTTGTGTTTCTAGGTCAATGATAACCAAGACTTGGTTGCCCAGAGAAGACTGGAAGCTCAACAGAGCATAGTCTTTAGGGACTGGAAAACACGGAATGCCTAAAGGCTTTTCCTATATTTTTTTTTCTTTAAAATTTATTTATTTTTGTTGGGGGTGGGATGTGGTTTAAATACAATTAAGAACTACATTGGGGGAAAAAACACCACACCATGCATCCTTGAGCTAATGCCAAAGACATTATCGTCAAAAAGCTTTTTCAAAAATAAATTATTTTTTTTTTTAAAGTGAAAAGACAGGCTTCAGTGTGCTAATGTGAATTCTCTACTGAATCTACTACTGAAATCCCCAGAAATATAACCACTCTGGCCAGCAGAACCCTTTCGTGATTGGTTTGCTGCTCAGTGCATATCCACTGAACTTACTTTGTTGGCTCTTTTTATCTTCTTCAGGAAAGCAATTTTTTTATATTCAATCCTTACTTTGTATTTCACTGTACCATGAATACTACAAAAGTATCATACAAACAGCAAAACAAAATCTGGTAGAATATGCCTATTTTGTTCATCCAGCTAGTTTCTAATATAAATGAGCATATTTTGATTTAAATTGTTTGTGATATGACAGCTAAAAAAGGGTATGAGAATCATTAAACTTGATGGCTTGCATAAACTACACAAAAGCAGATTAAAACAGGCTTGGTTTACAATGCTATCCATAGGAAAAAATGTTTTGAATGGAACTTTTAGAAAAAAAATCTGTTTAACATATCTAATCAGAATTTAATACAAGAATCCATACAGACTACCCCAGAGACAGCAAAAATGCCTGAATCAGTGTGGAGACTGAAAGAGGAAGAGAGAGGGAAGCTGTTGCAACTTTCTACTCTTCATGTGGTGGATAAAAAGTATTTACTTTTACACAACAGCAGTCATCACCCTGCTAGCAGTGGAACCAATTTTCAAATGCCAAACTGCCAGTAAAAACACATTCAGTTTTATATCAAAATGACTATAGTGTGCTTTTGGTGAAGGAAAACTAATCCCACCAAACCCTACTATGGAAGCATGACAGCTATCAGATATCAATAACCTTGGAAGACTTGACCTCTTTTTATTCCTGTTTTTATTTATTTTATAGTAAACCAGTAGTGTCATCAGAGGCATTTTCATACATCTCTGATCAACAGAAGGCAGGAAGAGAACTAACCCTCTCTACTTGCTCCATTTTTCTTTTGCCCATCTCCCCAGACTCTGCTCCTGGCTCCTGTCAGAAACAGGACAACTACTTTTATGTAACTTAGGGACAAACCAAAACCTTTAATCTAAAGTATACAAGAACCGGTGTCCAGACACAGGGGACTGACAGGAAAAAATCAGCAAAGATAAAATAACATTTTAAACTGTCTGCCAAAGAACCCTGAAAAAGTCCACAGGAAAAGATCACTGTACAATGCCAAGTAAAGCATTGCACTGAGTCTATTTCAAAGACATTTAAAAATATTATAGCCTCTAAAAAGCAACCTTAAAGACAAGGCAATATACCATCAAAAAAGGACCCTCCAATTTCAGATGAAACTGTTTTATAAAGCTGTCTGCAGAACAGAAGTTACATTTCTTCCACACTCTTCAAAGTTGTACCTCCTTTGAAGAAGCAAAGGAAATTTGTGTCCTCAATGCTAACTCTAATTAGCTTCAAACTGTGTAACTGTGGACTGCACAGTGTATAACTGGGTAGCTTTGGATAACAGTTAATATAATACTGGGTAACTTTGGATAACAGTTACATAAAACCCAACAAAAGAGCTTGTGGTGGGAACACTCAGCATCAAACTACATCTTTTCTTTATGGGTAGAAACTGATATAACTTCTCCTTTTTATATCAGAAAATACTCACAGAAAAAGGGGGAGGGATAACACAAAAAAAGCATTATTCTGTTTATGCATCCAAAACATGTACCGCCTCCAGCCTGACACAAGACACACAAAACATCTGCTGCATATTAAATGGTTTATTACTTAACTGAGCATGAGCCCTCAAATATCCTGTTAGCACTGCCTATTTTCCTGCACCCTCAGCAGTAAGCCTCTATCTCCAACATAAGAGGGACACATTCCTCTTTGCTTGTTTGCTGGCAACAGACTGGCTTCGGTTTGCTCAGGCTGTGTGATTGCTGAGCACTGATGAACTGCCATTAGTTTCCTGCTTCAAACTGAAATGATGCCACCATTAACAAGTTGGGTGCTGCATTGTTGTTAAGAGTAGTTAAACTCAGGTCACCTTTTGCTTATTTTGTGTGATTAAGATTTCTCTTTATTTCTTCAAAAAACCACCAATGGAACAAGTCAAATATGTTTGGTATCATAAGCTACCTCACAGTTAAATGGTACCTACCATATTAATGCAGATATCTTGAGAAAGACTTTTATTGATTACAGCTCAAACTCAATGCACTTAAGAGAAACTTTGTGATATGCAGCACTATGAATATTCATTCAATATATAAAGATAGGATGCACTTTGTGAGCATGCCCACATCTCCTGAGAGGTTTCCTCTACATCAGCCTCCTTACTGCAAGAGTACATCAGCATCCCTGACAGTGACTTGTGATCACCAAGAAAAATATGTACTACACAGCATCACCTATAAATTATAAATAACCAGATCACTGGAAAAAGTCTCAAGGGAGCCTCTCCTGTATGAAAACTGTGTAAGGGGAGGAATATTCCCTTTAGTGGAGGAGGAAGCACAGGCAACATAGCCCAGGTGAATATTGAAGCAGAATAAAATGCTAGGGACCAGTTGTAATTTGAGGCTAACTCTAGTGTTCCTGTTCTGTATGCATGCATGCATACATGAGAGAGGACTGCTACTGGAAATCCTTTCAGAAGCAGAAACCCTGTCAACATTAATTACTCCTCTTTCTTATAAACAGTCACTTTGGTTTCTCTTTGGAAGCAAATGGTCCAGACAGACAACTGAATAATCGCCAAACAGTCAAACTGTCTTCCTCACCACAGTCTCCTTCAATCTCCCTTGTAGCTTTTTGCTCTCAGCTCTTCCACTATGGCTTCCCATTTTCAAAACTATTTAAAACGACAGCAACTTTGTAAAGCTGTTACCAAACAGTTTGTTACTGTGACATGCCAGATTACACTGGATCTCTGCTTTGTGTCACTTCTCCAAAATTTCCAGTTTCTGGATTGTGTGCTAGTATATCCAACATCTGCTCACTACAGAAAGATTACTGTAAAACCATTACTGAAAAAATAAGTAGTGTTTGAAAGAGGAAATACACTACTTCAGACAATTTTCCAGCACTTATGAGAGAGTCATGAGGAAGGAATACCCTAAGGGCAACATGACTTTCCCTTCTGCTTTAGTCACCTCCTTCAGCTCATTCTAGTTGCCATCAGAAATAATGAACATGAAAACAGAACCTGGCACCTATGCCATATCTGTAAAAGTCAATGGCATTTAAGAAGAAAAACAAAGGCAAAAAAGGCAAGCCAAGTATAATATTTCATATATTCTATGGCACAGCAGCAATGCAGTAGGTATCACAACATAGTTGTGGTAGGGTTGGATTTTTTTATTTTTTGGCAGGGGGGCCAGGTGTGTGTTTGCTTTAAGTAGCAGAGAATTTTCCCTCATCATGAGCCACACAGAACATGAATAACAAATAGATTTCTGCTGGGAGTTTAAGCCCTTTGTCAAACAAGACACCCAAACTTGTCCCAATATGCAATAGTGTGTGTTGCTTTATTAGTTCCATTTATGCCTCTGCAAACTGAACTTGCCCAACACAACAGCCTAGATCAGTCTTTGCATTTTCAAACAGATGATCTAACGTCTCAAAAGCAACAGGAAATCCAGCTGGACCTGAAAATTCAACTAAAAGGATAAGAAAAAAAAAAAAAAAAAAGAATATGGCTGCTTTCAGACAATTTAAACAATGAGAAATTCGTTAAAATACTGCTGGGCATTCAGTACACATATATTAATACAAAACACTGAGCAAACCCACTTGAAAATTGTCAGTGTTTTCCAAATAGTGTTCCATCACAGGGTTGTGCCCTCCTCCTTAACACCTGTTTGCTATTTGATTTTAACAATCTGCTTGGGGTTTTATTCAGTAGAAAAATACTGAAATTAAAATAATCCAGGCAAAGTTCTGCAAAATATCCATGGACAATAAAGACAAAACTTTGCCTTATTTTTACCCACTGTAAGTTCTTTTAATAATTGTTCACATAAACCGTATACCTTGATTAAAAATAATTATATAAAATTACAGTTAAACTGGAAAAAAAGAAAAAAGGTCCTAGTGAAACTTATTGCAAAAGTTGTCATAAGCCATTTTTTTGGGATGACTACAAAGCGGCTTTCTGCCCATGAGAAGAAAGTAATTTAATATAACTGACAGTGATTAGAGGTCAATTAGAGAAAGATACCAGAGCTTAAAAGAATATTTTTGTGAAGCAGGGCTATTTAACTCAGCTCCACAAATACTTGCCAATATAGGGTGGACACATCAGAGAGATCAGAAGACAGACTTATTACTCATGTTCTCTCACTCCATTTCCTTTCTCTGCTTTGTTTCTCCCTATGACAAGCTTTTTTATTTGTAGCTCTTCAGGCAAAGAATTGTAATATTTTATATATAGTAGAACCAGCATGTATTAAACAGGATTTCTTGTTCTTTAGAAACAGAATTTGAAACCACAAACAATTTCTCATTTAGGAAAAAAAAAAAAAAAAAAAAAACCAAAAAAAAAAACCCCAAATATATAATCCAATTGTTTAGTCCTCAATATGTAGAAACAAGCTTTATGCCATGGCAAAGTTACCTAGCAAAGATATGGAGAAAAGTAAAAGCAATAAGTAAAATACTGAAGGTATAAACAATATCACTGAGAACACAGGGAATGTCTCAAAACCAAAAACTCTAATTGGCTTTAGTGACTGAATGCCGAAGAATACTTCAACACATCTGCAACAATTTCCCAGAAATTTAAATTGTCAAAGCCATTTAAATAAAGGTGAAAACATGCAAATGCAGCAAGACACCTACATACTGCTCTCTTTCCCCAGAAACCTTAGTGAAAAGAGTATACCATAAACACAGATTTTTTTAAAAAAGTAAAAGAACTTATTTCTTTTATTTAGTTAATTTATATTGTATTTAGCAATAGGGTGCACTACCTTCAGTGTTTTTAACTCTGAAGTCATTGTTTTCTTAGAAACCTCTTCACATTTTTCTGCAAGTATAAACAAAATGTAGTAAGCATGCTTACTTGCAGTATGTTGAGATTTCTTAGGCCACACACATCATCTTGGTACCCAAGCTGTTTTTCCAGAACAGCATTAATAATGTGATTCACATCTGACCTGTGTCTGTTTAGTTTTCTCTCTAGCAACAAAAGTACCTTTGTTTTTACAACACCATTGGGGGGGGGGGGGGGGGGGGGGGGGGGGGGGGGGTGTGTTTGTTTATTTTATATACTGTGTTGTGCTTACAACTAGCCACTCCTTCATAGATCTAGCATTAAGATAATATCTTTTTCTTTCTCTTCTGGTGCTTCTGCACCAGCACCACACAAAGCATAAGTAGGAAGACACAGGTGAAAAAAGGGTTTGAGAAACTGTAGCCAAGCACCCATGCTCGCTGGACTAAGGATCTTGTAGCAGCCAGAAATGTCAGAAGGCATTATCTGCATGATCATACAGAAGAATACAAGATCACCAGAAAATCATCCCAAATGAGGTTGACCTATTGAAAAGGAGTAATTTCAACCAGGCATGACTTCTTTGCAAGCAGTCTGTGTTTTAGCCAAAGCCTGGGGACTTGTTTCTGTCTCAAGGACTGAGGCTTCTGAAAGCCTCCCTACCTAGGGATGTGATGGCAGGCACTGACCACAGCGCTGATGTCAGCATCAAATACTGCTCAGTATCTCTCTGCTACAAAACTTGAGATTGAAAAATCACATGCACAGGATAAAATTAGCAGATACCATTGAAATTTACCTAAAAATTACACCCTCCCCCTCCCTTGCATTTATATGATGATAAAAACATTTTCACAATTAGTCTTCCCTCTCTTTTCAGGGCATCAAAATGTTATCCTGTCAGCATTTTGTTCTGTTGGAGGGTTTCTTCCCTGGTTTGAACCTTATCCCTTCAAGGTAGTGAATGCTTACATAAAATTCTAGCCTCTCTCTTCTGAGGCAGATCCATCACTCAAAAAGAAGATGGAACCACAAAAGAGAAAGTGTACAAATAGCTGTTATTTAAAAATAGAAAGAAACAAGATGGACTTCATATCAGATTGATTCCAAGGAAAATAAATATAGACTGTATAAAATCTAGAAGAAGGTGAAAAGAACTTTTAGATGACCTACAGTAATATATAACAGAAAAGTGATGTATTTATTCCAGTAATTTCTTTAAAACTATCTAATTTACTATTCTTTCTTCTATTACTGCTAATATTAAATTCTTGCTGACCTGTTATACTGGCTTAATGAAAAATACACTAATAAAAGTAATTATTGGATTCAATCATTCAAGCCTCTGTTGGTACTGAAAATTTTAATTTAGACCCAAGTAACTCACACAGTTATAAAGTATGCATTTTTTAATGACTGTTTATAAAATCATCAGCATAGTCCTTTCATTAATCACAATATTTTACTTTATATTTTAAAAATTCTTCAAGCATGTAAGTTGCAATCCAGCTGTTTCAAGGGAGAGGAAGTCTGCAAGTTTTTTAAAAATCTGTTCTATTGCCTATATTAGGACTTTTAGACTAAAAATTCCTTAGTAACATAGAATGCATAAAATTCAGTCCGACTTCAAACAAAAGGGAAAATAAATGTATCAAAACATTTTAATGATTTATGGCTTTGGTTTATTCTCTCTTAAGCTTCTAAATATTGTTTGCAAACACAAAATTGCTGACACAATATTATAAAACTGACTAGGAAATATCATTGGCGCATTGTGTTATACCATCAAACATTGGCATAGATATTTTTTTACCTCCATTTACACATTCATTTAACAAGAAAGTCTAAAAGATTAAAATCCTATCATAGAATACATGAACTACCATTAGCAGCAATTATTAAGTTCTTTGAGAACATCTTTGATATGTTCTCTCTCACCACAGACTGAGACACCTGTTCATTTAAGAAACAGCCCCCAGTGGCTACAAGTTCAGAAGAACTATTCAGCTTCCCATATCCCCTCAAAATCTGTCCTACAGAGAAACAGGATAGAGGTGATGCCTTGTCAAGGCTGACCTAGAACAGAGGCTAGACAGAGTGAAAGAATAAAGTAGGCATTTATTAGAAGGCCTTAGTGGATACGCCTTGGGCAATACAAGAGCCCAGCCAGGGCTGCACCCAAGATGAACCATAATGGTCACAAAATGGATATCAGTCACAAGGTCTCTCACTTTTATAAGCTCTGGTCCATTAGCATATTGGAGCTGATTGTCCAATTATAGCTTTAGCTTAGGAAGTCCCATCCTTCTTGTTTTTCTCTCTTCAGTCCACTGTTGTTCATGCTCTTGGGCCTGAGATTTGGATTAGCTGTCCTTGGTTCCCAGTTAGGGAAGGAATTGTTTTGTGTAGCTACCCTGTGAAGAGAGCTTACTATCCCTTAATATGAAGCTCAGAACTACACAGCAAAGCAGTGCAGAATCTGAAAAACATAAAGGCTAAAACCTGAGGCATCACAGGGATAACCAACAGCAGCCACCTAACAGCACAGTCATGTGTCAGTAATAGCATGGCATCTCAGACTATCAAAAACTAGAGTTCATGCTGATCTTCATTCACTGCAGAACCAGAAAAGGCTGCTCACGTCACAGAAGTTACTGCATTTGTATTGTCTATCTAGCAGAGCAGCCTACGAAGTTTGACATCCAGTTAATATATAGTGCTTGAAACCACTTTAGGACACAGTAGCTTCACTACTAGCACTGACATAATGCTCCATTGTCATTAAGCAACAAGATAGAAGAGACCCTTGAGAAAACTTACGTTTTGTACAGGATGCTTTTAAAGTGTCCTCACACACTACAGGGGAATAAATTATAAGATGACCAACCAAGCATGTAAAATAACTCATTAGTAGTCCAAGTGTGAGGACAACACAGCAATCCTTCCAGAAAGAGGTGCCTAAAGAGCCACCCCAAAGCCGGGAGGTCCAAAGCCAAGGTTCCAAAAGGAACCCAACCCTCACAACCAACAGTCACTTTGTCAAGCAAATATTTTCTATCTTAAATTACACCATGCTTATAAAATTCTGTAACCTATTGACTGAAACAAAGTAATCTCAGTAACTCTAAGGAATGACTGCAGACACTGCAGACCTACCAGGCACAGCACTATATGGAGGAATTGTACCTTAATACTGAAGCTCAGGGTACCCCAAGTCTTCTGATGTGGACAGCTACTGACGGTACTTTAAATGACACGAGGAAAGGTATCATGTTACCGGCCTCACAAGATGAGCATTCAGGTTCCAAATCTGATTAAAAGAAAAAAACCTCCACCTTTCCCCCAAAACAACTAACTCGGGATGAGTCTGTAAGTGGTAAGGACCGCTAGCAGCTCCAGGTGTAGGAGTGGGAGCCCTAGACCCACTGTAATGCCTTTCTGAAGTGCAGCACTGAATTCACTTTTCAGGAAACACATGTTAGCAAAAACATAACATCCAGCAGCTTCCCTAAAAAGAAAGATTGAAATCTTTGAGCATCATTTTAGGTTTAGCACCCTTTGGCGTCCAAAACTGAAAGACCAAAACTTCAGAGAAGAAAACTGCTTCAGTAACATTCCTAAGAATTTTCCAGCTCCACAGACTGGAGGAGAGAAATTCACTGAAATCCAGGTCAGAAGATACAGATGCGTGGTAACTGTCTAGAACAACTATCAGCTATGGTTAAGAGTTCTTGGAAAGAAAACAAAACAGAACAAAATACCTCCTCTGTGATTACCTTGTCCATTAAACCAATACCTACCCTTGCATTCTAAAAATGCAAAAAAAACAAAAATGGGAAAACTAACAGAAAAGTGTAAGAAAAAGCAGAATCCCATCCCCTCCCCTATTTTGAAACCTAGCCTTCAGTCTGTAGAATCTGCATGAAAACAGGAGTGGGTGGCTGCCATGGAAACAAAATTTTTCCGATTTATTGCTGATCTTCCTAGGGTGGATTACTGACTGTAATAACAAGGGATTGAGGATCCTTGAGTTCAGGAGTTAACTGGATTAAATATTCTTCTTCCCTAAGGAGCCTGCCTGCAGCAGCAAGAAGCAGGATCTAGATTAAGATGGTCTTAACAGAAAATAAAGATTCTTCACCAGTCCCTGTCTGCAAATGCAGTAAGTTTCAGGAGAATTTAAAAGTGGGTAACAGCCTCTCTCTTACTGCATATTTAAGAAGTGCATCATAAACTAATGCATCTGTTCAGTTTCTCCAAAACAGTGATGCATAGGGGACTCTGCCCACTGAGAACTCAAGACGAAAGAAAATAAATCTCTCTCATGTTTGCACAAAATTCATACGGAAAAGTGACAGTTACATAAAAAGGTTCTTAAGATTTGCATTAATCCTTACAAGCTCCACTCCACACCTTGAGTGACAAGTGAACAGCATTGTTAAATAGACTAAGTTTCTTCTTAGTGGTCCAGTTTATCAAAGCAGATCACAGAGAAATCAAGGAAACTTGAGCTGGTTTTATTGACTATACAGAAAGAACCTCAACTCAAATTGGTGTGAAAATGAGAAATGCATGAGTAGGACAAACAGTTTTCATCTCTAATACAGGCTACGAAAGCATCTGAAAAAAATATGGCAGTGGATCCTGTATTATTGTGGCCCTCCAGCAGCACTCCCCAGTTGAAAAAACAGATTCACTGTGACTGTGCCAGTGTTTTTTCCTGGCTCTCTGCCTTTGGAAAAACAGACCTCAGCAAAAAACAATATTTGCATTCAGAGAACTGTCCTGTCTCATTTCCTCACACCATCCCATCTCTGAGATCCAGTGAGGCAGCTCATCTGGTGACTATCTTTCTTTAGGTTTCAGGAGGTACCCAGCATTTGTAAATGCAATTCAAATACCAACTGATCTTAGAAAAAGCATACACAAATCTAAATCCATGAGCATTTTTCTGAGCAGTTACAGCTTAGAAAAAAAGGTCTTGGGAGTTTCATTGCCAGGTCCCAGAAATAATTTGCTTAATATGCCACTGCAACCAAAAAACTAGTCAACAAAACATTGAGCACCCTCAGAAATGACAAAACAAAAAGCCACGGTTCTATTACAGTATCAAACATTGCATTGGTGCAGCTGCATCCAAAGTATCAAATGCAATAGCAGTCACTTTAGCTCCCTAAGGATATAGTAGAGTCAGAAGAACACAGCAAGATGAACAACACAGGTACCTAAGAGAATAGAGTGGCTGTCTTATGGGTGGAGATTAAAAATCAGTCACTAATATGCTGGTGCTCCATCACCTTCCCTGGCTGTGCTCACGGCTCACCCCTGAAGGTCAGGCCACAGCCAGTCACGGTATTGCAGCTCAAGACACAGGAGTGAAACAGATGTCTGGTACATTCCAGTGAATCAAGATGTTACAAGATGTCATTACTTGTAGATGGGCTACTACTAACAATGATGGAGCTGGAGTGGTCTTTTGTGAGGTGAAATAAAAAGATACCACAGAAACAGGCAGCCTTTTAAGGACAAAGAGAAAGGCTGATTGCTGTGCTGTTTCTGCAATATAAGCCTAATTTATGACACAGACATTCTCCTCCACGGCAATGTCAGAATGACCTCTTAGATATTTGAGGATATCTACAAATCTTCCTTTATTCAGTGGTTTGAAAAAGACCCAGTGAGGTCCTAAAAATTTATGTGGGAGTCTTTGATTAAAACAAATGAGACAATGGTTCCTCAGGAAAGAGCAGCATGAGCTGTATATATCAAAATGGTATTATGAAAAAGGCAACCCCACAGAAATGTTTCATTTATTGTACTGGAAAAGTGTTTATGAATTGTTTTTTTTCCACAGTAAGATAACCTGCTTTACCCTGCATTAGTGACAGAATAATTTGTTCTTTCATTATCCAGATTATTTATTATTTTAAGTACTGATCCGTTGCAACTTTCCTGACTTATCGCAAGACAACCACACTTCTGGGAACAAGATGAAATACAGCCAGGAGAAACTATTTTTTTTGTCAAAGTTAAAAATACGCTGCACTGGCATCATAATTTAACACTTAATTCTTTGTCCCATGCTTTTGTTCACACATCATTCTTCTGGAGAAAAAGCCCAGGAGAGCAATGACACACACCTGAATCATTCACGCAACGCACGAATCAGTTTAAGTAAATCCTTAGTGAGCAATGGATTTAAGTCTGTCCACTTGAGAATCTTCCTCTCCTGTAACAAAATATTCTCACCCACTATTTCCACTTCTTCCTCCTAAACACACCACAAAGAAAAGTCTCGGTAAAGATTAATGAGTTGTACTGTCCTTGAGCAGTACAATAGTTTTTTTTCACCAATAATCAACATTCAGGACTCTCAAATATGCAAAATTTCAAGAGTTCTTAAAAAACTCTTATCTCTTACAAATTTACTTAAAGAGCTCTCATACCCCTCAGTAATGCTGATAGACTGCTGGGAAGGCTACTCCCCTTCTTGCTAGAGCGTGTAGTTTTTGAAACCACATCCTGACTTTAAGGAGCCACTTCAGAGCAAGCACATCTTGCTCAAGCTCCTGCTTCCATCACATCCTTGTCCATCAGACCAAGTTACAGCTCTTCCTGTAAGCAAAAGGCTGTATTGCTTTTCCACTTCCAACTATGGACCACTTAATTCTTCTTTCTTATCCCCTCATAGCTCACACTGTAGTCAAAATTAATGTTTTAGCAACCACCCACTAACTGACCAACCAATTTAGCTGACCACCCCTAAGCAGCAGAGGTTTTGTGTGCCTTGTGTCTTACGTAATGAAATGAGTAACAATTAATAAAGCTTTTTCTAGACTATAAGAGCATAGCCTAAATATACTTATATACAATACTTTAATGTTTCTCTTTTCATTCTTAGATTTAATAATTCCTAACATGGAAGCAAATTTTAATATAGAAAATATACCAGAAAAACAAATCTAGAATAATTAAGTAGGAATTAATTTAAGAATAAGCCCATTGCCCAAAGTCAGACAGACAAACTGAAACAGTGAAGAAAAGTTTAAGGCTAGAAATAGATTTTTTCCTCACAGACTTCTCCCACTGTTTAAGAGAATAACAGAATTACAGGCACCCTGAAGGGATAACAACACACAGAAAGCAGTTTCCAGTTGGCTATGCTACACCTTTCATTAAGTGAAAACAGCTGAGTAAAACAGACTGAAATACTACAACCTTCATTACCTGATTACTTTAACAAAACAAGTCTGGAGCATTAAATACATAGATAGCAACCCCAAAAAGTTTGAAGAGTATCTAAAATATTAATGACCTATCCATAGATATAAAATTATCAATCAAACATTCCCAGGTCCTTTGCCAATTCATTCTGAGCTGAAATGAAGCTAAGTTAAGCATCTCTTTGATCCAAGATGCATGCATTATTTAGCATTAGCTAGACACTTGTTCATTTATGCAGACACATGCCAACAGGATTTATGCAAGAGGATACCCATTTCTGCTTAATTTGAAATGTCCTGGTTCTCTCTCTGGAATCTAAACCACAGTGATTTATAGCTATTAGGGAGTCTTTGTATTTTAGCAAAAGCACACTTTCACTGAGTTTCTTCCACTGGAAGAAACTCTTCCAGTGGAAAAGTGAGATACATAAAGATCTCAGGGCATCTCCAAAGAACAAGGTTTCAGTATCTGTGCTGCCTCCTCTTGTACACATGTCTGACTCTAGGTACTTCTACATGCACAAAACCAGCCCACCGATTTTTCATGGTATTTTGGCAGATTTTCTTTTCTGATATACTAAAATATGCACGTAGAGGTGGATTTTCAAGGGATAGAGGCTGGGAGGAACAGGTTTAGGGTGGTGGTGTTGGTGTTTTTTTGTTTTGGTGAGTTGGTGTGGGGTTTTGTTGCTGGTCTATGCAGCTGATCAAATTTTGCATCACACACATTAAAATCCTAAATAAATATTAATATGGAACACTGGTAAAGAACAGAATGAAAAGGAAACACAAGCTGCTAAGAACTAGCAACAGTGAGAAAGTAAAATTTTGGATGAAAAAATGGCAAACTCTGAAAAGGTAAGTGCCTTCGGTTTCTTTTCCCTATAAACTGTTTCCTGTGTTCCACACTTCTGGAGTGTGAATGTAGACTCAGCTATAAGTACACTCGATATGAACAACTTTTTAGTTCACATACTTTTAAACTTCTTCTCAGTGTCCCAAATTTTCCAGTATTCTTGGGATTTCTTGCTCCACAACCCCTCTTCTAAAGACGAAGAAATTTTGAGAGTAATCAAAATAGGAAATTCATGCACCATTGTTTAAGTTTCCTCTTGTCCTGCCCCCTGCAATGCACAGAGCAACACTAAACACCCAGACTGGATGTGCTCATTGATAGACTGAGCATTTAGTATGTGATGAACTTCTAGCCGATGGAAGTTTGGCTGAACAACACAAAAAAAGAGTCAAAAAATTATAAACATTTGCCACATCCTGAAAGATTTCTGTTAACCTGGGAAATATAGACTAAATCTGTAGCCCCAATTCAACCTACTAACAGTGCTCTGTGTAATGTTTGCTTTTAAAACACAGAAGAATGAGAGATATCTAAAACAAAAACAAGTTTAAAAATCAAACAGAAAACCAGTTATTTCCTCCTGTCCAAAAACACCTCAGTAGCACCCAAACAATGTGAGCCAACCCAACTGTCACATAATACTGTACTTATCTATCTGGCACTGCTGAAGCCAAGCACTGAGGGAGGGAGATACTAACAGAGGTCTATAAAATAATGCCATTAAGTTGAAGCAAAGAATTCATCCCCTCTACCTGAGGGGGAAAAAAAGTAGGTTAATAAAAACAAGAATTATTGAGTAACTAGAGGCAAAAAATAATGCTAATACAACAGAACTCAGAAACATAAAGGAAAGGATATGGGATTGTCATGAGGGCACATCTTACAGAGCTGAGCCACTATTTTACCACTTACATTTTGAAGTGCCAGGAAGGACAAGATCAGGCAAGCAAGCTGAAAATTGGAGAAAATGGGTCACAGTGTAGTGGAGACAAAGTGAGGTATTGAACTGCTCAATTTGCATGAAGACAACTTAAAATCTACACTCAGGTATGAAACTAAAGGAAAGAGGAGAGCAGAGACACACAGACAGACCTGGGAGAACCTTTTCAAGGTGAGCTGATGTGGTGCTGCAGAAATTCAACAAGGGATCATAAAAAAACCCCTTTGATCAAAAGTAAATCTTAAAAATGAAATGTTCAGGAGGTTTAACACTTGAAGAAGCATGGGTAAAGAAACATTTTAAAAAGTACCAGTACAGCTGGTGATGAGAAGTGGAATAAAGGGACTATCCTTTGGAACTAGAGAAATCAAGTCATATCTCTGCAATATTCATCTGACACAGTTACACCTCAAACCTGAAACACTGAAAACTCCCAGCTTAACAGGATATTCTAAATGTAACACCTTAAAGGCAAAGCAAATGACACCAGCCAGAATTACGCACGCTACAAGGCACAGAGTAACCAACAACATGGAATTACATAAAGTTGACAAAAAATCCACTGAATGGGCAGTTTTGGCATATTAATTTGAAAAGAAAAAAAATATCATAGGAATAAAACTTGTGCTCCTCAACCAAGGACACTTCATCCAGCATCCTAAACATACCAATCAATCATTTGACCTTGCTGAGAAATCAGAAGGACTTTTAACAGGTTTGGGCATTTGTTTTGTTGGCTTTTTGTTGTTTGTTTTTTTTTTTCCCTTCAGTTTTCACTTCCTATCTGAAAAAAACACAACTTCTCAGCTTGATCAACTGCAGCTTCAGCAAGGAATGAACAGCTCCTGCTTAGAAACAGTGAAGCATTGCCATGAGAATCAACCCAACAGACAGTTGTGGTTCAGCTCCCCTCCTCTGGCAGTAGCTAATGAGCAAAACTTCAACAGAATGTGAAATGCTGCCTGCTAATAATTGGTATTTGGTATAGCACAGTATCATTACAAAATATATGGGAGTCTCCTGATTCCCCCTAACAAAATAACTGTTTGGAAATAGTAATCCAGACATCATCTAAGAAATATCTGCAAGCGTATAAAGTGCTTTTGCTGGCACAGGTATATAAAAAAATAAAGTGATACTCAGGGTTGCTTTAACTTCATGCTGCTGCAGACCATTAATGCAGTTCATATTAAATACTTGACTCAGGCAACTATATCCAATACTCACTATGACATTGCAAGAAAATTGCCTTTTTGAAAAATGAAAGAATAATCTCCAAAAGCTCCCGAATGCACTCAGTAGAGTTTTAACCTTGACACATAACAAAATGTCAGTTATTCTTTAAACATAAGGGCAAGGATTAAACAACCCAGAGGTGCTCTCTCCTTCATACTGTTGCAGTTCACTAGTGCTCCAAATGAACCATCCAGCACCATTACTACTAAACTTTTCCACTTCAGAATAAAGCCCCAGTTTTATTAATCAATTTGCATTCTTCAGATGAGAGGCACTTACTATCATGCACATACTGTAATCTACACAAGGCACAAACAAGCCTTTAGAAAACGACCTGTAGACGTCCACCACCTTCCAATGACCTCCTTCAAAATCATACTTGGCTCTGTTTCAGCCTTTTATTGCTCTTTGGCACTAGTAATCCAGCATTTGATCATTATAAAAAGAATCAAAGCAGATGTGCCTACAAACAGAGCACAATGCTTTAAGTGCATTAGGAAGAGATGAACTCTCAAGAAACAAAGTTCCTGAGTTTATGCTAATAAATTTACTTTAAACTACTAAATTAAGAAGAAATGTATGCAGATTTCCTTAAGCACTTCTATTTTGGAGTGAAGATGCAAAAGTGCTGCTCATGACAAACTACATTTTCTGTACTTCCCCACAGTATTCCAAGTATTTCTGTATTAGTAAGTTTTTCCAAACTCAAATTTTGCCTTCACCAACCACCACAGCAGAAAAGACACCAGTGTAGTTGGCAGAGGGGAACATATTTATCATGCAATTAACTATATAAAGCTGCATTGTGCTCTTTCCCTGTTTATACCATACAGATCAACAAATGAGATGGAACCAATTTACTAGATTGAATTTTTCCAATGGCAAAACCATCTTCCCTTGATTACCGATCAGAGATGGCAAGATAGACTCTACATGCATGAATGAAGAAATGCAGATGCAAGTCACTTTTTTATTGTCAAGAACTAATTAGGAATTAATAGTCTATCATGTACCAACCAGAACAGGACAAGCAAAACCAGAAAACTAGAACAGCGTGCTACAGTTACAACAGTACAAGGCACAGAAAAATTTGAGTTCTTTAAAATAGTTTTGAGTCATCTTTGCAGTGTAAATGTGCATGGGTAGGAGGCTTCTATCACTGGTGAGTTTAGTAACATGTAGAAAGGCACTGTTCACAATTTTACTGAATTTACATTAATCTTTGCTTTCATGATTCTTGGTCACTGCCTACTTTTGCATACCTTCCCTAACTTTTAGAGTAAAATTACAGTTTCACCCATCAGGATTCCAAAAATATCAAAGAGCAGTAAAGAAAAAAAGTGTTTAGACTGAACATATGTCTCAAAAATTCTTTAGATAAAATTTTATAGCATATCTTAGTTGCACTTTACTGGGCAAGGCGTGTAAGAAAAATGGGTGGAGACCTAGAGCTTTTTTATAGAAATTAGTCATTAGGAAGCATTCATCATTTCCCTGTACAAATATTTGCTTCATTCTGTAATTCACAGTAGCATATCCATAAAACTTAAGCAACTTACTCTGCAGTGGTCATACTGCTGCTGTAAGGTTGGAACATCCCCTCCAACAGGCATTTGTTTTTTCAGTTCCTCATCTTTTGCATTCAGCCATTTGATTAACTCTTCCAGGGATGTCAGCAATCTGTTCCATTTCTCTGCACTGGCCTCCAAGTGAGCCCTGTGAGAAAGCATAACAGCATCTTTAAAGCCCTGAATGGCAAAACCAGCATGGGAAAACAAAATTACTCCATCAGTAAGATGAGAATGTTTCAAGTGTTTAACTGCAAAGCAACTTTGTGTTAAAAAAAAAAAAAATCTCTTTCAGAACACTTTGCACAGCAAATCGAAATAAACAGAGGAGAAACAGGGGAACACAGACAAATACGTCCCTGATGATTTAATTAATCTAAAACCTTGAACACTGCATGTCTAAGCAACATAAAAAATTCCTGTGTTTTGTTGTGACTCCACCACTGTTGTGCAACAAGCACAAGCATCATTTTGTGAGCTAAAGCACTGCAAAACAGAACTCTTTCACGCCAGGACCTTGACTATCCAGAAGCAAAATCCCTTGTGTTCTACCAGTAGTTATCAACAGCAAATTGCCTGTCTGCTGAACATATCAGTCAGTGACACAGGTTACTTAATAAATCATCGTTCATCGATTTTGAGTTGCTAGACAATTAACACAGTGAATCTGTTCCTCACTTCAATTCACAAATAAAAAAGTCAAACTCCAAATATCTTTTCCTATAATTGTCAGAAATACCTTGACTTCATGTCTTCTCCCTGCAGTACCTAAAAGAGGCATAGAAATCTTCAACAGGGACCAGCTACCCCTCTTATGTAATGGTATAATTCAAGCATGTACCTAATTTATATCAGCAACAAGAAAGTTTCTTTCTTCACACAGATGGGGGGAGTAGAGCTGAATGATTTTCAGTCTGACAGCAGTTCTGCAAGTTTCTCCCCTGCTTCTGCAGGATGAACAAAGTAAACTCTATTATCTTTCTTTATTTGCACATTGTTGATTTGGTTTTTTTTGTTGTTTTTTTATTTTTTATTCACTGTGACTCACACTAGAAACTCTCACCTGGCTTGTCTTGTATTATCTTTTCAGATGGCATTGGAGTGAATGTTTGAGGCTGATACAGCAACATGTAGATTGAAGAGATGATGTGCTGCAAGGTTAACTCCGACACAAGCTCAGGTTTGGCCACACTGAGACTTGCCAGCAATACACTGGATAGGTGTATCAATACAGGATAGGTGAATCAATAAAGTAGTCAAGTAAAAGTATATAAAGAAGGAAATACAAAGAAAAAAAAATGCACATTTCTGAAAAGGATAGGCCAAGTACCTTTAGGAAGAGGAACCTATTCACCACTCTTGTGAAGGAAAGCACTTAGGTAACTACTTGGGAAAAATTATGAAATATAAGTAGTTGCCAGAAGCGACATTTTATTGCCTACAGTTTTGTGTGTTATGGTTTCTACTGTCCCTAATTACTCTCACTGATACCTTTATCTCAACACTGAATTGCAACAAGCTGCTAGCAGCTCAGGCCTAAACAGCAGAGTCAGCATCCCACCCTGCACTGAAGCACAAGCAAGCTGCTGTGCTAGCCTTGGTGTGCAGGCCAGCAGCTTCTGAGTGGAATGTATTGTCTCCACTCTCCTGGAATTTTTTCAGGTACTCAGAACTGGCCCTTCTTTCTTGAAGTGAAAACAGAGTTATATTTCTTACTAATCAGGCAGAAGAGAGACATTGCCCTCTCATCTAAGCCAAGGCAGCCCACATTTGAACTTACAGTGTTGCCATTAGACTCTGATTGATTAAAAAATATAGATATGTCTTTGAGAATTTCTAGTAGCAACTACAATAAAAATGTTCAGATTTGTAGCTTTCTGTACATTTGATAGTGAAATCTCTATTCATCATGACTTATTACAGTTTTTAGCATATATAAGCAACTCTCACCTCTCAAAACTGGCATTCTATGAGGCTTCAAGATTCTGCTCTAATTATTTAGTGGAATTCTTGTATGCAAAATAAATTGGAGCTTTGTAAGGAGGGGAAAAACTCCTGTAACTAAATAAAGGATGATTTAAGGGTGATTCACCACTTTGTAACATACAATGTAATAATATTAATAGTAGAACAACTAATCTGATATTAATGTGAATGATATTGAATATATCACAGGATTAAATGCATTGTAATTCACCACTTAGTACTTGTGTGCAGGCCAATAAATGTCAATACCAAAAATAACACTAGCAAGCACATACTCAAGCACAAATTAATCCTGCAGAGGTAGAGCAGTAAGGGGAGGAGAGGAAAAGGACCACACCAGCAGGGACTTCAAAATTTTTCACCAAGCACAAAGTGACCTAACCTCCCAAAGAAAGACATTAAAAAGGGAAAAAATACACAGGGAAAAACTCATCACATCAGCCCAGATTTTTCCAAAATACTATCCTTTTAATCTTATCAAAAGCAATATTGAAAATGAAAGCAAGAAGCAGCAGCTGAAGAGCAGACACAAGCATTCAATTCTCCTGGGGAGGAAAGAAACACACATTCAGTAAATCCCATTCAAAGCAAATGCCACACAGGAGCAAGAGAGTCAAGATATGCTTTAAATTGCATTTCATTGTAAAACTTCAGTATCATGTTTACATGTGCCATACAGACATTATCAGAGACAGAAGAAAAACTATGCAGAGTCCTGAAATGTTTCTTGGGCTTTTCTGTTCTCTCTCTCAGGATTTCTGGCCTTTGTTTTGGAATTTGTACTCTACTGATAAACAACCTGCAAACAAAGCTTCAGGTGTTTGTGCTCATGTGCCAAATGAATTAGCAAACTCAGGGATTTACTAGGTCAAGTGATGCCTTAAGAATCTGCTCTGATCAAAATAGAGGTCTGTTATAGATGATTGTTTCTGAGCATGAGTTGGAGCACAAATATTTACCAGCAGCAACCACCTGGTATGCAAAAGCATAAGGGAATCCTGGATGAACCTGAAGAACACAGATGCTCCCATCCAGCTGACCAGACTGAGAGGAACCCTCCCTCCCCCTTCCCATGCTGAATAAAATCATCGAGAAAACAGCAACTCTGACACAACTCCTCTTCTGTTGACCCTGAGAGGCTCTCTTCACAGCTGGAGACCTCCTCAGCTTTTGATTCTGCTATGGAGGTAGCATTTTTCCTGCTGAGTGACAAGGGAACACACGGAATAAAAAAAGATTGGTGGGTGGTCTAAATATAGAGAAACAGAGAAAAGAGAAACTCCTATTCCCTTTCTCCCATACTTTTACATCTACCCTCCCCCAAACACTAACATCCTCACACCTCCTGCCCCAGGAGAAAAGAATCTCCCCTAAATATTTGGCTTTAAAAGGCAGACCCCCACAAGTCTGCAGCATTGTTTTCTTCCTGGGAATAAAATAAAAGAGGAAAAGAAAGAAGCCTAAGTCTACAATTTCAATGAGAGAGGTGCAGCATCATAGAAACTCCAAGTACAGGTTTAAGCAGCTTCCGTGCATTTAAAAATATGTCAGAACAGCACTGTTTTTCCAGTTTGGAACTTCCTTTAGTTACAGTTGCAAAGAAGTAAACTCAACACAGTGACTAGCAACATCAGCTCTGAGGACTGAAGTAATGAGAAAAACTCATGCTGTCTCTCTTTCGGAGAGCAGTACTTTCAGCAATTAAAAATCAGAATAATTGGAGTGTACACATACCTGAAAATATTTTAAAAAGCTTAGACTTTCATTTAGAAGCACTATGCCAAGCTAAAACCCATTATGAAACAATCAGCTTTTTCATTCTTCAGTCCTAGCATCTAAAAGTTACATGTTGTTCTCACTAGAGTAATCCATACAATTTTGCTTTCCAATTCATCCTTGTAAAAAGACACACCAAGAAAGCAAAAATTGAAGGCAAACAGACTTCTGTGCTTTGTTACTCCCCTATGAAGGCTTCCAGGACTCTTGCACAAGTTAGAAAAGTGAACTGCAATCGAAGAGCAGAGCAAAATACATGAACTCAGAAATACTATGCTCTTTTCAGTAGTGACTGAGATTTGAAAGGTCAATTTACTTTTCTTACATTTGCACCAGTATTCTCTGTTTTGCCTATCTTACACTTTGATCTCCAGTGACATGTGGCTCTGCAGCACAGCAGGTACCAGCAGAGCAACATTAACGCTGCCCAATGGGATACACATGCCATGTATATGAAGAACAGAAAAGATGGGTCTGTATTCAGAAAATGTATTCCCAATTTCTGAGCACAGACTGCACAATGAGTCTTTCTGTATTACAGCCTTGGAACTCATAGCTGTACAGGATAAGTGGCTTGAAGACCCTTTTTCATGGCCATCCATTTCTCCCAAATTATGACCAAGCCCAGGAATGGCCAAGCAGCCCAGTGGTTCTTGCTAGGACTCCACAACTGATAAGCTATTACTTTAAGAGTATGCTGTTGTCTTTCTCTCACATGGACTTGTGAACAGAGCTCATACAACTCAAGTCCAACAACTCTTGCATTAAATTGCCTATGTGATGGAGTCAGTCTCTGCAAGCCCCCACACCCAACTGCTTGGTTCTTTGGGTTCAAGTTCTTCAAGGGCTTTCAAGGAGCTGATTTAACAGTTTCATTTGACTGTTTAGAAGGTTGGTGATGGGATAAGTGGACATAAAAAGTAAATATGACATTTTCCCGTCTATTTCACTCATTCAAACTCTTGTGCCTGAATTTCAAGGTTGGCTCATTTTCCTGGCCTTTGGAATATTCATATGAATGTTTAACATTGTTTTAAAAGAACAGTTTTCTCAAACCAACAAGGAAGTGCTTGCAATTAAAAGCTCTAGAAATTATTCTCTATGTAATTAATTTTCATGTAGAATTCAATTCAATAATGAATATGACAGTATCTATTTCAAAAGTGGCATCACAAAGATTTAACAATTATCACACTTGAGCTTGGCACAGATAGGGTCAAAAAACTATAAAATGCATTCCTTGATTAACAAGTACTTTAAAAAATTTCTCAATTGAATAACAGCAACTGAATTATTAATTTGAATTAATAATTCAAAACCAATTAAATGGATCAAGATACTTAAGATACAAGTTTTATTAACTTGGTAATCTCAAACCAAAAAATTTGTAAAAACAAAACCATGAACAAACTCCTGATTTCTCCTCAAAGTCATGGCAGATTTGCAAAATTGTTTCACAGACACTGCCATTGATTTTCAATAAGGAAAGACTCAATGCACTTTCTGGAAATTTTGGTACAAGGTCAGCAAGTTATAAATGTGATGCTCTGAAGAGAAAACAAGTAGCTAAGACTACCTGGGGAAAAAGTTCACCAAGTTTTTATATTTCCACTCAGAGGTCCTTCATGAAAGGAAACAGACAGATCATTTCAATGCTGAGGTCATATTTGTCAAGCCACTTAGAAGAAAGGAACTGTGCCCCATCACACCTCGATGTTTTCATTACTCACCTGATGTTAGCTGACTTCGCCTTCAGGTCATTCCAGCGCTGGTTCATGTCATCAAGCCGGTGCTGGAGCAGAGCAGCTTCCTCAGAGTTTCCCAAGGCTTTCACCATTTTCTGTCTGTTTCCATCAATGCTTTTAAAGATGTCATTGTGGGCATCAATCTCAGCTTGGATGTCCTGAAATACCAGCAAGAAAAGTTCAAACATAGCTCTGTAAGTAGAGGAGGGGAGAGGTGACTCTCATGAGTACTCCTAAATACTAGAACAGAGCATGTATTCCAGCCTCCTTGGGTGTCTCTGATAAAAGATGCACAGGAGAAAACCTGCAATCCTCTTAACATCACTACAAAAGGTCTAGCTTTCTTAAGTGTGAGAAAAGGAGTCTGAAAGTCATCCAAGGCTGTGAAAAAGGAAACAGATTTATAAACACCAAGTTCTGTGATGCTGTGTTTTGTAGCACTGAAGGTATCTGCCTCCTGCTCACCCACGCATTTCACACAGCGTGGCATTTGCAAACGCACTAGAACTCATTTCCTCTCCAGAAATTACACCGATTCAGCCTTAGCTATGTCATCTCTTTCTTCTTTGAAACAAAACATTCCAGAAACTTTAAACAGTCTAGTGAAATGCAGCCTTTATCTAGTATTTTAGGTCACACATAATGAAAGCATTTAACTAAAATCTTAACTTTAAAACCCTAAGCTGCAGCTAAATGGTTACAGCAACCAAAAGTCCATTTTTACAATTAAACTACTTTACATTATGGCCTGAATATATGGAGCAGTAGACGTAAAATGGCAGGATGTATTATAATTTGAATTTCATAGAAAATACTGAAAAGAAAAAGAAAAGCTTGTGATTTCCATTCTGTTGATTCATTTCTCCTCCTCTTAGAAATTAAACACATTTTATTCTCTCATCTACCATCTGCCTCAAGAAACCCATTACAGATATTGTCTTCATCTAACTGAGCACAGTATTATTTTTAAAACACATAAAAAGAGCAAACAAAACTTCCTGCACTACTGCCAATGGTTTCTAGTATCCATACATCACATCTATCTATACTCCAATAAAGCAGTGTAAATGTGTTGAAAGCCAGGAGGTGTATTGGCTGTCTCAATAGGATTAATCAACGAAGTTTATGACAGGAACTTGATGCAGATGTAAATAAAATTCTTTTGCAACAGAGGAAATCAAATAACTGAAATTCCTTAAAGGTTTTTATTCTTCCAATCAACTCCTCAGTAATCACCATCTGTTCCCAGAAGCAGAAAAGGAGGGGGCTTTTGTACCTCCCCATCCTAAAGATGTCTTCCTGCTGGCACATATGCAAATGGAAGTGGAAAAAGTAGCCATGAATTTGAGATAGAATGAAAGCTTTCTAGAGCTAGGAAAGAAAACAAAAAAAAAATCAGGATAGAGGTGAAGAAGAGGAGGGAGGAGAGATGGGGCAGTGGGAAAGGAGGTGAGAGATGGAGGGAGGCACTGGTGAAGCTCTGTCTGGCCAGAAGTGCTACTGTGTGACTTTGGACAACTACCTTTATTTGCACTGAGATTCAGTCCTTTAAAGCAGGTTAAAAGACATTTTTTCTGTCTTTGAAACAACCCAATAAAAATCACCATTCTAAACACAGAAACAAAAATGACATTTAAAAGGAAAAAACAAAATGGAATTGTCTGTTGATCAGCCAACCCAAATAAGATGGCAGAGTCACTAGCTGAATTAGATACTTATCTGAAAATATTTGCAGCTCCTGTCCTTACAACTGCAACATGCACGCAGGTGCAGTGAAACCCAGCTCAGTCCCACAGAGCAGGAGATAGAGCCACTGCACAGCAGTTACAATTCTAACTGCAATGAATCTGTGCTACAAAAGCCAGATCATGCAAAATATTTCCCTTTGCCTCTTCAAAGTCACAAATGACAACTTCATCAAAAACAAACTGATCTATAATCTTCTTTCTACAATCACAATATTAACTGTAAACCCATTCATTCTAGAACCTTCATAAAGCATTCTTTGATTTTACTTGAGAGGACAATTCAGCATGCATGCTCAAAAATGTTTCATTCATAATGGGTTTGATTCTTACATTTTCCAGTCATCATGTTACATTGATTAAGGTACAATAAATCTGCCGTTCACATCCTTGAGTCCCATCTGTAATAACCATATTGAGACAAATCAGTTCAAAGAATAAAGTTTCATAATTAACTTCTCTCTCAGTTCTGCTTTCCATTTTCCAGGTGAAAAAACCAACCACTGCCAGCTGATAGATAACCCAACAGGATTGATAAAATTATTGAATGTGAGTTTGTCACAGCCCTCAAAGAAAAGATGGAGAGAAATTCAAATAACATAGCCCACATGAGTGCGTACATGGAAGAAGTAGAGCAGGAAAGTGGGATGTGAAAAATTACTGTCAGCAAGAAATGGGCACAATAAGTTACTTATTCTCCAATAATGATATAAACCATCTGGATTTTTACACAGGTACTGTCTTCTGGATGATGGGCTCCCATCTTATCCTAAGAGTGCTGTAATTGTTAGCAATTGGTAATATGCTCCTTTATTCACCTTGTTATCAAAGTCCTTCAATTCTTATTTGTAAATATGTGGTTGCCCTACCTTAAATTTCTTTCTTCAAAGTGGAAAGGACTCTCATTCTGTAAACCCCCCAATTTATGCTCCTCTTAATCTATTATCTCTCTTTCTCCTGCCTTTTTCTTGATCTTTGATTCTCCATTGTCCTCTATGTGGCAAAAAAAATGGGATGGAAAAAGTTGATTATGCCTGCGCGGGTCCCAGTGAGGATTAACTCTTACTAGAGTAAATTACTAGAGTTAATCCACTTTCAATTTTGCAATATTTTAGAGGAAACTCTAAATATTCCCTTATTATGACATGAAAGCTCCCATATTTACAGTCACGGGGCAACACACTAGAGAATGCAGGAGAAGAGGGAAAAATTCTGTTGCTTTTGCCACATAAAGGGGGGGATACAACTGTGAAACCCCATTACTGCTCTTAGCCCAGTGCTTAAGGGATCTGGGCCAGAGTGGTTTCCCAGTGCATGCGAAACAAATCAAAGGGCAGAGAGATAGAACAAAAACACAACAGAAAACCCCCCCACAAACCTAAAGAAATACACTATAAACAGAAAATGTCTTCTTGCTTTATCAACTATTTTTTGTTAAGGCACTATTATAGAGATGTCATATTTTGCTAATTTTTCAAATATTTATGTGCACTTGGCTGCTAAACGGAATTGATAATTTATTGTATGAGGTCAACATATTTGTTCACATGCAAGTGCTTGCAGGATTAATGCCCTAAATTAAAAGAAAGCTTTTTGACAAAAAAATGATCCTATATATAAATCAAGGTGAAAGCTCCAAAGTTTGAAAGGTAGAAAGGAGAAGAAATAACTAGCTTGGCATTTAGATATGTACTTAACCCTAGTCAGACTATTAAAACTTTGTCGCTTCCTTAAATTCCTTTTAAGTATTGAGCTCAAACTGCTGCCTTTTCCCACTTTGATGTGGTGATTTCAAAATTTTATCTCCATTCTGAATCTTCTCTGACTTCTATGTTTCTCTACCTCTTTACCTTTCTTCCTGCAGAATTCAAGTTTTCATTTTATGTTTGGATTTGATTTTGAACCTTGTCTCCATAATAAAAAAAACTACTTCTTGCTTTAACTCCTACCAAATAAAATCTAAATGATCATGCAATGACAACTGAAGAGCACGTGTCTTTAAAGAATGTAGAAATATATGTGCCACTCGGTAAGGCTGCAGATGGAAATACTGAAAAGGACCCTAAAACAAGTTGCTACTAGAATAGCCCAAAGGCAGACTGGAGTGACGTGCCCAGGGCAAAGGAAGTATATGACAAAGATTGGAACAGAACCCAACTTACAAACCCAACTCAACCAGCTATTAAACTTTTGTCTTTTCTCATGGACTGCAAGGATATGTTAAAAGCAGTTACAGCATTAGACATAATTGTCTTTTGGAAACTATCAATACTTTATAAAAGGCAAGAAACTTCCAAGCCAAACCTACACATGATGTGTCTTTTTTCTAAATTATGAGTCCAGAGGGCCTCTAATTCACTCTGCAACTCTCTAAGCTATTAACAGATTCACTTCTACTCACATTTTTTCAGGTTTTGTCTGTATTGGCAATATACCAGTAAGGACAGTAACACAGGCAAAGTACTTCCCTTTTTATACAGCCCAAATACTTCTGTTGAAGATAAAAACACAACTAATGGAAGAAAACTCCATGGCCAAATTAAAATAGACGAAAAAATGCATTTTAAAATATACAAAGTGTTACTGTATTGAATTCTCATTATTGAAATTTCTGGGGTAATAATGCAAGGATCTAAAACAGGGAAGTTATATTATTTTGTAAGGGAAATAAGTATGCTCCCATATCATTAAAGATTCTTTTATCAATAAACCCTAATCAAATTTTTCTTACGTATAGGACACAAAACTCAACTTAGTCTCTCAAAAGTCAACAGCATTCTGTACCAAATCCTAGCTTCACGGAGGGTTTAAAGGCAGGACTCATCAATGTTTTACTACAAAGTTTTTTGAACCCACTATATACAGCAAAATTCTGGATTACACTCCAATTATTTTTATGTTTATTAGGAAACAGAATTCCACTGTATTTTCATAAACATCTGACCACATATCAGGCATGGCAAGTTATGCCATGCAAACCACATATGGCTTGCAAGAAATGGACATCAGGTACAATGCTGATGCTGTGCAACAAGCCTGGCAGCATTTTGTGTTGGCACACGGAGTGCTACATCCTTTTAATCCCCAGGTACAAGCCGTCTGTTGTATGTGGCTTTCGAACCACATGTTTATCTCAAAAGGAATTAGTAGGCTTAATGTTGATTCTTCATAAATGAAAATCAGCTTGAAAAATTGCATTTTCTCTAGCAAAAGTTACTCCCAGGCCATTTTGCCAGAAGAGTTTTGTACTTCTTGCACCCAATACAGATGATACCTGTGAGTGGAACGGGTGCACAGAACTGCAAATCCCATGAAAATGACTACGCATTGCCTTCACTGACAACGCTCAAGTCAGCAAAGACACAGTTACAGAAATGCTGCATTTGCTTCTTTCAAAGGTCAGGAATAAATGTGATGACTGCTCATCAAAGTACCTGCACAAAAATCTTCCAGCTGGAACAGCTGGAAGAAAAATGTCAGTGCCAACCAAAGGACACAACTGCATGCCACAGACATAACGCCACAGCCAGAACGTTGCTCTTTAAGGTCTCACAGCAAGTAGCAAAGGAATGGACCTTTTTTTTCTTTTTAATAGCACATTGTTTAGTTTATCCTGAACCAAGCACATTTTACCTGCTTCTGCCACCTGCCTCTGGGAACACTGCTGTGGCAGATACTCCTTTTAGCCTCCGCTTCACTTGGAGCTTTTCACTTTCTGATGACTCTCGAAGAAGGAGTAAGAATTAGGGCATGACACAGGTGTATCAAAGTGGCCATTGTGAAAAGGAAACTGGACTTCTATTGGTCTCAGCCTTAAAATGCTGGGGGTAGCTGGGAAAAAGAGATGCTCGGGTAAAAAGAAGGCTATAAAAATCTCACTTCATCCAGGAAGTCTCTCCTCTGATGTCAGAGAACAGTCACGCCTTTAGAAAGGCTCATCCCATCTGCTGTTTCAGAGGCCTGCCTGCAGTAGCCTCTGAAAAGGCTGTTTGTTTGCTGCTGCTAAGCAATCCATTTACAGTGAATTCACATTCAGAAGTAGCTGTATGCATTGAAAACTTTTAGGTAGAATTGCCATTATCTTAAATCCACCAGTGCCAGAAAGTGCATAAAGAGGGACATCAAACCTCTCTCAAGTGTCATACGCAGACCATACTGAGTATCACCACAGCCACTGCAATTAAAGTCTAAGATGAAAGCAATTTGCTGTAGATATGACAAAAATGTATTTACTACTTAAACTCTCAGATATTTCATGAAGAAAACACAGAACCTGTCTGGGACAAAACCCACTTTGGGACATTTTTCAGTTCTAATTTTCAAAGGCTTTTATTACCAAGAGCCTTGTACCAACACATCAAGTTTCCAAAAAGTTCACTTGACTCGCATTCAAGCCTCTTGGATAGTACCATAAGAGGTGACATATGGTGTAGTTAAAGATTCATTTTATCACAAGAATGATGATGCACTTACAGGAAGGCTGAGAACCTGCCTTCAACAGCCTCTGTGGCTCCATTGCATGGCATAGACTCAACATCTGAGAGGCACCAGAAATGTGTTAATACTAATTCCAGCAGTCACATAATTATGAGTGAACAAAGCCAAAGCAGCCCTGCCTACTACAGTGTAATGTGACCCTGTTTTTGCATAGGAAGGGAGTGCCGTGCAAGCTTCTGCAAATGCCATCTGGCTTCTGCATTACGACCACAGTAACAGCACTCATCATTCTCTCTGTAGAACATATATTAATGAATCCAGAGAGCTGAAAGTAGCTTACAAGCCAGGATTGCTGTCATAATGCTGTTTCTCCTGGCAGCGAACACCTCAGGAAGGACAGGATGGGTGTGTGGGGAATCATAAGAGGGACAGATGAAGCAGGGGAGGAGGGGAGCGTGTTTAAAAAAATAGGGAAAAGAAAACTTGCTAAATAAGCACAGACTAAAATTTTTGAGTTTTTGATCAAAGTCTACCAAATAAAACATTCACCTTCTCCAGCACCAAAGTAACCTTTTATGTTGCATTACAAATTTCAGCACAGTAGACAACAAAACTTCACAGCAAGCTTCAAGCTAAAAAATACAGCAGAGCTGTGAGACCTTTAAGTTTTGGTGAGAATTGGTATGATCAATTTCTTTAAGATAAACACTGGCATTCGAAGTCACAGGGGAGGGCTTGGAGTTGGCAAATACCAGGGCTTGTACGATTCATAAAATATTAGAAACACTGGTTAAAAATGTCTCTCTTAATGAAGCCATGAAGCATCTCGAGGTCTGGCACATCTCCTTATCTTTACAGGCTACCACAGCAGCAGCTACAAGAGAAGAGTGAAGGCCAAGTGACAGACTGGGAGCAAGAGAGGAGCCAGTAACCTATACAGTGACGAAGCCAGATCACAAGTGCTTTTACTATTAGTCTTAGCTACTTTTGAAAGAGTCATGCTGGTGGGATCCTGAATAGTGACTGTCTCAAGCATACTTCTCCCTGATAAACAAAACTGGTAAACTGGTAACTACTGAGGAAAAGAACACTGGTTTATACTTTAAAATAACATCCCAAAGTTTAGAAAAAAACAGAATCAGGCTTTGCAAACTGCTCTCCTACTGTGAGACCACATTTTTAAGGTGTTTTATCTTAATTCATAAATAAACCACTTTGTATTTTGTTACATACTGTGGTTCTTGCAGGATACAGGAAGTACGTATGGTGAAAAAAAAAGACAAAGCAAATCTAACAGTGGTTACAAACATGCAAGTGAAGTTTCACTAGAACTGCTGACAAACAGAAGAAAACAATCTGTTCTTTAACATTCTCATGTCTCTTGCTCATCCGCACAATCACTTCAAAGCCAAATCTCCTGCCTCTAAGCACTACTGCTACCAAACAACCTGGAAAGAGGAAGAGTGACTAGTTGGAATAAAAGAAGTACAGATGAAACAATGGGAAAGTTGCATAGTCATTGGAAATAATTCTACCTTTAAATGCCATCATGAGATCTTCCAATTCAACTAAATTAACATTCAACTAAATTTAAAAGCAAACTCCAGAGCACTTGCTTTATGCCAATAGTGGAACAAGGTCACGGGCAGCCTGTAATGCCCCTGTATACCCTTGACTTAGCAAAGCCCAAGCTGCTCTTCATTTCCTTTGGAACTTAAAATTAAATAAATAATTAAAATGCCCACAATTAGAGGACATGCTCTAAAAGTAATCCTGTAGGACCTGAAATGAGAAAGATAAGCATAATTAAATTTCCATAAACAGAGTGCACATGAGGACATAAACAGCAACACAGAAAACCTAAGTTAAACATCAACCTGCCCTTTTTATTTACTGTGTAATTTTCAAAGGCATGTGTGCAAGTGCCTATCATACCTTTTCAAATTTTGTCAGCAACTCACGTAAGCTGAAGTTCAGGCCAATCATCATTAAGCGTCTCCTGAAGCCTACATTTTCTTGGTATGTCCTCCAAGCCAAGTCTATAGCCTTCAAAAAGTTTCTTTCCTTTCCCACCTATACAGTCTCAAAACACTCCAAGTGCTCCAGCGTGTGTTCCTCTCCTGGGCTGTGCTCCCCTGGGAACAGTTCACACAGCGCCATCGTCACAGTCTCCATGTCCTTGCTCCTTCCCATGGGCTGGGCACCCAGGGGTGAGCCACTGACACTGGGTGCTGCTCCTTGCAGGGCTGACCTGACCTCATGGCACTGTGGGGATCTCCTCGGCTCCACACCTCCCCAGGACTGCCTCCGGCTCACCCCAGCAATGGCCTGCAGGACTCACGTGCTTCTGGCAGGCCTCAAGCTCTTGGTCTCAGTGACCCTGAGCGAGAGAAGCTATAACCTGCTGGTGTATGACAGGTGGAGAGGAGGAACACATCCTTCCATGTTGCTCCATTCAAGGTGGGGGGAGAAAAAATCCCCAGAGAAATTTCTGTCTATAGAAAGCATCAAAAACCAACTTCTCAGACAAGTTAAAATGGGATGAGGCACACTTCATCCTAGGGAACGTGGTGGTGTGACCAGATGGGAAGCCATCTCTCCTCTGACTTCCTCAGAGCCAGCAGCATGGGCTGGCGCTGCTATGGCAGTAATCAGGCCCTCTTCACTTCGCCCAGGAGATGCTGCGCCACAGAAAAGCCAAGGCCCATTAGAAGTCGTCTAAAAAGTAGCTTCCTTTGTGCAAGCAAAAAAAAAAAAAAAAAAAACCATCCAGCAAACGATCTTGCTGCAACCTCCAAAGCCTTCGCTGGGGATCTCCTCCTTTGGTGCCGCCTGCTCTGACAGCCGTGTGGTAATCTATCCCCGGCATTTGTTTATTATTGTAATCAGCATCCTCCCTTCCAGCAGCCCTGGTGCTGCTCCGAAGCCAAGCACACTCCCCCTTCCGGGAGGCCTCCCGCTGGAAAACCACCACCACCCCTGAGGCTGCAGAAACCCCAGACCGAAAGCCCTCACTTTTCCTTCCCCTGGAACAGAAAGGTGGCTATTCAGTCACTGGGCAAGCTTCGGAGCTGTAAAAGCAACCAGTGCTGCACAAAGCCACCACGGGCTGGGGCTGCCCAGGAGGGCACGCTCAGCGAGCCAGATTGTTTTCTATATGAGCCTCTCCTCTCTCAGGGAAACCTGACACCCCATGGGTGGCTGTGAGGAAATCAGTCCATTTCCAACCATTCCCACTGGAAACCCGTGTGCATGTGAAGGCCTATTTAAACTGCTATTAATGCCTTCCGCACAAACACACATTACTCAACCATCAAAACCAGATTGAGTAATAGCTGCCAGCAAGTCAGTAAATGTATAATTAAAACCAAACCAGCAACCCATCACTTGCAAAACCCGTTACAACTATTTCTCCTATGAACACATTGGGTATCACATGTTGCTTTTGCTTTTATTTTATTTCACCCAACCATCATATGAAGTACCAATGAATTCACGAGTAGCAAAACTGTCTCTAAAATTATTCTGAGCTAGCGGATTATACTGGTATATCTGGTATGAGTCGGGATTTCAAAAATAACTCTGAAGGGGGGAAAAATATTGGCATTAGCAGGATTTTTACTTGGTTTATTTGTACTTTGCCTCCTGTCTGTATGTTTTATGTGGGCCTATTACACAAACTGCAGAAGTGCTTGCAAAATAAACTCAGGAAAGTTTTCCAAAGGTGACAGAACTAAACTATCTTTATAGCCCATATAACAGATCAGCTTAAACAGTCCAAATTTATTTCACTGCTTCTGCAAGCAAAAAGCCTATTTATCATGTTCACATACTATTCGCTTCCAAATTAACTACTTACAGAAGGAAAAATTACACATTAGAGTGAAAAAGTAAAACCATTCTGCAAGAGATATACCTAGAATCACTATTTTAGAATTTCATTTCTTCTCCTCAAGACAAAGTCTGGATCCTATTTCCCTGCACACAAAGGCTTTCTGCTGCTCTTGGAGAAAAAAAACCCTTGCAAACCAGAAACAAACAGACTTTAGATCCACCTCAGAGATGTTAGTGCATATAAATAAAGATGGGTGTCAGGCTGGATTATAATGAAGCTTCATAACTCCAGGACTGAATCCAAATACACAACATTAATTTTAGGTTTGGTCTCATACTTAGATAAGTTGTTTTCCAATTTTAATTTGTCATTTAAAAAAAAAATCATACATTCTAGATCTTTCAGCACTATTAGATACAAATTAAATACTCTCTAAGGTGAATGACTACCATTTTGCATAATTCCCTAAAAGGTTATCAAATATTTACGTACATACATGGTGTTGGACCAAGTCTTCCAGTAAAAGAACTTTGAAAATTATACCAAATAATGATTTTTTCAGTTGCTTTCTCACATGAAAGCACACTGCAGTATGTGAGAAATTCTGAATATGTAGAAGTCAAAGTACCTGAAATGAGCTCTACATTGACATGTATTTAATATAGCCTCTGCACAGTCAGCAGTTCTATAGATATGACAATATTAGATCCTGAGCTCCAGAAGTACAACATACATTTTAGGACAGCTTTATGTGACTTATTACTACTCAAGTTTAAAGTTTCTTGATAAGCTTCATCATAATTTTCTTTTAAAATAGCTCTGCATACACTATTGGCAACAAAAATGCATTTTGTACACTGGAAACTACAGTCATTACACAGATGAAATATGTGAATTCTAGAGGCCAAAGAAAGTCACATTCTGAGAGTTTAAGCTCTCGTGGAAATACACAATCTACAGTTGAAAACAAGCACACCATCAACTGTAACAAAGCATCCTTCCAAAGCACTCTTGTAGATACCAAGAGCCACAACTGGGAATTTAAGACACTGGAAACAACGTACAGCTGCAGAAGATTAGGTGCAGTGAAGCTTTTTGTTACTTTTTGTATTTGAGTACTTTGGTACATTTTCTCATGTGTCTTAAATAAGACCATAAAACAGGATAAAAATAAAACAACCAGCAAACAGCCTTTTATAGCCATTGGTAATGTTACTAATGGCAGCCTGCAAAATGCAAGGACCATTTAAAGAAAAGCACTTCTATCCATGGTAGGAAAAGGACAGCAGCCTGTGACACAACTACGATCACATCTACTGGAAACTGTTTTTAGGTGTTTTTAAGTGTGCACACCCCACAAATCCAGGCTTAAGAGCCTCATCACTTAGCAAGGCACGACACAGAGATTATAAAACTAATAGCAGAATTTTACATCAAAAACCTTATTAGTACAAAGATTAAATTGAAAGCCCGCTACTTTTATCAAGTATAAATCCAGATGCAACTGAATGTTAAGATACTGCAAATGAACCAACAAAATCAATGAAATTAAAACTAGATAAGGAGAAAAAAAGTTACTCCATTTCTACTTGAAATAAAAATACCTGATCAACTCGGAGATGATCTTACACACACCTCTAAAGTTCAATATCAGGAAAGATAAAAGTCTCTTAGACTTTACTGTGTGAAATAACATTAAATATGTACGCAAAAAAGAATTTACTTCACACTTGAGATGATGTGCAAAATATGCAAGAAAAGTGTCATGCTAAACACAGCTTGATTTTTGAATGCAAACTAAAGGAAGGGGAAAGTTTTTTTTCTTTTCCTAGAAGAAAAATGAAAAAAACAAAGAGCAGCAAGAACCTTAAGTGTAAATAAATGAGGCTGTTTATACTAGGGGCATACATACATCTTATGTGACTCACAACAGCAAGTAATGACAACAGAAAGATAAAAAGAATACTTTTGCCTTGTGTGACTCAGATGTAAAGGGCACAGAGGTCAATAGGTGTTTACAGAAAGTCAATACATCCTGTTTTCACTCAAGATGTGCAGCTGCAGGCAGGAACACAAAAAATCCACCATTTCAAAAGCACTGTGCTATATTCACCTGCCTTGAAAAATACCTGATGTCAATCTGATCAGACCAGGAGGGGGAGATGCTCTCTCCCTTCCTACAGCAGGTCAGCATTTACAATACAAAATTAAACCACTGCTTCAGCAAGGTCAGTTCTACACTGAGGCTTACCATCAACTGAACCCAACTTAAAGGTTCAATTAAGCAGAGGCTCACTGATAACCTATGTCAAAACTCAAATCACTCAAGCAACACAGTACCCCCAAATACTAGCAATTCATCAGGACAAATGGACAGATCAAATTTCAAATAAAGAGCTACAAGAGGCAGGATAAGACAAAAGTAACATAAATATGATTACAAGCATTATCAGTCAGGTAGCTGTTGCAGGAATGATTGCAATGCAGATCATGAATTACATGAAAATTCCTAGAGCTTAGACCAAGGCACTGCAACTTTCTTTTTTTTTCCCCCTCTATAAATAAAGGTATTGGTTTGCCTTGGAAGATATTTTTACAAGAATCAACCAGTCACATTCAGTGGATTACCCTGTGCAGTATCTGCCACATTCAATGACAAAGTTCTGCATTAGGTGAGCAGAGATAGACTGTGGCCTTCCTGAAACAAATGAGACAAGACTTTAAATCTCAAGGATAAAATTTGGTAGAATTCCAGATGTAGTCTTGATGACAGACAGTACTGTATTGCTATGAAAGTTTTGCGGAGGATAGGGTGGTTTGGTGGTGGGCTTTTATGCTCTCTTAACTTGTTTTAACAACACATGGCTTTCAAGCTTTAGGAACCAAGCATGATTTTATAACAGTTTAGACTTAAATATAAACTGTTGTGTTCTTTGAACTTCCCAGAAGAACCCAGCCCTAAAACCAGAATATTTCAAATATACTCAAAAAAAAAAAAAAAACCAAAAACAAGAAAAAAAAAAGAAGGAAGTATCTCATACTTGGAGTATACCAAAAAGAAATTTGATGTCAAAGGGAAGTATGGAAGAAAAGCACCAGCATGACATCTTTCATCCATAGGACATTACAAACTTAACTAAATAACAGACCGAGATTTAAATTCAATTTATGGCACTGACCAGAACATGAAGATTTTAATGACACTAAATGACAGAATGAAGGAGGCAACAGACAGTATGGATGAAATCTGGCTTTTATGCTAAGCAGAAACTTCATCACTTTTTTTTAAGGTGTCACGTTCCAGTTAGCACTGGTGACTAAATAAAATTTTCCTATTTATCAGTTGTCTATAAAGACTTCACCGGGGAAGTCTCCTTCTAAAACTGTAAGTTGCCTTTCCTCCTTGTTTCCCATCTTCAGGTATAAGATACTGGTGCTTGCTTGCAATAATCACACTGGAAATCAGAAAGCATCAGAACACCTTGTGGTCTGTCTTAAATAGCCTTTTTAATGCTGTTTCCTTTGCACAAAAATGAAATAAATATATTATCTTAGATGTACTTATTCACATTTTTATTAAAAAGAGGGTGACTGCCTAGAGGTGCTATAACATAGACTGGCAAAGCAATACATCCAAAAAAAGATTCTAAACTCTGCATTAACCCACACCCAGAGTAAATATTCAGTTTCTCAAGTCTGAGAAATGGGAATTCCAGTATTTTGGCCTAACCTAAAAAATGTTTGCCTTAAAAATTTTCTTGACTGTAATGAAAACAGTTTTATAGCTTTCTGACAGCTCAGCACAATAAAAGCCTCATTAAATCCATGCATATTCTACATCTTTAAAAAATTTCTACAAGAAGGGCTTATTTATATATTTATTACTTAGTAAAGGGTACCCATCTCTTGAGATACTAAAACTGATCAATGAAAGGATAATTAATTTAGTAGTTTTTAGACAAGCACGCAATCCAAGTAGTGGAAAGACCACAAAAATGTATTTTCATTTGAGCTCATAATAAATAATTGATAGAGCATCTTAAATTCTAGAGCACTAACTCAGTATCTGTGGATTAAAACCTCATTCAAATAATGTATTGCAGTTTCCTTACTTCACTTAGCAATAGCATTAGACTCAAGTGTCTAACATGGATTCAGAGTAATTTCAGTTATCCTGTGTAATTTATCATTTTGCCACACTCCAAGGTTAAGTACCTTCTGACTCAGTCAGCCCATACATTGTGCCCTAACTTGTCTTATATTCTCAGTTAACTAAGTGGCATTATCTTGCAGAAGGAGATGTACTGCCTGGATCTAACTGATTTGGGGATTTTATGGTCTTTTTGAAAGCCACATTGGAAAGGGAATGGGAATCTCCCTAGCCAATGAAAACTCTATTCACAGCAATAAAAATATGTTTCAGCTGTAAGCTTATCAATAATCAACTTTTCTGTATTTGAATATTAGCTAGGCATTCTAGGACTTAAAAGTAATGTAATTGGTATGATTTCAAGCAACTTCTTGTCTACGAAGCATCCTCAAGAAATGTGCCTCTATGTCAACTTTGGCATCGCACAAGAGAAGAACAGTGAGAAGGTTACTCTTGGGAGTTTAGTAAGTAGCCATCTACTAAAAGGTTCTATCAAACCACAGAAGATCTATTTCCTAATCAAGCAAGAAATACCAAAGTATACCATTGCAATGTACCAAAAAGGTGAAGGTTTTGTTTGTTTACAAAGTTCACTAAAAACGATCAGTGACCCTGGACTACAGGCACCTTCCACTAACACTTCCTTTAAATGTTTTCATGCTGTTAAAATTGCATCAAAGCAGCAACACGCAATGCTTCATCACCCAACTGAGCTTTTGCTGTGAGTGGAGAAAGAAGAGTATCTGATGAGGGGCTTACTTTAAAGGCCATATGACTAATACCATAGGACAACCTTGTCTTCATCTAAATTAATTTTCAAACCACAGAATTAAACATTAAAAACTAGTTTTAAGATCAGAGTCTAAGTGTTGTAGCGCAGGAAGAGTATTCATTCTCCTCATTAACTGTGTAATGATCCCCCAAACCTGCAGTTAGAGAAATTAAATGAATAAATTATACTCCTGTTTCTCCACTGAACATATGAAGAGAACAGTTTTTAATGAGTTTCTAATTTTTATTTTTTATTTTTACTGAACAAGTCAGTACTTATTAAACTAGTAAGTTTCACGGGTAATATAAAAAGCCCTAAAAGTCTAAGTTCTGATCAAGGTCAGCAAATACTCAATGCTGTTAAGAGATGAAATGGTTCTATTTTGTAGCCAACACAAGTGGGAGGAACCATACTCACATTCATTATCTAGAGCTCAAGCACACATAAGGAACATATGAGAGACATCCGTGTGCAGGAATGACAGGTCTTCTAGCCATATATTTTTATACGCATGTGCAATCAGAAACTAATTAATATTACTTTAATCAGTGAGATAACATCAAAATACTGTAGTGCAACACTGCAATAAAGAATAAAATTAAAGTAGAAATTGCAGAGATTCTTTCAAAACACCTTCGTTTCTGACTAAAAAAAAAGTTTTCAAGGCAGTTAGAAAGCACCACAGAAAGTGGGGACAAGCCTCCTCTGAAGACCTTTAGAATTCATGAACAGTAAATAAAAGGCTTGACTTATCAGAAGGCAGCAAGGGAGCCAATCATTGTATGTTTTCTAGCCAAATTTTATTAATTTAATTAATATTAAACTAATTAACATTAAAGCTTCCAACAGCCATTATCCAAGGACTTCCAAGGGAGTACCATGTGCTCTTAAGTAATAGGATAGTTGAGAGCAGTTTTTCACATAATCCTGCTGATCTTTCTGGCATCTCCCACAGCAAGAAGTGCTCTCCACTGCAGTGCCTAAATAATTGGCCTACAGTCTGCTTCACACAGATTGTTTTGGTCTCTTACCTCCCTCATTTTTTTTCACCTAAATTCAGTCTGTGAAATTATTCCTAGCATTTACTAGAGTAACAAATTAATATAAAGTCTCAGTAAGAAGTAACCATTTAGATGTACCTCCCAAAATCACACAATGCAGCTCTTACCTTGTTTCTTTTAAGGCAGTTATACATGATTGCTAGTAGCAAATTCATGTTTGCTTAGTGAAGTGTCAAACTAACAAAAAAAAAAATTAAAAATATTTCTTGTGTGCTTATGTACTGTCACCCCCTAGCACGAGGTAAGTTAAGCTCAGAAAACAGAGGGAACAGACACTGTGCAGACAGGAGGCTGTCCCCACTCTCATGCAGAAAGACTCAGAACTTGCTCCCAGCACTACTGCTGTAAGCACGCTTTTCTTCCAAAATATCCCATCTGATTTAAGTTATTAAGCACTAAACTGAATTTCTGCACAGATTTATAATCTTTATGCATTCTGTGTCATTTTGCTAATGGAAAGCTCTCACAGAGATCTTATCACTGGCCTATTGACAAAAGTAAAGAGCATTTACAATTGAAATTATGATAATATAATATTTATTCTTGAAATAAAATGTAAGCTGCATTATCCATAACTGCAGCTTTTGCTCTGGTTTGAACAAGAAGCTCATGTAAATACAACGTGCCTAAGGCTTCTGTAGCCCCACTTTATTACAGGCTACTATACAGGAAACAAATAGGTTTTCCAAATTTATTCAGACAGAGCTTTCATTGTCTAATGTTAGTCAGAAGCTCCATTTCCACTGAATTATTGAATGTTTTTATCCTCATTTAACTCTCATTTAAAGTCAAGGACTCCACCTACTTTTGAGAAGCACCCAAATTTGTGCTGGAGGAAGGAAGTTGAAGATCTGCACAAATCTGATGAAAAGCCTAAAATGAAGGTTACAGTCAGCTTCACAAGGACACAAGAGCACACGATCACCTTACAGCATTTGCAACTCAACGATTCTTGGCCTTTCATTAGGTAGTGACTTCTTGAAAGGAGGCTTTGGGTTTGTTTGTTATTTTTGTGTCACAAACAAAATGACTAGCACTGAAAAAGTCTGGTCAGCATAAAGGAAAATTTAAGGAAATTAATTTTAAAAACATCCACCGCTTTACATTCATTCATACTGAGGTTTTTTTTTAAAATGTATCACTGGAAACTTAGAGAAAGAGTAGCAAATCCTGAGGATTCAGATAAAAACTGTTTAACTGTAGGCATGCAAGACAAAAAGTACCCCTGGCAGTCATACTGCTGAAGAAATATAAGAGTTCACTATATGTGTACTAGGACTTCATCCATGTTGAGTCCATGTAGGATCAAATTCTGTTGGTGTTGCTGCACACTTAAAGTCCCATCAAGTGGAGAAGTAGGAGATGAAACACATACAATAAAACATGAAAAAAGAATTCCTAATAAGTTGTGAGGGTGGAAAAACCCAAGGCATACTCATGTCTGTGTTGAATAAATAATCACTAAAATGGTCTTTCTACAGAGAAGCAGCAGAGAAGAGTAAGTGCCCTAGTAGGGCACGGCAGGTGAGCACACCCATTTTAAACACACTGATTCAAACAGCTGTGAAGGCAGAGGCACTGCACTCCCCCCAACTGTGGAACACAGCTGGATTAAGGCTAGGAACTGACTAGTCCAGAGCAATATGTATTCCCAGAACAGGTCCCTTCTGTTGCTACACTTTCCGTTCAAGAAGCTTGTGCTTGTCAGCCATTTAGTGATAATGTGAAAAAGGTTCAACATGGCAAAAGGTAATTCACTGTAAAATATGCAAAATTAAAAAACACAGAAAGAAGAAAATAATAGAAATACATTTAAAAATAATTAAAGTAAAATAAATTTTGAAAGCCCATCTAGAGCCTATTCAGCTAAAAAGTCCTGTGTCTTTGATATATTTAGTAAAAGCAAGCTATAAAAACTACAGGGCAGAAAGGCACATGCAAATGTGCAAGCTGCCTCTCTCTAAAACACTTCTTTATCACATGTTGCTTGTGTTGCAAAAACACTCTGTTAAATGTGACTTCTTCAATATATTGATCTATATTACTATTCCAGAGCTACTTTAAGAACAGCAGCAAAAAATCCCTCAAACTGTCCATATACTACTGCAGGATGAAACCTATGCCCTTTCACTCTTAGCCATTGTTTCCTTGAAGAGCAAACAAGGGCTACCCTGAGATACCAGCCCGGAATGGCTTCTTCAGGTCACTGGCACTTCCCATTGGTACTGTCATAGCAGACCAACTCTGAAACTACCCTGAGACATCTCAATAGCTACCAAGGAATAAAAAACATCCACAATTGTGCATACATGGTTTTCCTCTTCCCTCTGCGCTTTTCCTTCATACATTGTAAGAGGACATACAAGGAGTAAACAGATTTGTAAAAGAGCAGATTTGTTAAAAAACAACATTGGCTCATCTGTCAGCGATGCCAAGTACTTGCAGCAACCTTTGAGACTGTGGAATCTTAAAGGCAATACGCTTCTCAGCAAAGCCTAGTATTTATACAACTAAAGCTAAAGCAAACATGAGTGAAAGCTTGCCTGCAAGGAAATGAAGCCCATCAAAGAATAGTATTCTGTAGCTCCAAGAAGTCACTGTAAATGACAAATGCTTCTTTTTATTGTGTCAGACACTTCCAAAAACAAAGAATTCTCAACTGTTACTTCTGCAACTTAACACCTGCTAAAGGAATCTCTCACCTGTAACAACCTTGTGCAATTTCCTCCAGCACTTGATAAAAGGCATGTTTTCTGAACTCACTCTCCCTTGAGAAGTAAGCCTTGTGGTGTCTTTGGCCACCCCACATTAAGGAACACATGAATTTGAAACTGAATGAAGTAGTTCTGAGCTCATGTTGAGGTCCTACTGAAATTACTACAACAGGGTAGTTCAAACCCTGCTACATAGAAAAACTAGGTAGCACTGTGGTCAGCCATTTTTAAATAGAACTTGAAGCAGTACCTAGGCCACGCTGTCAGACATGATCACAAATACTCTTTAATTCTATGCTACATTCTCTGCTTTCATTCAGCTACATTACATGCTGACAGCTGGTGAACTGCAGTTTTTGTGTACGTTAATGAAATAACATATACAACAACTTCCTCAATAACAGCAGAACATTTTTGCCTATAAAGACAACCCTTTTGCCTATAATGTTTAAAATGTATATCAGACATTTACAGAGTAGCAGAAAAGATCAGTGATGGAAATACAAAAACCAGGCATTTCTCAGAACAGGGACTCAAGAGGGATAATGAATTTAAAACTTAATACTTGTGCAGAGACGGAGCTATCTTACAGAGGGCCTGGAAATAACAAAAGACACTGACAAGTAGTGAATTTTTAAAGTTAGTTTTCTTTCTATGACTGTTTACTGCCTGTCTAGAACAGCAGAGAGGAGCGCAGCATTAGCAATTTGGCCTAAGGTCTTCAGGGAAAGAGTCTCTGCCCTACTTTAACAATAGAAGTTGCTGAGGCAAATTAGGTCTCTGACAGGGATAAAATGAAGTTCCACTGTAAGCACAAAAGAGCTCCCATTGATTTTGGCCTTTTTCAGCTGATGTAAATAATCAAGTAACCACAAATTTGGCAAAGAATAATTGCTGCTTTGTCCATTACACAGTGTACTCAAAAAGGCATTTAAAATCACCTTGAGCAGAGGGAAAAGGAGAAAGGAAAGCTGAGCTCGGACAGTTCTTCTCCTTCATTAAACTCTGTTCTACAATGTCATCTGCAACAACACAGTCATCTTTCAGTGGAAGCATAGGAAGTGGTCTAAACATTCGGTTTGAAATTCCATGCTCTGACAGGGTCAAGGGGCTCTTAATTCTGCCAAAAAAGGAATTTATTAAGTTTCATTTAACCTGCAGACCAACTCATTTGAAGCAAAGGTGAAAGCAGTAGACTCAGTGATGCATGGCCCCCAATAAATTTTTCTCCAGGTAAACTTCCACATGGCTCCCCTTAGTCTTAATGGAAGTTCAGCTCATGGTCCTGCAGCCTCGACACAAGATTTCTTTCACCTGGTTCTCGACACTGATTTTCTTTCACCTCTTGACCTGTATGCACAGGACTTTTTCCAGCAGTCATCTCCACTTCAGCCAGTACTCCAGTTACATTACAGTGTCCCAACAGGACTTCTCTTTATCGAGACACAGTTGTTACATGCTAAGGCAGCAAACACCTTTCTCCCAAGTGATATGCCACAGGCATCCCCTAAGTCCAGAGGGACTCACTAGTCAATTTAAGCTGACATCCATGCCTGGGTAGCGTAGAAAGCAAATACATCTTCTCTGGATACAGACTCTCACTATCACCACACGGAAATAATTTTGGCTTCAGACGCTGCTATGAAATTCTTCCAGCTTCGGAAAAGTTGACAGAATGGCCTTGCACAAAGTGTGGGTGTAACCTTCCTATTTCATGCAAACAAGAATCAGGAAGGCATACCCCAAATAAAGGGAGTATAATGATTACCTTTGTTATTTCAGGCTCTTACAGACTTGCAATCACCTTTTCAATAAAATCTGGTACCTCAAGTTTTGTACAATGATACACTAGTATTGAAATTTGCTTAAAACAGTTGCTGCAAAAAAAAAATTGGAAATTGACAGCTACATTTCCTATGAGTCTAAGCATGGGGATTATTAGAAAATCTGCATGGGTCATTGCATCATAAAGGGGCTACATTTACTAAATAAAAATTTCCCACCACCACCTTAGTTCTTTTTTCCAAGTTTTTTTTTTTTTTTTTGTTATCTCAATGTAAGTTTTCTTTCTGCTTTCAGCATATCATTTTGCTACTGAAGAAAATGGCAAGACACGTACTCATACCTAAACTCAGCCTGGATTTGTTTTTAATTACTATAACAGTATTAGTGAAACCTCTGAAGGGAAAGAAGTAGAACCAGAAAAAAAAAAAAAGAAAAAAAGGGCCATCATTATTTCACGAAGCACATTAAACACATTTACGAATGGTAGGTGACTTCAGAGAATTTTATGTTCAGAGAATTTTATGTTCATTTTAGCTGTTGCCTCAATATCTCTCAAAATTAAAAAAAAAAATGTGGAGAAAAACTGTACTGATCTCAGAAGAGCTCAGGTAGTAATAATAAAAAAAGCACTTTAAGTTGTCAGGAAAAGAAACAGTGCTTATACCAGCCTTTATGTTAAAAAGCAATAATGCCTGAAAAACATGTACTATGGCATCTGTGGATAGACGAATTACTATTAATTGCTACTTTTATTAAGTCAGGAGATTAGGGAATAACATGCTCATGAATGCTCAGATACCCAATTTAGGTTTGTTTGCAATGTTTTCAGTATGTCTGAAGAGGCTGCTGTTAGGGCAGAACAATTACTAAAGAAAGCAAAATTAGTCCAAAAGATTTTTGTAATATCAAGAACAAAGAAAGAGACCAGCAAAACCTAAAAAAACACCCCGATGTAATTAAAATTGATATATTTCAACAATGACATTATGAAAAATAAAAAAACTAAACAAAAATTTAGTGCACTGACCCCCAGAAAACAGAATATTTAAAGAGTTTTTAGCTATTTCCTCTTTCATTTAATTTGCATTGCAATACTTTAGCAAGTATTGCATGACATTGCATTGAGTGTTAATTTGCTAAAAGTTGATACCTACTGAAGGCACATGACCCTTTTCACTGTTGCTTTCTTTTTTTCCAGGACAGAAATGATAGTTATGCTGATATGCAGCTGCTCTGGAACAATCAAAATAAAGCATCCAAACATCACACCCACACTGCATAAACCACAGTGTTCTTCATGTTACCATCTGTTGATGTTATGAATGCCTAGATAAGCACCTGGCCTTGTTTAAAACACCACTAAGATTTTTTTTTCAATTTTTATTTTAACAGCTCTCAAAATACCCACTTCCAAAAAGTTCCATAAGAACAATAGCAACATCAAAAGAAAATCCTTCAAAAATGCACAAAATATGTGCAAAACAAAATTGGTACTGCTTTCTAAATGAAAGCCCATGCAGACCAAGCCATGAAACATGATTAGAGGCACCAAAAAATACCCAGAAACCCGAAAAATTCACCAACACTATTCTTCATCTTTAACAGATTTACCTAAAATACAGCATGGCAGCTTTAACAGAAATGGAGGTTCTGTGGAAAAAGTTGTTGAAACAAATGCAAGAAGAAAATTCTCCTTTACGGCTGCATTACAATAACTGAGATACTGCAAATTAATGACTAAAAGAAATTGACACTGAATCCCTCAAAAAATTCAATTTTGTGGTTTCAAGGTATCAAAGATGAGTACAGAACACAAGGAGTGGACATACAGATCAGATTCACCATCAGTTAGAAAATAAAGCACCAAAACTCAGCTGGCAGACCTTCAGCATATAAACAAAATCATTGATAGCTTCTATCTCCATAACAAGAGTGACCAAACCACCTCTGCTGGGCATCATCTGCAGGCCAACTTGACTGATTGACTTTCAGCATTTCAAGTGGAAAAGCTAATTCTTGTTGACAAGTATATCAATCTAGCAAATTTCTGCAGTGAATTGAAGGCAGAAACCAATGACAATATTGTTTGACGTGTGACCAGCACAAGTTTTGAGGATTCATTTATATGCAATATACTTAACTACACAAAATATAAAGTAATTATTGCTATTTTAAAATAAGACACACACTTTCAGTCTATTGTAACAACATGCAGATTCTGAAGAGGGACAGCTCTTACAAAGTCCTTTATATATTTCAAATGCTGCATCTCAGAAACTTATTTGAGGATAAATTACCATCTTGTTTATGCAAAATCCTTTCAATCACCCCTGAAGCTTTCTGAGTACTATTTCCATTATTCAGGTCTCTGCTTAAAGGTATCTTATTTTAGCTGATAATAACAGCCTAACCGGATCTTAGCTTAACTATTTTAAAAGTATCTTAAATTATTATACATTTTTCAATGAAACTTACTTAAAAATTACAAGTGAAAACAGTGCAGTTTTCCAGACAGATAATGAAAAAAATTATAGTATCATTTTGCCACAGGAGCTAAGAATTGAACTTTTAATTTTTAAAACTACTGTGTCCCTAAGAAGTATTTATGCTCATTTTGGAAAATGAAATAATCAAATATATGATGCAGAAACTGTCTGTGATCAGCTGTATCGTAACTGCCTTCTACTACTCTAAAGAGAAATAGGATATCCTTTAAGGAACACTAGCAATTAATGAAAAGTGGCATCTACTGACATAGAGCAGCATCAGTGGATGATACAAGTAGTCACTGAAATGTATACCTGGCATTGTAAGAATCTCTTTCTCTGAACATCTCCACATTATTTGCATCTGTTTAAAAATACAAATAATTATTACCATATTTGGGGACATTTTAGTACAGTCACAATAGATCTTTATTGGTCTTACTGAAACATAATTACACTTGCAGGGAAGATGCATTTTGTATACACAATTCATTGCTGTGAGCTCCTTGACAATTTATTTGATAATAAACCTCAAATATAGAGGACACTCCTAATCTAAAAAGGTTACACAATTGTGACATCCAAAACTTTAAAACTGTATTGCAGTTAATTATGTCAAACAGGTGTGGGGTTTTTTGTAACCTACATTGCCTTGGTATCATTTTCATAATTTTGTACTTGTTTAGAATTTCTACTGAGTTATGGTCTTATACCAGTACAGAAGCAGGAACCTCCAGAACTGCTGTTGAACTCACACTTCAAATGAGTAAGGGTTGTTTTTTAATTTTTTTTTCATATATTTAAATTGGGAAAGGAGCCTTCCCTTTTCTGCAGCCTCTTCTTTTAAACAACCGCTTTTCTATTTCTGGCAAATGTAGCACTTCCATCTGGAAGTGCTAAGGTTTCATAATAAATGAAAGGAAGAAATGAAAGAATATAAATTGTGCCTTCCAAATTACTTGCAGCAGGCTTCACAATGTTCTCTCTCCCCATAGCACCTTTTAATGACACTTTTTTCAGTAATTCACAGACTTAATAAATCACATAGGGGTACCTGCCCCTATAGGGCTCATGCCAGTAACACGCTGAATACTGGAAGACCAGAACTTTTTAATAGAAGCTCCCCATTTGATCTTATTGATAAAAAAAAAATCTACTAGAAAATCCATATAAAGTATACATTATGGATGCTAAAACCAACTGAAATTAAAGTATATTACTTTTATTCATCTCCTCCAGAGTGTCACCACACTCGTCTTAGGTGCCCTTATCTGTGCATTTGGATCAAAAAAACCTGTTTTGGATCAAATAAACCTGTTTTGGATCAAGTTTTAACTACACTTTATAACACAGTTTAAATCTTCTCTTTCTGAGATATGCAAAATTTTCCTTTCAATACTGTAATTGCCAAAACATACCCAATCCAATTCCATTCACTTAATATTATAGAAATGTCTGAAGAAGCCACTAATTCCCATCATTTCCAACAGAGAAGGAAGGATAAAGGCTGGCTTGTTCTACCAGAAAGCACAAATGATAGGTGAATCCCAGTAGAGATGGAAAAAATGCTCTTTTTACAGTGATCACTTAGAGCAGCCTCCTGTAAACATTCCCCTCTGAGTAAACAGAGGCTGCCAGACACACTGGAAGAAGGAAGTTCTTACTGGAAATCTCTGTAGAAATTCTCTAGAGTGAAAAATTACTGAAATAGTATAAGAAACATTAAACCTAATTTAAAAAAGATTATTTCAAATACAGTAAGCACAACTATAATTAAGTAACTGTATTAGTCTATCAAAATTATTTGGAATAAAAATTCTTAAAGCCATGCCAGATGCTGTATTTGACTTGCTTTTCAAATATTTATTTCCCATCTTGAAGTATTAACTGAACACATGGGCATTCAAAGTTCTAAAACAACACAAAAATGTGTCTTTTAGGTAGAAGAAATTTATAGTCATTTTAAGGAAAAAGTTATATTTGAGATCCAGTCTAGTATGCAAACAGCATTGTTATTGCAAATGTACTTACCAGAGCTGGTTTCAATTTTGTAGGAGTTTTTAAGGTACTGTAGGTTTTTCCAGCAGTCTTTCATTTATTAGTCCTACTTTTTGGAAGTGAATATTGGAAAATACTCATCTCTAAAATACATTACAATTGAAAAAAAAAAGAAAATATTTATACAAACTGCAGGGTGTTTTCTAATCTCTTTGAGCAATGGACAAAGTTTTCCTCTTTTTAGCATAGTGCAGATACTGTAGGCCAAGCAGCACATCAGATCTGAGCTTAATTTGAGGATGAAGCAAGTGAGAGAAAGTTCAGGAAGTATGCTCTCCTGACAAAAGAATGGATATTGACAGAAGGACATAGAGATAGCTGAATGGCCTATACAAATTCGTGCACTTAAGCTCTGATTTACTGATGAAATGAGAAGCATCTGTCTCTCCTTTACCAGCTACTGCTTTAGCTTTTTCAAAGCCTCAATTGCCCCACATGATTGTTATGTGCAATGTCCACCAAGCAGAGTTTGCTTGGCTGTCCTTTCCCTTGCTTAGCTACAGTGGTGAATGACCCTGTGAGACAGACCCTGCAGAATCTGAGGAACTTTACAGCCCTCTGACTGGAATACAAATGCCTCCTTAAAAACTAATGATGTACGGCATGATTAGACTGAAACTGGGAAGAGTGCACTGACAACACCCACGGTGATCCCTTGCAATGCCATGTGGCAAGTACAGGCTAAGAGAGAACCTAAAAGCTTCAGCACTTAAGAGCTGATGGCAGCAAGACAATGGAAATGAAGTGAGATCAATTAATAAGAAGATGCAGCTGAGTTCATGCCAAGGGCCTGGGATCACTAAAAGAAAAACTATTTCTGGAGGATCTTGTTCCACTTATATTCAGAAAAAGCAGTGTAATCTGGCATTTAAGGAGCCACAATGGGAAAGGAAAATTACCAGATGGCAGGAGCCCAAGGCCTCAGCCAACAGCTCCAGTTGGGAATTAAGGAAAGAAATCCTGCAGCACTGAAACAAGGAGAAGGCTTTACTCATGTAACAAAGCAACCCATTTTTCAATGGAGTTTAGACAGGCAGGTTACTCCTCCAATCACAGTAAAACAAAGATATTTGGCTACTTTTTTGATTGCTGCAGATTTGAGATATGCAGCAGCCTTAAACATAGGAATCGTTCTCGCTGCTACATACTACAAGAAAACTACTGACATGAAAGCTGGGCTACATGGGGCACTGACACCTCAGGGACCTGTGTGTCACAGGTAGAGAGGAAACCATCCTTTTCACATACCAACAAGCTATTTCCTGAGGTACCAGTAGTGCACCCTAACAAGTAAAGACAGAGAGAAGCAAAACCAAAGTAACACAAAAGAAATATGCTAAAAACTATGAAGCCATAGAAACAGTCAGAGTGCATCTTTATGGATTAGAGACAAAGGGCAAAGAAGGAAAAAAGAGAGAAAAAGCAAGAAGTGGTGGACGAAGTACATTTTTTTTATTCTTTTCTACTGGGTTAAAATTTAAAGAAAATTCAAGCCTTTACAAAATGTTGCACTGCAAAGCATTAGAAACCAAGTTATTCTGCTGCAGAAGGTTATAAAAATGAATTATACAAATGATTGAAGACACAAAGAAAAAATATCTTCCTTCTCCAGTATGTTTTTTTTTTACTGCACTTATTACTGAAAAAACTTGCTATATAGCCTGGCAAGAAACAGTGAATTTACCTATGCCATAAGCCTACTGTCAAATCAACTGATCATGTATCAGCATTTTTAAGAAATGGATGAATTTACAACAAGATCTACAAAGGTGATTCACTGCAGCAAGACAAGCTCACGTATTCAGTAATTTCTATACTCTGCACACATTAGATGCTTGCTGAAATAAGCACTTTCAATGAAACTCAAAACAGCACAAAGCACCATCAAAGAAACAGCTGTGGGTTTTGTCTCAGGAGGAACAATATTAATTACAGCAGCTTAAAAAAAATAGCCTCCCCCCTCTTCATTTTGAACATCATTAAACTTAACATGCCCAGAGCTGAACTGTTTTGGCCACTTCCTTGCCACCAACACTTGGGTATTTTCACACCAGGGGCACTGCCAGCCCAGGAACACAACCACCCCACTGCAGACAACTTTTCCTTCCCTTCTGCTGCCCTCAGTAAAGGATGGAGGAGAGCAGAAAAGTTAATATTTGTAAGGAGTTGAATGACCCTATTGAGTGGTTTTCACTGTGAAAAGGTTGCCAACAATCAAAGCATAACTGAATTGTTAAGAGTGAATATTTTGCATTCCTACGTATCATTGAGGGAATGCCATTTGGAGTTACAAGCAGTTCATCAATCAAGAGAGAAAAATATTATTGCTAATGTGAGATTGTAGAAGGGAGGAATAAGCATCTGCAAAGGTAGCCCAGACCAGGGATTGAGCAAAGTCAAGAGCCAGAGCAAATGACAACAGTTGCAAAACAAAGTTCGCATTGCAGATGAGAAGCTAAAAAAAGAGTAGTTTGAATGCTCCTAATGCATTTAAAATAAATCTGTGAAAAGCGAATAGAAGCAATTGTTCTTTGCCACTGAGGAAATGCCATGCATGAGCTTATGAATAATATTAAAAAGACCTGGTTTAGAACATAAAATACAATCTTCAGTACCAGTGATACATACTTCTCTGAAATTTTTTCTACAGAAAGAATTCTCTGCTTTAGAAGATTATTCCACCAAATAAGCATTGTTTGAAATGCAATATCTTCTGAAGCTAATGAGCTACTCACAGTGTACTATCGCCAACACTCACCTTCCAGATGTGAGCATGCAGCTAAATCATCAGAATATTTAAACTGTTCATGTTTTTTTCCATTCATGTAATACATGCTCTATGCATTAAATATAAAGTTTCTATTTTTGCTGCTTCTCCTACAAGTTACTTTCTATGAAAAAAAATTGTCTTATTTTAGATCATTACATATATACATATGAGGAGTTGACATTAGCGCATTATTACAGCCACACATTTTGATTATGAAGTCTCCTTAATCCATGGAATTCCCAAAGTGCCAATAGGAGGCTTGCAAATTTGAAACATTGTCCTTAGTGCATCATGTATGGATGGATCAGGATGTTTCCTGACCAGTACGGCGCCATCAGTATCAGACAGGTGCTTTGTGCTGTTTTGAGTCTGTGGCATTTTGTATGCTTCAAAAACGTTAGTTGAACACACCTCCCACAAACAGAGTGAGGCTGAAAAATGCATTTATTACATCATAGATGTGTCATGACCTCAAACAGAAACTAGTTTCAAAAATTACAATATTTTAATCTTCTCTTTCCCTCTTAAAATTTAAAAATAATTATGATTATCATGAGAAGGAAAGAATGCCTTACATCCATCTGAACAGATCTACACACTCTTTTTCTGAACTATTAAACACACCTGTCTAATAAGCACTGCCTGATTCTTTTCTCCAGAAAATAATTTCTCTAAAGTGAATTATCAAAAAGGAAGCTGCAGAAACTTCAGGATAGCCTATATATTTGCTCTTATTTTTGTTCAAGCTTTCTCTGTGAGCATTCAATATCTTCAAATAGTTGGTTGCCACCTAAGGAAAAGGTTCTCTTCACTCATGGGATGGTCCTGAATCTGATTCCATTACTACAGATTTGTTCCACTCTTCTGCAGTGAAATTTGCATCTGTATAAAATATTACACAGAAGCAACAACAAAATATCTATAGATCATACATTTCTTAAAGTGTGATGGGTTATGGGTTCGCCCACGAGCAGCAGCCTTAGAGAGGAGTAAATTAGTGTTTCTGCTGCATATCTTTTGTCTCCTTCAGAAGGACCTAAAATTCACACTGCGACTGTTGCGCCTTGTGTGGCGGCACTGATGGTCCCACTAGACAACTGCTGCTTGGCTGGACAGAAAAATTCTACAGTGGACACAGGACTTCAAAATAACTCATTAACAGATCTAAGCATCAAGCAAGCCAGCCAGCTTTGCAATCTATAGCAGGGCTTTTGCTAATGGCAGCAGTGCCAAGGGAGGAGGGCAAACTGCAGCTTTCAGAGCACCGTCTGGGCTCAGCTTTCCCAAGCCACAAGCAACCACAGCGCTTGACAGGAGGAGGACTGGGCCCAGTAAACCAGCCTGGCCCTCTGAGAGACAAGATTCCCTCCTGTAGTAAAAACAGATTCAGCCCTGACAAAATGTGGCCATTACATAAACATTTGAGTACTTCATATTATTGTTTGATGCACTTCACACATTCATACTGCAGGAGAAACCTTGGTTTCTCTAAGGGTAATGCAACAGAATTTTGTGATTTCATAATTGGTTTCACATCAGCACAGAACCTAGACGTAAAAAATATCTTATGATGTACTGCCATCTTAGAGGAGGTTGTCTAAAGTGACATTTCAATCATATTATATCACTTATTTACTCTAAAAATACATTTTCAGACTATTTTCAAATTAATACAAATCTTATTGGTTTGCAACATCTTTTCTGGTGATAGTTCAACACTTTCACACCCTTTTTCAGAAAAATATTTCTCCCACCACTGCTCTTAAGAAACCTGGTAGTAATGAAAGGATGTGACTCTGCAATAAGTAACTAAGTAAACATAAGCATGAGTCTAAAGTGGAGTCCATGCTCACGTTCAAAGTCAGAATTTGATCTTCAACAGGTGAAGTAAGAGCACACCTTTCACCTGAAACACCCATTAGAACTTCAACATCACATGTATTTCTTTGGTTAGAGTCTTGGATTTCAATCTCTTGAGGCAGATTGATCACCTTTATTTATTAATTAGATTTAATTTTTGCATGGGTTTTTTGTTTGACAGCTTGAAGGACAAACAAAAAATCCCCAAGGCCCTTCAACAGCTTGCCCTCACTAATATCCCTAATATTTTTATGTCAATTTGATCCTGTTTACAACATTCCATACAAACAGGGGTTTTAAGGCCATTTGTCATTTCATTCACTCAGTAACACTTCTCTACATTATTACTAGAATGATTATTTTTCTTTAACACAAAACATGAAAATTATCCATATAACGAAATCATACCACTATTTTGATATTTTCAGAGCTGTATTTAAGTCTATGTGGTGAAAAACTACCACTACTGTCTAAAAAAAAAAAAAATCTTGTCTGATGAAACCATGCTGTTTTCCACAGTTTTACAGAATGGCTTTAAGTATGTTTGGGCTAGAACAAGAGGATTTACACTGAAAACCTGAACCAGTCACCATTTATTTCATCTTTCCAAGGGCAACTCAGAACAATTAAGTTCTCTTTCTAAAGACTGAATACGAATTATCCTCTCATGGAGCTTGCTCCTTTCCATTTACCACATAGGAGAGACAAGGGAGAGACACATCAGAATAATGAGATTCTAGCACAATTTTCTGATGGAAGTGATAGAAACAAACAACCAAGAAAATTGTTAAAGAAAAGTGATACTATTTCACCAAGAAGCTATTTGATCAAGCACAAAGAAATCCTCTACTATACAGGATTATAAATAATCCTCAGTATAATTATTTCCTTAGTAGCTCAAATCTCAACAAAATAGGAACAAAACTCAATAAAATATTATTATTTAGTTTCAGAAGTTTCAGCAAGTTTCAGAATTTGGCAAATTTTTGTGATGCAGACTCTGACCTCAGTCTACAGTTGAGGAAACATTAAAACTGTTGCTGCATTTCATCAGAAAGGCAAAACAAAACTGACTTTGTTTTCATTTACATGCAAACACTTGCCAGGGGAAAATTTCTGTTTAGATTATCTCCTTAATTTGCATTATTCCTTTCCTAAGCAGTATCTTAGCCAAATACTAAACTGCTGTCATTTAGAAAAATGAGGAGTTTGAAAATCTACATTCTCCATTCAGTGAACTGTAATGGGACAATTATCAGAAAAAAATTTGCTCATTAAAAGTGAGTCCTGGGTCTGAACCACAAAGAAAACAACAGCTACAAAATTCCCATGCAGGTAATCAATGTTTTGCCTTTATCAAAGACGTCAGTAGATATCCTACTGAAAACATGGAGGATAGGGTATGTAATCCTTGTAAGGCTGAATCATGCATAAGAGAGCACTGCCTTTCTTAGACACTTTCAGAACTGAGTCTTAAATACCCCTTCTACCAGCCACAATTTCAGTTTTGATTTCCAGCCATTCAGTGGAACAGGTTATTCTATCAGGTTGCAAATGTCAAGTACTGCTAAAGATTCAAAACCCGCGAGTCAAAGATAAAAGCTTAATAGTTGTCTGTTTCAAGGGCTTTTAGGATACACTTGGTTCCCTTTACAATTTTTTTAAGCACTTTTTAAATACAAAAAAGAAGAGAGATTACCACCTCTAATAACAAGCTCCCAGAGGAAAAGTAAAAATGTTCGGAAACTCGCAATGGTGCTTGGCAGTACTGAGCTCAGCAGTAACCCAATTAGGAAGGGATTAACTGAAAATATCTGTACATGCATGCATCCACACTTTCTCCCTCCCTTCTGTGCGGAGTTGTCCTCTGAGATGACACCAGGCTGACTTCCACAACTGAGGGCTTAGAAATTTCTTTGCTTGATATGGTGCAGAGGGAACAGAAAGAAATAAACATTCAAGATAAAGCAAACAACTGAGTGAGTTTGAACGGTTTTTGTTAGCTTTTCTGTTCAACTTATACTCTAAAGTCTGTGTGTAAGGAACAAATGGAGCAGCTCCAGCAAGTGAAAAAGCCATTTATCTGTGTGAGCCTGTGCCAGCATTTCATACACCTAACCTGGAAATGCATGTCTAGATCCTTGCAAATCCTTTTCTTCTCTTCTTCTGTCACAAACTGTTTCACAGCTGTTGGCTCACTGATGTCAATCAAAATACCATTTATGTGCAGAGGACAAAAATCACTCCCTAGCCTAAAGCACAACAACAACAAAAAAAAAAAAAAAAAAAAAAAAAAAAAAAAATCCCAAACATTAAAAGACTTCAACTTGACCAATCACTATTCCAAGACAGAATGTAGTTTTGAAAGAAAACCAGTTTGCATTGCAGAGGATCAAAATAGGACAACTGAAAGAGTGCTGTTCTATCAAATAAAAGTACTTAATACAACAATGTGAAACCCAAAAAGGTCTTCAGCCTCTTTGCAAGGAAGGAATCTACAGTTGACTTCTGCTTTTAAATAAAGGCAGAACAGGTGAATAGATTCCCTTCTGGTTTAAGACAAAGAACAGATACACAGGATACATGAATGTAACCTGAAAGCAACTGCAAGAGGTCAGACTAAAGAGTACAACACTATACAAAAGCAGGAATCCCTCCTTTGACACACTCTCCTTGTCTTCAATTATCACTAAGCCAGGGGACTTAATGAATCAGACACAATCTAAACATCATGTTTAATAACTTTGATGAACTACTTTTTTTTGCCATGATTTTGTCCAAACACTCCAAGTCCATTTTTATATCTGGCCACTACACCCTCTCTCAGAAATAAGTTATCTAATTTAATTATCTGTCATATGACGAGGTATTTCCTTTTATTTAATAACTTACTGCCTCATTAAATTCCTCCAAATTCTCATGTTAGGAGACATAAGGAACAAATCCTTCCCTCTTCATCTTCTCCCTGCTCTTCAAAGAGTTTACAGACTTCAATGAGATGGGCCCATGGCTTTCCATACCAAGAATCATAATTCACTTACTTTCATCCCATTCTAAGCCTTCCAGGACATCCATTTGCCCTCCTTACTTTGCTCAGTATCTTTTGTAGTTGAACTGTACTGCACCATACTGAACTTCTGAGGATAAGGCAAATCCAAAAACCATAGTATTCAGTAACACCATTCACCAAGGGCATGCAGTAGTATAAATAATGCTTTCATTCTGTCCTCTCTTCTTTTATCAGAAACTATTAATTACTTTCAATTCCTGAAGCTGTCTTTGCTTGTTTTTGTTTGGAATATTCTGTGTCTAAAACACGAAACTCAAACCCAGAATTACCCTGAAGATCCTTTTTTGAAGTGTAGCCAATTAAAAACCAATTACTGTTCATGTGTAATTAGGACTATTTTTTCTGGCACAGTCTTTCATATGCCATTTTAATCACCTTAGAAAGCACTGCAACTCTTCATGGTACATTTTAGTTTTGCTGTCCTTAATAAATATGTGTTGGCAGTATACTTCAGCAAACCATTATTCATCCTTTTTCCCAAATCATTCACTAATATATTAAACCATAAAAGTTCATCAAGAAACCTAATCCAAAAGAAGAGTCCTTCTTATAAAGTGACAGCACAAGGGGATTTGGTTTTTTTAGCTACAAAAACATCAATCACAGTAGCTTCCCCTCCCTTTAATATATACATATAGGGATCCATCAATAGGTTTTGGTAATATAAATATAATGTGCTGACTGAATGACTCTCTATGGTGGCCTTTTTACTCTAAATTTAAAGCATTCTGAAATATTTTTGTGGTGTAGCATCTCCTCAAAAGCTGGTAGCTGTTTCCTAATATGTAACAGTTATTTAATAGCTACGAATTCTATTTCTATAATTTTTAGCTGTATTATTGGTATCAAATACAGATTTGATAGTCTGTAATTTTCAGGACTGGAGGGTTTTTTGGTTCTTTGTTGGGTTGTTTTTTGGAGTTTTTTTTAAAGCTACCATAACATTTGCCACCTTTCCACAAATGTATATGCAGACCAGTGAAGGACAAATGTTGTGCACCAGAAACATCATTTCAGCAATGCCCTACAAGCTTTGCATGAAAACACCTCAGCATAGTCTGGTTGTTACTCATTTTAATGCACAGCACCAACTTACTAGAACTGCTTCTACTGGAGTTCTGTTTGGGAGAGACCCTCAGGCTTGCTCAGAATGGAAAACATAACCTATACCCAATCACACACACCTCATTATTTACAAATACAATTTACTTGCTCAAAAATTCAAACACTCAAATAGACTGGCTTTTTGGTTTTGTGTTGCTTTTAGTCAGAGGTCTAACTTGTGTCTAACTAACTTACGGAATAATTATCAAAAAGTTATTTCCCAAATCTCTTATCAGAGCAAAAATGCACAAGGGCAGAATCCATTTTCCTTCAAACTTATTCACCCCAGGGTCTCAATCTATACCTGGGGCTTGTACATACCATCAGGACTAAATAAACTACACACCAACAATAAAAATAAATATTGCACAAAAAAAATTATTAGTGAAATACCCACACTATCTCTCCTTGAGATAGCATATTTTCATCTTATATAGATTTTGGAATAAAGCCCTCAGCTCTAGAAGCCTGACACAGAAGAGCTGATTCCAGATTTACATCCAGTTATGCTCTCTGAGGAGTTATATAACAATATTTTAATGTAACAGAGGTGGCCATAAAGCCATCACAGTCTTTAATGTTACCTGCATTAGTTATAAACTCTTTGCTTATCATTTCAGCAAAATTTCAACATTCAAGCTAGAATTATCCATTTTTATAGTTGGGGATTTTTTCCCTTTTGTCTTAATAAAGAGAAAAACCCAAAATTTAAAATAACTATAGCAGCATACTTCAGAAGCAGGGGTTGGCTCCTCTATCACCTAATTAAAACATAAATCAACACCAAAATACACCAAAATTTGACTATTTCTTTGAGGATTTAAATTAATAATAGATGTGTATATAAATTAATGACTAAGTAAAAGCCAGCATGCCCACAGACAGAAGAAAATAAAGCTTAAGGAGCCTAAATACCCCAAATTTATGCCCAGTCTGCATGTGTTTCAAACCTGGGCACAGGCTTTCCATGTGGAGTTGAGAATGTCAAAACAAACATAACTGGCGAAGAAGAGAATAACAAGAAGACAGGCTGGACCACACTGTGGAAACACCTCCAACAGAAAAACCAGCAAGAGAAGCTGGGGAGAATGGAAACTGGACAAGGAACCTCGAGAGAACCTGGGACTTTAACCCAGAGGGTAAAGAGAAACAGAGAGAGGCATGACTGGCAGAAAAGCAGACTGAGTTGGGAAGCCACAGCAGTAACACCTGGATGTGCTGAGGAAGATGACCAGGAGGGGAACAAGCCACCACGGAGAGAAGACAGGAGGAGGAAGAAAATAGGTCTGTGAGGGTACAGCTGGAAGGATGAACATTTGCAGAAGTGACTGAACGAGAAATGCTGTACAAAGCCTGCAGCACAAGACCAGTATGGCGAAAGACCTATCCTGCAGTCACCTTCTTGTCAGCAAAAGAAAGAAAGGTTATTCTAAAACAACTGGACTAGATATTTAGTAATAGGATTCCTTGTCTATACCTAGTTTCACAAAAATCCTGCAGGATGTTTGTCAAAATCACTTTGTACCAATTCCCACATTTGCCAAAAGAAGCAAAACCACTTTCCTTGTGTTCAGATGCTGGACTGTAGACCCCAGGCACCAGTCTGAAGTCTCTGCCAAGAGCCTGCAGTCTCAGATAAAGTCAGTGAAAGGTGTTCCATCAACAACAAAAGGTTTAAAAAGTGCAATCACTTACAACACAGATAAGCAAGAAAAAGCATCTTCAAGGACCCAAAAGCTGCTGCATGGTTTATCTACTTCGTTTCTAATTTCAAAACTGAGTAAAGGGTACACTGCTCAGCTTAGCAGACAACTTCACTGTATTTTAAACACCTGGGTACCATATGACCACAAATAATGTTCTACAGCATTGTAAAAAATATGTCTAACAAAAAATACTGCTCACAAAAGATTTCAAAGAGCATGTTCTAAAAAGGAATTGAGCCCCATATGAAACTACAAGAAAAGAGAAAAAAAAACCTGAGCAGGTGTTTAGTGAGCAAGTACTGGCTTTTGCACGCTAAACAAAGCAAGAGGAGGGTGGAAAGGTAGCAAAAACAGGTAATTAAGGACTCAGTCATAATGCATGCATACAAGAGAGGCAAATTAAAGTTACATGATTGACCTTAACTAGCATCTCCTAACTTTATTATTTAACAAGACAATATCAATAATGTTTTCCTAATATTTTGTGTGTGCTAGAAATTCATGAGCAGAATGAAAAAAAATTGAGTCAATCTTCTGGCCTCTACAATCCTCTGGCTCGCCTTTCAAACATAAAGCCACAAGAAGTGAAGCTGATGCTCAGACTTAAAACTTAAACCAAACTTATTCTGCTTCATTAACTTGAACAAAGGGGCACACAACAGGGAGAGATGGCAGGTCAGGGAGCACCAGTATTTCTACAGAAAATACACAGACAGATGTTCTCAGCTGATTTCTGAGTTCCTCCAAGTGATCAAGAAGCACACTTCCACACTTCATATTCAAATTTGAGGAACAGAGCTGTACCACTGTAGTACCAGGAAAAGTGGCATCCTATTGTATGACAATGACATCATTAAATGGTATTTATCATACTCAGTTTCTCAGACAAGGAGGATGGAGGCCCTGTCCCCCACCACTCTGATTACATACCTAAGTCTATCCATCCACCTCCTACTTTGCACTTGGGATTAATCAATACATGGAAAATATTTTTAATCTGTTTGCACAGCACCTGCTTCAGTAAGACCGAAGGAGGATCCTGGAAAGCTGTCCTGATTAAGAGCACTGTAACACCAGTGCTTCTCCTGTTCCACTATAATATTGCTCTTGCACATTAATGCAGCAGACAGGCTGTGATGCAGGCCACATCTGTATCAGGAAGCACAGAAATGCAACAGGAACAGACCTGGGGAATGCAAACACTTGCTATGTGTCCTCTTTCAGTGCTCAGGGCTTCAGGCTAATTCTTAAATGACCCTAGAGACTGCATGCCTACCAGTGCCTTTGGACCATGCTTTGGTGTGCCTTGGGACTTATCTTCTAGTGCAGTTTCATCCAGAACAGTTTCTGCACTCTTAAGTTCTGCACTTGATGATAAAACCAAAATAGCAGGGACAAGCCTGCTACAAGAGATTTCCTTCAAGAAAGCATTTCTGATTTGAATACAGAGAGCCACATCCCACTGGCATTGAACAGCAGCTACCAGCTTCAGCACTCTACTTCACTCCAACTTCCTACAGTTTTCAAGTTTTCTTTAGGGGAAGGATCACTCCCTTCTTTCTAGAGTTTCCCTTTAGAAACCTTTCAGATTCTGCTACTTTGCTGATAAAGCAGGTAAAGCGTGAAGTCCTTTGCACAGTAGATGAAACTCATTAAACTTCTGTTCCTAAATTTAAATGTTGTACAATCAGAAGAAAAAAACCCCACATGCAGCTGAACACTCATTCTATGCATATGCAGCACTTGTATACAACTGATTCATTTCCATGTGGAATTTGCAGTACTTGTAAAATTAGCCATTTGAATGCCAGAGTCATTTTTGTATGGGGAAAAATGCATTGAGTTAATAATAAATAAAACTGCAGTAATAATAGTTCCTGCTATTTTTATATCTGCCTATATCCCAAATTTCTTCATGGACATTAACATGCAATCTGCCTGGGGGTTTTTTTGTTTGTTTTTTTTTGTTTGTTTGTTTGGTTTTTTGTTTTGTTTTGTTTTTGTTGTTGTTTTTGGTGGGTTTTTTTGGTTTTTTGGGGTTTTTTTGCCAACTGAACAGAGGCTCCTTACTATAAAAATATAAAAAAGGGAAACAAAACCAGAGAATGTTGAAAGAGTTCTGGGTTTACTTGCAGGAACTGGCAGGAGCTAAAACAAAAGAAACCCACCCTATTTCCATGCAACAAAAATGGAGACATTAACTCTGTGGGTATATTTTAAAGGCAAAGATTTTACTTCTACAGCAATTATACTACTCTAATTTTAAAAAGATGGTTGCTCCCAGAGGGGATCTGAATTTGATATTTAGTTGACCAGGACTGGAAGCAATTACTTCTAGACACTTTGAGGGAGATAAGTAAAATGCTTTCATCCATAGCACAGCACAGTTCCTTTGTACATGCAGCATTTGGATTTATTTGGGTAACAGACAACAGCCTATAATTTACTCTTCACATATAATGAGTGAAAAATAGCAATACCACATGAGGCCGCAAGATGTAGAATACTTGCAATGGGACTAAGAAAGCAAGGTACCACTAAGTTGAATTTCTTTTCTCAAGCACAAATGGCTTGAGAACTATATTCCATAACACACAGTATTTGCCAATACTTGTGTTGATACTCTAATAAGTGCTATAGTTTAAGCAGTTACCAGAGATTGTGGCTGAAGGCTATTTCAGTAACACTGCACAGACAAACTACCTTATTTCCATCCAGCAGCTCCATAAACAGCAATCTCATTATCTTCTCAGTTATCTGTGACTATACCATGACTCGTTTTAAATCAATATTGTTCCATTCCTCTAGGATATTCATGAAGTAAATATATTTCTCATGAGCTGCTAAGAAAAAATCCTGCATTACCATTCTTTCCTGTCAGCTGCAGAACCTCTTCCTTTCTGACCATCATATTGAAATTCAATCTACTCAATATATCTGGCACAAAACAGTTGCTTCCAGTGCTCCAAATAGCATGACCAGTGATTGTCTCAATTTTCTTTTCAAAGCACTTTCACATACTGTTTGGAGACTCCCTTCAATCCCCAATTTATGCCTTACACCTACTTCCTACATGGATACATGGGAAGGATTCCCCTTCCAGCACGCTAAGCTCCCCTACTTACAACTTCTTGCTTTCTACTGCTAGTGTCACCTATTTTGGTTCTCTTGCTAAGAACATAATTTAAAAAGTCTGCCAACAATGTGTTTGCAACCAAGTGTAAGAACAGACACTGCTTGTTTAGAACAGATTCTCTCTGGTCATGTTTCACAATATTTATCACATGCTTTGATTAAGACTGCAAATTCTTCAGGTTTTAATTTCTGTTTCTGTAAAGTGCCATTCTTATAATGCACTGTAAGTGCTAAATAATGATTAAACCCATTAATCTACTGCCAGCAGAAAAATGCAACTGGATTAAAGTTAATTTGTTCTAAACCTCAGTCTGATTTGGTGGGAAATAATATCTAGGATGGCTGCTGTCTTTCTAGGTTGGTTTGTTTTGTTTTCTCTTTAACCCACAGATTAGCTCCCATAGTAGTACCTTGTTTTTTCTTGTAAAGAATCAACAAGAACTCAATTTTATGATAAATTAGCTTTTTCAGCAGATTAAGCACTACATCTTCAGCAATACTGAACTGTGTCACTTTCCACAGACATATGGTGGAATGAGCCAAAATATACAAGGATCTTTTGGTACAGCTGCCCAGCATTTACACATCCCTGTGTGCATATTATTCACAAGTGTCTGCATCAAAAATGTCATTAACATTCTCGAGCAGAGATATATCTTTGCAAGTGCCTGTTTCAAAAGCATCATTACAATACTGATGAAATAACACAACACCAAGCTTCTAAGCTGATTTTAAATCAGGTCATGTTCAGGTTCAAAAAGCTGACAAAGTCTCAGCCAACACTGGTGTCATCACGGAAGGCAACAAAGCACACTGAAGTGCCTCTGCTAAATCTCAGGAAAAGTAAATCAGCAGTTGAATCCACAAGCAGACATTGCTGCTGCCAGCTTATTACACCTCTTACATCCAACTTCAAGGCAGTCTCAAGTCCTCTCCAGTTTTTCTTCAAACTCTTATCACTTTTTGTAAATAATTCTTCCAGGCTATTAAGTGACAAGCTATCAAAGACTAATTAAGCAGAGAAGGATTTTAATAACCAGCTGGACAGCTTGAGTGCTAAATTTTTCAGTTCTCAGGTGTGCTTGAGACACCTTGATGTTGTTAATCTTTTTTCCAATACAAATGCTAAGTTGACAATCTTGTCTTACAGAGACATGCACAGAACTGCACATACAGATCTGTATTCAAATTTTGTATTGACTTGGACTTGTCACCAAAGCCTGAAATAAGAGATTTGTCAGTAAAATAAGCTCATTGACTCTGCAGTAATATTTAACAGTGATAAAATAATTATACTGCTTATAGTCATTCAAGAGCTCACCATAATCAGATCTCCCAACCCCTGGAATCTCAGCACAGATGACCTCCTGACTAAGGTCATGCTGGCTGGGGTGGCACAAAACGTGCCTCCCTCCACCCCAGGAACAGCAAAACTTGATGCAAGAATCCATAGCACACACTCACTGCCAGGCAGCACGCTGCTCACTGGAGACTGCTTGAACCTTCCTGCCTCCTGGCCAGCAGCACACATCAGGACAAACATCTGCCTGAAGCTATGGCGCAGCAAACTCTGGTGTTATATCAGTGAGAGAGATTGTATCAAAGCACTGGGCTAAAGCAGGTGAGAGCGAGCGCCTTGCATGCAAAGTCAATTTCCCCCACACTTAAGAAAAATATATGCTCCCACATACATCTAATCAAAATCCGGTTTGCCCTTAGGTAAATGCAGTAATTTAAAACAGCCATTTTATTTTTGTAAGCCAATCCACATTTTCTTGAAGGGTGTCATGATTTCTTTCATATATCTGCTGCCCAGAAAGATCAGGACTCTTTGGAGAACAATCTATGCATGTCTGTTGCAGTTGAACTTACTGCAGAAACTCTAATATTGCGGTTTGTCAGTGACATTTTTGTCAGCTGACCTGTAATGACACAGCAAGAAACTCAGCCACCCTGTACTGAAAAAGAAAATTGCAAGAAAGAGAGTGTCTACAATCACTTCACAATCCAAGTCACTGGGATGCTGTGAAAGACACACAGGATTTTTATGACAGTCTCACCCTACAAAGCAAGCTGAATAGCAGCAGAGTAAAGAATCAAGAAACACCATGACAAAAAGACTCAGTAAACTGAGGTGTTAACACTAGGTAGGAAGAAGAAAATTCAGTTCAGGAGTAAGCTTTTCAAATACAGTAATAAAAAATGTTTAAAAAAGCCACCTGAATGCTAACAACTCCTTACCTCCAACCACTCTTAGGAATAGCAATTTCACAATCAAAATAGTTGCTATCCAAATCCAGAATCCGTGGTTGCAATTGGGCAGTAGGTAATAGGAAAAACAGATTTGGCAACTCTTCCCTTTAAAAAATGTAATACCAACACATTGAGAGTGCACATCACTTTGAAAACATCTCTACTAGTGAAAACTTCTAGGAACAGGGAATACACTAAAGCTTTATGGAGACTTTAAACAAAAACAAGCTCATTGGCTGAGAGGACAACTTTTTTTTTTTTTTCTTTTTAAAATGCTGACATGTAATACATAAACATGAAAAGATGACAAGTTATTCTTACTTCCTTGGAAAAGAGCAGGATATGTGAACTGATGTTACCCGCCTGGCAACACCACGATCTATTCTGCCTTGCAGATGGAAGCACTTAATCTAGTGCTGAACATTTTGGGCACCATAAGAACACACATTCTGTCATTTAGATACAGCTCTTGCCCTTAATGACTCTCACTGTGCTCTCCTACCTTAGAATAGACAGCACTCAATTTTGCATGGTGTTTTCAACTTCCAACAACACTATGCAAAAAAGAGTCAAAGATCAAACTTGCTTAACTGACAGCAGGCTACAAACTTTCAACCCAAAGTGAGCGCAACCATCAAGACCTGACATTTCTGTCAGCTAAGACACAGTGATGACCATTCAGATGAACTACTGTTTAACTTGGGTCACAGCCACAAAAAAGTTTCCTGAACAACAGCTCTGTGTTCAAAACACAAAGTAACACTCCTATGTTGCTGAACCTAAAAAACAGACAAAGAAATCAAATCTTACTATTTAGTTAGTGATTAAACTTATGATAAAACCAGGGAGCGATAAAGTTTCCTTTGGAAGGTGGCAGAATCTTAACAATCTTCATTAATCCATACTGAGATGGAGGGCATTTCCTCTATTATCTTCCTAAAAGTAAATATTGTGATTCAAATGATTATTGTACTTATTTATTAATTTGATTTTCAACAGGGGGCCAGGGAAGAAAAAAAATCTATTTTTTTTTTATTTCCAAAGGTATAATTTACTTAATGAAGAGCTCTAGGCAGAAACAGGTCTTACATTAAGCTCCCTGCACACTTTTGCTAAAGGCCAAGTATTTTCTAAACAAATACATATGTCAACTATAAAGCATGTTTTTTAGATCTTACAAGCATCTTTATTTACTTTAGAGGAGCTACCAATCACTGCTCAGAGATGGACTGGGCATTGGTCCACAGGTGGTGAACAATTGTATTGCACATAACTTGTGCTTTTTTTCACTTGTGGTCTTTTTCTACCCTAACTATTATTTTTATAGTTAGTAGTACTAGTATATATGTTACTATCATTACCATTATTATATTTTACTTTGTTTCAGTTATTGAAGTGTTCTTATTTTAACTCAAATGTTTGGGTTCTATTCCTGATTCTCCTCTCCTTCCCATCAGAGTGGGAGAGAGCAAGTGGCTGCATGATGCTTAGTTGCCAGCTGAGGTTAAACTGCAGCTGCAATCATGCAGTGGAATAAACACAACTTTGGGTCTACAGCAATACATTAAAAATTATTTGCTATTAGAATATAAAGAACAAGCAGAGAGAAGACTAAAAATTCCCTCTTTTCAATGTATTATGCAATCTGAGACAAAGTCAAACTATAGGGCGAAATCATTGCACATTAATGCCCGTGACAAGCAAGGGAACACTTGCTTCAGGAGCCCTTTGACTGCTCTGATTCTTACATGATGTAAAGACATCCTGAATCAGGTTGACGTTCAGGCATTAACCTGATCATCATTAATAAGTGTCAATCTCATTTTCTGCTTCCTTGCTTCTACCCACACCCAGCCTTCCTGGGCAATACACTTTCACATCTGATCTCTCTCATTTCAGTCTCCACACACAGATTTTCCTGCATTCAAATGTCCTGAAGAATCAAGCAGACCATGAGATAAAAGGCAACATTAATCAAGATAAACTGGTATTTATATAATTTTCTCTTATTTTTTATTTAATATTGCAGAGACTGTTGCTCTCAAACCGTCTAAGTGTAGGAAAAAATGAGAGTACTTAAATACCAAAGCCAGAGTTCAGTGTGTCTCCAGAACTGTTTAATTACTTTGTAAAGTTATGCCTTGTGCAATACAGAATAGAGGGCCTGTAGGAAGGAGTCAGGCATTAGATCACCTTTCTTTGCTTCCTCACTGTTTTATCTAACTAAACTAAGTTTTCTACATTAAGACACATGTATTTAAAAATACATAAATAATGCCTACACACTTATTTAAAAAATACATTCATCTGGTCTAAACTTTAATTATGGACATTCATGGAAAATTTAGGCGAAATAATATCTATCAAAAGTCCTTCACTTTAGCATTTCCTTTCATCCAAGATCACTGTTACTATTTTATGACTGGGAATGAATTACCAGAAAATCCAGGACTTGAAGCCTTTTGAGTGGCTGATCATGAACTCCATGTTGGCTGGTAGGTTACCCACTGTGGAATGACTGCAACCCAACTCCTGCTTTTTTGTAGATGACACATCAAACCCATACAATAGACCAAGGATGATCTTTAAAAAGGAGAAATCTGCTTACCTAAGCCAGGAGTCATAAAAAAGTATGGAAAACTGAGAATCTGAAAGTGGATGTATCAGCAATTCATGTTCCTTTAAGACCATATGTGAGTATTTATGTCACACATTGACAGGAATTGTACAGCTATAGTTCTAAATGATAAAAAATAAATTTTTTACTTAATATTATTTAAACATTATCAATACCTTTGGGGGTGGTTTTGCTTTTCAGATTTTATTTTTTTAGTATGAACAACTTAATCCACGGCAGTATCACAGCTCTGTGAATTTAATCACTATCTTTCATAGCACAGTAGGGAGGAGAACCCTAACCTGTGTAGCCATCACAGACATTTGGCAACCAGTAGGCCACTCCATCTTCATAAACAGGTTTTCTTTATTACATTTAAAATTTATAGAAGTGGAAAAATGGAGACAAAATGTTAGTTTAGATTAATGATGTTAAGTGACTTGCTTGTTTTGAAAAAGCAAATATCATTTGCTTTTTCAAGAATATAATTTATAGATTACCTCCACCCTAAATAATGAAACAATTAAGTAATTTATTATTCTTTATTGAAGCTGTAAAAATATAAATCCCTATTCCTAAGTGAGTCAGAATAATTATAAAAAAGGTAAATTTCATTTCCCAGATGCTAAATAGTGGCTTCCAGTGACACCTCACACGGAAGTAACCTACATCTTTTTAGATGGCAAACACCCCGTGCATTCATCATTGAACTACTTTAAGATAGACAAGCTTAAGCCCTGTTTTTATTATTTTTATTTTCAATAAATTCTGACATAATTACCAACTATAAATACTGTTATTTCAAAACAGCAAAACAGTAACTAATAATTAACTCTTAGTACATAAACTGAGGAGCCTAAAGTGAGAGGAGAGCTAAATAGTTCTTTAGCTGTTCATAGTGGAATCTTGCTGCTGCTTGCAGAGCTTTTTAATCATGCATTCACAGACCACAACTGTAAAATAATGTCAAGAGATGCCAAAAATTCAGCAAGGCCAATTAATAAGATAGGCAGAAAATTATGACCACCCTAAGCTGGAAAAAGATGGCATTTGTTTCAAGTCTGCAAAATGTCATCTCCTGTTGAGAATACAGACAACACAAATGAGCATTCTGATACATGAATATGCGGGAGGAAAAGCACAGAAAAAAAAACCCACAACACCACTGCCTTGTACCTGGTCAGACACTAAGCATCTACACACATCCATCCACTTTCAGAAGGGGAAAAAAAAGAGACCAGAGAGAGACATGAGCCAGGAATTCCAACTGAAGGGCTCTGACAGTTTTTCCCTTGGTACCACCTCATGGTTTAAGCCTAAGACTTTAGCGGAGCATGCTCAACTTTCTCTGATTAATTACTTGTGTTATCCTGACACCCAGGAGCTTGGAGCCAAGAATATCAACAAGCAGAGCACTGAACAAGCACAGGCTGTGCAGTGGTTGAAGGAGTGCAGAGGTTGGAGGCAGTCTTAGCCCAAGCTCAAAGTGAAACAGACAACTGTGAGGCTAAAGAGAGACCCTCAATACAAATCAGCATGAGAGGCAGCAGTAGCAAGCAGCAAGCTTCTTTGAGCAGAAAAAGCTTTTCTGAGGCATTTTAATCCTTTATAAAACAGATACATGGTGGAAACAAAACCAAAGACTACCCTCCTCAGAGAGGCACCAAAAATAATCCAGCTTGTGAAGCAGAAAACATATGACAACAGAAAACAACTAACAGGAAGGTACAAAAACAGCAAAGCATTTTCAGGTTAGCACAGCCAGGTTAAAAGCGCAGTCAGGTTGATTACTTAAATCTTTTGGATCTCCTTGCTGTTCATTGTTTATAAATACATTATCCATTTATTTCCCCTTATTTTCACTGCTGGAACTAATTTCCATACAGTTAACAAGTTCCAAACCAAAGATTGCCAACCCCAGAAGAAGCAAGTATTCTCTGTGCACATACAAATATTCTTCTTATCAAAAAGCTCATTAAACTAGCCTTCAAAATTCTTCATTATTATTAGGTTTCTTTATTGAAGTGTCATTTGCCTTAGTTTTTCATATTGTAATTTCTTAAATAGCTGTGCATATCTGATTTGTATTGTGTATTCCAGAAAAACTCAGTTTGCAAGCCACCATGGAGCTTTTCAGAATTTCTCCAAGAAGACCAAAAAGATGATACAGTGCCTTAAAACATTTACCATCTGTTTAAAAAATTTGCTACATACTACTAAGCCTTTCACAGTCTTTAAAGGTAAAAATGCACAATTTCATAATCCTTTTTAATTCCCTCCACTTAAATTTTCCATGCTTAAAGTGATCAGAAGAGAGGTTTTGTTATGGTTTTAGCCTTCTTTATGCCTGTTTTCCAGGCATACACCATTCACTGTCAAAACATGTTCCATAATATGCTCGGTTTCCAATTAGCAAAAAAGGTTCCAAAAATGCCATCTTTTCCATTGTGAATGTAATTGAGGCAAAATCCCTGCCTTCTTTTCAGTGCCAACTGGCCACGTTATCATTTCAGCAAGATCTACAGACACCCTTATGTAACCCTCCTTGGAAGAGTGACAGGTAGGTCTCATTACTATTAGATATCTTTCATTTCCATATTAGCCTGCAAGTATGAAGACATTACCAAATCCTTGACCTACAATATAGGTGGTGTTTGTTCAAAATAGGCCCCTGCTTTTTCTTTTTTAACTAAATATTCAAAAACTGGTGCAGGTGTCTGATATACACCCTAGTTCAAGTATTTATGTAATAACACAGGCTGAGGTTTAAGGTTCAGATCAGACTGTTTGCATATTTATTTCCAGACTCACTTCTATACCATCCTGCCAAAGTTTGCTTCACTGCCTGCAGACCCAACTTCTTGATACAAAGACAAGCTGTTATTTTTATCAACAACAACAGCAAAAGTACTATATTATCTTAAAATTAAACATCCTACTAAGGAAATGGTTAATTTCCTTTATAGAGAGACAAATTCAATAAATGATACCTTAATTCCTGTATATATATATGACGCTACTTTTTGAAAACAGCAGGTCTTTATTCAAACCAGTAACAAGCCCACAAAGGGAAGCTATTAAGTGATTATGCTGAAAAGGAAGGAATGTTCAATACTTTCCTCTGCTTCCAATCTCACTAATGAGGAATATTGTGTTTCAGATAATTATTTAACCACCCAGATGAAGTAGCAAAAATCTGAGTTTCAACAGAAGAAAAGGCCAAAACTAGTAAGTGTGGCTTTCTCAAATTATGTAAAACTTATTAAATCTGACAAATAATACTTAGATAATAGGCCATTAGTGTCTAAGAGCTATTAGCAGTTATCTCCAAGCACCAACAGAAGATGGCAGAAAAATGCAGATATAACTCTTCTCTTTAAATTAGGGATTAAAGAAGGAGCTAAGAATTTACTGTCCATAAGCTTTACTTATTTCTGTGAAAAAGTAGTATGCACATCATACATAAGAAGAAAATTAGCACTAGTCAACATGATTTGTCAAAAATCAATCATGTCAGGCTAACTTAATATCCTTCAGTAACAGGATAACAAAACTGGGGCATATAGGAATGGTAGTGTCTTTTACCTTTACTTCACTAATTCTCAGAAACAGTTAAATAAACTGCAAATTACCGAGGGAGTAAATGAGAAAGGAGAAAGCACAATGGTCTTTCAATATATATCGAAATATGTGCAAACTACTGTGGGAATACATTCTTGAACTGTAAATTCAGGTTTGTGGTGAGTTGAAGGACCTTATATTATACTTCTTTCAATTACAAGGAATAAAATTTAATTTGCACATCAGAATAAAATACTAAAAAAAATTTGCTTTAATAGCTTGAAAAAGGTGACTCAATTTGTCTTAAAAGAAGCTGTAAAAAACTTGCCTAAACAGACCAGACAAATATTCTTAAGTAACACTGGAAGAGATGATCTCAGCATTGAGCTAAGACTAGGTGACAAGCAAGCCTCTGTGCTTTTATCTGCACTGTTTCTCACCACTCAGATTATTTCTTTATGTACTAGAAACACGAAGATAACGTCACCTCAAATGCCTACTTGATCTTTCTGTACTGAATTCATATGTACATCTCTGAATTCCCCAAATACAAGGCAAGTGTCTTCAAATAGAAGGGAAGTATCTTCCAGAATCCCTCATTTATCTGAACCAAAGTTTATCCATCTCCAGTGCTATCTATAGCATCACACAACCTTGTATACGTAGTTCATCTTTCCACATGCAAGCCAAAAAATCTGGCTTTTACTTCAACAAAAAATATTTTTGACACATGAAAATTTCAAAAGGAAATGCTGGGGCAGAACCACAAGTACCCAACTTATACCTCTCTCTAAACTCCAGTAGCAAATTTGGCATGTATTTGCCTATCATCAGGAACAGATGTTTTTGGGAAGGTTGCTTACTAAATTCTATTTGCAATTTCAAAGGCGCTTTTGGGTGTAGTCATATCATATACTTCCACAGCACTGTGTGTCTCATTTTAAATCAAATCCATTTTATCACTCAGGCTGAATTACATTGCTCACCTCATTCACACATCTATAAAAATACCATGACAGACAAGACTGGATAAGGGAACAGGTTTCCCTCTTACACAAACAGTTTCACTGTGATCACAGGCACAGTGCAATTTAATACTTTCTAGACAGTCTAACCCTAAAAGAACTTACATAACAATGGTGCCACAGGAAAACCTTTTGCAGTATTCTCTTAGCCAAATCTCAAACCTATTATTAGTGAAACCAGATGGCAGTAGCAAATATAACAAGTGGACAATATATAGCATAACACTACTTTGAAGCCATGGCCTTTCTTCATTAGAAAAATCAGAAAGAGGTTTCTCCAAAACACACAGCAACAAAATGTTTCATTCTACTTTATGTTTACAACTACATCTCCACCTACATTGCATCAGCTGGGAAGGTGCTCATGAACAAGAGGAAAGAGAGCTTCCTCCTCCTTGAAAAAGTAACACCAACTATTTGTGGTGCCTCCTGTAGAGGAATCAGTAGGTGGCCTTTCAATGCACTGAATTTTAACTGACAGGTGACCATTTTGCAGAACTTCACAAAAAAGAAAAAGCGGGGAAGAGGAAGTAATCATTTTCCACAGGAGCATGTATGAAAATAAACATCAAATGATCATGCAAAGGAAGTTGCCAAAAGCAGCTACAGTACCAGGAGATATCAGAATTACCATGGCTGTGATCAAAACATAAAGAATAAAATTAGCCACAAGATATCAAAAGGAACAGCACCTTATTTACTTCCCTTTGTTCTGCTTTCTTCCACTGACAAAAATTAAAATGTACTCTCTTTTACTAAAAGAAAGCCACAGGCAGTGATGGCCTCTGCATCTGCATAGATTTACAGCACAAGAGTGAACAAAAAGAAGGTGTAGCTTCTTTTATCTCTTAGCACTTGGTGCAAACCCTGACAGTCCTGCTGCTTGAAGCAGTCAAATCACAGAAATAATGTGAAGTCTTTGAAGGGGCTGTATGAGAAGCAAGAAGCATTCATTTTCTGTTGGTGAAATCTTTAGGAGTCTGGGGAAGGGGGGAAAGGTTAAAAAAAAATCAACACAAGTGTCAGTACTTGCCTAGGGATCATAGCTCATTTGCTTCCTGTACTGAGAAATTCTGCAGAGCAGTTATTTCATGTCACCCAGTCTCTCACTCTTCTGCAGCAACAGGAATTTATTCTACTTTCACCTTAGAACATCACTAAAATGTTGCATCAGAAGAACAAACCAGACAGTGCTGCAAGAACTGGGAAGATGGGAGTTTTCTGTAGCTCAGTGCCTAGTTGTGCTATTTTATGTCTTTTTAACAGGTTCATTAATTCTGGCCACCCTGCCTGTACAAGTTTCAGGCTCCCTTTCAAACTGAAGCCACAATACTCTAAAGTGCAGCAATGACCAACTGCCAGCTCTCCCTTTCAGTGTGTTGACTCTGACTTCAAAAACCATCCCAGTAAATCACCATTAGGTGAAACAAGACCACGAAATTCATACCATCATTACTAACTGTAAGACAGCTGTTTCTCTTTCTAAAGTGTCTTTAATCTCATTTTATTTTTCCCTAAGTCACTACACAAATGCCACTGCCAAAGACTTATCTCTTGAAAAATGCTGGGACAATACCAAAACAGTCATAAAATCTAAACATATTTTATAATCAAATTAAACACTGCTAAACAAGACAAATTATTATACTTAGCTTTTTGCCTTGGGCTTTCTAAGATGATCTAAATCACAGTTCCCTTTCAACATGTCCTATGCAATTGGACTAAAGCCTAGAAAATATATAGTGTAGAGCTTTCCTACACCTTCTCATTTCTATTCTAAAATTTATTGCATGCTGTTCTAGATCTGCTATTCAGAGAGTATCAAAACAACTACCAGGTAAGTTTCACTTTCCTTGATTTCCTACAAGAAAAAAAATAGGTATATTCTATGCATATATGGTTTCTTTGTCCTTAATTCAAAAAATTGTATAGGTTGTTTATATATAGACTGATATAACTTCTAGCAGCACTCACCTGGCACAAGGAACTTACAGTGGGCATGCTGACAGCCAAGTTAATAAAATATGCAAAAGTAACACCATTAGATGGCTTAATTTCTTCTCCCTTACAGCTGTTAATTTTTTGCTCAGCCTATAATGTCTCTTTTTTTCTAAAATCATGCTCATTACATTTCAACACAACCAACATGATCCTCCAGGGAATATACACCTGCTCAATAATGTACCAGACCTCAGTAATATGAAAGCCTCTATTTGCTCATTAACAAAATCTTTATTGTCGCCTCAAATTTTGAATTGGAACACTGAGTTTTAAAGATTAACATACTTTTAACCCAGTGAATCATACAGTCTTGGACCAAAGCATACCCTTGGCTTATTCTTAAATTCCATACCCAGCAAGACCTGGACAAACTTGAGATGTGGGACCACAAGAACATTGAAGATAAATTCCAAGTGCAAGGTGCTGCACCTGGGTCAGGGCAATCCCAGATATGACTACAGAGCAGGAGAAGAGTTGACTGACACCAGCCCTGGGGAGTTTGGAGGACCCAGTGGATGAAAAGCTGGACAGGGCCAGGCAATGTGAGCTTGCAGGCCTGATGGCCAACAACATCCTGGGCTGAATCAAAAAAGGTGTGGCCAGGGGGTCAAATGAAGATCCTCTCTTTCTCCTCTGCCCTCATGAAACTCCACCTCGAGTTCTGAATCCAGGTCTGGAGCCCTCAGCACACGAACCTGTTAGAGCAGGTCCAGAGGAGGAGGAACACAAAGACAATCAGGGGCTGGACCACCTCTCCTTTGAAGACAAAGAAACTGAGGTTGTTCAGCCTGAAGAATACTCCAGAGAGAGCTTATTGCAGCCTTCCAGTAATTATAGGAGGATTATAAAAAAGAGGGAAAATTACATTTTACATAAGCAGATAGTGATAGAACAAGGGGAAATTGTTTTAAAGTGAAAGAGGAGACAATAAGATTAGTTGTTAAGAAAAAAATTTCACTATGAGGGTGGTAAGGCACTGGAACAGGCAGCCCAGAGAAGTTGTAGATGCCCTATCCCTGAAAATAGTCAAGGCTGGATGGTAAGCAGCCTGGTCTAGTTGAAGATGTCCCTGACCATGGCATGTGGGGGTGGAACTAGACTATCTTTAAAGTCTTTTCTAATCCAGGCCATTCAAGGATTCTGTGATGCCCACCACACATTGGCTATCTTTGCTTCAGTTTTCATATTATCTATTCTTTACTTGTTACTCCATACAACTGTTCTTTCATGTTTCTTCTGGTATGAAGATTTTATGTTAACCTAAAACCAAAGGTTCATTAAAAATGCATGGAAAAACTCTTCAGCCACACAGGATCATTCCACTGAAAAACCCTTCTGATCACTGTTACCATAGGCATGCGTACCAACAACTGCTTGTGCTCGCAAATGAGTATCACCTTCTATGCCAAAGGAACAGGTGAGTAGCTTTTGACAATCTCAACTGGTTGTCATTTTACCCAAGCAGGTAAGAGAAGCTACCCTCGTCTTGCAGTCACTTACCAGCAATGTCAAAATAAAACCATGTTGCAAGTTCCCGCAATGCTATTCCCTCTGACGCTTTTCCTTCCTTGAATTAACTTTAATCCATAGTGGGAAACTTTTACCTGGTACTGTCAATCTATAAGGCTGCTTTAGCCAACAAAAAGCACTCCTGAAGTGCAGAAAGCTAGCCTATACTTTGGACTGTTGTTGAGTGATAGTTTAAACAAGAGGTTTTTCCAATGGATAAAACCTACTACAGTCCTTAGAACCTGATCACAACTTCCAAAGATTTCTCCACAATCACAAAATCCATGGGCTAGTTCGGGGTTGTTTTGCACTCTTTTCCAATTAAAACAATAGTTAACACGATAATTAAAAGGCAACCCATATTTTCAGTGCTTTTTGAAAGAACATCCCTCACACCTCCATCCCCCATTTCAGTCACAACGAAACACTTGCAAAATGTGTATTCAGGTTCTGCTGGCAGAGTGGCAGTTTCTCCTTATGGAAGAGATCATTACCACACCTCTGCCACTAAAAAAAGGAGAAGAAATATACTTGTTTTCAACTAAAACAAAACTGCTCTCCTCATCCCATGGAGTCTGAGATGCAATGATAAATTTCAAGATTTCATGTAAGACAAACTCAGACATCCAGTAAAAAGGAAGTTTAGACAAAATGAGTATTAATCAAAATTCTAGCCTAGTGCAAAAATTCTAGAATCCACTTGTTTTCTAAATCTAAATAATTTTAACTAATCCTGTGTAAGTGCCTTATCATATCAGCTCACTTAGAGACAATGCTCATGCAAGATCATGTCCAGATCCAAATTCTTCAACTGAACCTTCTTAATTATCTCCCTTATTTTCATTTTGAAGTACACTTAATATAGAGGGAACAATGTTATGAGAGATGAAAATCTTCCACAACTGGGCTAAATTATCTGCTTACAGATAACAGCTGAATCGTTTAAGACTGTATTCTTCTTACTGAGAACTATGGAAAGAAATTCAGAGTTAATTTATCATTACACTGCTGAGCTATATGAAGTGAAAGATAATAGCCTACAAATTGATATATAGCTATTTCACTGAAATAGCTGAGGGACTGCTTTTAACTCCTGATACAAACACGTAGCAAAGAAGTGAAACACCATTGGCAGGCTTCTCTCTTTTCTTTCTGGACACATTTCCCCCTCTTCCAAAAGAGGAAAATGTCCTACCTACTAATAAAGAAAAAAGAGGGGATTTTGTGAAATCTGTGACTTTTATTATGTTTCCATCCTTCTCAGAGGTGCCCAAGAATCCCAAATATTAAGTAACTTTCATTTAACCTCTGAAATTTGAAGTTTAATTTCAGTAACAGGAAGAGGAGAAAGACATTTCTTTCAAATAGCTTGCTGTGTTGGAACTTGCAGCAAAAGAACACTTCTCTTTGTAGCAAAAAATGAGAATAATAACCAAGAGACTTCCAATATTTGATATGGAACATCCAAAATTGAATGTGAAGGGTGAGTGATTATTTCACAGCTAATAATGCATCCCCTCTTAAAAGAAAAAAAAAAAAAAAAGGAAAACAAAAATCATAGTTCACAAACTGAGTCCAAAGACGGCAGGTGACAGCAAGCAGCGACCTCAGATGACTGTTCTAGGACCATATCCCAAAACCCAGCACAATTAGCACTAATTGATCAGCAGTCTCAGCAAAAATGCCAAGAATTGAGCAAGCATGGAAAACCAAAGTCTCCACCTCTCCCCAGAAAGGATGTTTTCTCCAGGTCAGAAATCTGGAACACCAGTGCAGAGAAACCAGCACTTGCCCTATTGGCACAACACTGTGCTCATAAATACAGGGCTCATTGGCAAATGAGGAGCATCTACAAATACATAGAATCATTAAGGTTGGAAGAGACCTCTAAGATCTCCAGTTCCAATCATTCACCCAGCACTGCCAAGTCCAGCACTAACTCATGTCCCTACACAACCCATCTACACATTTTATTCAACACTTCCAGGAATTCTAATTCCACCACTTCTCTGGGCAGCTTATTTCAATGCCTGACCACCCTTTCAATGAAGAATTTTTTCCTAACATCCAACTTAAACCTGCACATCTTGAGTTGAGCAGTATTTCAGTTTATTGCTTCACTTGCAGCACCTACCATATTTACTACACACCATAAAATACCAGTAAATATAATTACTCTGTGACTATGAAGAATTGTTCTCTGTAGCGCAACACAAGATATTAATTATCAAAAACATCTTCCACCCACATTCAATTACCCAACGATGCAGGGTTGAGCAAGTTACTTTTGCTTTTAGGTAAAATCCTTTGCACCAAAGTGTATCAAGAGGGCCAGCATGAAAACATCACAGAGCAGCCAGAATCCAACACAGGTCTGCAAGCAGTGGATATGAAATAGAAAACTCTCAGGGCAACTTTGGAACATGATGTCTCTTACAGTTTGTCTTGATTAAAAACAGAGGGGGAGGCAAAAAGGAGGCCAGAACCTTCCAGAGTCCCTGATGACTAACAGTGACAGGACATCTTCAAACAGCATTATTTTCTCAGCTACCTAGTGAGCGCAGCTTTTCTTAAAAACAAGCTCAAATGATCTGTCTGAAGAAGATAAGAAAAACTGTCAGTTCTCTAGACACAAACTGGTGAAACACTATGCTGTTCTAGGCAACTACTGCTTCATGACTTCATGAATTTGGGGTGGGTAATTAAGCCCTAAGGGAAAGAGGGGGGGACATTGCTTACTGAAAAATAGCAGCAATCAAAAAGAACTGTGGAAAAATAATATGGCAAGAGGGTCTCATATCAAATACTGATCCAGCTCCCGTAAACATGTGAACTTCATGGAAGTCAAGTTTCCCATTAATGCTACACTCATGTTTTAATAGAACTACCTCATATTTTAGATTTATTTTTGCTCCAATAGCAAAATATTTTCAGCTTAAAATCAGAGCTGGCTTTAACTAAATGTAAGAGGATTCTAGAAGCATGTCCTAAAATATTTCTCTCATTTCCTCTCTCCTTTCCTCCCTTTCACATTACTCCAAAATGCTATTTAAAAAAGTGCTATATCCTAGAACCTATCTTAACTTTTGTTAAGCTGCATTTTGTTTGTGCATAGGAATGACTGGTGCAGCACTTAAGAACACTGAAATTCTGAAGCTTTATGTCTTTTGCCATTTTGTTTTTCCTTCTTATTTCACCTTCAAGAAACTATTCTATTTCTAGAGAAGTTCCCTGATACATAGAGGACTAGAGAGCACAAGGGTTTACAATAATGTACCCATTTATTATACAGTTTTATTTGGCACTGACCCTAATTAGACAAATGGCAAAACAAAGTGGTTTCATTTAGGTCAGACCCATCAGTCAAGATGTGCAAAACCTTTCTGTCTTCTACTTTAGTTCTCAAAACATCTGAAAATGCAGAAGTGAGGGGAAGGTTAGATGACAAAGTTTTATGCTATATTAAAATGCCTTCTAATCATAGGAACATAATTCAGATATGCATCAAGTGCCTGACTGTATTGCATTACCACCATTGAGGATAGACTACAGCAGAAGGATTTGCAAATGAGTACACGCTGTCGCTGTTCAGCAGACTCATAGCAGGCCCTAATTTAGATCAAAATTCAATAGAGAAGTAAGAATTTTTTCACATGAAGCTCCTTTTCATAGGAAGTGAGCAACCCACAGCTGAAAACTGCTGCACTATCATTTTGACTATTTTATTCTTCACTAATAAGCTAATAGGGCACTAGCACAGGGAATCATAGAAAATCACAAGTTAGAAGACCTCTGGAAGTCAAACCTCCCGCCAATTCCAAGAACTAATTTCAAAGCTGAGTCTGCTGCTAAGGGCTTTACCCACTACAAGTGTTAATACTGCCAGAGTTGGAAATATAACAGCCTCTTTTGGGCAACCCACTCCAGTGTGCAGTTTCACCTCCTGTGCAGGATTGTTGCCCTTGCACCCAACTCCCTTGCTGCAGAGTTTATTCCCACTGCCTCTTTTCCTTCCACAGGGCCCCTCCAAGAAGAGCCTGACTCCATCTTTTATAGTAACAAACTCACCAGGTATGCAGTGACCACAGCTGGAAATTCCTGGAGACTTCTCTCTTCCAAATTAAATGAAGTCAGCTCTCCTGCTGCTCTACTCATACATCATGTGCTCCAAGCACTGCTCTCTCCCCAGTCTCTCACTATCTGTCAAACTGGGGGCCTGAAACCAACTGTGGTATTCCAGACATGACCTCATGAGTGCTAAGTAGAAAAACATAAACACTTCTTCCTGTCTGGCTATCATCCGTCTCACACTTGTAGCAATGCATTGAATTACTCTTTCTCAGGTGCAAGAACTGGCTTTGGGTTTTTTGGGTTTGTTTTTTTTTTTTTTAATTCATGGGGTTCCTGTCAGTCCATCCCTCCCTCTTGAAGCCCCAAGGAATGGGAACAGAACTGTTCCTCCACAGTCTAGTATAATTCACAAACCTGCTGAGAGCGTACTCCGTCACACTCTGGATTTATAACAGTACCAGTCTGTTTCATAAACTGTAATTCATAAACTGTACCAGTCTCTGTTTCATCCCTTGAGGAACACAAATGGTCCAGACATTTTCGTACCACCTTTTGGGTCATCTGTCTTGTCCGTATCTCTGATTTGACTGTGAGAGACTGCATTCAAAGTCTTTCTAAAATCACGATCAGGGAACAGTATTGCTTTCCCTACAGCTGAAGACACAGCAACAACTTTCTCACAGAAATCAAACAGCTTGGGCACCCTTCTCAAAATCCATGATGACTCTTCACAGTCACCATCTTGTCTTTTGTGCTTGGAACTGCCTTACTGAAGTAAACCATTGCACTGGGAAATGTTTTCTTTAAGCACTGACAACACACGAGTCCTTGGGGAAAGACACTTAGTAAGCTCCAAAGTCTCACTATCAAAATGTCTTCCAAGTAACTTTACCTACAAGTTTCTCTTTGAAATTCTGCCCATTCTTCTACACTCCAACTCCAATCAAAACCAGAATCCACATCTTTCTTCATGAACCAACTTATACTATCCTAGAATGTCTATGGAATTCTGAGGATCTCATATCTCTCTGACCTATCAAAACATAAAAATATCCCTCCAATATCCCACTGTTTGTTTTTACCAGACCCTCCAAAAGTCCAAAGGAAATCAATCAGTAAATAACATGCTAACAGTTAACAACATCTTGCCTACACACCAAAGCCCCTAATAGTGCTTGTCCATCACTGACAGTGTATACACAAAGGTGCAATTTGACACCAATGGAGAACTGAATTCCATTATAGTTATTACATTTCCAACTGGAATTTAATTTCTTGCCCATATTTCTCATTTCCACATCATTTGGCTCACAGGATAGCCATTTCCAACCTTCACTTACTTCATTTTTTAAAAGTTATTAAAGATTTTTGCCCTTCAGTCTTTCATTGTTTCTCTAGCTGCTGTGATGATTCCATAATAAAGGCAAGAAGCAAATCAACTGTCACCTCCCAAGACTTGAAGATCTGTATCATTTCAAGTATTCTCCACCAGTTTTCAGCTTTTCAACTTTTAATCCAAACCCTCAAAGAAATTATGTCCATCTCATTCATTTTAAATTACCAGTGACTGACACCCATTCCTAGCCTATTCACATTCCTTCAAATAAGGTTTATATTCTGTCTCTAAACACCATTAAGGTACCTTGTTGCCCTTGACTAGCCATATGTTAGCCCTGTTCTGCTCATCAAGAGCCCAAGTCCTGTTTTGCCCCAGCCCTATACATACTCTCTCTCAAGAAATCACACTGAAAACCACTTCTACAATCACTCCCAATGCAAACCAGCTGTGGGTGTTCTGAGGCAGGGTGGTTTCCAGTTAGACTGCTCAGTTGTTCTTTAAAATGGTAAATCCTGAACTCTTGAGGGGCTGATCATTAGATATTATTTACCACATCTCCTTTTTCAAAATAGCCATTTTGTTCTTATCAGTTCACTCCTAGTCTTACTGTATTAGGGTAGATAATAGATCATTATTATCCAAGGCTCCCTTTAATTCTGGCCTCCTCCCTTCAAGAAGGCTTTTTTGTAGATCTAAATCTAATTAGAATGTCCTTTATACAACTAGAACCATATTAAGCAGTCTGGAGTTAACTTTCTCACCTAAAAAAAGAAACTGTCTGCATAATTTAGCAATGCTTTTGACGACACTGCTTCATTTTCCAATCAACAATCTCCTTAATACAGTAGCCTACTTCAGAACATACTTCCAAAAATAACTTAGGTTCTCACTTCTGCTGTCCAATGAATGTACTACATTGCTGCTCCTCCTCACCTACACTCGGTTATCTGTATTTTATACCTGAATATGTCAAGTGCTAATGATTTATTTTCTAAATCAACTCGAAGTTATGTAATTATTAAAAAACTTATATCTTTGTTGAATTCATTGGAACCAGGATTAACCTACCTACACATTTCTCACACAGCCTTCCAGGCTTTTTTTTTTTTTTTGTCTTGTCTTGTCCCCCATGACCTTCGTATTTTTTTCAAAATTTCATAGGAACAGAGGCTTTGCTGCTACTCTCAAAATTCAACATGATGTAAATGTCTTTTGGAATGCATCACCAGTATCACAGCAAAAAAAGGTTTTGGCTGACCCCAGCATTCACTGTGCTTCTAACTTCCTGCAGTTTTATAAATTTAACACTAGCCATTAAAAAAAACAGCACAAAATGAGAGAACTACATTTTAAGTTATGTATTCTTAAAAAAACCTCAGGAGACATGTTTCTGATGTGTTTCATAGCTGAGGAAATCAGGAACTCACCTAAGTTGCCACAGGAAGACTCATACTGGATCAGGTTTGAGAATTAAGTATTTCATATGAAGGGAGTTGAATATTTATTTATTTTTAAAGCAGGTTCTTCTCAAGAATTTATCAAAGAAGTGAGAGATAAAGATGAGAAAAAACCATCTCAGCAACTAGGTATGTTCCTCAGCCTGTTTTCCAGGGGATGAACACTCCAGTCCCTGAACGCTAGCAGTGTGTTTTAAAAAGACACAGTCAAATTACACAAGCATGATACATATTTCAAGGTAATAATTTAGCTGTCTGCCAGAGAAGCACTATTTTTTACCTTTCATCAGAGAAGTTAAAGAAAGTTCACAATTCTCTACTTGATTTTTATAAGTAATGTTGTAGCTCTGGTGTCTCAGAAAAGATGTATCAATTTTGTACCTCAAAATGATTTTTTTTCTGTTATTAATTCATTCCAGCCTGAGCTAGTTGGATATAACTAATAAAAGTCTTTCTTTAAGGAACAATCATATTAGCAAGAACATAGAGGAGACGACAGCCTGTACAACAGTTTTCAAATTGTTCATTATCAGCATCAAAGTCTTACACAAGTTTTGAGTTTTGAAACAAAGCTGCTAGCAACAATAAAGCAAAACTTATTAAATATTGACAACAAAATGCCAAGTGCAGACATTTTGCCCTGGTATGCCACTAATTTCAAGGTAAAAGAATAAAATAGCAACAAGTGAAAAGGTCTATCTGGCAAAACTCACCTTGGTAAAAAGAAATTTGTAAAAGAAAAAGCAGCAACAGAAGAAATAGCCTAAACTTTGGATTTTGTGGTTTTCAGCCATGCCGTAGTATGTCAACAAAGTATTTGTTTTTGTATAAAGAAATTTGCAAAATGTGGACTATGAATGCTGATTGCTACTATTATATGAGGCTGTTAAAAGGAACAATCATGACTTTTCCCAGTACAGTTAAATGATAAAGCCTTACTACTTCCTTCATAAACAATGCAGTTTAAAAAAAACACTAAACTTCAAGAATTTGTCTTAAATACTTTATTGGCCCTCTGTTACGATTCAGAAGACACTTCACATGAAACTTTTAGACATAGCTCATGAAGCACTTATCCTGGATCCAATGCAGTAATTCATACACTATAGTAAATAGCTTCTCTTCTGCAGATCTGAACTACACCAGTGTATCCACAGAGCGCACAAGACACGTACAAACATCTGACATTCCAAAGACAGGAGTATACAGGGCACTACAAGAAATCCTTCCTGACATGCTGTCATGGTTGCTCTTAGCAATTTCCATACATTTTCTCATCTAGGCATTAACATTTCCATCACCAGACTTCCATCTATCATTGCCTTACATTGACACCTGCTGGAAGTGACTGGGATCGTAAACCATTTCTTTTTTTCTCTTCAATTAGTGCCTGATTTAACTACAAGAAGACCAACAATTCTACCTTCAGTAAACTAAGCACAGACATCTGAGAAACTAAGCCACATGACTTTTTAAAAGCAAAAGAACCATACACTGTGTAATTTTAAGCAATGTGTAATTCCCAAGGCTATTACTGCATGGGTTCTCAATCAGAAAATGTATTTTAACAACAGCCTTTTAGAAGATGTTTTTCACTACCCCTTGGGTAGATTTAAACTCAACAAATTAAGTATACATCCATTTACTGGGCACACAGGATAATTAGCAAATAATTATAACTCCAGGAGTCACTAAATAGTGCCTTGACAAACATTTTACAAACAAGTTTATACAAATAATGTGACTAAACAGGCAATTATAACCCATATCTTTACATTATTTAAAAAAATCTGCTTTATTCACAAAAGCAAACAGGCTGTTTATTGACAACTCATAGACAGGAACAACTAAGGAATGTTTGTTAAAACAGCTTGTATGTACACAAACTACTCTCTCCCATTCTTCATAATGAAGATGCATCTATTAGTACAGCTTGGTAAACTGAAGCATGCTGAAACAGCCATCTGAAGAAAATGTTCTTCCCCATATGCCAGAACTCCATCTACAAGCTTCACTGAACTACATACTCCATGATACTTTTTCCCTACTTTTAAACCCTGCTCTAAGGATGGGATCTCTCCCACTTGATGTAATTTTTAAATTCCTCACAACAGAAAGCACATCTCAGATTGAAGCAGGTAGGATGACTTAAGGTGGCTTTGCTTTATCATCAGAACAAGACTTTGGTTCTCGCACACCTTGTATGCAAAACACAGACATATTTTCATCAAAAAACACAGACACTTTTAAAGTATCATAAGCAGCAAGAAAAGAAAAACAATTTCAAAGGCAGCCAAATAGAATTTATGTAATGTCAGTATATATACAGCTGAAGACCTATCAAATTTTATAATTTTGCAAAGTTTCAAGACCGAATCCTTACATTGAAAGTTCAATAATATTAGCACAGTATGACCACCTCATACAGGCATCAACACTGCAGCAGTATTAACTTACAGACCAGTCAGAAGTTTATTAATTTTATTTACTTATTTTAATCTGGTGAGAGATTGAAACTGCTTTTAAAAGTGAATTTTACTAGGTATCCTAGATCATCACCATAGTATTAAGGTTCAGAACTACTGAGCCCATGAAAAAAACCAAAATGTAAACACCGTCTTTGGAAACAGAAACAATCAACCACCGAAACAGGTACCATCAAAACCAGCAATAAGTGGTAGCCTATGTCAACATGCTTTTCCTCAAACTTTTCCTGATTTTTTTAACTGAAAGAGCTCAGTTGATGCAGGCAGAAATTAACGGCTGTGTATTAAGTCTGCTGAACTCGTTCCTAACTAAAAGCTTCATGAAGCTCAAAAGAAAAATAAAACTGGGCATGGAAAAACAGTTATTCTACATAATGGGTACACAGGAGTTAAAGAATCACATTTACCAAAAAGTAACTAACTCCCTAGGAAAAGAGCTGATACTATTTTACCAAAAAAAAAAAATTAGTGAACATAACAGTTTCCTCCCAGACACCTAAATGGTGGGCAAGAGAGCACTTTTCTAAAAAAAAAAAAAAAAAAAAAATATATTACTCTGGCAAGCACAGCGTTGTTTTGTTTTGTTTTTTTCTTTATTGCATTCTTTAACAAAACACACATGAAAAGCATTATAGGCTTAAAACCACTAGATAACCAAGATGATTTTGACACTCATCCCATGCTCACTTTTTCTTTTCAGCTCAGAAAGACAACAGAGTTAGCAATACACACACTCGACATTTAGGGCTTACATTTCCTACCTTACAAAGCTTCTGGTAACGTGGAGAAGAAACTGCCATCCTCTGTAAACGATGCAACAACACCACAACTTTCTGAAGAGAGGTTCTCACCACAGCCATCATTTTAAGTTTGCCACACTTCTGAAGATACCTCAGAATTTGCATTATAAATGAAGAGCAACTATCATTTCCTCCCGGTCACTGGACAATGATTTGCCAGCTTTCTGAGCATGCTCTCTTCCAGGACTGCTTTTGCAAGCTACAGGCTTTATACGTTTCAAAGGCAAAGAAGATTGATACAGCATAAGTTTTTCTCCCAAAATAACCTCACAAAACAAATGCAAAAAGATAACAGCCTTCACAGATTCCTCTAATCAGTACTGCTCAGCTCTGCTTTTGCAGAGGGCAAATGAAGTTGAGCAGCCGATCGTCTGCCTCCGTTCAAGAGTGCACTAAATAGCCAGAAAAAGGTTATTAATTTAAGCCTGAAAGCTGCAGGAACAAAAAAGGAATTCCTTCAGGAAGACGGCTCCAGTGTATCACAACAGTTGTTCCTCCCTAGTAGCTGCTTTCTATCAGCAGACAGAGTGTTTGCTCCCTCACTCTGGGAAAGGATGCTCTCGTTCTCCGACTGAACGCAGCTCTGGCAGAGCTGTAGAGTGAGTGAATAACAGATTGTGTTATAAATCTTGAGAGAGGAGCACAGGGATACCTGCCCTAATTATTTCAGCCATACATTAAAGGCTAATAAATCACATAGGCGTTTCTCAAAACTAGATTACCCGACAGGAAAGGGAAAATTGAAGGGGGTAAACCTCTTTCTATAAAAACTCTCTTAAAGCAAATTTAGTAAAATGGATCTAAAGAATCCTCACTTGCACCAGAAAGTAGGAATGTTTTTCACAAGCCATTTCCAATTAAATATTTTCCAGAATGACTTTAGACAAGAAAAAGGTAGGGTTTTAACAAAGTAAAAGCATACAGTTGCATCATCAACCCCTTCTCTATGTCATCCTTTAATCCAAAGAGCTAACAATTTTTATGTATTTCCCATGACAAAGCAGAATTATTTAAGCCATCTAAGGATGATAGAAGGATGTTCAAGAGCATGGAAGTGGTTTGCTACCAGCAAGGCACTCCCAATGCAATACAGCCAACATACCCCTAGGTGTGGCAATACCGCAGCACAACCAGAGCCAGCTACTCATTGCTTCCAAAGGTGCTGTGATGAATCTACTTAAACCTGTATCAGAGGCGCTGCTGTAGCCGAGGTTCAGGGAGGCCTGAACACAGTAGGTGAAGCACTGATCATAAGATTTAATGTGCCTATTTCCACATGAAAAGGTCCCTACATATTTCAAGCACATCAATCAGCACAGTATGCAGGCAACAGCCATCCTGACAAGTTCATATGATCCAAAATAATGCACAGCTTAGATGTCAATGCATTATACACTGCATTGACTCTTCTAGGGCACTTTCCTACAAAGGAGATAAATGCAAGGTTCAGGTTCTTCACACAGGACATTTAAAAAGTCTTCCCATCCAATTCTGTGAAGACAACCATTTCTTCTTTATTTTTAGGACTGAATCAACATTTCTACCACTCTTCATATAAACCCCATTTCCTTGTACTCTGTTTTCTTCTTGATGTGTCCGCAACAATAACATCATTTTGAACAGAGAAACAGATATACAGATTCCACTCTATACATAGAAATCTCACCGTCTGTATTCACCTTGCCAGACACGCTGTCTTTTCTCATTCTCATGACGTATTTGAACTGTTCTTCTGAATGCCACTGCTCCTGGCTTACATCCCTTCTCACCAGAAGTCTGCTTCTTTAACATTCCAGATTGAGTCTACTGTGATTAGCTGACATGCTCTTACCAAATATCTTTTAAGGAAACCTGTGAAACAGCAGAACTCTGAAACCACGGACGCACTGAGAAATGACTGTGCAAAAGCTCAAATCTCTTCCCTGCAAGAGAGACCCCACAGTCCACACCTTCCTTACTTCCTTCTACTTCCTTACTTCTGCTTGTTATCTTCCTAAATCTTTCAATCTACAAGTCTGAATCAAGCAGTGAGACAAATGGCCAGCCATTTTTGGTAACTTTTTCTACAATACAACAAAATCTTTGAATTATTTTGAACACTTTCACACCTGTAGGCCCAGGACTTCACATACCTTGCACTACTTCTTACTATTTCCTAGCTTATTTTCTGCATCTTTTTTCAAATTAGCTTTTAGTCTCTTCCAAGTCACTGCTAAATATTTTCAAAAATAGACTCTAGCATTTTGGCACTAACATGAATGGAAAAACTTCTACAAGGTTTAGATACTGAGAGAATAAATTGAACTGACTGATGACATAATTGTGGATTTCTCCTTTTCAAAAAGACATTTCAACCACACTCAAAGTCTGCATTATTGCATAGTACTGTTGCTGGCCTCAGGTATCACAATGAAAGGCAAAACAAGGCTTCAGGGCTCAGATCATTGATTCCACTGGAGAGTGACTTGAGCTGCAGCCAAACAAGCCAGGCCCAAAATGTAATGGAGGACAGTCCTCCCATGCATGCACAGGTGCCAGTTTAACAGATGATCCTATTTTGAAAATGCATGACATGTAACAGCAGCAACAACAACAAATTCACCACATTTTGTCTAGGTTCAGCTCATTTCACCTAGAATTTATCACACCTTGAAATCATAGAAAAGTTTTACTTAATGCACAGGCCTTGGGAGCAGGGGCATCTTCACACAGAACAGAGGTGGTTATAATCCCTGCATTCTTCTTAAAACCATTTAAACACTAACCTTAAAACCAATACTTCTTTACATATTCAACAAGGCACCAAGAGAACAACACTGTCATTTTACACCACATAATGGAAGAAAAACAGGAAATTATCTTTTTTTAATCAGATAATAAGCTTAAGAACTTGCAAGAGAGTGGGCTTGATCCTTTGAGGTGCAGCAAGATGTAGAGCTTCATTTTGTTTTCAGAAGTGCAATAAATAATTGAAAACATAATCAGTGATTTTGGAGTGTTTGCCAGAGTCATGATATGAATGTCTTCATTTACATTTAAAGACTGTAAAATGGTAGGGAACAAAGTCCATTCTGGAAGTCATTATGCTATGACAGTCTTTGACATGCTCCACTTCCTAGGGTAGCCAGAAAAGGCTTACAATGTTATGTAAGGTTGTGGGTGAGTTAAGTGATAATATTTCATATGCACGGTGCGTGGAAACACACAGGCTCAAAGATATGGACAATATCAGGTACCAGGATGCTGAACCAGAGGAGGTCATGCCCCAGCACCTCCACCTGCCCTTTCAGTTGTGACAAGCCAGGACAACATGGAAAGTCAGGAGCTGGTTATAGACCTTCTTCTCTCACAGCAGTCTTGCCCAACAGTTCTCCCCTCACGCAGCACAACTCAGGCAATTTTAATCAGATTGCAGCACAACACAGAATGGCAAACAACCTTTCACACACACAGTGCTTCACAGCCACACAGAGACAACAAACTGAAATAACAGCTGTGTCTTGGTGTGATTGACTCCACAGAACACAAGGTAATGCAGAAATAAGTCTATTTACACATAGCACTGCCTTCTGTTGTTGGTTGCCTGTGCCCTGTTTTAGCTCTTCCACCTCCACTATATTACAGCAGTTGGAAGTGGCACCAGTAGAAAGCATAACATTAAGCTCTAGGTGTCACCACTACAGACTAGTCTCAGCAATTCACAAAAAGCCACATCTCTACAGATGAGTTACCTCACTGACTAGAATCATTTGAACATTGGTGAGTGACATGCCATCTTCAACAGATACAAGCTTCCAAAAAATACTGTGCTCTTACTATGATTAGCAAGAATAACTTGCTATCAGATATTTTTAACAGTCTTGTTTCATTTCAATTCAGCGTAGATATGTTCAGATTAAGAGCACTACTAAAAGCAACAGCTTTTTTCATTATAAGCTGCTCAAACCCACTTAGATCACAGGTGACATTAATCCAAACACAGAGTGCAGGATTTGATAAGTGGTGTCAGTTAAACTCCTCAGTCATTTCTAAGGTTTCCAGTCTGGGGTCTGAACAAGAAAGAAGGCCAGCTGGGGAGCTGCTGGGCAGTAGGAAAGGGAGAAGAGGTAATCCAAGCACAACTACTTGGATTGTTGAAAAAGCAGGAGGAAGGTGGCAGACAGAAATAGGAGAGAGTGCAGCCCAGGAGGGCTTTACTTGGAGGGAAGTAGATTAAATTGTTTGGTTGAACAATCACACAACATGACTTGGTTTAATGAAGCGTACACTTCCTGAATGCAGTCACCCTCCAAGGACATTTAAGAGCCCTCAGTGCCAAAGACACACACAAAAATATGTGCTTCAAACCTTAGGAAGACAAATCTGCCTCTTTCATACACCTGACTTCTAAAACACTGTTTTAGGAAACACCTTTCAATAGGCTGCAGCCTTTCCCAAGCAAGTAGATAGCTTTTCTTTATAACATTTGCCATTGAGAGAAAACCTGAATAACAGCAATATTATTTAGCATCTCACCTGCATTTGCTTTCTGAGTTCCCTTATGTAGACGCTGTCCTGAGCAGTGTTCTCACGCTCGGATGCATCTGCCAGAACATTTACTGTTGTCTCTGCCTCTTGAAGCCACTTGAGGAAGCTCTCCAGATCCTTGTGTGAGGCCTGTACTGTCCTCATCTCCATCTCCAAGAAATTCTGCCTATCGACAGCTCTGGAAACAAGACAAGTGTCAGAATATTCCCCCATAAGATACAGCATTATATACACCATAATGAAACTACTAAAAGGAAATCTGAAGTGCATCTCTAGTAAGAACAGAGATACAGCTTGTTTTATCATAATTTATATAACGGTTTTTAGTGTGTCCATAGCTACCCACAGATGTCCTGAACTGGTTATACATTTGACAGACCTTTTTTTAAAAGGCATGCAGTAAAAATTCAGTTATTAATTAAAAACCTAGGTTTTCCTTTTAGAGCCATCATCAACTTACGCTACTCCAAATGGTAGAAGTGTTATTGCCATGTGTGAAAAATGGGCTTTTCCCCATGAACAAAAAACATATGGAGTAGAAGCACTGAGTGCTTGGGGTATTTTTGTTCCTCTTTTACAGTGAGCAGAAACACTGCCATAAATTCTTAAGAGTTAAAGTGCTAAGGGATGAAAAGTCAGATACCTGGTTCTCTCTGCTAGAAGACTTTTGACACAATCACTCAAACAAACAGAATAATGCACGGCCATCATAACAGTCAACCATGCTCAACAAACTTAAAAAAGACTGACAGAATATGTCCCAATTTTCAATCATCCAAAAGATTTCTAACTGATGCAAAAACTAAAGTTTGTGTCCGGAAGAGGATTTTCTCATGTAATAACAATATAATCCAAACATTAAGTTATCAGCAACTTCAAATAATTTCCTAGGAAAAAAATCACCTTATGGCTCTGCATAAGAGTACTGTCTTCTAGTGATTGAAATGAAACTCAGATGAGAAACTATTATAGTCAGCAATTTTAAAAGCTCTGATAAGCAACATTAATAAAGCATGACAAACTAAATTTCACCCATTTGAGGCTCTTATTCTGCAGAATTCCTTCTCCCAAAATCAGGACAAAAGAAACAAGCTGTCCCACACCAGAACACTGTTGAGAAACCTCTAACAGAGCTAGCAGCTAGAATGCTTCTGCTGAGTAAGTAGAAAGTTAAATTTATTTTCACATGAAGCACTAGCTGTATTAGAATATATTAGGGGTAAAGTGGTATTTAATTTCAATACAGACAAGGCCAAAACACTCAGCATTTGGTATTTCCACATTTCTCCAAACAGGCCCAAATTTGTGTCTTCTGCATCTTCCCATCTACTTCAGCTTTCTTTCCTCCTTGTCAGGATGTACTGCTCAGCAGTATGAAGGAATAACTATGTTTGGAATTGTGAATTTCAGAACTAGTTAAAATATTCCTTTTAGAAAAGAAGCAGTGGGTGTTCAGTACCATTCAGGATGACGTTTCAAAGCAAGTAGCCTGGTTTACTAGCACATCAGAAGAGACACATGGAAGCAAAAGCTGTTTTCTTTCAAGGACTGTGAGGAAATCTCATGCAACCCCAAATCTGCCAGGTTCACACTCCTAAGTTTTAGCATAATCAACTGAACTTTTTAGGGACAATTTGCACAAAGATAATGTTGCAACCCCTATTTTAGAAGCTTTGGTCTTACACCACTTGCTAATAATTGCTTTAGCCAAAATAAGAGTCTTAGAATCATTCCTGACTTTGTGCTTGCCCAAGTTTTGGCAGCTAGCAAATGACTAGGAGAGCAAGAAGCTTTGATTCTTGCTTCTCACTTGCAGCTGGAATGCTTCACCCAGTCTGAAGAAAAAAAATAATACATAGCATGCTAGGGATAACAAGTAGTTTGATATATCCTGTCCAGGAAAGATAATAAGCACGAGCTAAAAAATTAGAGCACACCAAGGAACTGTGAGGAAAATGTAAAGTAAAAGCAGTTATGAGCTCTAACTTCAAAACCCTCTCCCTCTGCAGGGATTTTCTTTCCCAGCAGGGGGTTAAGGCCAAAGGTGGAAGAACAGGAGTGACAGCAGGAAGAACAAACTGGTAATAAAGGTGACCTTCAAAAGAAAAGAACAGCCCCAAAGGATGAAACACTAAGTGACCCAGATCTCTAAGTCTAAGTACTGATGTATTAGATAGGAATCAAGACAACCTGAACTTTCAAGTTAACAATATTCATTGAAGAATATTTTCTTCATCCTAAAGTTTTAATTTCTCAAGATTTTTGCTTGGTTGAGCTTTAAGGAAAGAATGAAATCCTATTACCAACCCACTGTTGCCATATATTTGAATTAAAGCTGAAAAACAATCCTGCCACTAAATACATACAAATTTACAACTAATGTCCTAAGATTACATGGGTGGTTTTAAAAAGGGCATGTATAGCAAGCAGTAGTGAGCAAAACTTTTGGAGAGCAAATGGAAATACTTTCCTCCTCTGCTAGTAAAGACCTCAAACATCAAATAGAAAACAGAAAAAAGGAGAATTCTGTACTACAGATTAAAAACTACCCTATGCTATAAAAACATAACTCAGATTTTCAAATAATTCTGACACAATTAGAGCAGCCTCAAAAGACAGACGATCTATATATCTTCCAGGCTGCAAGAACCAAATGTGAGAAGCTGGAGAATTATTTTCAAATACAGCTAACCTAATACAGTGATAGCGGAGAAAGTTTGTGAAGATTCTATTGGCAAACACACACCCAAGAAAAAAAAATGTTATTCTATTATTTTTCACAGCTCTGTTTCAGGTTTCTGTTCCACCCAATTATTTTTTCAGATTTATACTAAAAATCTGCAATGCAGACATGTGTGTGATCAAAAGAAATTCAGAAACTAACATCTGAGACGGTACAGAAAGAAAGTATAAGCCATTACCAAGGCAGCACAAACACATAGAACAACTATGGTTTCACCCTAAAGTATAAAAATAGAACATAAATAACCACTGGGCAAAATAACCCATTTACACAATGTCAAGCTGGGGAGCTTCAATCTCTTCATGCCAACAGTTTTAAAATAAGCTCCTTCACTTTACATGCCATGGCTATACTCTTCCTGGTAGTGTTCTTATGGTGACCAGAACCACAATCCTTCCAGGTGATGTTATGAAGGACCCTTTCCACAACTTTCAAGTAGGGGAATGAACTGGTATTTTAAAGCATTATGCTATAAATGCAGATTTATTTTTATAGAAGCCATAGGGCTACATGTCCACTCTATGTGTAAGTCCCACATGTCCCAACATCTGTCACAAAAAGTAAGCCTCATCACTGGTATGTCTATTTATTGCATTTAAAGCAAGTATAAAATCTTCACCCTGTTGAAAAGGTGCTTTCACTGCACATTCTCCCCTTTTAATTCTACTGTGCTGCTCAGATGGGGTAACACTGAGCAGCTCCACACTGGCTCTCAGAGCTGTCCTTTACATTCTGCCACTAGTTAATAAACAAAGCAGATATTCACCTTCCTTAGGCTGCAGACTTCAAACAGTAGCCCCAGTGATAATTAAGGAGCTTCACAACAAAATGCAGTAGCTTATTATTTTAGACTTTAAGCAGATTCAAAAGTAATTAGAGGCTTCCAGGCAGGAGCTCTTCTTTCTGGTCACCTTCTCTGAGTAGTGGGCAGTTTTATGCCAGTTCTAACCATAACACTGCAAAGTCTGAATGTGAAGGAGACTAATCAGAGTTTTAGTCTACTGTCAATGCTAATCCAACAAGGAGCTGCTTCCCTTCATCCTCTAATTAACTAGGAAACAAGCTGCCACATCCAAAGCACAAAATGACAGAAGAAAGATTTTCCTCCAAGCAAGGATAGGATGACATTCTGCTTCCTTCATTACCTGCTTACTGAGAATAGTCCTGCTGAGAAGGACTTGGGGGTGCTGCTGGGTAGGAGGCTGGACATGACCCAGTAATGTGTGCTTGCAGCCCGGAAAGCCAATCGTCTTCTGGGCTGCATCCAAAGCAGTGTGGGCAGCAGGGCAAGGGAGGGGATTCTGCACCTCTGCCACACTCTGGTGAGATCCCACCTGGAGTGCTGCATCCAGCTCTGGGGCTCCAACATAAGAAGGATGTGGACGTGTTGAAGCAGACCCAGAGGAAAACCTAAAATATTCTGAAGGCTGGAGCACCTCTCTTATGAGGAAAGGTTGAGAGAGTTGGAGTTGCTCAGCCTGGAGAAGCAAAGGCTCCCAGGGGACTTTATAGTAGCCCTGGAGAGCCTGAAGGGGGTCTACATGAAACATGGAGAGGGACTTTTTGCAAGGGCACATAAGGACAGGACAAGAATAATGGCTCTAAACTGAAAGAGGGCATATTTAGATTAGCTATCAGGAAAAATTCTTCATTGTGAGGGTGGTGAGCCACTGGAACAGGAGAAGCTGTGAATGCCCCTTCCCTGGAAGTGCCCAAGGTCAGACTGAATGGGGATTTGAGCAATCTGATCTAGTGGACTGTGGTCTGCCCATGGCAGGGAGTTGGAACTGTATGATGTTTAAGGCCCCTTCTAATTCAAACTGTTCTCTAATTTTACAGTTTCTATAATGGTCTCCTCCAATCACTCCTCAAGAGAAAACATCTCCTTAAGCTTTACTAAGTAGGCTTTTCATTCCTTTAACTGACATCCCATTCCAAAAGCAGCTGCTTTTACATGCACATGTATACATATAGACTTTAGTTGCCATCTTCCCCACTCCCACATAAAGAGGACCAATTTTTTCTTCTCTCCCTCTAACCACAATACATATAGACTTTAAGATTTCAGAGTCAGACACTACTCTAAATGTTAATTGTCTATCAATAACAAATACTCAAAAGAATTTCTGCAGAAATTAGATTATCCTGCAGGAAAAAAAAAATGCATAGGAAAATACCACATTTTCCTTGAGACATATCTGCAGATACATCTTAATAGAGGATGAAGAGAAAGAAGTGTCAATTAAGTCTCAGTTCCTACAGCACAAGTATTTTCTAGATGGGCGTACTGGAAGGATTGCACTCAAGAACCCAAAGCACAGCCCCATTCAGAGGAAGTTTCCATTAGATGAAAGGCCATAAGGAATTAATGCATGGGAAGATGAAGCTGAACACTTACAGCCTTACGAAAAGGAAGGGCAATAACAAACTACCAATACATAAATCGTACCAGCAATAAAGAGTAAGAGAGGAACTTTCAAAGACACTTGGAGAATAACAGCCACAGGAAAACCTGAAACCAAACATAAGTTCCTTTTTTTTCTGCTTAAAAACACACAGCATAAATGGGAAGTCATACAGAAGCTTTCCATTGTGAACTGTGGGAATTTCAATCATCAAAAGAGCTTGACTGCAATTGACTAATTATCCCCAGCAGCACCAAATGCTGCACTAAAGCACACAGAGAAGAGACTAAAATACACATGCATACAGAGAATGCAAGTTTAAGGCACAAGCTGCTGCATATAAAGTGAAATCTTGTAGTTACCTTTGGTTCAAATTAACCCAGCAAGTGTTCATTTGGTCAGTGGTTTCCTTCACCTTCCTTGAGTCATCATCACGATACTCTCGAAGTAGTTTATTAGAAAGATCATTGAATGCTGCTACTGTGATGTCACCTCTATGCAAATCCTGTACCAACAGCTAAAAAGCAATGCCAAATGAGACAGATTAAAATCAGACTATTTCTCATATTATGCATTTTATCACGTATCATAAAGCCCTCATTTTTTCCTCTTTTCTAAAAAGCAAAGTGTGCACATTTTTCATCTAGGAGTAAAACCTTAAAGAGAAAAATCTACAGATATTAAATGTCCTGATAATGAACTAATCAAAATATAAATAGGTGAGAAAAAGCTGTATTTGCCAGAACTGTCAAAGGTTAGAGAAATCCTCTTTTATAGTCTACTGGCAACAGAAATAAAAATACTTCTGTATTTTGAATCGCATGGATGAGTTTGAATTATTATAATAGCAATATAAGTGGCATTTAAAAGCGGCATAAATGAAATGTGCAGTACGAGAATTTGATTTCATTCTTTGGGGTTTTTGGTTTTGGCTTTTTGTTTAAAATTAAGGAAATACAATAGAAAGGTTTCTTTATTGTGGCAAGATAATTACAATGTGCCTTGACTTTAGAGAATCTAAACTCAATATTATTTAAAAATGAAAAAGAGTATTTGCATATATATATATATATATATCCAGTTGCATATTATGGCCTCCAACTTTCTGTTTGGGCATGGACCTGCTTTCACTTAAGAAAACAAAGTAGACCTAATAGTCCATTTCTATTTCCCTGCTTATGCAGAGATAGACACTAGTCAGATAGTTGTGCAAAGCACACAACTTTACTGTCTACTTAAACAGCTATGGATTGGTAAGCAACTCTCACAGTCATATTCCCTGCCTCTTTCATTACTCACCTGCATCCCTATGTTGCCCCTTCATGAACATATATGTGCATATATATATATATATACACATATATGCACATATTCTTTTATATCCCTGTTCTAAATACTGCACTTGCAAGAGCCTCTCCTCACTGCTTTGTGTCTTTAGCTCTCATACTGTGCCACCTACAGCCCAGCCTTTTTCTGACAGCCACCAGGAAAAAGGACACTAGACTTACAGATTTATCACAGCACGCTTGATATGACATAAAAAGCATCAAAGACTGCATGGAATCAAAAAAAAAAAAAAAAAAAAAAAAAAAAAAAAAAAACAAGGGGATATGCCGCGCCCCCAAAAAAAAAAAAAAAAAAAAAAAAAAAAAAAAAAAAAAAAAAAAAAGCACTGGATATGCCTGGCGCCCACCAGAAGTGAAATTCAGGACAATTGTAAATACCTTAGTCCATTCCTTGACTTACTAAGCTACCGTTAAACATTTCTATGAAGTCAATTCTGTAGCAGTATCATTAAATTTTAATTGGCCTGGGGTTCAAGCTTCTTGCGTAATAGAATTTCTTTGATGTTAAAGTATACTAATTTCAGCTAAGCTTTAAAAGGCATACATGCCACCTGTTTACCTCCCAGAATGGGATTCTTGGGAAGCTTGATATACTGAAAAACACAGACAATTAAAATATCATGCCCAAAAAGAGACAGAAAATAGTACAACTACTAAATTGCACATTCACTCATCAATTGAGGCCAGTAGCATTACACAGACTCAGGAATCTGGTATGGGAAAAAATAAACATAAGTGGTCTTACTTTGCTCTCTGCAATCTGTTTGGCAAGCACCTCTTTTGGGGCCTGCAGGAGCACTCGCAGACGGATCTCACACTGTTCCATGAGGTGCTCCATCTCCTGCCTCTGGTCGTGCCACTGCAGGCTGTCTGCCAGCATGTGCTTCAGCTGCTGCTGCCGCACCTCCACGCTGTGCTGGGTGTTGTCCCACTGGTTCTTCAGCTTCTCCACTGTGGAGGAAAACACAGAACGTGAAAAATATGTAGCAAGTGAAAAAGAAGCCATAACTACCTCTTAATTTTCAGGGCAAAAGGCAGTAATATCAAACATTCTCAAATACAATAGTCTCAATATTCAGTATTTTAGTTCCCTGTCTAGTTGACATAGTCACAGAAGCAAATGAAAAAATGCAAAGGTGTTTGGCCTTCTCTTCTTTAAGCAGGTCAGCACACAAGTGCAACCATTATTTTTGGAATACTTCAAAGTCATTATTACTTTTAAAGTACACACATGTAGGAAACTGTACAGCAGAGATATGTCAGCAGCACGGCTCTAAGGAGCACAATTTTAGGGTAATTGGACCAGCAAGTCATCTTTGTGCATCTGTAACTTAAACCAGTACAAATAAATAAGTAAATAATAAATAAGTAAATAAATGCTGTTTAGACAGCTTGTACAAAGCAAACTGAGCATTCCAGACCACTGTCTCATGGCACCCGTACTACGGGTCAAGAGATTTTTTTGGCCAATGGAGAAACATTCTACAAGGTAGTAACAAACTACTTTGGCAATTTAATTCCACCACAGGTTTCTACAGAATTTAGTAGACTACACAGCAGAAGAGAGAAGTTATTGGTTATACCCCACTTCCTTCAAGTGGAAGGAATTCCACTCCTCTCAATAAATAGTTTAATTAGATGATATATAAACACACTTAACCTTTAATAAACAAGGAGTGAAAAACACAACATAAGAGCCTAGAACAAAAATAGTGCATCACAAAAAGCAGTGAATCTGTCTTTGGAGAGAAATGCATGGCATCATATCTTTTTCTGGATAGTTACAAGACCATTAAAGCAAGTGCATTACTTGAAATCTACAGATTTCAAGTGGAAACAGATTTTTGTCATGACAGTTACAGGGAACAAATTGTATCATTAAAAAACGTTCTAAAAAAGAGAATGTAAAAAAAGCAAAATCAAAAAAGACTAAGCTGGATTTCTTGAGCTTTGTGCTACTCTGTTCAGAAAGAACTACACAGTAGGTAAGACATCCAACATACTTATTTTAACAGTAATTAAAAATTTAAAATTTTATTAAAAAATTAACACACTGGATGCTCAAGTCACTTCAATTTTCCATGAAGCAAAATGCCAAAGGTTGCACTTAAATGGAAACCATTTAAGTGGCTTACATTTTATTTAATTTTAACCTTTCGCAATTATACAAAGCCATTGTGCTTCATCTGCTTGAGAAAATCTCTTAACTTTAATACATTCAACAATATTCTGTTTAGTTCCACAAAGCTCTCAAAGACCGCGACAGCAAAGCCCACCTGTCGGAGTAAATATCACTCTACCACACTGGTAGGCAAATCTAATAATTTGTGCAATATATATTGATCCATTTCAACCCACAGGCAGCTTGTGGATTAATTTTCAAGCACAGATATTTGACGCTTACATAATAGTACTACTAGCAGAGAACAAACATTATTTGTATACCTTTTCTTATTAATGGACAGATTAACCTTACTCTCTACACTACTGACATATTTACCCTTTTTTCTACCTCCAGCAAAACAGGACAGAAAAATAGTGACATTCCTGGCAGCCTCAGGACGCAGTGGGTTCAAGAGATTAGTTCCTAGAAAAAGTTGTCATGGGCACCAGTCTGATATCACAGGCAGAAGGACTAGAAAGAATTCCTGATGAGACAGTTTTTTCAATTCCAAAAAGCAAAAGTCAAGTCCATAAAGCAATTGGGAGGAAAGTTCCAAAGAAGGAAGTTTTTCTGTTTCTCTGTTCCTATCAATTTGAGTAATTATGCTTCATCTGATGACACACAGCAGACTCCCAGAAGGTTGTAGGACATTGGTACATTCTGATATACATTCGGTTTTTATACATACTCAGTTTTTAAACAATGACGTGCATAAGCAGCAGAGACCATCACTTTTCTTCAAAGAGCAAACTTTTCTTAACAAATGTCAGTCGCAACAAAACCTTCAATTTTCATGTTTCATGACAGGCAGAAATCTTCACACACATCTAAAGTATCTACTGGAAGCTGAATCCATGGTACCACATACAATCTCTCTTTTCCCGCTCTGGATGTGCATGACTATAGGGGAACTCAAACTTCCAATACACAGTACTTTACTTCTTGTTCAGCTTTTCTGAAGAATCCAGAACGTTTTGTGACTGATGCCATGTCCCCTTGTTGACTGACTCCCATGGTTATTATCCTGCCCTGAGTTTCCACCTCACCCCTAGTTCTGAGTGACTGCAAAACGAAGTTGTTTCTTGAATCTTACTGCCCCTACCAGTCCATAGTCTGTGAACCTCAGACAGCAGATGCCATCTCATCAGACCCCCAGAAAAACCACCCATCTGTGGGCTTCGTATCTGACCACATCATCTCCATCAAGTCTTATGGACACCAAAAAAATTAATGTAGATGGAGTAAAGGAAAACTAGATTACAGAGGAGAACATAAAAAAATGTATCTTTCCATTTTTATTTCTAACTATGGTATTCCCTGCTGCATGAATTTTCTAATCTTAGCAATGAGCAAAGCTTAAGACTTCAAAAAACAGACTGTCCTTTAGTTTCAAATTGTGACAATTGTACATTTCTTAGGTACCAGTAAAATAAATTTTCAAATGGAGTGGAGACCTTTAAATTGGAAATTAATTTTTTAAGTACGTGTCAGTTAATTAAAATCTCTACTCTCAGTGAACAATTGTCAAAGTACACACACAAAGTCATCATCCTAAAGTCAAAAACATTAATGTTTTTAACTGTCCAGTTCCTCAGAGTTCAACAAAAAAAGAAACATGATTAGTTCCTTTTCTCAATAAATAAAATCCTTATCCCTGGGTCTGTGGCAGTGAAGCAACCCAAATTCTTCACAAAATATTTCAAAATCCCAGCAAAACTATTGACCTTCACACTTGAAAAAACAGCCAGTCAAAAAAACAAGAGGCAATTCTCGTTCCAGGAATTTTCATTAGACTGTTTAAGTGAAAGCCAATTAATTGCCAAGTTTTCTTTTCTTTTTCAAGGAAGGCAACTTCAGCTATGCTCAATCGAGAATTTTAGAAAAAGATATGAAGACTTTTTACTGTCATGAAAACAATGAATTTGCAAACACAGGATGGATAAACTTACTTTTTTCTGTGATCTCTGTCCTAATGTCTGAACTGGAAGTTTTATTTTTCAAATTCTGAGCCAATGTAAAAACAGAATCAAGCTGAGGGTGCCGATGGTCCATATCTGCATTGGTTATCTGTTTTTAAGTCCAAAAAGTAGAAAACAGTTAAATTCACCTGTATTATTTAGGTAAAAAAATACACGTCTCCACAACTATACAGCTGGTCTCATCATTATTGTAACCCTTGAACGGTCACAGTACTATAGCACTGCTTTAAAAAGCTAAAATATTGTAAATTGCAGTTACTGAAAATCCAGAGGTGAAGGTTAACCTATACAAACCACATAGTTACCACAGCTGTTGCACAGTATCTTCCAATATCTATTTTTCGTAGACTTACATGAAAATAAGTTTCCATAACTTATTTTTCTCCTAACCAAGCTGGGATCATTTATATATATCAGAAGCACCAGTGGGTGCAGGGGGAGAGTGAAGAACAACAAATAGAAGGAACAATTAGACTATATAATGTTGCTCTCTAAACCATTGCTCTCTACATGTACCAGAATATTACAAGTATTATACAGCTAAAAGAAAGTGTTTCCAAAGCTACATCACATTATTCTTCTAAATTCCAGGCTATGTGAGATACCCACAGAAACAGTTTAATGCTTGTTTAGCCTACAGCTTTTACTCTACACTTATCTAATTGATATTAAGTCAAATAAAATGAACCTTAACGGCCGCATACATCTCACTAGGACCGCCCTTAGTCACGGCTTAACATAGCATGAGCTATCAACAGAAGTAAACATTTACATCATAAGCATTTATATTACAACTTTTAATCCTCTTAGCATGTCTCTGGAAATCAGTGTAGTGTAACTACAGCAAACAAAACTCATTAGAAATCAGTAAAGAGTGAATCAAAGGTCACTCACTAAGCAGACATGAGGCTGCTCTAAAGTCTTCCGTGTAAATCAACTATTACAAATTCCAAAATATGTCAGGAGGTATTCTCCAATTTCTTTGTTTTAAACAAAAAAATAATGGCATTTAGCTCACATAGGGACAAAAGAATAAACAGAAAATGGCTCTGAAGGAGAAAGGAGTGTAATAAGAGCATTTAAAGTGTAACTTTCATGTTATGCACTTAATTGCAGTCAGGGTTTTTTTCTCCTTAAACATGTTATTGCTTTTAGTTACTTTAGTGAATGTAAGAACTATTAAAATGCGAGACAATTTTCTACTAGCCTTCACAAAAGCACATACTTTCATTCGTGCAATAGTCCGATTGATCTCTTCACTATTTCCCACAGTGACTATGTTTGACTTGAGCATCTGGTCAATCAGCACCAACCAGTCAGCCAGCTCAGTTCTAGTTTTGTCCAGATCAGCAGGTGCAGAAAGTTCCAAAGCCTGCTGAGTCTGAACAGGAATTTCCAATGAAGAAGATGCTAGCACCACCTTTTGGATATCTGAAACAGAGTGTGAGGGTACCGTTAAAGAAAAAGTAGTCATGGCCACATGAGCAGTTCTCAGAATTACAGGGGGCTTTTTGTAATTCCTATGAATATGCAACAGCAGCATCTACAGAGAAAGCACAGCAAAAAATTGTATTTTAACAACCAGAAGCTAAGTAATGAGACTTATGCACCTTTAAGGCAGCTATTTTCTTGCTGCATGCCAAAAACACCCACCCAAATGATTCAGCCTAAATTCACAGTAAACAAGATGAAAACTTGCAAAGAGAAAATTACATTAAACCTAATGGAACGAAGCTAAACACTCATTGACCATTATTAAGCATAAAACCCAATATTTTTGTTTAAGATAAACATCTAAAACTGTCTTCCTCAGTTTTGTACTATGTAGCAGAAAGGTCTTCTCCACTCGGCTCAGAATTTATTTAAGTTCAAGTTCTGGAACAGATGCTTCATGGACATGGCATTACACAACTCTCTGAGGGACAGATGCCCACTAGTTCAGTCACATCTTTCTCTCTTTTTAACCTTACACAACAAATGAGAAATGAGCTGAATGAATAGTAAGATTCACTCCAGAAGTTGTGTTCTACTTCTAAGAAACACTAAGCTACATCAAGCTGGAGCATGAATATTTCACACTTCCCTCAAACAACAAAACACAGAAGTTTTGTTTAACAAACATATTGTATGAAAGGAGAACAAGCTGAATTCAAGGTTGCAAAAGGATTAAACAGAAGCTGGTTTGCCTCAAATTTTGTTTACTGATGCTGAAATTAAAAACAAAAAAAAAAAGACAAACTAGAGTTCATTCACTGAGGTTTGATTGCAATTTTTTTTTCAGGCAAGGGCTGTCTTCTTGGCCTAAATTTCCAAAAGGGAGACATGGGCATTTTGTTTACAATCTGTATTTGCTGAATTGCCTCCAACAACTTGGAAATATGACCAGTATCAGTGCCTGATACAAGAACACATACTTAGACAGCTTTCTCTAAGAGATACAGGAAGGTAAGTATCTAGCAGATAAGGGAGACCCATCTGTCCCCCTAACCAAGCCAAAAGAAGAAGAATGTCCTTTACAGGACTGCAAAAAAATCCACATGCAAGAGATACTTTACAAATAATTAGCTGTATGGAAAACTTCTAGTGGATCTTAATGAGTCAAAGGCATGACCACAAATCCACAGGAAACAAAACACAGAAAACAGGCTGTCACAAACACAGCTATTTTGGTTTTTACTCTATACCTAGTCCTGATGAGGAGGCCCAAGCTTTATAAAAATTTCTCCATTTCAAAACTCTTAGAGGAACTCCAGTCCTGAAGAGCAGAGTGACTTCTTCCCTATCCAAATATTCCCTCTTCCCCATAGTAATGAGAAGGCAGCCTCAAGTTCAACACAATGCTTCAACATTTCTTATTTGTCCAAGTTCATAGAGTATTTTTCCTTTTTTAATTACTTTTGACTGCAAAGAGGATTACACTCAAGACAATTAAGCAGAACAGAATGACCAATGACTCACCAGGAGGCTTTGTCTTTGTAACAAAACGGGACTGCCCAACAAATGCCTCCAATTCTCTCACTTTGTCCGGCACTTCTCTGAACACCTACAGCCCAGCAGAGAGAAACAAAAACAGTAACACAACCTATATTAATGGCAGAAAAGTAATCTCTTATTGGAAGACAAAAATATTCTACACCATGCCTCAGATATATTTCAATTTTTTTTTTTAAGGTATCCTTTAAAAAACAATAAAAACTTCAAGAGGTGCTAAAGTGTTCTTTCAATACATCCCAGTGTCACACCTAACTATTGAAAAGAAATAAACTGTTGTAGATGGGTCGTTTACATGGTTTTTACTGTCTAAGCACCAAAACTGTAACTCAATATTTGAATATACTTGGAAGAAAAGATGATGCAAAGCATGATTTGATCAGTCATACAAAAGCAGAGAAATAGGGAACCGACAAAAGAAAGTGTTACAACTCCTTTGTAGTGAAAATAAATGTGCCTATATGCTCTTTAAGAGTTTTTTTTAAGTCAGTGATGACAATATAGTGCTCAAAGCAGTGGGGGAATCCCTATTTTCATGGCTGAATTGGTAAAACCACATCTTTTTCTTACCCTGAACTATCAAAGGCCCCTTTCCTCAATAAATTCTTACCTCTGTCATCCATAAAGTAATCTAAAATAATTAATTTTTTTCATTTGGATCTCCAGGTTTTGCTTGGAAAAAAATCTTGCTTTACTCCAACCAACCTTGCCAATGAGATTGAACACAGGAGTTTCTAACTTACAGAAATGTTTAAGAAGAATCCCAGACATTAGTAAGATTTTCTAAGCTCTACCACAGCTTCATTTCTTTTTCTCTTAACTGCTACAAGCATTCAGTTTTCCTACACAGTAAAGATTTATTCTAACACTCAATTTCAAGTTAATACTTTCAAAAAAAGCCAATATAAATGAAAAAACCAAACAAACAAACAAAAAAACCCCACCAAACAAAATATCCCAGAAAAACCTAAGCTAACAAAATTAACTCAATCTGATGGAAAAATGTCCATCAGTATTTTCTTGTGTAACTGGTTTGGGGTACATTTCCTAATCATACCTGTATGGTTTCCTGATCATTTTATACACATGCCACATCTGACAGACACATAAAAAGGAAAACAACCATTCCAAGCATACCACTCTATTTTCAACCTCAGGTACCCAATGCTGAAGAAATGCACACCTTATTCCACCTCACATTGAGGGACTGCAGGCAAGCAGAAAGTTTGTTTTTTTCCTGAAGATCAGTATTTTTATCCAACAGTACTTCAGATTCAGTTCTGTTCAGCCATTCCAGTTTGCCACCAAGAACTTCCATCTCTTCACTTAAGACCTAAAACGGACAGAAGAATTTTAGACTGGAATAAAATGCATACGTGCTTAATTAAAGGAGGAGGAAAGCTTTCTTTTAATTCCAATATTAGGCATTTTCCCGAACACACACAGAGAAACTTCTATTTTGGTTTCTGTGCTTGATCTAGAAACTATTGGAACATTTATTACCTTTCACTTCTAGCATTAAGGTAGATGACAAGAAAAATTACACTTTGATGACAAGCAGGAAATACTCAGCTGACATGAGTCAATTTGTTTAGACAAACACAACTGCCAACTACTTTACATAATTTATAAACACGTATTCAAGACTTCCCACTTAGATTTGGTCTAAAAAGGATTGGTTGGGGTTTTGTCGGGGGTTTTTTTGTTGCCTTTTTAAAATTTACTGATTTTTAAAAAATAAACAAGCAGGTTAGTTGGACTGACTACTCCTCTCGTTCTTTTAGGATTTCAGAAAGATTTTCTTTCACACATTCTACAAACCAAAGATGTTTTGTTGTCAAAGCCAGACACAAAACAGGAAAAATGCACACATATGCACACAACTTACTAAAAATGGCCAAAAACCCTTACAGTTTAAAAAACAGGTTAGACAAAATCTTACACTCATAAGAGATTATTACAACTGCCCAGTACATGGGACAATGGTATTACTTACCATTTAAGGTTATCAGCTTTTTTTCTATAGGTTTTAGCAATTAAAAATTTGACAAATACACATAATCTCCAGTGAAATTCTACTTACTAAATTTTATCAGTAGTATATCTGTTTGTCACTGTCTCGTACACAGACACCATCTTCTGGCTACAGTTACCAACTCAACTTCATTTCGAGGTGTACCTTGCCAGTGTAAGTAATCTCACAAAATAGTCTCACACAACCATAATACTTCTTTGGCTGTTCACAGTGTGAAAACTCCCCTTCTCAAAAGCCATGTCCTGATGCTTTACACAAGACATACAGATGTATACATATTTACACACTGATTAGTCTTGCCTGTAATTCTTGCAAGTTTTCCTCATGGTTGAATGCAAATCTTGTGTCCAGAGCATTTTCTACATTTTCCAACCAACAACGCAGCTCATCAAGCTTCTTCCTGTACTCTATCAACTGCTGGTTCTCTCCTTTTAGCCTTAAAAAGTGAAACAAGAAGTCCAGCACATCAGTCTTAAATTACTTCTGATGCCACGGTCAACTTCTTTTCAGTGTTTGGAGAATTTTAAAGGATTCATTTTATCATCAAAAGATTCTACCATCATCATTAAGACGCAAGATATTTACAAATAAATACTACTGTCTAAAAATAGACAAATTTTGGTTCCAAAGTAATAAAACAGACTTTTAAAAGACTGCAGAAAACATTAAATGTAAGTCACAATAATGACAACACGTTCAGGCCTAATCATTATAAGGACATTGAATTTTTCCCCTGGAGGTTTTAGGGACATATATAATACTTCCACTAAATCACATAAAACTTTAATGAAATTTCTCAAACTAAATAATTAAGCAAGATCCTGTTTTACTCCTAAATGTATCAGGAGATGTTAAAAACACAAAATTACATGAAGTTCTTACTTTACAGTATTGTGAAAATTCAAGAACTATGCTAGTTGGTTCAATTAGTGTATCTCTGTCAGTGATAAAACAAAACTTAGTGATACTTACAAGTTCAGCTTCAGCCAGAGAAAGCAGCTGAGAAATTCTTCCTAAAAAAGTCTGGCTTTATAAGGATATTATTTTTAAAGCAAAGGAAAACTATAAAAATGTAGTTTTGTAGTTGTCATTTTGTGAGCTGTTCCAAAGACTTACTAAGCAGTCAATTTCAGGTGGATTTATGAGAAATTTCTTCTAGGAGACAGTTCAAAATAGAGCTCTAAACATTAGGAAAATTCAGATTAATGACAGCATGCTACAGAATGCGCCCTCTCTACCAGTGTCTACTCAATTAATTTCTCCTTATTGCATCTGTTCAGACATCCAAATTTTTGATTAACTTATTACCTCTGTTGTCTATCCATGACCTCTGTTGTGATTGCTTTCCAGCGTCTATTCAATCCTGCCAGTTTCTCCTGTAAGAAGCTCCCATCTGTAGCAGACAGTTTCTGTATGATCCCTTCCCCAGTTCTGTTCAATGCCGAAATACTGGTCTGATGGCTAGTGACTCCCTCCTCAAGTTCCTGTCACAAACATAAAAGCCACACAGAATTTTATTACTGACCTGAAGTGACTTTGATCTGGCTCATGATATGCCGAATGAATCCTGGGTGCATATTATTTTACAACAAGAGGCACTTAAAACCATCTTACTTAGAAATGGATGCTGTTGACAAAGTTATTAATGTTCTTTTACTGAATGTAATTCAAATTTCTAGGTGTCATGAGAAGACAGTGATACAGAAGAGGCTATGAATACTACAAAGAATCACAAGAATTCATTTAAGCCACCAGCGCTAAAATCTACACTCATCTTTGATTCCTTTTCTTTTCATGTAGAGCATTTCCTAGTGGTTCTAACAGATGGTTTGACTTTTAACCATGTCTTTTCATAATCTGTACCCCAAATATTTCTTTACTTTCAGAATATTTTAGCTAGTATAATTATGGCAGTGCTGCCATGGTCCCAGACACCATGGAAAATTCATGAAGCTAAAGAAAATCAGATGTCAGGATTAAATCTTCAAACATTCCTAATGACTACAAAAGTTTTACACTGTTAGCAAAAATTTCTTTGCAACTTGATTAGAAATAAGATGATTCAATAAAGAGAACTGAAATGCCCTAGAAGAAAACTTCAAGGAGCAACAAGGATAAAATGGAAGATGTGTCTTAGATTTCTTTCACAACACACATCTGACACTTGGATAACTAATACTCTCAAAAGAAAAAAAAAAAATCTGATCCTTAAAGTTATGCTTTCTTCTTCTTATTTAAAAGGAAGTAAACAAAAAAAAAAAAAACATCAGGGAACTAAATTCCAGAACCAAAATCTGAAAAAAAATTAAACGTAAGACCCCTGTATTTGGAATCTTCTCTTTTTCTAGATTGTTTATACAAGGCAGTATCTCCAAAAGACATTTGTTTAAATAAAAAATTTGCTAAGTTATAAATGACCTTTATTGGTGTCCATTTTTTAAAAAATTATGAGTCAAAAGTAAATGAAATAATATACTGGATTTTTTGTCTGATTCACATATTTTTGAAGCTGTAACAAAACTTATAAACTGAAAAATTATGCCAACATTTGAATTATCAAATTATCTCAAACCAATCCATGCTAAGAGTGATCATATAACCCCATCCTGTAAGTAGGAGTTGAGTTCTTCCCCAAGAATAAATTTTTAACTGCAGTCAAAATAGAAATGTTAAGAGTTACTGCTTTTTGAAGTGCAATTGCACAGCCTCTCTGCAAATCCATATGTCTATCTATAAACTTACAATTTTAGATGAAAATTGAGGCTGTTTCCAGCTTGCTCATTTTCTGCCCCAATCCCACATACCTGCTGATGCAGCCCAGCTGCCTGCAGCTCCAGGCTGCCATCTGGCCCATGCGCATCGGCCAGTAACACTTCAGCCTCCGCTATCCAGTGCGAGAGATCGTTGAGATCGCAGTGGAACTGCCTCCACGCCTCAATCGCTCTATCAAAGCAACTGGGGGAAAACAAAGCATTGAAAAATTACCCAAAATAGCAGTTAGAAGGCTAGGAATCCCACTCCAGTGAGTAGAAATTTGCCTTGCAGAACAGAAAGAATAGCACACAGCCTGGTTAACCAAGTCCTGGTACTGAAGGCTTCCTGGCACGGTGGCAGCTGGTGAAAGCCAACAGCACAGACTGTTATTAACTTCCAGCTGAAGGAAGAAAGGGCAGTCCTCAGCAAACTTGTTCTATCACTTAAAAAATAAAGATTGATTAGCTACATCAAATTGGTCTGCAGAACCCTTTCCTCCTTTATCATGAAACAATTCAGCTATTAGACAGTGTGAAATATGAAATATGATTAATTACTCACTGTTTTTTTTTCTCCTTCATAAGGAGAAAATGGGGTGCTGGTGCCTAGAATTTATTAAGTGAAGGTGATTTTGATTATATAGATTATATATTTGATTATATAGTATTACCAGTGAGCACTCATAAGTAGGTCTTATAGAATTTAATCACACAATAATTTACCAGATACTTCATTGTCATCATCTTTGCAGCCTCAAATAATGTGTTGCTTAATTTGAAGGGCAACATGTTCTTGCATGGAACAGACAGAACAACCACAGTGAGAAATCTGTTTTTTAATAAAATGAGAGTTCTGTTATGTTAACAAGACAACAAAGCGAGAGCATGAGAAAAACATGTCAGAAAGGAATGGAGTGGCTTGTTTTCTATTTGCTGATTATTAACTACTCCAAACTAATAAAAACAGTCATCTCTAAAGACCTAAGAGGCCAAGACTACTGTTAATCAGAGGACCTCTATTTTGACTGAGGAGCTATGTCATTTGCAGCCCATTATTGCAAACAATTGCAAACAATTGCAAATGATTGCAACAGTAAAGACTCCAGGGTTATTGCACATATATAGATACAATCTGAAATTAGCACCATAACAAAGATATCTAAAACCAAACTTTAAAGAGCTACCATTGCAAGTGTTTTTTCATTATTTAAAGTCAACAATCCCAGAGTTCTTAGTGAGATTAATTTCATCAAAATTAAAATTCCTTTTACAAAATATCAATATTTCTTGATATCTACAGGGCTTATTTGTTGTTATTATTATTAGCCAAGTAACAAGTCTTAAAAATAAGTCTTAACAAGTCTTAAAAAAGAAGTCTTAAAAATTTAAGACTTAAGTCTTAAAAATCTCCATTTTATTTTTTCTAACCTTCTCTCTTAGTTCTACCATTTCAGTTTCAGGACATACCTTGATTTAATACCCCAGATCAACCTGCACACTGACCCCAAATCTCAATGTTCCTTTATTTCTCATATACATTTCAGTCTAAGCATATTGTCTCATGAGTGTAACTCATTCCACATTTAATGAAAAGATACATTCTAAGCACTTAAAATAGATTAAAAGAAGGTTTTATAGGCTTCCTTAAAAATTACAGTTTTTGAGGGAGTTTTGGCCACATGACTTTTTCAGAATACAAACTTTTAAAACTTCAGAGAACACTGAGATACAAAGTTTTAACTTGTGCCATTTCTGATGTGAGACTACAACTCCATCAGTATTTTAAGCAATGAGCAAAGTTTCACTCCAGTTTTGAGTCAGATGCATGTGCTGCTGCTTCCCAACAGACTGCTCATCTGAAAGTTAAAGCACCAAATTCCTGTGACTATTGCACCAAAACTTAGCTATCATTTGCCTCCTCTGCAGGAATCCACTGTTTCCAAACCACATCTCATTCCCAAGTCATCAACACTTGGAGAAAACCCACAGCAAAATGAGCAGACCTAGAAAACCAGCACAATTACGAACAGTCCAAAACATTAAGTCTATATATACACATACAAAACACACACATTTTACTCTACACATTCAAATGCAAATATAGTCAGCTGGATTCGGGTGACTACTTAGAAGCTTTGCTAAGTTGATTTAAACTTGTTTTTGGCTTCATCAGAGCATTTACCAAAGGTTTAACTACTTAGCTGATATTCAATCACAAAATCTTTACTACCCCTGAAAACGAAACCCATTTTTTTGCCAGAGGCTTCAGATGCTGCTTTGTCTAATTTTGTCAAAATTTCCACCCACTCCAGAAACAGAAAAAAGCCAAAGATGATTAAGGAGATAGTCATCCAGCTTATACTTAGTGCAACACTGGGAAAAGCAAGATTAAACTTGACTAAGAATTCTTCTTTGTAACAGAAAGGGTTTAAAAATACTAATGCCATTTTCATATTGCAATTAATAATGTCTTCAGTGATTAAAGAGCACGCCTCTATTAAAATTGCAGCATTTCATATATTCAAGAAGCTATATATCATTTATCTAAAGTAGTAGTCCAGTAGTCCCTTTTTGTATGAAAATGAAACCCAATATTATTCTCATTAATATGCAGATCTTTACAAACTTTATGAAGGTCAAGATTAATTTGTATCAGCAAAGTGACTGAAGAGACAATCTGTTGCTTTTTTCCACTTCTTCATAAACATTGAACTAACTCTTTGACTCACCTTATTCAATAAGAAGACTAGGTTTCTGGTTAGCCCTGGCTACTTAATCAAAGCAAATTTGAGTAGTAAATTCAATTGTACTCATACTTACAAAATGTTAACATTAGTTAAAGTTTTTCAAGTTACAAGTGGAAAAAAAGGCATAACTAAAGCTTAGTACATACAATATCTAGGAGGACAATAAAATAGCTGCAGGCATATAAATATGGATGGGCATCAGATTCAGGAGCAGCTGTCTCCAAATTGAGCAGGTGACCACGAGCACCCAGCAAGAGCACAAAGTTCTACATAGCTGGCATCACTGTTTTCTAAATTAAGAACCCACAGTGAAACAACTTGCCTGCCGAGTTATTAGAATCTTGATCCTTCACTCATCCAGGGGCCCAGAATTTCTGGAAGTCTCTATTTAGATGATACCACCAACTGATTTTTATGTCCCTACACATTTATCAGTGCTCTGAGAAAGAGTTGGAAACATCTTCTTATATAATACACACTCTTCCTAGAATCATCTCTTCAAAATACACTACCACATGAGTTTGGTATCAGATTTCTGGTGCTACAAAACAAGTAAACATGGTAAGGCATACTTTATGCTCTACCAAACTTCTGCATCATTCATTACCTTACATCATCATTAAAAAGGAAATACTGTAAAAGCAAATGAACTACAGTGTAAGCCTTTGCATTTAATTTTAAATTTCATTAAATAATTTTCAGTCATTAAGGGGTTTTTTGCATAGCAGCAATCTCCGTGTGCACTGCTGCTCGCAGTGTGAGCACCTTCAGCTTAGTGGTAACTTTCCGAACATGTACTTTGACACTTTTACAAATTCAAATTTAAAATACTCCTCTAAAACACTTTCCCAAGAATCACTAAGTGGTATTGAGTTTGTTTTCAAAGACTTAAAACTGATTCAGATAATGTAAAAAGTTTAATGTCTCTTCTGTAAGGGGTGGGGAGAAATCAAACTTTTTGCCCAAGTGAAATTACACCTATTTGTGGCAAGGAAATTAGAAATATGTATTTCTTAAGCACTTATTTTAGTATTCTCTTGTTTTCCTAACAACAAAGTTTTCTAATCATGTTGTCTCTCATCTTCAAGTACTTAAAACAAAAATTATTGACAACTGTCATAGGTGCTGTATTTTAAAGACCCCATTCTTTCAAACTGCATCCTTCCTTCAAAGAACAAAAAAAAAAAAATCAGCCTTGAATTCTTCACTAAAAGATGTCCTACTCAAAATTATTCTTCTAGAACTTTGCTTTGTGATGCCTTTACAAAACCAAAATTTTATGTTCTATAAACAAGACCTTCTATTTCAGAAACAATGACCCTCATAAAAGCAGCCAAACTTCAATTTCCGTGTTAACAGTTTCAAAATTCAATAATTCTGGAAATTATTTTGTAATACCAACAAATAAAAGCTGATAACTCCCAAACTCATCATCATTAAGGTACATTTGAAAAACACTTATATAAACATGTACATAAAGTATTTATCACACGGCCACAGAGACCAATCATGCTTGACTTACCACTTACGATCATTGTACATTCTATTAATTCTGTCCCATTCTGCATTCAGCTGCGTTAGTGCATCTCCTATTTGTATTGCCTCAGGTCCAGATGCTTCCAATATAACATCAGGCTGCTTTTCATGTATTACTGCAATTTGATCCCCAAGTTTATCCAAAATATCTTTTATGTTCTGCAAGTACAGTAATGGCACAAGCCATTAGTATAGTCAACACCAGCAGGAAATAAAAGAAAAATACCAAAACACAATATTTTCAAAATTCTTTTCCAAAAATCAGCATCTACAGTAAGACCATGACCACCAGTAATAGCAATAACATTTACAGTTTAAATCAGTTTTAGCAAATGAACTGAATAGATCTTCATACCCTTTAAGCCTGTGTCCTTTTCAGGTATTTATGAAAAGGATGTAATAATTCATATATATCTAATTTGTTCCTAAGGTAAAGGGCACATACTTCTCAAAACAACACTAGCTTCACTATCGAACAAATCTGCCCATGTCACTATACATACTCTTTCCTCATGTATAAAATGGACCGCAAAATGCAACTTCACCATGCTTCATGTAACCTCCCATATGCACAGAACTGCAAAAGCATAAGGCTGCATAAAGGTTTCACATTTAAATGACAGTTAAAGTAATCAATTTCAAATACCACTGAACTATGATGTGAAAATTCCTTTAAACCAGATACTGTTGTAAGACTGCCTTGGTATTCGGAAGACAAACAGTCCATGCAGACAGTGGAATTTACTTATCTTTTGAATTTAAAACAGTAATGCTTCTAAAAATTCTATGCTCTGCTATTTGCTTTTTCTGAAAACATCCTTAGACTATACCAAAACTTAAAATCAGATGAGACACCTGCACCAAAATGAAGTATTTTAATCCTGTTTAAACATAACCACTCCTAATTGCACTCCAGGCAGCACAGAAGCAGAGTAAGCAGGGGTAAGAGAATTTCATCAACAAAACAAAGGCTGCCCCCTTTGTCAAAGGCTGGCACCATTCCCATATTTGCTTTTATAAAATAACATGAGAAATGGAAGCACGTACACAGCAGAAAGAAAAGCAAGTCAGAAAAGTGGACTGGAATTTGCAAAGCTTTTAAGGACCTACATAGCAGCTGCAGAAACAGCTAATCTAGCTCTTGGTGAGAGGCAGAGCCTGACTACACCTCAGATATGACACATGGACCCTGCTATGATTCCCAATCCAGAGAGGTACACCTACGCTGCACCATGCCATGTGTAATTCCCAATTCCAATTGATGTTTTCTAAGGGAATCTGTTTCACACTCTTTTATATGCTAAGAATTAACCAGGGCTCAGACTTCTCCACACTCAGCTCATATTTGACAGCAGGATTCAGTATTTTCAAGCATAATTTCTTCATCTCCTTTTGAAAAAGGCGAAGTCCTCAACAATTTCCTCACTATAAATCACACAGGTAAATCCACTGGCTGACAATAAGTTTTCATGCTGCTACACTTTGTATCCAGATTATGCATAGAAAAAAAATTAGCTAACAGAACTGTCATTTCTTAGTTTTCAGTGCATATTGATCCTGTATATACCAAGCACAACCATAAATGTAGTAATAGAGTTGTTAAGGTGGTGGCCTTTCTTCTGCTGGTCCCTTCTCCACTCTGAATATAATGCTTAGGCAGTACCTTCAGTGCATCTTCCTGAGCTGAAAAATCCTCATAGATGCCAGTATTCAGCTCTGGTGCATTCAGCAACAGTTCAACATCAGCCATGGCCAGCAAAACTTTGTTGATTTCAACCAAGTACTCAGCTGAAAAAGGCAAGGTCCTAACTCCTGTAGCAAATTGGCCTTTTAACTTCTGCTGGACAGGGATTGCCTGAAAACATGAAAATTCATTTTATCATTCAAGCAACAATCAATTTTATGAAAAGATCCTAAATCAATAAACTATACTCAAAATAATTACTTTTCTATATTAGTAAAGAAAACAAAGGACTTCCTAGCAAGATTACATGAATTCAGAAAGCTGCAGGTCCTGCACAGAACAGCTTATTTATTTTAAAAGTTAGAAAACCGTTTATATCATGCCTCAAAATGACTCTGTATTATTCTTGATTAAAACTCCAAGCAATGGGAAAGGTAACTGTTTCTCTTAACTTGATCCTTACCATTTTCTGAAATAACACTTCTTGATTGAGCCTGTATCTAGTGTCACAATCCACTCTGCTTCCTTCATCACCAACATACCAATTCAGTGAAACACTTATTTCCCATCCATATTGTTTTCAATATGCATTCCCACCCACATTTTCTAACAATTTTTAAAAATAAATTAGTGCCCCACCAGTGCTCCAATATTTTGCAGCAATAAAAGACAGTAACTCCTCCAGAGCCTGAAAATTGTTTTCTGCTCTGGCTGCAAGACTGGCTATCTAGTCAAGTACCATGTTAGCAGATAAGAGAGTAACAACAGTCATTTAATGCAGCTTTTTCTTGGGTCACTAATAGTGGGCTGGATCTGAAACCATGGGAAGATTGCTACAGGAAACTATCTGTCTGCCATACCTGGCAAAAAATTAGCAGATGCAGGTGAAGCAGACTGACAAAAAACATTTTTAGCAGAAAATGTTTCTTGTCAAACAGGATTCTGTTACCATCTCTGAAAACAGCCTAGTTCTTTCAAATTATCAAATAAAAGAAAGCCCACTTCCAAATATTGAAGAACTCAAGCAACTTTAAATCACCATGTTGCACTTGGTGAGTGAGTCAAGCAAGACAGAGACACAGGCCAGTGGGATTTACTAACAGCTAAGAACACTCTAAAGAGTGAAGAATAAATGTATGCTCACAGCAATTTCAGCTGGTGAATTTTACTTTGCAATTTGTCTAGGCTGGGTACACACATGAAAATCTCTAGCACAGCTGACAACAAATAAAATAGTAAAGTCCCACTAACCAAGTGGCTTGCAAACACCTGTCTGTATCTTCCTTCTTCACATGTTTCTGAGAATTTCAAATATGTCACTCAAATTAACAGGAACATAACATAACCAGCACATGTAGTGCAAATGAAGCAAGGACTGCAGCAGAAAATATATGTTCACATATTCACAATTCAGGACTTCACACGCATTAAATATTCCTAAGAATTTTCTTTGTTTTGTGTTGGTTTGGGTTGTTTTGTTTGTGAAGCAGACAGTCATCCTGTTCTAAAACTGGGGACACGGCTTTGCTTCCACAAGACCTTTACCAACAGATACAATTTGCTCTTAGTCATTCATTGCATACCATTTGCATATTCATTGCAAAGAAACAGCATGCAAGGGCATAGCAGCACAAGTCTAGCAAAAACAAGAATTACAGAAAAGCATCACAAACTACTCAGTACTGCTTTTGATTCAGTACAGCAAGCAAGCACCACAGTTAAAAATAAGGCTTACTCCATAAGCTTTAGCTACAAACTCAGCATCTTGGTCCCTGATGCTCCCCAAATGCATTTTCTTGAGGCTCTGCATATATTTTATCAGCTTCCATGAATGAAATTCAGAGCAAAAGCCAAAGGCTTAGACAGTGGTATGGTTTCCTGTGGAAGGAGAGGGCCCCAGTTCCTAAGAAATCAGTCTGTGCAACTCAATGTTTTCCCTAACAGTATGAAACATGTCAAGCTAAGAAAAAACACCAGGATGCCTTCTACAGCACAGCCATCTGCAACATCTTCCCAAGGTGTTTTCTGTAGCTCCCAATCATTTCAGAAGTCCCATTCTCACACAGGTGACAAGATTCAGAATCAAGACTTCACACACATGAATCAGTCACTGGGCTTTACTGTTTCCACTCCCCACACACTGCTTTGTCTCTCATTAGAAAAATCTTGCACACGATTTAAAATAGCACGTGTTGGCATGCAGCAAACTCATTCTGTACTTGTGCATTTAAATGTTCTGAAAGTTTCTGCTTTCCCAGTAACACTATCCTGGGCCAAATTACTCTCTTCTGCTAAGCAGTGAATTCTTCCTAATGCTGCTGCTCCAGAGTATACCTCCTTGCTAATCTCCTCCAGCTGCCTCATATCACTGAGATGATGCTTCCTCCTCTCACTACCCTCGCTCTTAAAGGTGAACATATGTAAGTGCCATAAACACATTAGTGCTTCAGTACAGCAGAGTTTTAATTGTTCAGCTATTCTCTACCTTGCACTGCAGACTGGAAGCTTCTATAATGCAGCATAATATGCTAAAAAATAGAAGTGGAGTTTTATGCAACTCTCTCACAGTTACCTGATAAATACCTAAATTACACAGAAGTTGGTTTTGGTTGCTTGACTCTGGGTTTTTTTAATGAAAAAAAAAAAAAAAAACACACAAGTAAGCAACTGTTTCACATAATCTGAATGGTTTAGGTTGGAAAGGGACCTTAAAGATCATCTCATTACAGCCCCTCTGCCATGGGCAGGGACAACTTCCACTACATCAGGTTGCACAAAGCCTCATCAAACCCACACTACAACACTTCCAGGGATACAGAATCCACAGCTTCTCTGGGGAACCTGCTCCTGTGCCTCATCACCCACACAGTGAAGAATTTCTTCCTAATGTCTAATCTAAACCTACCCTTTAACAGATTAAATCCATTGCCCCTTGTTTTATTCCTCCATGCCTTTGTAAAAAGTCCCCTCCAGCTTTCCTGTAGCTCTTTTCCCCAGAGCTCTCCCTTCTCCAGGTTAAAAGACCTCTGTCTGTCTTTACAGGAGCAGTGCTTCAGTCCTCCCACAATTTTTCTTAGAGCATACACAAATAAAATTCAATCTGTGGTTATTTAAGAGGAAATCTGACTGGATAACTTAATAGTCCTTTTCTACTTTAATTTCAGTGTTGATAGAGCACGCTTAATAAATTTGCACTCTTTAAATATTAGCAAAAACAAAGGATTGGAGGAATAAGGAGAATACTTGGTTATTACTGAACATTCTATAAATAAGGCTACTCAATAAGAATGGCTAAAAATGCTTTTAACTTGGAGGTCAAATAAAAATTTATTTCCTCCTATACTCAGCATACAGTTTAACCTGCAATTCAGAATTCAGTTTCAGAATTTTTTTTCCATCTCTCCTTTTACACTTAAATATATTTTGAAACAAAATCTACCAATAATTTGACTCAATAAGATTTTCTAACTTGCTTCCAAGTGGATTTTGGAAACTACTCCGCTAGACATTGACATGAAATTAAATCATTTACCTCCTTGGATGTTTAGCTATATAAACCAGTTTTTAAATCTGAAGATATTTCAGAGCCAGTTTTCTAAAAAAAAGGTTTCCCAAAGCTCATATCTACTTAATTAAAGCAATCAGCAAACATATTTAAGTAATATTTAAGTTCATATTTAAGTAATCCAGAGACTTTCCTATAAAAAGTATACTAGAAAAACAAATACATTTTCTTTATTACAGAAATAATACTTCGTTTTATAGGGAAAAAAATGCACTGTTCTTGCAATTGAATATTCACTGCAGTTGCAAAATTACCAATATTTTCCATCTGCAAAATTACCATTTTCGTTTAAAACAACTTCCTAAAACCTAGACAAATCTCTTAGGAATTTAGGCAATTAATTACCTCTGCAATTTAAGGTTTCATTCTTTCCTTTCTCTCATTTTGAACAAAGGCACAGTAGTCCAATTTAAATGAATACGACAGCACTGCTAGAAAAGGACCTCTAGGAGATGCAGATTTCCAGTACAGGCTTTTCTTGCTAATGGAACTGTGGCAAAACAAGCCTTACTCAAAAGTACCTACGATGCAGAAGGGTTACCAACATTTCAAAGATATTTTAACTCCATAATCCCTAAAAGCATAAATGATGAGGAATATTTATGATCCAGCTACTTTCAGCAAATCAATATATAGATATGACCTTCAGGCACCATAAATAAGTCCTCTCCTCCACACTTGCTTACAAAAGCATAAATAATGTATTTCATAAAAGCACAATTGAAGTCTACTCCCCAGCTCAGCAGCTGAAATCTTCCTTTCCCTCCCTGTTTTGCTGACATCAAACAGTAGTTTGTCTTTCTCTGCTCACTGCAGTTTCCTTACATCAAGGTGAGCGCTTAAGCCACCTGCAACCCAGCAGGCCAAGAATTCATTTAGTGCTTCTCAGTCCTAGGCTACAATGAGCAACAAGCACTGCAATTTTCAAGTCTGGTGGCTCCAAGAAAATTCTGGAGCAACAGTGATTATCTAAAATAATGATATTTGGGGAGAATATTTCTCCCTTTAGCAATGTTATGGTCTCATACCATTTTCAGTGTTCAAGATTGAGTAGTAGAGCCAGTGAAAGTACAAGCCATAAAAGTAAAATAAAGCCACTTGAGACAAGCTGCCTTAGCACTCAAATATCAGAAATTCACAGGCACACAAAGCAAAAGCAGCAGTTGGAATTTCCAAGTTTCACACCAGTAATGAAAACTTCTGTGGTCCTTTTCTGACAGTCTAGCTGACCTGAGCAAGCAGAATGTTTCTCCATCAACAGCCTATTTTAATTGCTACGGTAATCCATATTGACATGAAATTCTGCATTCAGGAACCAGATTCACCTATCCAGGAATGGATCTAGCAGTAGCAGGGATTAGCTGCAGTATATTCCTTTAAGAAATGGGCTTTACAGGAAACAAAGTACCTTCCTTAGAGAAGCTCAGTCAAGCTGTAGTGTTATCAACAGTGACAAGGAGACCCCATCTAAGGCATGACTGGCCTGGCCCCATTAGCAAAGAGCCATGCAGGTGCACCATTTTTCCATTTGTCCAGTAATTTATTCATTCAATGCATCTGATGGTCAAACAGAAAAACTGAATAATGTTGTTTTACTTTAAATACACATGGATCCCCATTCCCTTCAAAAAAATTCCATGGCATCAGTCAGGTCCCCAGGCTTATGCCACCAGAAGAGATTAATGGAGACCCAACAGAGCAGTCAGACGTCAGACTCTTCTACAGACCCTGGCCCTCTTTGCTGCCCAGCTCTTCATGGGAACTTTATAATGTGAAATGATGATCTAAAAGACCATCAAAAGATGATCTAAAAGTTGGTACCGAATGGACTGTGTGACAAAGGACAGCAGACATCTATCACCTGCAGCTGAAGCCACACAGCACACAGCTGTGAACAAAGAGTACCACATCATGATTTTATGCTGAGAGTCTCACAGGGAGCCAGCGCGTGTTACCCATGCTTCCGAGTTTATTGGTTCTGGGTTAAAAAGTTACAAAGCAGTCAAAAAGATTGGTAGATGTCAATTATGAACACTTATATAAAGAAATTTATAAGTCCTTGACAGATGGACCCAGCCCTCAAGCTTGTTGAAGACATTACTTACTGCTTCACAAGGTTCTTCACTGTTATTGCCTAAAATATTAATGTAATTACCACAAAAACAAGTGTTTTTAAGGATGGAGAGGAGAAATAAAAGAGATTTAAAAAACACCAACAAAAAAATATCCACAAAGCCACAACAAAAGCAATCAAAAAATTCTGTGTCTTCAACAATTAAGACATACAACTTTCTGGGCAGTAAATTTTATCAGACCCTGACATCATATCAGTTGCAAAGTTGTTTGTCAAGACCCATGCACAAATTATTAGAAATACTTCAACCTTTGTGTGTTTTATTAATAAACATTGGGTACAGTAATATCCATTACACAAGTGCAGTTATCCCTCTCTAAGCACTTGAGGCAGGAAAAGACAGCAGAGTAGTTACAATACCCTGACCACAGGATGCAGAGGCACTGGATTTAAACCTCAAACAAGGCTTTTATCATACCTACACCAAACTGATAATAAATCTGGCTGTTTGAGGTAAGAGTTACTAAAAAGGGTTAAGTGCAATCCTCATGGATCAAGACTGGCAAGACAAACTTCTCTGAATCAGGCCCACTGCCCAGATCACAGTCTAAGATTAGTGTCTGAAGGACGAGATCTTTTGGACCTATGATGACTATGTAGAAATCCCAAACTAGCATATGTTGATAATTTCCTAACAAAAAATGAATGCTATCATTTTGAAACACTTCTTTCCACAGAGGTGTCCAAAGAAGATTACTAGACTAGATTAAACTCTAGTGTATGAATCTCCAAAGTTCATACACACCATTAACTGTTTGTTCTAAGAAACGGAAGCCTCATTTACCTGTAGTTTTTGTTCATCCTCCACACCTTGCAGCCCTGACAGACGGTCCTCAGCCTCATTCAGCCACTTCATTAGACTATCATGTTCCTTCTTATACTGGGAAAATACTGGAGAGAGTTCCACCGCCTGCCTCCTTTGAAATGACCTGCACTCCTACAATCCAGTGCATTAGGAAAATATGGTATAAAAAGAGGGAAGTAGTGAAGAGAACAGGTCTTATTTATTTGAAAAACAAAAACACTTGAGGGATTCATTTGAAGGAGCAAATTCCAAAATATGCACTACTAGTAATTTATTTTTGTAATAGCTATATTCTCTTTATCTGCATAGACATGTAATCAAAGCCTGCCTGACAGTCTTGCCCTGCACCTTTGAACTACACCTCAGCTTGCCAACTCTGGCATGATTCAAACAGGTGAGCTAAAAGGAGCATCCTTGTTCTGGACAAACCCATTTTCAAAACAGTGCAAGCACCACAACATGTTGCAGACACTACTAATACCCTCTATAGCAAGGAAGAGGAATTTGGGAGCAGGCTCAGTCACAGAAAGGGCTTATGCTGAGAGGCTGGCATGTTTGTGTACATGTGTATATGCAGTCACTATTCACACAGCCTGGTGGTGGAGATAAACCTCTGTTCAAGGGCCAGCAAAGACAGGTGAAGCAAATGCCTAACTCAATGCACCCATCTATATGGTTTGATACACAGGGTGGCCCTCTGTGAAGCTGCGGAAAGGACTTTAAAAATCAAAACCGCTCCCCCAAAACCTAGAAGTGGGAAAATTCATATTTTGGAATTGCAAAGATTCAGAGACTCAGACTGTGTGCACATACATTTAACTCTTTCCCAGAGAATTGCATATGCTGAAAGAGTCATAAGTTATAAAATATGGATTACAGATTGTAAGTGGGATACCAAAGGGAAAATTGATAAATGAACTGTAGTAACTACCATAACCTTACCTGCAAACTGTTGTACTTTTTCTGCAGAAGCAACAACTGTAGGCGGATCTTCTCTCTCCTATGCTCCTCCATAGGCTGCTGGAGCAATTGCCCTCCTCTCTGTAAAACCTCTTCAATCTGAGCTCTTTCTTGATCCAGCTAAAATTACACAAATCTCTATTATCTACAGAAATTAATTTTAGAAATATTAGCTGCTCAGATATTAACAGCAATTGTACCAAACTTTTGTCTTATAGTCCAAATGGGAGCCAAACAAATTCAAGCAGAGATTCTCCTCAACAACTACCAAATCATAAAATCCAACTTTCCATAAACTTCATAAAGAGATGTACTGAAAGAAATTTAATGAGCCACCAGTATGCATTCACATCACCAGGGTATTATGACTTCAGCTCCATTTCTATTCTAGACATTCCTTGACAATAATAAGTAAGCTCAGAGCAGAACAGCACAAAAATAAAAATTCAATAAATATAAAAATAGTATAAAAGGAAGGCTATGTTCTATAACAATAGGCCCTTCTACAGAAATCATTTAAATTTGTGTTCTCTAATATAAATGGCATTTTCCATAGACTTATATCCAGCTTTCCAGCTCAGTTTAGAGTACCTGAGCTGCTTAAAAAGAAGGCAGATAGAGTGGCCTGACAGGAATTTACCTGATTTTGTAGGCAACAAGGCCATAGTGGACAAGATGCTAACAAAACTATGGCACTTTTATATGGGTGAATAACAGAATCTAGATAAGAATCTAGAAAATATATTTTGTTCAAAGCTTTTATTTGGACTTCCATGATAGAGCCACATGACAAGACTCTTATTTGCACCTTACCTCAAACATCCTCTGACCTGGCCTATGCACTGTGATTCATTTTATCATACCAGTTTAAATTTGAACCTCATTCAAACATCATTCAAATACAGGAGGGATTTCTTACAAAGAACTACTTTGAGTAGGAGACAGAAGATAGATAAACAAAAATCACAGTTCACTAGTTGTATTCTATAAAATTGTGATGAAAATACCAACTCAAGTATGATTAGTTACACTCAGCCCAGCAGCCAAGAGGCAATAGCTATGGGAAAAGTATTGGAAAATTGTGGAGGGTATCCAACAATCTAATAGTTCCCTTCCTTTTCTACCCTTAAGACATTTCATCAGAATTCCCCCTTAAAGTCTGGAGCAATGGAACATGGGGACAAAATGGGATGTTATTTATTTAATTATTTATTTTTTACATTGCTCACAAACCTTTTCATCTTCCCCATTCAACTCCAGGTGCTTTTCCACAACTTTTAACATATTCTGTATGTCACTCTCAAATTTGTCCAGGTCTAGAAAAGCCACTCTAGCTTCACGGGGCTCTGACATGGCAGGAAGTCGTTCTTGTCCAATAAGCATCTGCAAAGCAAAATAAAACCTTGGTCAAGCTGAACATTTAGTCTGAGCTGTCCCATACAATCCCCCATGAACAGGTATATCAGTCTGCAGGACTATTAGATATCAGCATAAATAAAAAATTTGAGTTATATGATCTGAGAGATAGCTTGAACACACTTGGTAGTTATTACCAAGTTTCTACATTTAAACTCATTTTAGTTCTCAAAATAAATGAAACATCTCCCACCACATTAGCTTATGGTATTGTTTTGTAGCTCACAAATATGTACGGCAATATATCCAATTTTCTGAACAGTTGTTTCTAAGTTTTCCCATGAAACACAAGTCATCACCTGCTACTCAGGTAAAAAAAGCAGCTGGTCTAAAAATCAGTCTATTTTTCACATACAAATACCTACACTTAAAAGAGAACTCAAAAGCAACAAAGTGCTGCTCTAATAAACAGTGACCTATCCACTACAGCCAGTTGCCATCTTCTTGACCTCCCAAGCAAGTTCCGGGGCTCATTCATCCTCACCTTGGCACTTTTGATGTGCTGAGAGACCTTCTCAAAATTACGGTTGAGTTCTGCCAGTTTGGGTTCAACAAGTTCCCGGCACGACACGCCCCGACCGTTCATTAAGATGACAGCCTGGTCACGGACGTTATCCACTCGGAGACTGACATCATCTAGCTCAGATGTTAAACGCTAAGAAGTGAAACAAAATGAAAATGGTCATCTCCTAGGCAAGGAGAAAGACATATAAAAATAAACAGGAAGCAAATCTGACATCATTCAGAATCCATGAGTTGACTGCTAATATTTTGACAGATCACTCAACATTTCCTACCTTCACAGTTTCCTCCTTTTGGCTAGCTGATTTCTTCTCAATTTCATCCAATAAGGCTTCAGCCTGATACAACCAAGTACTTATGTGGGCAACATTTTCATCAAAAATTTCCAGCTGGCCCTGATGATTCTAGAAAAAGATGAAAAAATTTATGAATATGAGAAACTTGTAAAAATCCAACAAAAAAATCCCCATGACAACAACAAAAAACCCCACAAACTCAAAAAACCATCAAATAAATCAATCCTGCCAAAATCTTATGAGTAGAAATGGGATTGAAAAAATAGTGTTATAGACACACTTTGGAATGAAACACTGAAAATTAGACCATACCTTTGATCTTCAATAGTATTTACAAAAACTCAATTTTCATTCTAGACCCTTTGATAATCTAATGTCTAACTCACAGAAAGGGAAATAGAAGTAGCGGAGGTAGTTTGTCCAGTTAAAGATAGACAATGTATTACAACAACCAAAAACTCCACAATTTTTTCTATCAGCACTAGCAGGTACAAGTATCCACTGTGTGTGGTTCTTTGGGGTTTTTTTTAGTTGGAAAGGATTATGCCAAATTTACAGATTACAGCAATCAAATTTTGTTAGTTTACTGATTGCATTAAAATATTCCTTCATCTTAAGAAAAGTAACAAAATTGTAGACCTCTTAATTAGGTCTGTTTTCACATGCAGTCAGATATTGCAACATTAGGTGCCCCAGACTGATGTAATGTTATTCTGTGTATCAGATTCAGAGAAGTAATAATCTGTTTAAGCCTTTCACCAAAACAAAAAGGTAGATAAGATCTGCTCGTTTAGAATAACAAAACAAAGGGAGGAGAGAAAAGAGAGAAGGCCTATGATTGTGCTTTATACTGTTAAATTGTTCTTTTGCTACATGGAGCTATAAATTTCTTGATGTTGATATAGAGAGCATAGAAAATACTTGTAACCAGATATGAACATAATCTAGAAGCATTTAGTTGTGGATCATCCTTACAGCATTTACACATAAAGGTAAACTACCTGACTAATCCTAACATGGAATTGGATTACAAAACTACACTATCACCTTCAACAGGCAATGGACAGGAGGCACAGGGCTCACCATCCATGTATACAGTAAAGTTCCCACAACTCCCACCTTCAGAGGTCCCTGATATGGGTTGATTGTCATAACCAGCTAAACACCAATCTTATTTATATAAAAGCATCAGTCTCATACTAGTATCAGTTGCAGACTGTTTCATGTCCATTTAGCTTAATTAGCAGCTTTAGGTGTATAATATGCTTGGGCTTTCATTTAATCAGCCAAAGGGATGCTGTTGCCATACTCAAACACTTGCAGTTATGGTCTGTCCAAAAGAGCAATAGGATGACAAAGTCACAAGTGCTTTTCTGAACACCACCACAAAGTTATCCACTGTCAAATAACCAACATCAGATCTCAAGGAAATCTATCAACACAAACCCACTGTTCATGGCACAGAGGCTGAATATTCAGGCTGAATAAAGAGCAGCACATGCAGGAGCCCAGTTTTCCATCTTCCTCATGCTTACCTCTCCATCTACAGCATAAACATATATCCATTCCACATTCTTTTAAGTGCATGACGCAACATGGAAGCTGCACTTTACAGTAAGGTGAGACAAGTGAAAACCCCAACTGCTCCTAAGAGGGGGAAGGAGAGCTACCCTGAATATTTCTCATGCATGCAACTTACCAACAAGGTGTCACACCAGTCCTCGGTCCAGGTTCGAACTCTGCTCCAGCCAGCATTGAGGACACACAGCTTCTCCTCCAGGACAGTCTCACTCCCTTCCACCAGAGACTGGAGTGCAGTGCAACTTTCTGTGATGCTCTTCAGATCAGCCTTCCTCCTCTCCAGCTCTCTCAGCACATTCTGAAACAAGTTCAGCCATTAAAAGTGCACTGCTCCCAAACACAAGGGAGGCAAGTTTTTACCTCCACAGGAAACAAACATGTTGTAGATGATCTTCACTTGTGGAAGGAATTATACCAAGTGCAATTGCTTTCTGTTTACAGTCACTCTCTGTAGATAGAGATCTCATTTTTCAAGAAAGAGTGAGAGCACAATGCATGTAAGTGTCCTGAACAACTTAGGGACTCTTTTGGTTTGTTATCTTAGATCATCTTCACTGTTTCTTTTCATTATGTAGGTAATGCAAATACATCACACTACATTGCAAATCCATTTTTAAAAGGCTTTTTTCTGCATTGTAAAGCATAAAACACAAATTCCAAGAGACACTCTGGAATCCTCTGTATCTTTTCGTATTAAAGTACTTTGACAGTTGGCAACAAAGAGAACCATGGTAGGTCAACGCTAAATATTTTTTGAGAACTATCACAATTCATTACTGCAGATGTTCAATTCAGTGGCTACATAATACAGAAATTTAAATATAAGTATCTCTAGCTCTACCCTTTTTCACAAGTCATCTTTGCTTTTAAATAGTTTTTTTGCTCTAAAAAACCACACCTTTTTTGAAAGTATGAATGCTGACATGCAAATTAAGCAATATGTCATCTCTTGCCAAGATTACCAATCTTTATTGATGATATCTGCCTACTTAGAAAGTTCTTTGATGTCAGTGTACAGCATGGTGAAGAATACACTTAATCACAGCCAGCGTCTGGAGCTCCTTGAACATACTATCTATTAAGTAACTTATTATTTTATCATAACTTATTATCATAGAAACAGGAACAAATACTCAAGTTACTACATTTTAAAATTGCCTCTAGAAAACTTGAAAACAGAAAGGACAACTTTGTATGCAACATATAGGACTCATCCTCCTGGTGGTGCAGCATGAGAGTCGTTATTTGCATGGCTTACAAATGTATGGTATGCTTCCAATAAGGATTCAGAAGTTTGTTTGGAGAGGAATCTGGGGGATACTGCCACAGCAAAATCCTAGTACTAATAATTGCTAATCCTGATTGAAATGCCTGAGAACAGGTTACATTAGATGAGTTTGCCATTTGGTGAGCTTTCCAGTTTCAAGACTGCAGACAGACCCATTCCAGAAGTAAAAGGTGACAGAAAACAAAAACTGGAAAGGTCAGTACTGCTGAATTGTATCAACTGACACTTGCTGCTAACTCCTAGTAATATCCAAATTTCTACAGTGTGAGAAAATATAACTACCCCGAAGAAACTAACACATTTGCCTGTTTCAATTAAAAGCTTCAATTTGTAAGTGAAAGAAAATAAGGAATTACAGTAACCTCTTATTTTGCAAAGTCACAATTTTGAAGACAAAGCTGTTTCAATGAAAAGTTACAAACTCAATTTTTCATTGAATGCACTTTTCATTCAATGCACTTTGTTTGCTCTACTAGTAAAATATTTGATCCAGTCCAGAATTATATTTGCTGATAATTTTAAGAATAATATAATTGTGAAATTGTAAGAGATACAGTAATTCTTGAATACCCATTAGTACCAAGTATGTAGTAATATATTAAATATTTCACTGGCATTTAAGGTTGATGCAAAATGCCTGAGATGAAACTGATCAGACTCAATAAGGTACTGAACACGAACTACTGACTCTACTAAAATTTCAGGATGCGGGAGATTTAAGAAGTTACAGGGATTTAAATTCACAGCCACTTCTACATAGTATTGCCATAATGTCAGAAATTTTTTCTACCAATATTTAGTAGGCATGCTTACTTTGGCCCAGGCAATTTCTGAATCTAGATCAGAAAGCAAGCTCTCTGAAGTAGACTTCTGCACGAGGTCAGCTTCAGTGGTAGCCAGCCACTCTGACAGAGAGGCAGACTCCTTCCTCATCTTGCGTGCCAGCTGAGTTGCTCTTTCCAGGTCTTGTTTTCCTTCTGTCACCTAAAAAAAAAAAAAAAATAAGAGGAAAGAAACAAAAAAAATTACAATTTAAAAGATAGCAAATGTGAAAGGGCTAGCCAGCTAAAATATCCACCTAAATATATAGAATGCTTGCATCTTAAAACTGTCTTGCTTTAAGGAAGGACCCTAAAAGGAAAGTTTGTATCTTACTATACAACAGAGAATATATACAAATAATTTTAAATTGAGATACATCTAAAGGAGATAAAGAAACCTGCATACCAATTTATTTATAGCTAGCAATTACCAAAGTGATGTTTATGACTTTATTTTGATCCTTTAACTGAAACTCAAAGGACTGTAGAATCTAGTCACTCACACAGGTAAAATTCAATTCCTCCTAGTAATTTCCTAGCAGAAAATTGTAAAGAAAAATTTCACTGAAAATCTAGTCTGCCCTTAAAAACATATCAGTAAAATAAACATGAAATTTGATGGTTGTCGCAGTAAAATAATTTGCATTTCACACCAGTTACACAATTAGTCTGGTAAGATTTAAACACAGACTTGAGAAGAACTCCAAGCATCAAAGTCAGAATCAACTGACACTTCAAAAAATTGTGCTCTGTTCTCTGCTGAGAAAGAGAAATTGTAACATTATACTGCAAGTAACTCTGCCTTTCTACATTTTCCTAATCTCTTGCCTATGTGCCTTCTGGAATCCACAGCTTCCTGGATATTCTCAAATTCTCAACTGCAAAATATTTCCTAGGACCCATTCCCAGATATTCCAACACTGTCATCTTTACCCCCTGCTTAATTCATGGATCACTGAACAAACATAAATCCACTTGGGATTCCATCTTAATTTAGGTAGTCTCCTACCTGCCCAGTAAGGGTTTAACCATTTTTAAACACTCTTCTTGGACAAGTAAACATTCAACTAACAAGAAAACTATGCAATATTTAATGCAGTTCATGGGAAATACAGGTTTGCCTGCATTTTCTATTTCACACTGAGAGCAACTATTTAGATGGACTACAATTCAAAACCATCATGACACCCAAAAAACCTCAGGTTGACTTACATTTCTCACATGACAATCTCACCATCAATTATCTTAAAGGACTTTAATGAATGGTTGGTCAGCTTTGCCAGGGCAATCAAAACTCTGTGAGCCTTCCTTTCTTCAAGGCTACTTCTCCTCCAGGGCATGTAACATTCAATCTTTCAACTGATTGCTCCTGGATGCAGCAACTAGCCTACATACTATCAGCTTTAGAATCAAACTTAAAACACCATCTAACAGCAAAGAAGAGAAATGACATGCAGACAAATATTCCTACATTTATTTCTTTTTCTTACCTGTGCCCCCAAGTCATTGTAAAGAAATTTCAGTGCTGTCAGTTGTTCATCCATCCCTTTAGGATTATCCGTCTGTTGTTTCTGTACAATTTGCCTTCCTGTCTTGATGACAGTTTCAACTTCCAATTTCACCTCACTGAGGGTCTTATAGAGTTTCTAAAGGCATAAATATGTATATTGGTGATCAATTTGTAGGTCAGGTTTTCTGACTCTGCTTCCTTTAAGAACCTTAACTTCAAATTGCACTTAAACTCTGATTTATTAACTAATAGCAATATCTGACAAGAAGATTCCCAACTCCTGATTATGTTTTGTGATAAATATCCTGATAATATTTTATTCTAGTTTTTACTTTCAAAAATTAATGAGATCAATAATTTAACAGTGTTTATTCCAAGGCTAATATTGTGATCTGTACTTCATCTTAGTCTTTGTTTTCTTCAAATACTAATGACTGTGATGCTTCTCCAGAACATAAGGATGAACCAGGGAAGGGAGTTTATAAAAGCTCAGCTGTTCCACCATATCTATGATCAACAGCCCACTGCTTTTATGTCCTACAAGAATATGAGGTTTTTAGTTATCAAGTGCTCTGTTAGCACTTTCCAATGAACTGCAATAGTTCCATGGTGACTTTAAGCAAAGTTTCCTCAGGAGAGAGTTTAAGCAACAAGAACTAGAAGAAAAAGAAGCATCCCCTAGCACAAGTCATGAACATTGGACACATACCATGCACTTCTCCAAGTGAGCTTGGATTACATCTGGGTCAGTATCCTTCACATCCAAGACATGAAGTTCTGCTTTTACACCATCCAACACCCGCTTGCAATCTAACATACGCTGCTCAAAATTGGCTGGTTTCTGGAAAAGCTGATACTTTGTACATACTTCACGGAGCTTTCTCTGTTTTAATGAAGATTACATTGAAAGATTGTTTTAAACTACTACCTGCACTTCAAAAAATAACCTTTAAAGAATCTTACACCACAGATTATAACCCGTCATGCCACCACAAATCAATACATATGGAATTTTGGCTTGGCAGATAATGGTGCCACCACCTATTCCTAATGTCTACCTGAGGTGCAAGAGAGATGTAATTCTGTATCATATGCTTTGAAAGTACCCATTCTACTCATACACAGAGACTTGCTGACTTTCTCACTCATCCCATGACACTTGTGAAATTTAAGTTTCCTTGTTCAACTCATTTATGGCTGCTTGTTTCCTTATGAAAGCACATAAAAGCATATAATATTTTCTTCTGAGGTCCATCTGACTGCACCAAACAATTTACAGCAGTGTGTAAGGGTGACTCTCATGTCTTTACCTGCAAAGCATCCAGCTGAGTTCCACCACGGGGAGATCTGCATTCAGGAGAAGCAGGAGGGAAAGAGCGAGCACTTTTCTTCAGCTCCTCTAAGGTGGATTCGTGAGCTGCAATCTCAGCTTGAATTTTCTGCCATATCACAGAAGCAGGAAAAAAAATACATTACAAAATTGCTTGCAGAGAGAGGAAGGGGAACTTTCTTACCACCCGCCAGAAGTAAATCTAACCTGTAAAACTTAAACTTCACCAGGTTTATTTTAAATATTGTGCCTTTGGTGACAGCTTGCTAAATTGGAAACTGCTGTTGTTCAATACAACCTTCTTAAAAAAAAACAAAACACTCCAGATTACAGAAGATAACACCTATTGCATCAGCACAGGACTGAAATTTATTACTTAGCCTAGACTGAGAACTATCATAAAATATTTTCAAAAGTTTTGTACTGAAGGGCTGTACAGAAATACCTGGGCCTCCTGAGGCATCTGAAAGGCATCTATCCTGTCAGTCAGGTAAGATGTCAGCTGTCTATCCAGATCTCCTAAACTTTCCTGCAAGACCTGCAGCATGTGGTCGGTTTCTCGCATGGTCTGAAGCTGTTGCTCCAAGGCGATCTGTCGGCTCACCGCCTGAGCAGGACAGAAAGGTAAGACAAAATGCAGCAGTAATTCAATACAAATCATAGAAGGAAGACTTCCTCAAAACAAGGAGGAGAGACCAGAAAAGATCCTACACCTGGAGGACTGGCTAAAAAGAATCCTAGAAAGCAGCAGTTTTTGAAGCTTGCTGTGGCTTCTGAACCAGTAACTGACAAACAGTGGAACGAAGGAGGGTTCTGCTGCTAGATACATATGAGATAGCAAAAACACACCTCTCCTACTACCTTGGGAAGAAAGTATCTTGTTATAAGCACACCAGTTTCAAAAACTAGCTGTTCAATGGGAAACAGGAACTTCACAATAGACCACAGATCAATACTGTTTGATATTCACATTTCCTTTCAAAACAATAAACTCATTTGGTTATACTGTCAAAACAGAAGTTCACATTTTTTCCCTTTATTGCCTCTTCCTTTAACAGCATCTGAAATGTCACTACCTGCACAGGAACACAATTCCCCCCTATCAGCACGTGCGTGCACAGACCTGTGCATCTGCACACACACAGGTGTGGAGAGCTGTCAAAAGCCCAGTGTGCCAGTGCTGCAGCTGCCAAAGCAAACAGGTTTTTATATGGCAATCCTGTTGTAACAGGAAAAAGAGCAGTCAATGCTAACTTAAATGCCAGCACATAACCCCCAGCTGAGGGCACTGCATTCATGTTGCTCATTGTAACGAGGATGAACTGAAATTCCCTCTGTCATTACATTTTTTCATCAGTGACAGAAAACTCCCATCCTACAATTTGGCAGGGGCCTGTGTTACCAGGATACAGAACACAAATTACAAACCTGTGCTATCTGAAATACAGCTAGCCTTCCTCTAATTATTAAATCTATAAAAGACTAGACTGAAGTAGGAGATAAGGAAGAGGACAACCTAATAGATAAGTAATGAGAAGAATGTTTTCCTTCTGTTCTTTGTTTCAGCATTACTTCTTCCTAGGAGTGAAAATGTCACTTACACTCCACATTTTTACAGTTAGTGAGAAAATCACCAGTATTTATGGCAGTAGCAAGGCAATATTAAGTTGTTAATATTGAGCTGTTGCATGATTTTGGAATTGCCTTTTGGTCAAAATTATCTAAAAAATACCAGGGCATCCCTGCAGTGCAAGCTTGCAAAACAAACTTCACTCATGTAATGAAAAATAGAAAAGCATCTTGCTCTTTGGACATTTTTACCAATTGAAAACAGCTGACACCACTGATGCTATTTATTCTTTTCCTCTATTTCAGTCTGGCATCTTCGAATTCAGCTAACAAGAATCATTTCAGACTTGAGCTGAAAAATCCAGTCTACTTCAATCCTCACCCCAAGTTCTTACCAGGTGACTCAATTCCTCATAGCGGGCATTGAAAGCTTCCAATTTTTCACTGATGATGTCATCAAGAATCCCTCCATCAATCAATGTCTGCCCAAGTTCCCGAATCTGGGTTCGATTATCAGCTGGGTGACGCAAGACTGATTCCAGGGACTAGTTAGAAAAAAGTTTTAAAGGTCAAGACACTGAATATTACTGTATTTTCAGAGCTGGAAATCTGGTTGTATACATAAGTTTTACGCTTCAACTGTCTTGAGAGTGCTCTAAAAGCATAAATCAGTTATCATTATCAGTTAATTCATAATGGCACATGGCATTATGGCACAGAGGTGATTTTACTTTAATTATTAAACTTCACAGCACTTTTTGCCTACTCTCATCATTTCATACAATTACAACCCTGGAAGGAATTAACCAATTTACACAGGCCAGGACAGAGCATACAATTTTACCACAGTACCAAGTATGGCACTATCACATATAGTAAAAGTCCACTTTTGACGGAGAATCTTACAAATCTCCATTTTCAATTCAGATCAGTATATTCATTTAATGTGAAGAATCAGAATATTCAGCACATTTCAGTATGCTACTGAAGTGCAGAATTTTAGTTTTTTTTAAACAGAGTTATCTGAAAAATTACTCATCTGATAGAATCATTATAATACCTCAAGAGCATCATTGACAGCATCCAATTTATCAGGCAGATTTTCTGTCATTTGCACTCTTTCTTCCAGATTGTTTAGCCAAGCTGTTTCTAAATCAAGATACTGAAGCAGCTCAATCCAACAGGACCACACCTCCTAGGAGCAACAGAAAAGAACAAAATTAGCCTAGAATGCCAGGCGTCGCTCATATACCCTATGAACAACTTAAAGATATATGTCTGAAAAATCACCTAAAAGGGAGAAGTAGAAAAAACTAAGCAAGATGTCACAGTACAGTATGTTCTAGATACAAAAACATGCAGCTCATTCAGGAAGATACAGAGAAAGGTGCATAGCAGTCTCTAAACTTGTGTTAAAACTATCACTGATATAAGGTTCGTATAACTATGTAAGAATGTAACAAAATGCATCTGATCCTTTTTGAAAGACAGGACACACACACACACTCTCTACCCCAGACCATTATCTGTTGTTCTAATTATTATTGGATTTTAACCTTTAATTTTTGTTAAATTCCTTTTTGCCATTTCGGAAGACACAAAGATCTGTATCAGATCTGTGAGACAAGTTCACTTATTTGCAGAAGCCAATTTTACAATTATAGAAACAAAGCTAGATGGTGTCTCATGGATTCCAAATACATAATTTCAAGGGAAAGTAATCTTGGAAAGGAGTAAAATGCATTTATGCTGAAGCTACTGTATTCAGAAATTTTCAGTGTCCTTCTCCACTCTGCTCTTGTGCCACCTGCCTTCATTTTACAAAACCACAGACTCACTTAAGTTGGAGAAGATCTGAGAGATCATCCAGTCCAATCTGAGACCAAACACCACTTTGGCAACAAGACCATGGCGCTAAATGCCACATCCACTATTGCCTTAAACACCTTCAGGGACAGTGACTCCACCACCTCTCTAGGCAGCCCATTCCAATGTTTAATCATTCTTTCTGTGAAGAAATTCTTCCCAATACCCAACATAAACCTCCTCTGGTCCAGCGTGAAGCCATTTCCTCTCATCCTGTCACTGGCCTCAGAGAAGAGACCAAACCCCACGTGGCTACACTCTCCTTTCAAGCAGTCACAGAGAGCAATAAGGTCACCCCTTAGCCTCCTTTTCTCCACACTAAACACTCCCAGCTCCCTCAGGAGCTCCTCGTAGCACTTGTGCTCCAGACCTTCCAATCAGCTTTGCTGCCCTTCTCAGCACCCCAATGTCCTCCTTTTAGTGAGAGGCCCAGAACTGGACAATGCACTCAAGGTGTGGCCCCACCAGCACCAAGTGCATACAGAGGGACAATCACTTCCCCGGCCCTGCTGGCCACACTGTTTCTAACACATGCCAAGCTGCCATTCTGAGCCACCAGGGCGCACTGCTGGCTCACATTCCATAGCTGAGTATTAGCATCCTCAGGTCCTTTTTTCATTGGACATCTTCCAGCCACTCTTTCCCCAGGCTTTGGCACTGCATGGGGTTGTTGTGACCCAAGTACAGCACCTGGTACTTGGTCTTGTTGAACCTCATTTGGCTTTAGCCTACCAAATTAGCCTGTCTAGACTCCTCTGCAGAGCCTTCCTAACCTCCAGCAGATCAATACTCCCACCCAACTTGGTGTCATCCACAAATTTACTAAAGGTAGACTTGATACCCTCATCCAGAACATCAATAAAGGAATTGAACAGATATTTCTAAATAGAGAGCCATCATTCTTGCCTCCAAAGTGTGGCATTTCCCCCGGATCCGATTGCACAGTAGCTGGTAGTTCTCCAGCACAACATTCAACTCAGTCGCCAGGTCCTGACCACTGGATGGCACTTTGGTGGCCAACATCTTGATGTTGTCCTTGAGAATCTTCACCCTCACCTCCTTCTGCAACACATCCTCCTTCGCTCTCTGTCAAAAAAGCATATTACACTATCAACCTTCAATTGCCTTACACTCAGCTACTCACCATTCAAATCAAAGATAAGCAGTTTCACATTGGAGGTCTTGCTGCCAATGTATTTCTTGGGCCTGAACACAACAAAATACAGCACTAACTTGCATGGAATTCAGGTCATATTAGCAAGTGGTGAAAGATCCTGTTTTATTAAGCACACAGATCTATTTACCATTCATGGTTTGTTCATTAAAAAAACTCATGACTCAAAGCAAAAAAAAAATTAAGTTCAGTGCTATTTCTATGTTATCATGCAAATACAAAAAACAAATTAACCAGGGAAAAAAAAATAGACATTTGTTTAAAACAAGTATATCAGGAAGAAAAAGGTAGGGTGAAGTTACAGAAATGATGTGTCTCAGGGCTCAGTAACTATCTCCCAAATTTATCCAAGAAGGATGATGTAAGTACACAGGACACATGCAATTACAAAGCTGGTACCACCCTCACAGCTGTTGGGTGTGCTCAAGGAACATACAAAAAGGACAGCTAGAAGAATTCCTTCAATCTAACTACACTGAGAGGAGCCCGGCAACATATATACAGGATAAGTACAGTACAACTCCCAACACACAGGTCTGGAGAAACTGTATTATCACTTGTCAAATTTTGCCTTAGCCAGAACTAAGGAAGAAGGATAGCTGGAAGACAGATCAGGCAGACCAGTCTGAGTCTTCCTGCTGAAACAAATAAAAGGCTTCAGAAACAGAGACTGTTCTGTATCTTTCTTTTCAGGTTTCAAGAACAATTTTATGAAATTGAAATACATCTGATAAATAAGGCATTGCACTATATAGTAGAATTTAGCACAATTTTTGTATATATATTTCAAGATGTCTTCTAAACAGAAGGCAATAAAAGAGTCAGTTAACAGAAGGGCAAAGAATAGAAAATTTTGGAAATATATTTTATGGCAGGATTTTCAAAAACCACAAAGCCTTATCTTAAACTTATTCCTCCTTAAATCTATTCCTCCTGTTAGCAGGAGTTCCACTCTGTTCAAATGAGAGCATATGCAAAAATGAGCCAAACGCAGAGAGCGCTTTTTCCCAGTCCTAAAAGTAGGCCCAGGATAATATTGTTACTGCAAATGAAAGGGCATTTTAAGTGTTACAATAAGCTTACAGGCTCACTGACATAACTGTCATAATATACATAATATAATCTGGATTTGACAAAGGTAAATGTGCTAGAAGTCTCACATATTTGCCAATGAAAAGAAGGCTTGTATTCAGCCAGCTGTCAGACTATGTGATCTCAAGTGGCTTCAAAGGACATGAATATATTAAAACTCTTGTTAAGGACTGCTTCAGAAAACCCCTTCAAAAGGGACAATTCAAAACTTCAAATGGCTTTGTTAAAGCACTTGTAAGGGAGAATTTTTTTTTCTAATCATCCATCTAGTAACAGTACAGTGGATACGCATTTAAAAAGTGCACACAAATAAAAACATTTATAAAGATATGACTGAACTCTTAGATTAAAAAGCAGGGAACAATTTACTCTGTACATGTATCCAATAAAATGATCTGTTCAACTGACAATATTCTAATGAGACAAAAATATCTCCTTCCTCTCCTTTTACTTGGCCACCAGATTCAAAAAAAAAAAAGACAAGCAGTGACCAATATCACTCACTGACCCTTGTGGATCTCTTCCAACTCATGATATAAAAAAAAAAAAAAAAAAAAAAATCACTGTTTGCAACTGATGATGAACACATGATAACCTTACAACACACCTATTTTAAAGTGATTTTCTAGATGTGGAGTTAGAATATTTAGGGGACAAGAAACTGAGGTCCAAGAAATAGAAGCAGAAGAATGTTTTCACAACCACTAATTTAGATAGAAATAAAAGATGACACTATACCTTTCTCAAGTTTTGTTTCCTGCAAAATTTTCCCATATTCCTAATGTTTAATATGCTATACATAAAAAGCCTGACTCAACAACTGAGCAAGCTGTTATTTATTATGAACTCCCTATCCCTCATGGCCAAAAAGAACATCTGCTTTTACAGTTTATGCTTCAAAAATCAAAAATTCCACAAAGCAAAAATGAAAAATACCACTAATCTTGTAATGACCTGAGCTCCTTTCCACAAATATAATTCCATAAAAGGTTAACCCTCAAAGCTGTAAAGTTCTGTTTCTCTTTACTCAGGCCTCTACAGTGAGCTGGCATTGCTGACCTTCATTTCCTCTACTGCATTCTCTAGCTCTTCAGGGGACTTGTATTCAAAATCTTTCTCCAAATATTCTTCTTCAGCTTGGGTCATCCATTCTTGCATCTCTGCCAAATCCTTCTTCAGATTTACAGCTTTTTCCTGACTTTCAGACAGGCGATTTTTCTGAGTAATGATCTAGAATCCAAGGTGGAGGAAAAAAGAGCAGCTTTGTTACTTAAATGTCCTTGTACATGTGAAAAACCACAAGTCTTTGTTAAAATATTTTACTACCAAAATATTTTCAGGCCTTTTTAATTAACGGAGCACTTTTACATGCACACACAAACTTATGAACTCGTTTTAGCAGATCAACAAAATCTATAAGTGAGGGAAGGAGAAGTACGACCTTTGCTTTCCCCTTCATTGAACATAAACTGGTAACAATCCCTGGAAAAAGTCAATCAGAATAAAATCCTCTTCTGACTACAAGTATCATATAGTTAGATATACCATGATACTGAGCAATAAAACTCTCTTCAGGCGTCACTTGTTTCCACAACCCAGATACTCTGGATTCTATATCAACAACAAGGCTCTCTAGCACAGATTTTCATCAGCAATTGCAACAAAATAAATATGTTTCTACTGACAGCAGAAAGCTTCCACCCAAAAGAAACAACCAAATACACTGGAGTGGTAGTTATTTATAGCTTTTTATTTTTCAAAGCTGCTTGGAAACCAATAAAAATTATACAGGGACAGCATAATATTCCAGTCTTCAGAAACAAGAAAAAGAGGTCAGACCTTCCTCCCACACTCTGCAGAAAGAGCAGCATAAAGCCAAGTGAACAAATTAATTTTTAATTACAAACTATTATAGAGTTTATTTTGTTCCTTCCAGTCAGGTACCAAGAAATATGTGTATTCAAGTTGGGCTTCAGCCACTTTGACAGTGAAACAAGTAAAACATTCTCATCCCACTGTTTCACTGCTTCACCTCCTCACAATCCTCACAATGCCACACAACCAGGCAGCTGCAGTAACAAGCAAGCACTGGCAACATGTGGAGAACTCACCTGTTTGCTCAGCTTCTCCCACTGAGTCTGGCAGTCTACTAGCCTAGACTTTGTCCAAGTATTTATGCTCGCAATAGGCTGAGCTCTTAAAGCAGCCTCTACTTCTTTCATCTCTTTCAGTGATGGTTCAATCGTCTCCATTTCATTGATAAACACCTGAACAAACAGCAGAGAAAATGAATGTTGTTCTTCAGCAAGATATTACATTAATTTATAACAGTATCAATAATTTTGCAACTTTTCATTATTCCAGAAAATTTTTGGAGCAGATCAATACTGTGATCAGATCAATACCAGGCTGCTTAAATTAATCCTTCAGAGATTCAAAATATCAGAACTATGCAACTAAAGAACAAAGTACAGCTTGCCACACACAGCATAAACATTTTCATATGCCAAATGTCAACATCAAAACAACACAAGTTTGAAGATTACATGCACTAAATATTCTGCTATTTCTGGTGTACCTCAATTTATATTCTTTGCCTGGAAACAAACATTTCAAGGTACACTGTAATTACTTACTATAAGACAGAATTCTACATAAATATGATCATTATGTGACACTGACTAGCCAGAAATCTTCCTTGCAAAACTCTAAACTCTAGGACTTCCATCAGCTATTTCCTTCTTACTTTTACTACCCTTGGAAATTTAATGCAGAAGGTACTTTTCACCCACAGATGCAATTCCATAATCACAAAAAATTGGGAATAATATACGAACCTGTAATAGAGCAAATAATTCCAACTTGTAGATAGATATTTATAACTACAGTGAAGACCTTTGAAAAGCACAAAATATTACAGCTGCAAAAAAAGAAACCAACTCAAACAAGTGCCCTGAAGAAAGATAAAATAATTTTTCTGGTGGGCTTAATGTGCTATGAACAGTACTTAATACAAGCAAAACAATAAGAAGAGATGCTACTTGTTATTTCAAAAGACTCCTTATAAGAGCAAAACTCACTGTGCACTGGTCAAGTTGCCTTTGAAGACCTTCAGTATCCCCTTGAACAGCCTTTTCTGTCATTAAGAAGTCTTTCACACCATCCATCCACTTCTGAACAACTTTAGAGTCAGTCTAAATCAAATATAGTAAGGAACAGTTGATACATTGCTGTGATGAAGAACGTACGGCTGTTGCATTTCAACTTCCAGCAGCTTGCAAAAGGTGTTCTACAAGCTGCTGGCATAGCCTTAGTTTTGAATCAGACCAACTTTTGTTTAATTTTTGGGTTTGTTTTGTTGGGCTTTCTGGGGGAAAGAGGGGCATCCCAAATTTCTCTGTTCTCAAATTTATATGAATATTAAATTCACAATAGCGATATTCTTCCATCCACCAGAGCATGATTTAAATGACATTGAACTGTTCCAGGCTATCTATCACATAAAGCACAGGATCAGGTAAGGAGGAGAGCACGGCTTCAAGAATTATGTGGTTACTCTGCACATGAAGAACCTGGCTGAAAGCTGGAAATATGACTAAAAACTATGAGTAAAAAAATGCATAACTGTTTCCACACTTGTTTGAAAACTGCACTCCAAAGGAAAAGAGAGGGCTCTACAAGAATACATGGAAAAGAGGAGTGGATAGTGCTAAATGTACTTTTCAGGTAGAAACCATGCTGGGAAAGCCATTTGCATAAGCAAGACACACATAAAAGGAAAAAACCATAGAGGATCAGACAAACCACTAAAATCTTAAAAAAACAGCATAGATGTTTGAGGCCAATAGTACAACACTGTACTCACTAGAGCAACCCTTGGGGGAAAAAATAAACACACACAATTTCAGAATTATGTGATCTAACAATTGGCAGCTGCCTTATACCCTGCAATGAGGTAGGAAGGGAAGGAGGGAGGGAAGGAGACAGAAGCATTGCCATCTCCTTCCCATGCAGTCATGGATGTTCCAAATCATCCTTACAAACAAAACCAACACACACAACACAAAGAGGGATCTTATTTCCCCTGGTTCAAACAACTTAGGTGGCTGACATTTTTTATTAATATAGCTGGACTTCCTTCACTCAACATTTTTTGACTATTTGGTTGGAGTTTTTAATAGATGTCATCTATCCTGACACAATCATCATCATAGAACAGCTCATGAGCTTCACCTTCTACTCTGCATGCCACAAAGGAGGAAAGTATACACTTCATTTTCTTAAAAACCTTACACTCACAATGTTTTCAAGATCAATATGTTACACAATATTTCTCAAAAAATGTCTGCATTAATGAAAACCCATTAGACTAAGTCCATGTTTATTTTTAGATCAATGCTACCATTAGAGGTCAAAGTCATGACATTTTCTTCATTCCTTTTCCATTTTGGGGGAATTTCCTGCAAATGATTAGCCTGAAAATAATTTTCTAAAAAAAAGACCCTATGATGCTTAACAGTGAACTATAGCTTAATGTAAAAAAAAATATGTATTTATAAAGGCTGCCTTTTGACAAGGCACCATGGCACACAACTAATTTAGCATTCTTACAATAAGCTATTTACATAAGTAGCTGAAGGGAATTAAGTGAGATTACTCAAAGTTAGACACACATTTAAATAACTTGCTGAATCACAAACCAAGCTTACAAAGTTTAATTAAGTAAATGCTTCTGCATTGCACATGTAAATAATTATCAGTGGTTAAATAACCAGTGTAGGCTGTTGATGTACAACAGTTCACAATTTTTAGACATGAACATCCTCGTCATGGAATGGTCTGGGTTGGAACAGACCTCAAAGATCATTCAGTTCCAACCCACCAGCCATGGATAGGGTCATCTTCCACCAGACCACATCCAAATGGGCCTTGAACACTTTGATGAATGAAGCATCCACAGCTTCTCTGGACAGGCTCCAGTGTCTCACTGCCCTCACAGTAAAGAATTGCTTCCTAAAATCCAATCTAAACCTACCCTCTTTCAGTTAAGAGCCCATTATCCCTTGTCATGTCCCCACAAGCCCATGTAAAAAGTTCTCCTTCATCTCTCTTAAAGGTTCCCTTTAGGTACTGGAATGCTGCTATAGAGCTTAACTTCTTCAGGATCAGTTTTTGACATTTTTTCCAGGCAGGAACAAAGATCAAATGTGCTGAATCTTAACTTGTTCACTCCTAGAAAAACCACATGATGTACAGTCATGCAGCAGATTTAAAAGATCTGAGAGTGATACATAATCAAAGACACAGAAAGCCATACATTACTAGAGGTGTGATAACAGAATACAAGATAAAGAAAATTTCTTCTAGGAAAAACAAGATGCAAAACTGATAAAATGAGCCTTGTCTACTCCTCCCATCACATGAGTATTACAGCCTCCCAGTAAAACATTACTCCCAGTTCATGTCATTAATGCATGCACTGTCAGCGTGGGGGAGCCTCTATCACATCACAAATAACGGAAGAACCACCTAAGCAGCAGGACACACAGGCAGATCTGCCACTGACATCCTCATCAGGCTAACAAGAGCATTTTAGTCATTGTGCACCTGTCTGCTCACTGTTAAAATGAAAATATTTACACTGTTTCTTTTCAAAAACCTAAATGTGAGGAGTGTTGTTTTGGGAAACGTCAATTTTTAAAGGGGATTTAGGAGGGGAAAAAAAACCCATTAAAAATAAACTAATACTTGCATATAGTTAAACATAAACCATATGTCCTCCAAGCACTGACATGCACTTTTTTTTCCTCCCCATGTAAACTTTTTTCCCCTTTAATAGCCAGGTGCTTCAATTCCTTTTTGGCCAAGGAGAGCCTGCCCAGTCATTCTCCAAACTAATCTTGTGTTTGGTGTCTGCACCAGGACCATGCACCAAGGCTGCCATACCAATCTTTCCTGCAGTACAAGTTACATCCTGGTGTGCCCAGTGTTGTCCACAGCATTTTTATTCAACTTGTTCCAGACTGTCATTTTTATTTATACAGTATTAGACTACAAAAATCTCAATATAGATAAGTATCTAAGGAAAAATCAGGGAATATAACACAACTGTCCATCCACTGACAGCTTTACAAAACTTTTAGAAAACACAGGAATTGTGTATTCAAAAATACAGTTCATAAGACAACACAATGTAAGCCCCATATTTCAACAGATAGCATCAGTAAATATTTCTTTCATTTTCAGTAACTTAAAAATTATAATAATAGTTTAATATTTAAAAAGCCACTATTTAATAATTGCTTCCATTATTTCTTCTGCTATAATTTCTTTTTTGGCTTCTGTAGCTCCTTTTAAGATAACAGGAAAGTTTCTAGCATCTTGCTCAGGACATGATTCTGTTCTCAGTGGGATTTTCTGTCTTGAAGGATTTCATAGGCATGTGTATATATTTATAAAATAGGCAGGAAGGCTGAGTAACCTTAATTTTTAAACTGTCCTTCCTGTCACTTTAGAGGCCATGGCTGGAACTGGAAAAGTCACTACACCCAAGCCTTTTCCTTACTCCCTTTCCTAACTTCCTTGTACTAATTCTTCATGACTTTCCACCAAAACCTTACTTGAAGGAGCAGGCTTTCTGTAGCAGGCATGGAATTACACTTTAAGACTAATGGGCATCTGACACCAATCACACTGAAGATCATCAGCCCCTACTGGGATTAACAGCACAGCTGGTATATCCTTGACCTCAGCCTAACCTTTGCCTATGAAAAGAGAGGGACACTAATTTTAAGTGCAAAGTATTTCTGTTAGAAGACAAAGTAATATCCTGGGCACATTCGAATTCCACTTCTATGCTGCTACAAATATACTATATATGCTTTCAGCCTCTGCCAGACTAGTGGATCATCAAAATTCCACTTCTCTATCAGTTTGATCTGGACTTCTGCAAGAACACAGAGAAAGAAAGGTCTATAAAGCAACTCAGTTATGCAAGACAAAAAAAAAATCCTTTCATTTTACCTCAAATAGTCTCAACTTGGGCATAATTTCCTCCAGTAGTTTAACATCTTTGGAAATCTTGAGCTTTAACTTGTCCCAGCGTCCCTGCACATCCTTGAACTCTTGCATGTACGTGTTTTTTATGTCCAAAGATGCATGCTTCTCCAAAGCCTTTGTTTCTTCAGCAAGTTTATCTACCCTGGGCTTCTGGGCTTCCAGTGTCTCACAAACTGTCTATAACAAAAGGAAAAAAAAAGCCTCCTTCCAGTGTTAGCCATACAATAGGTGCACACATACAAATTCAAGTACATTGAAAGTTTCATTGTGCAGATGGTGAAGAGTGATACTTGTGCAGACTCAGTGAAGAGTGATACTCCAGTTACAGCAATTATTGAAGCAGAGATGTCCAAACAACCTTTTAAAAAGCAAAACCTTCAGCTGCTGTACTGGTGCAGCAGCAGAGACTACAGAAGGGGTAGCAAAGCTTGGCCTCATAGCTCAGCATGTGCAGGCATCTACACCTCTCGTGTGCCGCGCCATACTGGCACTCAAGTCAACAAAGCAAGGGCTGTGCCACACTGCACTCACAGAGCAAACTGCAGCACAGCCAGACCAGGACCTCAGTATGTTCATACCCCCACAAGTTTGTTTTTTAAAAGCACATACAAACCGGCAGAGTGTGTTCTTCCAAGTTTTGTAAAGTGAAGTATAATTTCTTAGTTGCAAAAAAAAAAAGTTCTGGATATTCAAGTTTTGGAAACTACTTTCCCAGATGGGATACAGGGAGGATACATTCTGAATATATTCGCTATGACATTGCTGATATATAGTCACTTGATTTGAAAGAGCTAATTTACTAATATGAAAAATAACAGCTGAAGATATAAGCCAAAACATGAAAAATGCTGCCATTTCATTGAACTCATCATTTTGATTACTGTGCTTTAAATTTGCTTAAGAGAAATTCACAATGAACACATGAAATTATTATTAATTTAATGGATTTAATTTTCTAGTATATACATTTAATATGTACAAGCAGGATGTGTACATACATATTTTGCTGTATTTTTACTGAAGAAGAATCTTTTTTAAAATGTTCATGTTCTCAAATCTACTTTATATTTATTGTGTTTCTTTTCCTGGAAAGTGTACTATTTCCTCTAAGGAGGGCAGAGAGGTAGCGATGAGACTGGGAAGAGGAATGTATGTTTTAGAAAACAAGAGCTTTCTGTGCAGGAGACCAGAGATGAAGCACTTATCAGTGCCTTCTACAATGCAGAGAAAAGTGAAAAATCCCAGGCTCCACAAGCAGCTCCTCACATACAGTTTGTTCCCCTCTCCTCTCACACTCTCACCTTAAAGCACCTACACTAGCAGAGTACGTCCTTTCAGGGTAATTAGTCTCTGAAGAAAACTGGGCAGAGGCAGGAAAAAACAAGCCTCCAAAGGCTAAATGCCATTGTAATTCACGTAGAATATGGACAAGAAAATCTCCACCAAGTCTAAACAAAACAGAAGTAACACTAACAAGAAAACCAAAGAATCAAAGCTTCTTTTAATCTCCTGGTTCAAAAAATCCCAAAGCACTAACACTTGTATTTACTGGACTTCTAAAAATCATTGCTCTGCTAAATAGAGAAGGATATAACAGAGAAGGTGCTCTCTGCACCCAGCAACCAGAGCTCCTCCAGTGTCACCTGGAGGCCACCACATCAGGAAAACTACATGCTTCCAGATGTGGAGGGCAGTAGAGCAGGCAGGGAAGTATTTGAGTTTTTTCAAACGAAAAAAAGGGGGGGGGGGAAGTAATGGAGATGCAGAATTCTCTCCCTGGAGAGAGGTCCATCCTTGCCCCAGTATTTGGTATTTCCAAAGCAGCTGTCATCTATAAATTTTTGTCTACTTTATAAGCTCATAACAGGAAACAAAATATTGTTTCTACTGGACAGGATTTTTGTACCAATTACCTTTATGGCTCAACAGCACTGTTTCCCTTTGAAAGGCAGTCTGGAGGTCAGAGAAGTACAGTTACTCTCTCTAAACACCCAAGCAGGATGCAGCAGGATGGGTTTGTTAACCAGCTGACCCTCAGACAGTTTAATCAGGCAGACCCCTCACACCTGGGTGGGCTTTACCCCGTGCTTGGAGAGGAGGGTGGAAAGCCTACACACCACAGTCCCTTCAGAAGGGCAGAGGCAGGGTCAGAGGAGATCACCCTGTCCCAGGGAGGGACACGGCCTCCCAAGGACAGAATCAGGCCAGGCACAGGCATGACTGTGGTGTCATGGGGACAGGCAGGTGCAGCTCCAGCTCCTCGTTTTCCTTACAACAGCACTTGGCAACAGAGAAGCAGACCTTGGATCAAGTCATCAACCTGATCCAACCCAGCCACTAGAAGTGGGATGCTCTTGGGGCTCTATTATTTATTTTGTAACTTCTGAGCACAGGAGGTACACACACACCAGAGTGCCTGGGGAAGCCACCAAGGCCATCTGAGGTCCTTCTCCCCTGGCTGAGCAGTCCCAGCTCTCAACCCCATTTCCTGGCACAGGCAGCACGAGAAGCTGTGAAGTCCTGCAGGCTCAGATACCCAGCCCTCACCTGGACATGTCCCTCAGCAGCCTGATAACTTAGCAAGCCACTTCCAAAAGTGGGTTCCACACCACACCCCTGATGCCCCTCTGAGCAGTGTTAGCTACCCCACTGAAAGCAAGGCAGGAGAACAGAGGGTGACAGCAGTGGGGTAACCTCCTTACTCAGTGCCAAGGTGAGAGTTACCTTTGCCTGCTGCAGGGCGCTCTCCACCTTGCTGGGCTCACTCAGACCACCGGCAATGGAGTGCTGCTTGCCCTCCAGCTCGCTCAGCGTGTCCTTCAGCTGCTGCAGGGACTCCACGTACTCCCGGCTCGGCTGCCTTTCTGTCTCTGGTACCATGTAAAGGAGGAAGGGAACAAAACACAAAGTAAGGAAATGCACTTCAACCCAAAGCATAGGAGATGTGAACATAATCAACTTCCCAAGGGCTAAAAAACTCTTCAACAGATAGCATTGTTTTTGCTCTTAAAATATTAAATATATAACATACAAGTATATAGAATATAATAATAAATATGCAATTACAACCTTCCAAAAACTTTGCAAATTCAATCCCATTTACGAAATTCTTTTTATACACTTAAGCACCTAAATCTATTTGGGTGGGTGGGGTGGTAGAATCAGTAGTATTTAAATAATATGTTATTATGCTAAGAATAATCCATAGTATTTAAAATATATAAACCACCAAAAATTAGTATTTTGCATTTTTAAGCTTTAGACATATCTACTACTTATCTGCAAATACACACACACAGATATCTACTATATATAGAAAACATAGTATAGCAAATATAATAGCCATATTAAATTAAATATACACACTATATATAGGAACTATATAAGCTAGTATTTATAAAAGTGTGTGTATATATATAAATACATAAAACACATGTCAGTGTGGGCTTGTGTTTTGCTTGCTTTTTCATGGTTTTTAATATATTTACCCATACAAATATATAAAAATAGCAGCTTTCAGCCTGTTATCAGAACAGAAACACCATCTAGGAAGAGTTAAAAGGGAATTAAAGTTTGGATGGAGTATGTGCTTGCTATCTTCAACCACATCTCAAAATTTGTTCAATTTGTATGGAATCCCAGGCAGGAGGCAGCAACTCAGTAGCATTTCAGAATGAAAACAGCCAATTGGAATAACTGCAGCAAACAGGATTTGGCCTGTAAATCCTGCACTGTGGTATGCACATTCTCACATTCTCATGGATTCCTAAGCAATTTTGTTACTGCCCCACGTGAAAATTAATCTAAGCCTTGTTCTGACTCACTAGGTAGCTTTTCAACAGTTTACTGTCAGAACTGTCCTACCTTTTATACAAATGAATCAACATTTTTGAGAGAATCAGAGTTATCCAGCTCCCTTTCCTCCTAAAGCCAGCTCAATTTAAAGAGAGGGGAAAAATTAATAAGAAGCATATAGGTGTACTGTCACTAAACTACAGAAAACGCTGAAGGAGAAGAAAATAGTTAAAGTAGTTTCCCAGTGACAAAAATATTGAGTCAATTCCCATCTAAAAACTGCCAATAGAGTTGGGACTGAGTAGCTCTCCATGGGGGAATTTTCAGATGCTCAAAGAGCCATAAGAAGAGCAGGCCTTCTGTCAGTTCACAAATGCTTAAGTCACACCACTAGCTGTTTCCAGCACTAACAGAGCTCTGGAAGTTTTTACCTTGCAGCGATTCAACTATGCTGTAAATAAACAGCTAAAACCCTGAACTAATGTTTCCCTCTGTTCTTCAGCAATATAACTTCTCAGCAGGTTGTCTCATTCAAAAGACACACAAACACACATTTAATGTGTTAGAATAAGTATGGTGTTTCTACCAAGCAGTAACTGGTTCGAGCAGATCAATAACACCTCAAGTGATGCGTGACACACACACAAAAAGTATTTTTGTCACATGATGTATAGTTACCAAATTACAAAATACCAATAAAATCACACACAAGTACATGAACTCAAAACCAGCCATAAAATAATAACTAGTCACAGTAAGAATGAAAACATCCCCTTGTAATTTGAACATGGCTGACAGATACTTCATTCAAACAGTTTTCTGCATGGATATAATTGAAGCCTGCAGGCCTGGTGCAACACATTGCATAGATGGACTACATTTAGTAATTAAGCCTATTTTTACTACTCACAGAATAGAGTGTTAATGCCATTCATTTTGGGGCTGTTAATAAAACACTTCCTCAAATTGCTCTGAAACAAAAACTCAGGAAAAAAAATCTCTTACAAGTCTGTGCTGTTGCTATTCAGCTGTAAAGTATTACCAGAACTACATATTTCATGCACTACATTTAAAATTCTTTAAAAACCAGCATGACTGGTTTGAATGCTCATAATGAAATTTATAATGCAACAACAACCCAAGTAGAAACTGCTTGAAAAGCAAGCCAGATTCAAATCACTTCAAAGATGAAATTTCCAAAAGGAATTATGTATGACTAATGTGCTCAAAGCTATAAAAAAGAAGAAATTTCACATGCGCACTTTCATTTTACAAGGTTCTCCTAATATTCTACTTTTCATTTCTAGTATTTCATTACAGAATATTTATTTCTGTAAGTACCAGAGAGAGAGATTTCTCAGCTATATCATCCACCTTAAATATGTCTTGCTAAGTAGTTAAATGAGGTTTCAGCAATGTTGCATCCTTGCATAATTGTTTTAAACACCATGGAATGATAGATTTTTGAATTGTGCACAGAGGAAGCCACATTCTTCCAGGTGAATAAAATAATTTTGTCAGTTTGGCACAACGCCTAGCATAAACACTACAAAAGCTCCACCAGAATTCAATGAGTTTTCACTCAGCTCAAAACAAATAAAAAAGAAATAAAATCAAAACACATGTAAGCAGGAGGCTTTATGCTAACATATGTATTTATGTTTATCTATTTACCTTTTTTCAGCTGTTGATGACGTTCCTCTAGTTTCTGACGAGTCAATTTGAAGTGATCAAGAAAACCACTCAAGTTCTCCTGAATGAAATTTGGAGGCATGGGCTGAGAGGTGAGTGTCTTGCAGGTGGCTTTCAGATGTTCCAACTGTGGACTCAGGCTTATGAGATGAGTTAACTCCTGCTGTAAAAGAAAAACCAAAACCAAAATTGACACTTACTCTGTAAACACGAAGATTTTAGTACACTGCTGCAACACAGCTCATCCACATTACTAGGGGGACAACACTAAAGTACTTCTGCGACAGATTCTAAAATCTTCCAGTCAAGCCAGGTGCCCTGCATGCCTTAGAAACTGAGTTACCTTACTGACTAGGCCAAGCTCTACTGGGGCATCCTGTGCTTCTGACAGCTTCCATTCAAAAATAGCAAGTTTGGCCAGACTTACCTGACATAAGTCTTTCAGGACTGCTGAAGACTGGGATGCTGAAGAAGAGTCTTTAAGCCAGTCATCCTTCTCAATTAAAGTCTTCTCAAGCTCATTAATTTCCTTTAAATAAGCATTTATATCTTCCTGGTACTTTATTTTTCTAGCCACTTCTTCTAGATTTTGAACCACATCTTTCCACCCCGACAAAATTTTCTCCATCACAGATTTTATATCCACTGTAGGAAGTCCATCTACAAAGATTATACAAATTATTGTTATATTAACTGCAACATATTTTCATTAATAGGCATTTAACCTTTCCTCTCTTCAAATACAAGAGCACTTTCACATTAATATACAAAACACTTTGATTCCCAGTTCAATATCTATAAATCTATACTTATTACTAGCACCATTTCAGCTTTATATTTCTAGTAAAATGGAGAGTGAGATACTCTATTTTTGAGGAAAGACACAGAGAGAGGTTTTTTTTCTGAACCATTCTAGCACAAGTAGAGTCCAGAGCTCTGGTCAGGGCAGCCAGCCAGCTTCTACTGGAGCACTTGATGACCCTGCTCCATAGATGTCCCTGTGCTCACACAATGGCCACAGGCTTGGCACACCAACACCACAGCAGCCACAGGGGAGGAGCATGCACACAAAGACCAGTCACTGCCATTATGGCACAGCCTGTACCTGCCCCAGGATAGAAATGGATGTAGGCACAAATGAGCCAGTTCTGTGCATTATTCCACACAGGTGTAGCTGGGCCTCAGTGTGGAAAAAGGCTGCGAGCCTGAGCTGGACAGAGCATACTATCAGACCCTAACAAAACCAGGGGCTGTAGATTGGTTATTTTCTAGAGACCCCAACCCTTAAGATAACCATCAGTTAGAACACAAATTCTTGACCTTACTCTTTGCTGATACAAAGCAGCTTTTCAACTATGCATTTCTTGTTATGGTTAACACATGCTGGTTTCATACCATGACCTATCATATCACAACTACAAGGGTTTGTAGAAGAAAGAGGAAGGGAGCATTAATTTCTGTTCAGGTTTGAAAACAAGCAACATCTAAAAGTTTTTATAAACCAAACTCCAGGTCAAATCAGTGGCTTTCAGCCATTAACTTCAGGGCAATGGCACTCACTGTAAAAAGCTTCAGCTGCAGTAGGCAAGGAGGGGAGGACTGGACATGCTTAGTAAATTGGGGCATACGAGCAAAGTATTGGACTGCAAAAAACTGTGATTGCTCAGAAATCCAGTGGAATTCACCATTTTCCAAAAGGGATGCTGGTCATCATGCAGGACAGTGATACCATCCTCTCTCCTGTCTGAATGCTCCAGTGATAACTTCACCAGAAGTCAAGTGCACAGCAGATCTAAAAGATTGCCTCCAGATGATATGAACATCTCTTTTATAGATGTATCATTCTACTGATGGAATGATACCTCTACAAAAGCTATGCTTTTGTTTTTTCAATATGAAACAAGATTTTGGCAAGGCTTCAATTTTCATGGATGTCATTGATCAGGGTTTTAATTGGCAATCAATCATCTTCCCAATCATATAGACTTCTCTCTTGCCTTTGAGCCATAGATTGTAACTGCATCATTAAAAACATGGACAGTTTTTACAAAAATAGATAAAACTATGAAAAAAGAGACACATATGTATCAAGTTTAAATTTAGCTTCAAAAATTTCATTTCTCTATAGCAGTTGTCTTAAAACTTTTACTTAAAATCAAACTACTTCCTTGAAAGCATGTAACTAGCATTGTTACTGAAAGAGAAATAATTTCTTAAAATACCCCGTAAAAGATTGCAAATGAACACATGCACATTAATGAATAATAATGTTGCTTTTCTAAAAGCTTAATTGAAAAAACACACAACTAACTAGTAACAATGACCACTGAAGGAAAGAAAATGGAGGGAGAAGGAAGGAGATAATGTATTTCGATATTATTTCCCAGCAACTCAACTGATTAAATCACAAAAGAGAAAAACATCCAAGTTGCTTACCCTTTCCCATTTGATCCAAAAGAATGCGTCCACTTCGTTTCAGTTCATCTAACTTCTGGCTTTTTTCAGGTCTTTCCTTTTCAATCACCTTCAAAGTGAATCAAATAAAGAATATACTGGCAGCAAGGGTTATTTTCCTTGACTTCCCTCCTTCACCCAGTAATATCTATTTTCCCACTACTACCAAAAACACATCATTATTTTGGATACACCAACTTCTGAGATGCATATTAGTTCTGCTTGTGCAGAAAACAAATGCAAAAGGAGTCAGCTCTCATAAGTAGCAGGAGGCATGTGAGAGATTAGTACTACAGCACCAGGAATAAAATATTGTTCAACGGCTTGACGATCCCACAGTGTGAAATAAGATATTGGGACAACAGTTGAAACAAGTCATTTGTGATCAAAAATTCACCTGTAATCCTCTAATGTGAACCAGTGGAGAAAAGACCACCTTTTTAATGGCCCCTTCATTTCTATAGTTCCTACTGTGATTTCCTGTAGAAGGGACCAACACACCTGTTCCCTAGAACAGTTCTTCCAAACAGCAAGAACTATAGCACACCAGTAATCCGCTCTCATAAGCTCTAGTGCTCTACTCTCCCTTACAAAGACTTGGAGAGGGAAATTCTTCATTACTAGCAAGGTTTTTAAAGGAAAAAGCTCCTCCCACAAGTTACACATACTGGTGAATATTCCTTTGTGACTCAACAGATAGAATACATCCACAGAAGAAAGATGAGTTCCTTGGCCACAAAACCACAACTTTACAATCCTCTGTGATTACAACAACACATCTCCAAACTAAAATCTTTTTGAACCTCATGTCAAAGGTCATTACTCTGGTTTAGGCTTCCTACAGTACATTCAGAAGCATGCACTTATTTGCACAGCTGGGAAGAACAAACTCTGTCCTATCCACTTAGAGTCAAATCATTTAAAAAAAGTACTGTTCATGGGAACCTGATGTTCATCTCAGGGCCTCTTTTTTGAAGAGCTATAAACATTCTTAAAGATCTATAAATAAAATATTGGGGTAGTTGTTTTGGTTTTTCTTTCCAACAGTACTGCCATTCCAAACATTCCTACTTGCACCATTTTCCACGAGAGCACTATGAAGGAGCCTCTTTATAGAGATTTTTAAGTATTGTTTATGATTTCAAATGCAGAGTCAGGTCCTGCTAAAGCTCCACTGAGTCTTCATTAACAAAGAATGCTCAAGAACCAGAGAAAGGCAAGAATACATTCCTGGCAAGGAATAGAAAATTAAATGGTTATTTCACAGCTCCCACAAGATTCTGTAAGATTATGTAGTCTGCCTTGCAGGTGTCAGCAATACTGTACACAAGCTGTAACAATCAGGTTTTCTCCAAAATTAATAGAGCAAACAACATGTCCAAGCATTATAACAAACCACTTTGGACCCTGGGTGGTACAGTGTTTGAGGAGGGTCACATCATGATTTAAGGGGTCTCTGAGCACCCCACTGGCCTATCTCCACCAAAATTATATAAGTAGTGTCAATCAAGGCCATTTCCAACTGTGAAACATTAAACCAAAATATGCTACTTAGTGTAAAAGATAATAAACCTGAAGACAGACATTTTTCAGAACTCCAAGGGAGACATCAGTAATTTATGTTTTTAAAATTTCCTGTGGCTTATGCAACAACACCAGCAAAAAAATTATGTCCAGCTGGTCAGAGATTTCCATGTATGCTCAGTTCTGAAACTATTTAACTGAGAGACTTAATCCCCTCAAAGCATGCAGATCAGCTCACACCTCCAGCTGACACCTCCAGCTGACTGCCAGCTTAGATACAAAGTACAGTATTCACTGAAACATGCTCTATCTTCCCCATTTTACCTTCAATTTTTCTTTCATGCTTGAAGTCTCTCTCATCTTCTTATATTCTTTGATGTCTGCGGCCTGAATGGCAGATTTTGATTTTGCAATCCAGTTCAAGAGCTCAGTACTTTCAGCATCAAACCTAGTTTAAAAGGTCAGACAGTGGTTTGTTTTTTGGTTTCAGTCACTCTGTCTTAAAAATCAAAAGTCTTAAAGTTCAGCACATTATTCAATCCCAAACCAGCAAGACATTACACAAAATTCATGCTCCTCATATTACTATTCACAGGAAGTAGAGACAGACTTTTAAAAGCCTACCATAATAAAATTTATACCCACAGTATCAGCCTTCAGGAACAAATTGAGAATACATGGTGCAATTTATTTTACACACAGCTTCACACAAATTATAACCATTTCTTTTCATATGTTACAAAACAGATCTCTCAATGCCAAGTATTTTGAAATCAATAACTAGATCTCAGGAACAAAACAAATAAGAATTACAGTTCTAAGTTTCAAAAGTCTGCAACACTATTTTGTCTGAAGGAAAAGCTAACAGTGGCAATGGCAGCTGACAAACATTTGTACACACTTAGCTGACAAAAGATTAACTTGTAGCTTACTGGTTCTGTCTACAGTGTACATGTCTATACTAACAACTTTCTTACCCCTATGGCCTCTAAGCTACAACCTAACACCACCACAAAAACCCCAATCAACTCTGAAATCAACCAGTACTGTACAGAACTTGAGAGATGGACAGATACACTGTACAGACCACAAGACAGGTTGTATTACAATTAGATTACTTAACAGTGTGAATCCTAACATGGAATAAAAGAACACCAATAAATGCAATTGTCAATCAAAGTTTCCATGGGAAAACTAGCAAAATTCCATTTACTGGTAATTTGTTGGTTCCAAGAGAAGTAAATGGAAACACAAAAGCATCAGAAAGTTTATAACCTATTTTTACTACCCCTGGTTTTAATTCAGTTTTAACTCTAGGAAAACAGATGACAGATAAATCAATTTTGCTTTCAAAATCTAGAATAGTTTCTATAACTGATGAGACACGGAAAAGACAGATGGTTGCTGACTACTTTACTGCCCTGGCATGTCCAGATACACACACCACCCCTACCAGAGCTCAAAAGGTCTGACCAGAGTCCTCAAGAGGGTTTGGGCAGGTTCCTCACCCCTTCAAACCTCCATTCCTCCTCCAGAAAAAAATGAATTAAAAAACTCTTCTTCACTGTGCAAACACACAGCAACTCCTTAGTCTTGATGCAGCTTCTATTCTATCTCTGATGATCTGACAAAGATTTAAACTAGTGATACTTCAAGCAAATACTCATTTCCTCAGCTAAGCACAAAAAGCCAAATGTTGAGCATACAGCATTTAATTTCCTAATTTATATTGAAATAATTCCTTTAGTTTTAGGTATGCTATTTAATAACAAGAATTCAACACAAATTATTAAACACTGTTTGGCTTAAGAGGAGGGAAGGTTCCAGGAAAACTTGATAGCAGCCTTCTAGTACCTAAAGGGGGGCTACAAGAAAAATGGAGAGGGACTCAATGGGGAAGTGTATTGATAGGACAAGGAGTAACTTTTAAAGTGAAAGAGTATATTTTAGATCACATATAAGAAAAATTCTTCAGTATGAGGGTGGTGGGATACTGGAACAGGCTGCCCAGAGAAGCTGTGGATGCTCCATCCCTGGAAGCCTATCAGACTAGACTAGATAAAGCTCCAAACAACCTGCATTAGTGGAAGGTGACCCTGTCCATAGCAGGGAGGTTGGAATGAGATGATCTTTGAAGTCCCTTCCAGCCCAAATGATTCTATGAGACTATATATGCAAATGAGCATCAGCAACTCCAGAAATACTTGTCAAAGGAGACATCAGTGCAATATTATTCCTATTACTAAATACAAGAGAGATGGAAAATGTTTCTGGGCATCTTTTTTTGCGCGGTTTCTCCCATTTTTCTCATATGTTTTATGAAAATTAGAAATAAATAATCAATCAATCAAAATGCTTGACATTTTCACAACACCTTTTTGAGCAAATATGAGATGTTTTGTTTAAAGGAAGTAAATAGAAATCTGTCTTTTCAGCAAAGGAACTGAAGTACAAAGGACTGAAGACCTGCTTCTATGAGAAACAAAACATCCCTGTTTTCCTTTGAAATTAATGGAAGCTACAGGTTTTCTCCTGCTCTGAAAACAAGGCTGCATATAACATTCCATTCCCATTCAAAGAATCACAGAACTGTTAGGGTTGGAAGGGATGACTGCAGATAATCTAGACAAGCCCCCAAACCAACCTCACAGCAGCAACTTAAGCATTGCTCACTTGCATAAAAGAAAGATCAAAAGTCAAGACAGTCTCTGTAGTATCCAATGAGCAAGGGAAAACTGCAGTGACATGTACTTACTTTTTCTTTGCTTCACTGTCCCCTGGAATTTGCCTTTTCTTTGGGAGTGGTGGTGGGGGTAATTCTTGTCTGGACTGTTTAACCACTACCTGTTCCTTCAATGGTGTTTCTGCAGCAGTCTTCTGTGAAACCTGTGACATTCCTATGCTTCCTACAGCTTGAGTTACCTATACAAAATAATTTAGGGTAAGGATTATGTGCCATTTTTACACAAGCTGAGTTGCTTTTTCTTATTTTCTTTTATTCAGACATAAAAGCCTGTTCATTCACTCCCACAAATGACCACATGGAGCTGTCATGAAGCACCTTTATCATAGATACACTCCAGAGAAAAAGATCATTATTCTCACTTTACAGATGGGAACCAAGCATCAAAATTCTCAGTTCAACTAGAATCATGCCAGTCCAAGTGAACTAAAATTAACAAAAGGAGCATTATATGTATTTTCTTTCATAATTTCTTCACAAAAAGAACTAAGGTACTTGGAGTTTATTATTAGCAATTCTACATATTACTACTACTCTACTCTTACTCTATAAAACAAAGCCTAGATCTAATGAAGAGCTGATACACAGTGAATTTGACCAAAAAGCTCACTCGAGTCAATAGAACCTTCCCATGCTCTTTATCAGGTTATGAGGTAAATCTCTGGAGACTCAACCTGTAAGTTCCAAGTATGTGCTTGATATTTAAGGGGAATGAAAGGATAGAGACAGGAATTGGCATTCTCTAGTGCTTTGACTCAAACACAAGAACAAATTAAAGCCACATGGCTGAAATGAGCCCCTACCCAGACTGCACAACTAATTCACTATACATTAAATGGATGAAGAATTAGTACCATGGTTTTCACAATAACAACATATTACTATCACCAGAAAAAGCACATATGAGTTATAAAGCTGTCAAATAAAACTCTCACAGAATCCAGTAGGAGTTCTGTCTAAATAAAAACATTACCAAGCACTCAAAACACTAAAATAAACATTGAACAATCCAGCTTGGCTATCATCATTACATGTCAAACAAACAACTACTCTATTTTCAACAGACGAGAAATCATACTCACAGAACATAAATACTTTTATGACTCCCATTTATTTATCTATTCTGGGGTTTGGGTTCTGCCTTTGTTTTCTTTTAGTATCAGATTTAAATCCAGTCCCAGCACTCTTACAATGTTTAAAGGCATTTGCATTGACTGATAGTACATGGCAAGCCTGCTTTACTCATCAGAAAAATGAAGCTTAATCTGTGTGAGAAAGGAGTAATAGTACTGGTCAGGTTAACAACTTGGGCTTTTGAGACCAAAAACGCAGGCAGCTTTGTCAGCCCCATGTGAAAAAGCACTCACCTACCTCTCTAGCCTGACGCCTGGACAATTTTGCTAACACAGTGAAGTTTGCATACATTCAGTCATACAAAAAGCTAAAAAGTAATAAAGCCTTGTAAATACCTGGTTAGAGTAATCCTCTAGCTTCTGAACCAAACTGTCCCACCTCTGAGTTAGCTCTTCTTGATCCTGATCAATTTTACCGGATGCTTTGCCATTCCCAAGGATTTGGGCCACATCCTGACCTAGTTCATTCAGCTGGTCTAGTGTTTGTCGTTTCATACCCATGTCCTCTTTTAAAATCTGTAGTTAAAAGAAAATATTAAAATATAACATTGAGTATTCTACTTCCCCTAAGCTTTAGTTCCATGGCTAAAATGCAAAGGGGTTTGAAAGGGTGGTGACAGGGTGGAAGATGTACTACCTGAGCCAGATGAACACTTCTTTTGTGTAAAAAAAGCACTAACAGACACTATTTTTAAAGAGAACATCCTTGAAACACCTCCTAGAGGAACCAGCAGTATCTCTTCAGTAACAGTTACAAATGATTAGTTCAGGTACAAGCTGCTCCAATGAAATAAAGAAAAACCCACACCACAAACCTGTACCTTGGAAAGCACAGCTGACTGGTGGTCTGCAATAACATCCAAACCCTCTCAAAAATCTGGGATAGCTGTTTCAGAGTTTGGCACATCAACACAGAATTGCCATGGAGTAAATAGTACATATGTTTTCAATTCAAGTGCAAGAATCTGGCAAGGATTGCCCTGGCTTCTGTATCATGCATTCACAGCTCCTACTAGGGTCAAACTAGTAATTTGCCACTCATCTAGTCTATGAGATTTGATGGGATAGAGCAGGATACTAATACTCACTGCTAGTTTTCGAACATTCACACTCAGGTCTGTTTGATCTTTAAAGTTGCTCGTCTGGACCTTACTCAAAGCCTCTTCTTTCTCAGTCAACCAAGCTTTCAATAAGCACTGCAGATCATAAGAAAAATAGCACAAGAAAATACTAAGATTGTCAAACAGCTATTGACAATTGCATCTTTAAAATCTTTGCATTCAGAGCACAGTTCTGCAGCCTTTATATGCAGGAATTTCAGTTGGCTTTAACAAAAATAGTACACAAAAAGTGGACAAAAATATCAGATTATGGAAGCAAGTAATACTTCCAGTGAAACAATTTCAACAAAACCATTTCTCAATATATCAGAGCACACCTCCCCCCAAGTTATAGCAAACAGATATCATAGTTAACATAGGATATAACAGTTAACATAGGATTTAGAAATCATATTAGAATATATCAAAATGGCATGCATCACCATAAAGTTAACATAGGATTTAGAAATCATATTAGAATATATCAAAATGGCATGCATGAGTTTTTGTTTTCCACCCTTCCTCTGTGACTCAAACACAGCTGTTACAAATATTTTGTTACAAAAGTGATACCACTGGTAATTCACATTTCTTTTAGTCCAGGCAGTTGATCAAAAACTGAGATACTAGTTAGTCACCTCCCTGTTTATGGTGTCTACTTTCAATTGCAAAACAACTTCAGCAAATCCTATTTCATTAACTACTTGAAGCTGGAGTGGTCTGCCCTGAATAGTTCTTACTCAGGGACCTTTAGTTTTTCCCTTTTTTTTTTCCTACAAAATCTGTCCTGGGTCTCACTTCTCTTCAGTCACACAGCACTCCTCCAGAACACCAGCAATAACTGGCATCAAGTACCAGGAAGGATTTGATGTATTCTATATCATGCTCCCACATAATGCTGCTGCTGCTGGACAGCAATCTCCATGGACTGGAATGCCCATCTCTATCAACCTCAGTTTCCCAGCCATTGGTGCACTGCTGTTCCTCTGTGTTTAAAAATAAATCACAAAGCACGACAGACCTTTTTGTTCTTTGAACAGCACATTTTACAACAGCCACCAGGTTCCCCATCCTAGCTGTATATTTTTGGCATTGTCCCAGAATTTACTATAGTGACTTTGGGCCACAGGGCTAAGGCAGTTTACATTTTCAACGTAAACCAATATGCAAAATGTACAGACAGAAAATATGATGGTGCTTGAAATGCCATAAGGCTGTGAGAAAAAAAATTATAACACCACACACTCTCTGGAAAAATCATGCTGGCATCCCAGCCAACATATTTTATGCACAAGAGGAGCTCAAAAACCCTTCATGCGTTCAGCTAATTTCTGCTAAATCAGCAGTCAAAGATAACTCTCCCTAGAAAACTGAAACATAATTACCACAGTGCTAAGAAGTCTCTGGCACTGATTGAGGAATTTGTTTCCTGAGTGGTAAGGATTGTGTTGACTTGAGAATGTGGTGTACAAGAGCTTTCTAGGCAGCCACAAAAAGGCTGATGCATCACTGTTGCTCATCTCTCCATGTGGTTGGACAAAACAGAAAATGCTTGTAACAAAGTGTTTTAGTTACTTTTGTGTTATGAAAGTGTTTGTATTCAATTTTAAAGTAGTTTCAGACTGTAATTTTCATAAGTCACTTGATCATTATTGCAGATTTGTAATTCAAACCCGCTAGTAATAAATGAATTGTTCAGGTGAACAATGAGTACAAAAAGACTCATCTAAACCAGCTAAAACAAACTTCTATTTCCTCTTTATTTGCTATCTGACATTCTACATTAAGTACACTGATTGCTTTGCTTGTACAGAGCAACATAGCTACACACAAATTAAAAGAAGCTGAGTTCAAATGTTCAACTCCAACAGAATATGGCACTTCTAACAGTTTTGTAATAGTCAAAGAGTGGTCCCCAAACAAATATAAGGGTAGAAAAGGATGTAGACATCATGAGAGTAATCAAAACTAAGAGCACTTGAAGTCTATACTTCAAACCTGTACATCAAGGATTTGGGGGGGAATCCTTATTTCTCAATTCTGAATTACCATGCCCAAGAGTTGCCAGAAAAACATTAGCACACAATTTTCTGGGTACACATACACAGATGACAAAGCGTTATTTTAAAGAAACACATACAAACAAATACTTGGCATGGGATAAACCGGAATCTTAACCTTGGGGCCGTATTAACAACAAGGTCGCATGAGCTGCAAATTCAGCGTATCTATATACTACAAACAGATATGGGAGAGGTAAGGGAGAAACACACACACAGCCCCAAAGAATGCAGACATAACATCCTTGTCAAAGAAACCAGGCTGCAGCTAATACTAGTAGCTATACCAGCACTGTTCTACTTCTTTCAAATATCTAAAAAATCTCTGAGTACTGCCTTGTTTAAACAATAGCTTACAGTGATAAATATGTTTAAGAAAAAAACAATTTCGGCAAAACCTTCAAAGAAAAAAAAGTATAAAATACTTTCAGCTGTGAAATGAAACAAGCTCTAGTTCTAGGCATACAAACAGCACATGTAGCTGTGTTAGCATATATTTTATGCCATCAGTTACTTGTGTTTGAGCAGTATTTTTTATGTAAAATAAATTATATCAAAGCAAGAAAACACTTTAGTATTTCACAATTGTGTATATGTGTTCATGCTGGAAGCACATATACATTAATTAGGAAGATTTCTGTAATTACAAAGGTACCCAATATGAACATGACAATGACTTTTCTAAATATCACTGATATTCCCAGTTCTTGATCATTTTACAAGATACCTTGGAAATGACTTTACAAGGAGCTATAAACTTCTATTCTTAAACTTTGGAAAAATAATTCTCTTGCACTTCAGAGATACTCCTGTCCTCAAAGAGCACAGGGAACCCAAACAATAACAAATTCTAGGCTTTCAAGGCTTCTTTTCCATGAAAAGAAATCTATCCTGGTCAGAGATTTGATTCTTTGTGCTTTTTCAGTTTGTTTTTTTCCCTTCCACAAATCAACCAGTCACTCTGAGAAACTGAACAGCTACTCACCTGTTCTTCCAGCAGCTCCTGCCATAAAAGCTGAATTTCTTGCAGCTTGACCCGCCGATCCTCAGTCCAACGACAAACTGCTGTCCAGCGCTCACCAAGCCTCTACAAAAGCACAAAACACTCAAATTATCATGAACCTCACAAAGAAACTCCAAAACCAGATATTCAAATGTGTGATTTCTACTTCACATTAACTTCTTTCTACATTACATCTACTTCCCTTTCCATTATTGATATTGCTGTATTGCACAGAGCTGGAGACTAACACTTTCAAAAACATTCCCATATGGCCTTAACTCTGGTTTTGCTCAAGTCTTTGAGCGATTTAATTGACTTAAAAAGGAATCAACAAAGTAGCATGACTTCTGTTTGAAAAAATTCTGTATCATGTACTCACTGTACTTCAGGTTACAGTCCTAAGTGACAGGAAAACACTTCATATGATATTCCCTAGATAAATTGTGTTCATGCCTTCAAGTACTTCTCCTATCAGATTTTAACTTTTGTAGGAAAATAACTTATATGAAATAAGAGTTGTACTAGGAATCTTCCCATTTAATCAAACTGCTTAAAGGATATGCTACCAAAGTATCTAGGTCATTGGGAATGCAAACTACTTGACTAATCAGGGATAGACCTTGAAAGTCACCAAAGCACTTTTGCAGGTTTTAGCTTGAGCTGATTTAATAATTTTTAAGTTATTATTGTTCCTAAAGAAAATGTTATTTTAAATTACTTTCTAAGATAAATTGTCTTTAAACACAAAAATGTTGATTAACAATTACATGCAAATTTTTCAAGTATCTAATAATACAGTTTAAAAAAGAGGGCTCTAAGATTTCTAAGATTTTACCTGCAATTAGTATGCCAGAATAGCTGTTGCACTTTCCCCACTGCTCTCATCAACAATGACCACCATGTGTGTTAGGGAGTTGACCTTCACCTGTTCTGCCTCTAGGTCACTCTGCAGGCTCTACAAGAACAAATCAGAGGTTACCAACTTGGAATGCATTTGCTAATCTGCTATTTTGGCCACAGTGACTATTACAGATTCTGTGGCAAAAGAACTTTAGCATTTCAGCTTCAACAGCTACGCACAGCTTTTACCACTGGCAGTCACTGTACAGTTTAAAAATTGTAAGCAAAAGGCTGCCAGAAATGAACCTAAACCCATTCTGGGTTAAAATGCTGTAAAAGACAGAGTGCCTTAAGTTGGATGCCCCATACTTGACTAGGAGAATCACATGACAACTGCACTGACTTCCATATGCCTGCTTAGGAGAGCTTAAATGTTTCTACACTGGGCTGCTATTGTTAGTAAGCAAGCAACATAGGGCATGCCAAACAGAAATCATTAAGAACCCTAATTTTTCAAGAGCTGACAATATAATTTCAAAAGTATCAACAGTGCAATAACTGACCATGGTGCTCCTAAGATAATAGTTGAAAACTGCAGAAAACATGCAGCTCTGATTAGTTTAAAGCAATGTGTAGATGTTCAAATGTGTAATGTTCAAATATTCATACAACTTCTAAAAGAACAGACTCAATGGTTAAAGCCTACTACAAAATATCTCTGCAAGATCAACACACCTTTACAGTACTGTAAATGTCACTTTTTATAACTAAGCTACTCTATGAAACACATGCCTCAAACTCCCAAGACTTTGAAAACAAAGGACAGGAAACTACACAGACTAAAAATACTCCAGTGTTCTTGTTCTGTGAGGTACATCCCATGCTGGGGAGAAGGTCAAACCTCAGCACTGAGCATGAAAACTAAAGCTGCACCGCAACAAATATCAAAAGGACATCTTTCTCTTTCACAAAAACATTGCAGGGTAGGAAGGCTGGATTTGCACCCAAAAACTCAATTGAGAGTAAAAACACTTCCAAAATATTGCACACATGAGAAAGCAGTGTCTAAGCACTCCCTTAGGATGCGATCCCTGTAAAAGCAGGGACTGGAATTGGTGACTTGGAAGGCCCTGATGATTTTGACACTCACACTATTTTAATGTGCAAGTCTCAAGCAGGTTTTAGTAATGCCTGCCAGTAATTAAAGGCAAGTCTGTCCACAGTACCTTTCGTACTCTTTGTCACATCAACAGTTTACCAGGAGAGGCTCTATTCTCTGCACAAAGTAAAGGTAACAATTTTCCCTAAAGGTTTCATTTCCTGCACGAAGCAAATAGTTCCTGCCAGTGAGCAGTGCTCAAGTGTTAAGTTAAAGCTTCTAATTCCTTTCTACACCATCATCATCCTTTCCCAAACACCAAATGCAGCCATATATGACCCTTGACAATCAAGTTTCTCAGTCAAGAAATCCACCAACATACACATCTTCCAAATACTTCTCCTATACATATTACATAACAGCAAAAGGTTACCTTATGTTCTTCCAGCTGTTTTTGAAGTGACTCCAAATCTTCTGCTAGGAGCTGAGATTCCATCTTCTGAATGCGCTCCTCTGTGACTGTCAGCCAGTCAGACAGCTGCTGCAACTGCTGCTTCTGGAGCTCCATCAGCATGTCGTGCAGGCTGCAGGGGGAAGCACAGAGTTACTTCAGGAACAGCTTTCCTGAAGAAAGGAAGTAAATTCTAGTTCATACAGGAAAGAAGCAAGGCCATACATAAAACTGTTACCTATCACCACATAAAATGTTCACCGTTTAGCTAAGGAACACAGATAAGTACTCTTGGTTTTTTCTCAACAAAAATTGTTCATGAATTATATTCAATTTATATCAGGGATTGTTTCTTCCCTGGGGGTTTGCTGCTAATAAAGCCACTGCTCAAAGTCACAACAAAACACAGTTTCTCCACTGATGTGCAGCTCTTACCTTGGCAACCCATATGTAGGGAAAAATTATTCTACAAGCTTTTTAATTATGTAAATACCCATAGATATCCACAGCCACTACACGCTTTATTGAGAAACTTAAATGTTTATAATATTGTTTCAGTACTTTATGCAACCACTGCATTTAAATACCACATATTTAGTCTGGCACGTCTACACAACAATTCACAAAATACTTTATGTAATGACAAAAAAAAAACCCCAATCAGTTATACTCATTCCTTTTGTTTCACCTTAGAAAGTATGAAGGAGGATTTTTTGTCACAAACTGAAATGTTAAGTCTAAAAAAATGTCTTACAAAGGGATGCAAACCAAATTCTCCAAAACACAGCAAACACCAGAGGTCAGTCCTGAAGCTCTAGAAGTTATGTGCCATGAACTCACCGGGACTGCCTGTCCATGCTCTCCACCCTGAGTTCTTCCCAGCGGGAGTTCAGCAGCAGCATTTGCTCCTGGATCTCAAACTCTTCTTCTGGTGACAGATTTCCCTGGGCCACCAGTTGGTTTCCAGCCTGCAGAACATTGCCCACACTGCTCTGGTGCGCAGTCAGTTCCATCATAAAACCCTGGAAATGGTACAAGCAGACACGTCACTGTGAGGTCCTATCAGAGTTTATGACTTAGTAAATATCCTAAAAACTTAAAATGTTTGAAAAAGTGTGTAGAAGGAGCTGGCACCATCAAATGCATGAGGATGGCAGACCTGTTCCTTTTATAAGACAAGATTTTCCATGTGCTACAAAAATTCTGCATCCAGTAAAACAGAGAAAAAAATCCAACCACTTAAATGAAAGACCTGTTTGGGTCAAGAGAGCCTTCAAACAAACACACCAAGAATATAAAACAGGCATTTACCTATTACCAACAGAACATAAAACAACATCTGAAATGTATTTTAGGAAAGCAATTAGAACCCTATGAGTTAGCAATATATATTTACCGTAAATCCAGAACACTTCTTCCTTTGCTTCATGGCTTTAAAACTATAGCACAAGGGAAAAATTCCTCCTATTGATCAGAATTCAAACGCAGTATACAAAAATATATTCTGTTTTATACAGTAAACTGACTTGGGAGAAAACTAAATCATCTAACATGACAAACTTCTAGCAACATTAGGACATTTGCTCAGATTTATAACAAAGTCAACCCAAAATTTGTAAAAAAAATAATTTGGAAGCATCCATACATGTTTCTGAAACAAACTATCATCACAGGAGGACCACTGAATAAATTGACATGATTGTCAATTTCAGCATGACCCTTATTTAACAGCAAGTGGCATAAGGCTGACCAGGCTTTTTAGTAATTGTCAATTTTAGTAATTGACAACTCAGTCTGAGATCAGACTGCCTTTGTATTATGCACACCTGTAAACCAGTCACCAAAGGCTCTTTTAAAAAAAAGACATTAAGATTTCAAAGATGCTTCACTGTAGGTTCTTCTAAAAAGAAGAGTTTTGCCTTGAATAAAGGCTAGGAAATGGAAGTTCTGCAGCTTATTTACACAAAAAAAAAAAAAAAAAAAAAAAAAAAAAAAAAAAAAAAGAAAGGAATCTAAACCACACCAAAAGAATTGATAAGAGAAGCTTACTTCATGGGTGGAAAATTGTTCTTTGACTTCCTCAACATCACCAGATATTTCCTCCTGTTCCCGAAATGCATCCTCAGCTGACAGCAACCATGTAAGGACTTCTTCCAGAGCAACTTGGTAGCTATCCAAGTCCATATCCACCTCTGTCACTGTGCTGGGAGTCTCTGCTCTAGAACTGTCCTGGTTTTCTTCAAGTGACACAGTCTAGGCAGCCAAGAGGAAAGAGATGTCTTAGAATGCACAGAAGATGCCGTCCCCAATGGTATTAAAAACAGAACAACTAAGAACTCTTTCAAGCTTTCATAAGATGTTAAAAAAAATTGTTGGATACACTTTAATAAGAAAGGCCAAAGTCACTATATTAAAATAAAAGTTCATTAGTACAGAACCTGAATGGAAAATACAACTTCAATCTTGCTCTCTCAAAAGTGAATCTCAAAACCAACCAAATCCTCATCACTATCACTAACCACCACAAGTTCCATGGAAAATTCAGTTAAAGATCCTGGACCACCCTCTTCAGCTGATCAAGATGTATGAAACAGAGAGGCAAAAAAAAAAAAAAAAAAAAAAAAAAAAAAAAAAAAAAAAAACAAAAAAGCAGCATAACACAAATGGAACTTTATATCTCAATACACAAGATGAAAAAGGAAGGCAGAAAGACTGAAGTTAATGACAAAGAAGTTTTTCGTATTTTCCCAGTTGTGTTGCCCAAGACAGAAGGCATGTTCCAGAGATAACTGACAAACATGAAGACCACCTAAAATTACAACTGCAGAAAAGAAAGGCCAGCTTTGATAACAAACACACCTGCTGCACACTGAATTCTCCATCCTCACATTCTTGCTTGTATCTCCTTGGAAGGGTTTCCACCTCCCGAATGTCTTCCATTGTAACTTGCTTAGGAAGGACCTCAAACAAAGAAGTTAAATACATAATAATGGACTTTTTGTCTGGAAGCTGTACAGCAACATCTGCATCAAAAAGATAAAACATGGGGAAAAATAAATGAAGACAATTTTTTAAATCATTACATAGAACACAGGTTCACATATTGTCCTGTTCAACAGCCTTTCATAAAGTTCTAACTTAGAGACCAGGCTGGACACACATTAAAAATAGCATGAAGGAGCTAAAAAAAAAAAAAAGAAAAAATAGATTTTCTATATTTGGAAGTGAATTCACAGTAAAAGTCTTGATCTTTTTGTAGTAAGAACTCAGATATGAAGTTGCTGAGGAATAAAATCTGCTTGGGGAAAATTGTTCTGAAGCATCTTCCGAGCAGAAATGTAGCTCAAGAACAGTATCCTACATAAATAAACATTTCCACTTAGGCTCTATCCCCCTTCCCATTGCCAGTCAGGTAATTTTCTCATTTTCCACACTGGAAAGAGTTTCACTGAGCCAGGTCCACTTCTCTTGGGTAATGGTACCTATTCAGTTAATACTTTTTCTTTTCAATAAGGAGGGGGTGCTTGTCTTTCAGAATGAATCTTCAGAAGCTCACTTCAAAGCAGACGAACAGGTCAGTAAATTAAAAAGGAGCCATAAAGGTTTCCTGATAAGCATTCCTAGGCAGCTACTGCTACTCAGTGTGTGTGTAAAGAACAAGTTCTGAGCTCTTAAACCAACCCATTCTACAGAATGCACTACTGCACCTGAAAAGCACACACCCTTGCAGCACAGCTCCTGCCTAAAAGGAAACAAAGTCAGTGTACCAACTTCACCTTCCTTGCAAAGTCCCTGGATGGAAAGTCAACCCAAACTTCAATATTCAAAACACTAAAGCCTACACATGTACATCCACACCCTTGCCCTAACAAATGGCGTTTGCTTAAATCCAAAATTTAAAGGCTTGCAATTAAATAACACTGCACAAAGCTGATAGAATCGTTATTCATACTTAGTATCAATAGAAGAAATTTCTTTTAAGAGAGCTCAAAAAAAGCTTCTTGTTGAGTAAAAACTGTATCCCACCTTCAGGATCCAATAGTTTCTCTATTCCTAAATGGTTCTTGGCTATGTTGAAAGCATTTTCCAGTCTCTCAACTGGGGACATCTTTGTCACTTTGTCCCAGCTGAACAGTTCAGGTCTAGAAGTGAAAGAAAAACAAGGATGAAAGCAAATTTATCCATAAGAAAATTCCATACCATGCAGAATATCAAGTTAGGCATATGATAGTAGCTACCCAAATAATATATTCATACACGTATGTACCAAATACCAACATAAGCGTATATACGCAAACACAAAACAAAAAGCATGATCCTCACTTATAAGTGACAATCTGACAATCACAAATTAACTGACTGCATGCCCACAACAACATCCACTTTCCATTCCATGTCCCAAACAAAGTCATGGACTGGAAGAGGAGATCAAATACCACTAGCAAGAACACAACCTCTGTTTAAAATTTATCCCAGAATCAGTTTTCCTCAATTGTTTCTTTTACGGCATTGCTATTACTACACATTTTCTGCATCAGGCACTGCTGGGTAATAAAGAGTCACTGTTCCTGGGAAACCTCATTCCAAACTTGTGATGTGGCTCAGTGACCATTCCAGGCCATAACAGCCAGAAGAAATATCAGTCTCCACCCCACTCACTCACTCTTCTCCGTAGTCTTTTTGCCCCAATAACAAAAAACAGCCTACAAGAAAACATCCCATCACAAGTGCTCAAGAGGCCCAGTGCAAATCAGGCCAAGAAGCTGATCAATTGGCACTGTCAGCAGCCTTCATCTAAGATCAGTGTTAACCCAAGGGCATCTCCAGTCCAGCTGTGCACCCAAAACACGCTGGCGGGTCTCAAGGGGAAAGAGCAGAGCACACAACAGGAAGCAGAGGGAGCAAACAGGGCCCATTCCCAGCAGTATCTACACCTGTGGGGCATGATCAGCCAAGTGCTGCAGCAGCATAGCTGCAGAGCCATTAAAGCACCGTCCATTTCTCCTGCAACAGTGGCTTCTCATCAAAACACTGCTATTGATTCTGTACTTTATAGAACTTGGGGAGGAAGAGATGGGTTTGCCTTTAATTCTTTTAATATTTCATTTGGTTGTAAATTGACTTAAGAGTACCCTTTATCATCTGTTAAGTCATTAAGTTTGTGAAACAGGAAGTCCCTAAGCCAACACAGTCTAAAAAGCAAAAAGCCAGAAGAAAGCAGGGTGAGCAGGAACAAAGATGCACATAGCTCATGGAATACTGTACATCCATGCATGTACAGCATGCAAAAAAAGCAAGGAGTATGTACAGTATGCAAAAGTAGCAAGGAGAACCACAGATTCATGTAAATCTTTAGTAGATACTGACTTTGAAAACAAAGGTTTTAATAAATCACAACTAGGTACTTATCTAAGAGTGAGAAAAGCGAACCAAAAAGCAGAATTCAATTCAAAGAGGAGCTAAGCTAATATTAGTAAAAAAAAGAGACCAGTACAGTAAAACGCCAATGAAATTATATGAGGTAATAGGTTATTTACATGCTGCAAGTGTTACAAAGTTATTAGATATTTTAGCCAAGAGGTAGTACAACTTATAATTGTTGATAGATACATAATGAGAAAAGAAAGATATTAAATCTCTTAATGAAATCCATTTAGATTCTCCTCTTTTAAGTGTCATATTAAACTAAAATATAAAAGCAGTATTGAAAAATGTCCCTTAGGCAGGGAAGCACTACTGTCTGGGTAAGTGAAATAGCCTTGCTGTCCTATCGCTTCTGCAACCTGCCCCAATCTCCTTGTTCCTTGCAAGTGCTTTTAAAGTCTCTCCTTCAAAGCTGAAAAGAGAAACCCAGCTCAAGATTTCTTAAAAGTATGGGGAAAATGGTGCTTCTCTGACTAAAGGACTTGTGCTCAGGGACAACAAAGCTGAATTCTGACATGCCAGCAGCTGTCAGGCTCCAAGGAATATGGAATAAAAGGCTCAGACCTAGATTTTAGGAAGTCACAGGAAAGCACAGTTACTGAGTCAAAAGCTTTCAGCTGAGGCTTTTGGTGCTTAACAAGTGCTCTGAAAAGAGCAGAGACTTCAGATCTTGCAAAGCCTAAGCACATAGTAAAAACAAAAGGACAGCAAACAGCCTAAAACTAATTCTTCTGCTTCTCGCAGGTCACCTAGGTTTCATTTGTGTCTAAAGCTGGCACACTCTCCATCACAAAGCCTCACACATTCAGCAGCAGAGCAAGGCCACTACAGGCAGTTTTGCTGGTAGGAAAATCACCACAACTGCTCAAATTCATCCAGGGGAGGGACTTCGTAATACTTGTGATAAATTCCAGCGAGAGGTTTGGCAGTATTTCTCTGTCCTTGCGTTGCAGTCCTTCCAAACTTGCAGAAGCCCTCAGCATGGTACTGGCCCTCCTTACACAGCCTTGCAGGCTGAACACAAGCCAGCTCTGGTCCACAAGACACAGAGCTATGTCAGGGCAGACCTGTCCTGAAGCCAGCGAGCCTGGGACAGAGCCCGCTGCAGTTACCACAGGCCAAATGGGCACTTCAAAGCAGGCTCAAAGTGGATGTATGTTCTGCAAACACTTCGCATCTGCTGGGTGTTTGTAAAGCATTTGCTGTGTCAAATACCTGGTGACCAGGAGGTTTGGTTAAATTCTAGAAATTATTACATCATTTCCACATTAAAATGGTTATTTATGAGTAAGAACAGTCAGACCTTGCAAAGCAATGAGCTGACTTCATTTAAGAGACACAGGATTAGAATTGATTGCCCAGCAGATCTCAATGATTTTTAAAAAGGAAGTAAAAAAAAAAGTATGCAACTTTAATAAAACCTGTAATGATGATTTATTTAAACTTCTGAAGAGTCTTGCAAAAATCAGAAAGAACACAAAAGATCTGTGCAAAGAAACTTTATTCCTTATAAAGTATAATGAACAAACTAAAGGATATTCTAAAGATACCAAAAGTGTTTGATATTCTGCCCCACAGTTCTTCTGAAAGAACTGCATACATTGTCTTTCAAGCACAATATAGTAAAAAATACCAGAAAAGCTACAGAGCCTCTCATTTCTTCATTCTGAAGCTTCTGTATCTTCTTATTGAAATTATATGGCAATCTCCAATGGAAGAAATGTTTCTTTTTGCAAAGGAGGGCAGGTAGGAGAGAAATTCAGGTGAAGGTGATGGCAAACTCCTCCTTCCCCCACAGAGACCCTTTCAATATATTCACTGTAAAATGTATACCAAGTGGGATGTAAACCCACTCCAACTAGCAAATGTTTGTGCATGTGCAGGAACTCAGTGTTACACTCCTGCCTGGGCTACAGCCTTTGCAATGTGCTGGCAATGTCCCACCACTGCTATTGTTACAAAAAAAGACAAACAAACAATCCTGGAAAATGAATCACTGAAATAGGCCAGAAGCTGTCAAATTTTCAAGCACGAAGACACAGAAAAAAAGCTGTTTACTTCACTAGGTCAAAGACAAGCTGTTTGCCACTTACTTATGTCTGTGAATCACAGCATTAAAGGCGAGTCCATCAGCCCAGCTCGTCGTGAAGTTCAAAACATTGACCTGACTGTAAGGTCTGGTGGACTGGCGAACCCAGCTCAGCAGTATCTTCTCACTATTGGTCTGCTGCAAATCTGACATGATGTTCTTCATGACATCCTTCACCTGCAAGACAGCAATAACTACACCTTACAAACACATGTCCCACTTTTTCTCCTTACAAAATCAAACTACTTCACAAATCATGGAAGGGGCTTCCCCATGAAAAGCTATGAATCAAATTCCAATTCCTCACATGAAATTTGGGAATAGCACCCTTCAGACCATCTTTGCCCTCTACTACTTACAAAAGCCAGTGATGCTTCATGTAATGACACATTACTCTTACATTATGATCCTCTCACTCTACTTGTTGCTGCCTGTTCTAAGCATAGGGAATAATACTCCTCACTGCCTTGTGCTGTGGTTCCACCAGTAGACAAACTCCAAAAATACAGCTTGTATAGGTTTTCTGCAAGAAGAGGATATCTGCTTATCCTACAAAAGTAGTTTGTTTTTTGGATGCTAGTTATACACATCTACCAAAGTCCCTCCAACTTAATTCAATGATCTTCCCAGATACTTAATAAACCAGGAGCAATTCAACCAATGAGACTAACAAACCTACAAAGCAGCTGTAAGATGCAGGACAAACACAGCTACCTAAACAGTAAAACACTACCTGCCTCAAGCCCTTGAGGAAGGAATAGAAATACAATGCTTCAGCCTGAAAAGCTTCTCTGCAATTCACACCGGCAGGAACTAAACTGAGCGGCTGAGCACAACTGGGCACATACGAGAATACGGATCATGGGAGGCAGCCAATAGACTTCAAGCAGAAACCAAATACTGGCCTGACTTTATTTATCAGCCCAAAATAGAAGCAGTATTTTCTGCCACCAAAAGCCTGGGAAGGTTGAGAAACTCATAACAGAACAATGTACATGATTCCTGGAAAGGAAGAGATCTCACAGTAGCCTCTCACCTGCCAGTGCAAGATAATGCTCCACAGCAGCCCCAGCGTCAGCTTGTGATTTCCATCAACGATGTCAGTTCCTCCAATATTCACCAACTCCACCTGGAGAGGTTGAATCAACTCTCTATTAAACACTGTTATCACAGCTCCAAGTAACAACCCCACCCCACATCCCTGGCTGTCCAGCCAAGTATTACCAAGTGCTCTGAAATAAAAAGTAGTTGAAGAGAAAAGCAGAGTTGACAGAAAATTGTTCATCTGAATCTATCATGACAACTGCTTAAACAAACTTAACATTAACTGCTTAAACTGCATGACAAAAGATGGCACCAAAGAAGATTTTCCACAGGAAGAGTTTTATTCTCTCCTCTAAATATACAGGTGCATACTAGCAGCCAAAACTGAAAAACAAATTCAAGCATAAGGGACCTGATAGGAAAATAAAAGTTAAGCAAGTTTGGTCTTCAGTTATTTTTATATTTTAATTTGATTTGCAAATCAAAAAAGTTGACTTTCCTTACTTGGAACCATTCTGCTTAAAGGATGAAGTTCACAGGATTACTTGATCACCTACACCTGAGGTTTGTCTGATCCTTGCAATATATATTTAAACACTTTTATAAATTATTTCACAAGTTATGAATATTGCATAGCCCACAAACTCTCAAACAACAGAGTGCAACTGCTTCTTAGTGGATGCCTTTTCCCTCCATCGTAACACACAACACACTTTTTAATGAAGCTAAGCAGTAGGCATAAATCAACTACATGACCCTAACAACCTTCAGCTAACTAAGACCATCTGTTTACTTCCAGAAACCCAGATGCTGCCAGCTTCAGGAAGAAATAATTAATTATTGCAATTCAGTATTGTTTCATTTATTGTCATAATAAAATAAATCAATTTCAAGCTGAAAAACTCATTATTTAGCCTTTAAAAAGTTAATCAATATTTACAGTACCTCAAAGAACAAAAAGAACCCACTGCCAGCTTTGTCTGCTTCCAAGAAATATGACACTAGTCCACCAACACAGAGGGGAAATTGCAGTATAATACAGCATGTTGTATCACTCTTCAATCATCAGTTTATACAAATATGCCCATGCTTTCTTGTATTTTACGTCTTTTATTGCCAAAATGTTCTTATTATGTTATTTCAGTGGCCTGACATTCACAAATAGAAATTCTAAGTATAGACAGCACGCTTACCCAGAATTGTTCGTCAAAAAAGGAAAAAAACCTAAAACCACTTTAATATAGCACTACAGTCCTCCAGGCATTAAAAACAAATATTAAGCCAAATAATTATTATTTTTATTTTTCTTAAAGGAGGATTTGATTTTGTTTGCTTGTTTATTCTTCTAACCAGTCATGCAGCAAATTAGAAACACTATATGTTTGGCACAGAGACGACAGAAATCAATCAAAAGACCCTCCTGGGAATGGAGAGCAGGATAGAGCCACAAAACCTGACATTCCCTTACAGATACCTGCACAAGTTATACAGCATTATTTGAAATTATTTTTTTGTCCTGCTGTGTTCATCAGCTATGCAACAGCAAAGCTTCAAGGTACCTTTTTCTTGGGAGCTGCATACATCTCAACAAACCACAGTTTTGTGATTACTCGTTTAATACCATTATTAAGTTTGCATTTTAAGATCTCACAAAATTGCAGGACACTGAAATTCTACATTATATAAGAAACTATGAACAGTTTATCCATCTCCATGAGGTCTCATTTTAGATACAAAAACTCTTTACTCTCTGCATTCTGAACTCATTTACATACAACAACAAACTAAGGAATCTCCCAAAAAGCTGTGGAAAAACATGCTCACATTGTTCTGATGCAAGACTTGCAGTACTCGGTTGACGTTATTTAAGGCATGTACTCGTGTGGAACCTCGTTCTTTAGGCTGAAAATAAAAAGTTACAATCTGTTCAACATCAGAATTAATGGACATACCAAACAAAATTGGAGAAGAAATCTCCAGATTTTAACTTTTCTTTTAGTAATAGTAAGAAAAACCAAACAAGATCATCCATAGCAATTTCAAAATGAAAACTGGTCAGAACAATATTCCCCAATTCAAGGCACAGGACAGGCCTTGGATTCAAAATGTATTTCAGCTCATCATTATTAAGTGCAAAATTTTTATTCCCAGCATCTACAGAATTATAAACCTGCAATGCAAAAGTAAAGGAAGAGTTCCTGGGGAAAATCTGAGGCTTTTGAACATTTGCCAGAGTACTTGAAATTTTCTGGCTCCCAAGAGAGAACAAGAAGCAATTTGTTTTTCTGGCACCAAAAGCCTGCTAAACCTTTGCATACTGGGAAGAAGTTATGCTTCCTGGCTTTCCCTTCCTTTTAATATCAGGGGGAATTAAAAAAAAAGCTCCACAACCAGGAAAAACCAAAAAAAAACCCAAAAAAACCCAAACCTTCAACTCTTGACAATACCTGCCACTCCATTTGCTTTTAATCACTATAATTTAATTCCTGTGGCAGAAAGTGATCATACTGCTGTTCAGTTGAACTTGGAACATAGTAATCAAATTAGAAACAAAAAAACTTGTGTTGTTTCCATCATACTTCACACCACAAATTATTTGAAGTAGTAGTAAAACACATCTGCTTAAAAGAAAAGTAAACTTACAATGTGAAATTTTGTATGACTGAAGGTTCCGTAAGGTCCATAAACAAATTTAAGACTCAGTATAAATAGTGAAATCAACAATTTAATCCTGAGTAATTGCACAAGTTTCACCATATTTTGTGCTTCTTTCTGAAGAGTCAATAATGTTAGCAGGGGAAGAGTTTTCAGCCACGTGCACTTTACCATACACATTTTGAGCAGTTTTCAGCCTTTTCCTGTCTGTAGATGACAAAATTTTTCCATGGAGCTGCACATTTTTACCTACTAGCTGTTGCCTTTTTAACTTTCTTTTTGTTCTTTAAGGGATCTTTCACAAGCTTACTACAAGCCCACAGGGATCCAGCTGAACACAGGTATACCTCATCATCCAGAAACAGACCTTTAAAAGATTTCTACTAAAAACATGTTGTTCACATACACTATGTGAACAACACCACTGATTTTACATGCTCTGCTAGACAGTATGTAAACCCTCAAGAGAGGGTTACACAGTTAAGCTTCAGCCTGACCCTGTATCTCATGAGTGGAGTTCATGGGAATTTCACTGCAACTGTAGAGAACAAGTACACATTACAACCAAATTAAGGTTTTAAATAAATTAATTTTTTTTAATCTCATGCTTCAGTTTGTGTTTTGTTTATTCATTGGGTTGAGTTTTTTTAATACATGGAAATATGACTCAGATGTTTCTCTTACCAGAGGTTTCCCCGTCAGACCCTCCAAAAGGTCCAAAAGCTTCCTTCCATCTTTAAGATCTGTGAACATGTCTTTCACTGGGGCCTTTCCACTCTGCAGAAGAAAAGAGGTACAATAAAAACAATGTTTTAGCAGAACTTCCCTGAAAATAGATACTTTTTCCTTTGTATCTTTCAATTAATTCTTAACTGGCACTAAAAGTAGTAAATGAAAGCTAGGGGACTGCTACAGCAATCAAGAAGGAACCCTTCCCTTATTAAGTGTTATTTTCCTTCCTCCCTACCACTGTGGTTCTGTGCATCAGCAGCCTTGTACTAAGGAACCAAATCAGTGCATCCTGGCTCAGATTAGGGTGGATGCATGAACATGCAAAGATGGCAAAGAAAGAAAACTTGGCAAGCTTGAGGAGTCATTTGAGAAGGAATGCTTTGGTTTGGCTGCATCTAAAGGAAGAAGAAACTGAGGCTTTTCAGAAAGCTATTGGGACAAGTTCTCTCAGATTTAAAAAAAAAAAATAGGACAAAAAATTACTTGGAATTGAACTCTGTGTAAGAAGATGCCACTGTTCTACAAAGACCAGTAGATCAAAAGGTATAACATTTATTGAAACAAATTAATCACTTTCTCTACCATGGAAAAGCATAATGTGAAACCCAGAGCTACTCTAAATCATAAATTTCTAATTTTTGCTTTCTTTGGGAGTGAAGGGACTCAGTACAAAAATTGTGGCAGATGAGAGTGGAATCATGTTAACCTTTTCCATGCTTCCTCTTTATCTTATTTCTTCTTGGACCATAACAAAGTTACTGTGGGAAAGTTCTACAGGGCAGGGGGAGAAGACACAGCCAGCCAGCAACTAAGTGCATTTGCCTCGTAATATTCACTTGCTGGCTGCCAAGAAATCAATTAAAATACTGCTTTCAGTGTCCCTTTCAAGTGCCAATTTGAGGAGAAGAAAAATATTTTCTAAGTACCACAAAAAGCTCCAATACTGCCTTTTCCTGTCACTTTGACATTTTAACATTGCTCTTCAGAAAGAAGGCCATCAAAGACCCACCTTACATGACATAAATTAGCTGGCATATATCTCTCCTGTCTTCACTTATCTCCTCCTGCTCTACAGTTGCTGGTAATTGCCAAATACTGGCTAACAAATGAGAAAAAGAGAACTGAACAGCTCAATGAACCCTGTTTTTTGGCAAGTGTCTGGTTTTCCCCAAAATTTATATAGGTTTTTAGGCGCCCCATTTAGTTAGATTTGATACTACAAAAACTACCAACACAAAAAAAAAAGGTCAGAGTTGAACAGCCACAAAGAAATATTTCGTTTCCTTTACAAAAACGTAACTAAACATAACAATTTCAACCAGCTAAACATTAAGTATGACCTTTCTCTCAGAGCACATACTTTTCACAGATGATTCAAATGCTTCACAGCTGCATAGCAACTTAACCAAACTTTTAAAGCATGCTGGAGCCTACCACAGGACAACTGGCTGGAGAGACGAGGAGAGACCAATGGCTGTTGTCTATCTGGACTTCAACAAATCTATTGATACTGTCTCCCATCATATCCCACACAGGCAATCTCAGGTGTGTGAACTGGACAAGTGAAAGGTGAGGTGGATTGAGAACCAGCTGAATGGCAACTCCCAGAAGGTCACTATAATTGGCACAGGGTCTAATTGGAGGCCTGTCACTAGTGATGTCCCCAAAGGTTCAATAGCGGGTCCAGTATTGTTTAACTTCTTCATCAATGACTTGGATGGAGGGACAGATGCCTCCTCAGCAAGTTCATAGATGACACAAAGCTGGGAGGAGTAGCCAATACCCGAGAGAGCCATGCAGCCACTCAGAGGGACCTCGACAGGCTGGAGAGATGAGCAGAGGGGAGCTGTGTGAAATTCAACAATGGCAAATGTGGGGTCCTGAACCTAGGGAGGAATAATCTCATGAACTGGTACAGGCTTGGGCTGATCTGCTGGGATGCAGCTCTGTGGAGAAGGACCTGGGAGTCCTGGTGGACAACAAGACGTCCATGAGCCAGTAGTGTGCCCACGTTGCTAAGGAGGCCAATGGTATCCTGCGGACATTGGGAAGAACACTGCCAGGAGGTCAAGGGAGGTGATCCTGTCTCTCTACTAGTCTCTAATGAGGCCACATCTCACTAAGCATGTGTGAGACTTACAAGTGCTGTGTCCAGTTCTTGGCTCCTCAATACCAGAGAGATGTGGAGCTCCTGGAGTAGCTCCAGCGAAGGGCAACAAAGTTGAAAGAGGCTGGAGCACCTCTTACACAGAAAGTCTTAGGGAGCTGGGCCTGTTCAGCCTCCAAAAGAGGCAACTGAGATATGATCAGTGTCTGTAGGTACCTGAAGGGAATGTCCCAAGAGGATGGAGCCAAGCTCTTCTCAGTGGAGCAACAGGACAAGAGGCAACAGGCAGAAACTGACAGAAGTTTCACCTGAACATAAGGAATACCTTCCTTGTGCAGGTGACTGCACAACAGAACAGATTAACCAGAAAGGTTGTGGAATTTCTCCCACTGGAGATATTCAAAAAAACATCTGGATGCAATCCTGATTAACACACTCCAGGGCTCCCTGCCTGAGCAGGGAGGCCAGACTAGATGATCTCTAGTGGTCCCTTCCAACCTTAACCATTCTGTGATTTTATGAGCCAGAGAACAGGATCACAGAAATGGAGATGCAGAGAAGCCTCTTCTACAGTTTATGGTGTAATACAGGAGGAGATCAGTCACAGAGCAATCAACCCCAGATGCCAGTAAAATTTAGTTTACATTTGGTTTGGATCACCATACTGAAGACAGCAAAAATAGGTTGCTAAGGGCACAAATAAATTGTTCATATGACCTGAAAAGCAAGCAGCAGGAGCTAACAGAGGTCTCTGGATACAGCAGCAGTTGTCTCTGGATGCAGTAACAGTCAAACACTCACAGTAAAAGCAAAAAACTAAAAAAATTAAACCACAAAAAAAAAAAAAAAAAAAGAAAAAAAAAAACACACCAAAAAAAACAACCACAAACTTCTTATTCATTGAAGTGTGGGCCTCTCCAGAGCAGAGGGGGAGAATCACTTAGCACATATTGCTTTCTCACGTCCAGTTTTTCATCCACCAAGTCCTTCTCCACAGGGTTGCTCCTAATGTATTAATCTCCCAGTCTGTACAGATACTGGGGAGGGCCATGATGCAGGTGAAGGCCAGGACCACGCACCTGGCCTTGCCAAACTTCACAAGATTCACTTCTCTAGGCTCAAGTCTTTCTGGGTGACCTCCATTCCCACTTGCAAATCAACTGCACTTGCTCAGTGTGGTGTCATCTGCAAACCTGCGAGGGCATACTCAAACCTACTGCACATCATTGGTGATATTGAACTCTTCAGATTACATTATGGAACCCTGACGGACAGCACTTATTTCTGATCTCCATTTGGACATTGAGCACTTGACTGCAAATCTTCAGATGCAGTTGCCTAGGCAATTCCTCATTTATTTAACAGTCCATTCATCAAACCCCTATCTCCAATTTACTGACAAATGATGTTGTAGGAGACACCAAAGGCCCTACAGAAGGAAAGCCTTTACAATTATACAAATAATTATAACTATATATAATTAGAACAGCACACACATATATAACACCAAAACTGAGACTATTATAGCCATATTTCAATTAATTTGTTGCCTTAGGTCCAGAAGTTAAAAAAGATTTGGATCTACTGAAAAAGCAGAAAGATACCTCATCTAATACAATGCAACAAGAATATTGAGAGGATACAGTGCTCTTTCTTTGCTTCCATCCCCTCACTTCACATGCATGAAAACAAGCAGAATGACTTCCTGCTTTCAGTCATTCATTTCAACAGGTCATGGTATGTTCCAGCCCTACGCAATGCACCTGCTGTGATGTAGAAATAATATAGCTCTGCTTTCTTAGGAGAATGACTTTTCCATTTTGATGGCCATCAGAGCACCATGTTTTGCTGTCAGTTCAAAGAGTCAACAGAAGAATATTAAATTATTTCTGCACACTAAGCTACTCATTCCTGGTTTTTTACAAGTACCGACTATACTCAAAACAGACAATGCAATATACAAAGCCTCTGTATTTAGTGAAGTCTAGCAAATATTCTCTGAGGGAAAGAAGTCAGCTCACAGGATATACTTTCCCACATGCAAGGTGACTCAAGTTTGCTAAGAAAGGGTTGCAGCACCCACTCCACCAACCCTATCACCACCTCCACAGAAGCACACCCACCAGGAAAGCTGGAAACCTCTTCTTCAGTTTCCCACGCCCACCTGAATCCCATGCACACACCTGGTGGCAGCTGCCACCCAGGCAGCCTCAGCTGTCCCATCAGGGCACGAAGCCAGCCCTAAAAGTCAACTGATGTCCCAATGGAGCAGAGACTGCACAGGCACTGCATCCTGCTCTGCTCACACTGCCTCCTCCCACTCATGCATTTTCCTCATACCTGAATGCACATTTCCATGCAGGATCTGCTATGTGAACAATACAGTCTGCAGTCAGAAACATCAGTGCTCTGTCCTCCAGTGCAGCTGGATACTGGACTACTTTCTTGGGATGCAGCTCAACAGCAACCCACCGTGCTTCAGGAAGTCTTCTACTTTCTTTATGCAAACATAACAGCTACAGATCCCAGCTTCCGACAGCCACGACTCAAAGTTTATTAAACATAGAAGGGTACAGGAAAATAATTTCTTTAAATGGCAGCCCCAAGTGATAGTCCCATACCTTTATTTCCCAAGAGATGACATGGAAAGCTCTGGGCCAAAGCTGACAAAGCAGCTATGCATGCCCTCTTGTGCCAGGTACGAGCCAGCCCTGAGCCAGGACAGGCTGCTGCCAACACCCTCTCTTTGTGATAAAACCCACGCAGAGCCCCATCACCTCACAAGAAGTGCCCACCTCTGAGCCTACTGGGGCAGGCTGCTGTGGCAGTGCAAGGGCAATCTGAGAGCTGCACTACATGGCCTCTAAGGCTGGACCTCTACTTCTAGTCCAGGGGCCATGAGCACACTTGAGCCCTGGCTCTGACCCAGCAGTCTGACTACCTTCAGGGCACCCGTTCCATGCAGACTGCTCTGGGGTGAAGCAGGCGGCCCTGAGACCAGCTGGGCAGGCTGGTGTGCTGCTGCAAGAGCCTGGGCTCTGGGGGAGGACAGAAGGTAAGGCACGGGGCTCTGCAGCTTGCTTCCTTCACCATACCTACCCACATCCATACTGCTCACTCCTAACACCCAGAAAATAATCTGGCCTTCTGAAAAGTTAAGTCTGTAGCCACAGATACACACACAAATAAATACACAATCTGCAGTATGCAAAAAGCACATTTCTCTCTCTGTCGAGTCTTGTCTGGCATACAGTATGCAAAGGCAATCTAAATTTCTCTTTTTCAGAACTAAAATTTTACTCACTTTCTAAACACTTAAAGACTACACAAGTACAAAGAAGTTCAGCCCCTGCCAACATCCTGTAAGGAGAAGCAGTCCATCACTGAGCATAATGGATCAAGAAATTTAAGTATTTGTCTTATAAGAAAGAGTGACAGAGAAAAACCATAACGAGCCCTTCACAAGGGCAAATGGCTAGTCACGGTTGTGTTGGTAAGTACTTAAAGAGCAGCTTACATTGTGCTAAGCACTGTACAAATACGAGGCAGCTAATGGGTCCTTTCTCAAAGACAAAACAGAGTCCAGCTTACACTACAAAGACAGCATAAAGGACAGGCTGGGACACACTTGTACCAGAAGATCTGTGCCGGTTCAGGGCGTAAAGAATTCACATCCCACTCACTGAACACTTTTACCAGTTAACAGAAGGTAGTTTTTCTCAGCTTTGCTTATGTTTGCCACAAGAGCGGAAAAAAACAAACCAAAAAAAATCCTGGCAGAAATCTCTTTCCCTCAGCCTGTTCAAGCAAACCCAGCAGAGCTGTACAAACAGTTATGGTAACAGACACAAGGGCTTGATAAAACAGACAAAATAACATAATTAACAGACTTAGAGGCAGTTTTGGTTCCTCAATGCTTTAAATTAGCACTGATAGCAGGAAAGGAGTTGATTCACTTAACTGGGCTGGTGTAAGGGAAAGAGGAAGAGGAAAAAGGAAAGTGAAAGGGAGGCAGAGAAAGGAAAATAAAAAAATAAAAGCTAGAGACTGTACACAAGCTGTGGGCTAGGCTTGCTTGTGTTCTCATGAAGTTTGCATGGTGACATTTGTTATGCACCACTAGGCACATACACAAGGATCAGAACCATATCCAATCCATCACATTACATTTATTCCAACAAACATTTTGGTGCCAGCCTTTGTGTGAATACAAGGGAAGGAAGAGACAAAGAACTTTTGCTAGTTATCCACAGCAGAAACCACTTTTTCTGTTGATTTACCTCATGAGGAAGCAGCAGTTTATTAATGATCTCTGAGGTGGACACCAGATGCTACCATACATACACAAGACCAGGCATCTCAGGCATCTCAGGCATCACTTTCCAGCAAGACACCAGCACTGTTTGGGAAGGAGATAGCACAGGCAGTGTTCTCCTCACACCAGCTGCCCTGTTATGCCCCTTTGGCCATCTTTCAAGTCCCTCTACCTGGATCAGGTTTAAGACGGTGACTCACACTTCCTTGCGTGCATCTAGAATTACTCACAACGACGGGTCATCCAGGCCAGCCAACATGACTGTGCAGAAATCATTCCTTCTCTTTGCCAGAAAGCATTCCCAGGAAGTGGATGAAGATATAAACAAAATCCAGAACAGATTGTTTTTAAGTCATCCAATGCTGCTGACAGTCGAAAGCCCAGCCATCAACACTTACAGTTTGTTCTACTAAAGCCACCACAGCTACAAGGCAGTGATCATTCTTGAGTATGTTCTACAGTAGAACATTCTTAATTGCCCCTTTATTACCAATGGGGAGCTGTATCAAACTGAACCAAGTTAGAGAAAAAAAGGGAGTCACAAATTCTCAGTAGGATGAAACCTTTTTTCAAACACCAGCTATTATTTATCATTATATCATGACTATTTAAGTTCTTTATTTTTGAACATGAAATTATATGCAAAGGCAATCATTAAAGAAGTTTAAATGTTTACCTAGTTGTTTAACTAGAAACACAAAATTTTCTCATATCAATTATCTGTAGAGGACAATTTACCTTTAAAGCTAAATTTACCTAAGTGCTTTAAATCAATAATTATTGAAGCTACATTATTAAACCTAACTTTTTTAATTAATGAACACCAAAGAGATTGGAAAATAAGAGATAAGCCACCTCTCTTTCACATCCTCCTCAGTGATATTGATTCAGACCTTGTAATCACAACATTAAAACCAGGATGAAAGGTCGTCTCAGTTTCAGTTAATGCACACTGGCTGTCATCAGGAAAATAACGCATTTCATAAAACCATACAAATGACCTTCACCACTAAGGGAATGCAGCAGACAAGTTCCAGCTGCTCAGAGCAGGGCTGGGAAAAGCCCTGGTTGCCATTTACATTATCTGCCACTTCAGGAACACCAAAACAACCTGAAAAGACATAGAAAGCAATACATACTGATTTTACATCAGATTCTTTTATCCTCAAATGTTACTTTTATGAAGCTAAGAGTCATTTTAATTAATTCTTTTTAACCAATATATGACAATTTTTAACATCTAATAAGACGCTCAATATGTATGTCAAAGTAGTAGCAGAACAGTAAAGACCCATTTCCTTTGAGAAGGAGCAAGTATTGGAGAGGTTGAGCTCTTAAATGACAGCACGAACCATTCATAATGTTCAAGTACATTCCCAGGGAACTCATAGTAATCAGTTTAAACTCAAACAACACAAAAGCAAGAACTACACTTTATCATGACCAAGACCAAGTAAAAAACATGTCAAGTGCTGCTACATCATAAGGCCAGCACATGGGAACTCAATGTGGGAAACTAATCAGAAAGCAAAAAGGTCATTGCATAAAGTAAACAACCATGTCAACAAATAATCTTGCCAGATTCTAATTCAAGACCATAGACAATGTTTACAGAAGTATTTTTATTAAAATGTGGTACTTTTTTCCATTCTCCTTCCACTAACATGAAGGAGTTACAGGACATCATACACAAATACTAGCTATACTGTGACAGATATATTTTCACTGAGTATACTCTACTCCATCCTGAATATTTCCATCTATGTTGTGGCATCTCAACATAACATTACTACCAAAACTATGATTTCAAATACCAAGTAAAGCAAATAAAAAGTTATGATCATAAGAGGAAGACAGCTTATAGACTAAATTATTTTTAACTACTGGTGCTCAACAATAAAATAGTTACAAGCAACTAAATAGCTATTTAAAACCCCAGACTAACAGGGGGTGGCAGGGGGAAGTAATACTCATCACTGAGATATGCTGGAAATTTTGATTCTACTAGATGACAGACATGAGTTTAAGAAGCAGCAAAGCTGAAAAGCTAAAGATAGTTCAATTCACCTAATACCTAAAATACTCGACTGACAACATGACCGAAGGAGGGAAGATCTATCAGTGCAAATAGCACAGCAAGGCATCAGTAACTCTGCAGGTCTTTCTCTCTCCAGTGTATTTATTAATGCATTCACATAAGCCTATGTTACAATAACATGTTTAATGTAACAGTACTAACCCTCAGCTTGCAATTAAGTCTCATTACATAACAGTACCAGCAGGAGCAGCTGGGACCCTACTTACCACTGCCAGTTATTTCTCTTGTAAGACTGAAAGGTAATCTTTTTATTTAGTTTTCCAAGCCACATAACTGCAATCGCACCCTTAAAAAAATTTACAAATTCCTGATAACCAGGTTGACTATTCTCTATTCTAATAGGTAAAGGAACAGATTTGCTTTGGTGCCTCTACCAGATTCAGCTCTACAAACCCTCCAACAACTGGGATGACAACGAAGCCCAAGAATCAGACCCAAACCCAGAGCATTTACCAAGTCAGCAATACTTACAGCCCATATGACTATACCAAGCTTTCAAGTCCACGAAGGCAGATGCTGCTCACACCTTATTCTTAGAGCAGAAAGCAGCAAAAATTGAAAGGAAGGCAGAAAACTGACAATTTTTCGCTATGGCTATATCTGGGAGGGATCACAAACTGCTACATATTATTGCTTTTATGCTAGAAAGTAGTCATCCTTACCATAACTCGCAACCTATTAGAGAAGAAAAATTTACTTTCATGCTTCTTGGCTAATATACCTGCTAGGCCTAGAAAGGCTTATTTGGTCTTCTCACAAAAAGAGTGAGAATAAAGCAGACTAAAAAGTGACATTTTTAAGGCCGGCTCATGCAAATGCTAATTCTTTCCCACCCAGATTATTCCTCTTTTCTAACAAGGCTGTTGCTTTTTAAGCTTTGGCTGTCTTTGAGTGAAGTTACATTTTACAGTTGAATTCAGCATTGAAAAATATCAGAAGCAATTAGACTGTAGCTTATTTCACCAGTCATCAAGTATTTCCTTGCTTGCACCACAAAAGCTGCACTGCAAATAGGACTAGACTCCATCTTAGGTGATGTCACCTTGGACAGACAAAATTGCCTAATCAATCTTTTTGATCTCTTCTCTTGCATGACTAATACACTGAACTCCATAATTCTCCTTCCCCCCCACAAAAACACTTCTGAAATGTCTTTGACCTCAGGTATCTTGGGTCATGTGAAATTAATTATCATGAATAGCTATAATTTTGCCTTTAAAAAGATTTATCACAGTTGCTAAGGGTCAGCAATGGAGGTGCAAAATGTCTTCAGAAGTACAGGACCTGACATTTACCACTATGACAAAACAACCCTTAGAGGAAAGAAAATTAAGGAGCAGAAATGGAGGAAAACATCTATTCAGCACACCACTCAAAAAAGCTAAAAGAAGACTTTGCAGTTACCAAATGCATTAGTGCCCGGTATAATGAGGAATTAACTGTTTCAATTTTAAGATGCATACGAGGCCACAACTCTCCAAAGCACTCCAAGAACAACTCATCAGTTCTCCTACTGACCTGTCTACTCTCATCTTCTCTTGCTATCCTTCCAGGGGAGGGGACACATCAGAGCCCAGGAGAGGAAATGCACAGGAGCCCCACACTGAGCACTTGCCTTCTCAAAGGCTAACTTGGAGCTCAGCCCTGAAAGATGCATTCTGCTCTCAAGCTGCACCTCCTCCTCTTCTTTACTCTAACCCTAAAGTCAAACTTATTTTTGGAAGACCACAGAGTAGGAAAAAAGAGCTTAAGATGCTGTAAAAGTGTGTGATGTCTGGTTTTATTCACATGGCAGATCCTGGCCTGGCTCCAAGCCCTGTCAGTGCTGGCCAGTGCAGATGTCAGGGCACTAGCACAAGACCTGGAGGTGCAGAATCACAAATACATGCAGCAGGAACACTGCAAATGCACAAGTAAGACTATATAAGGCTTCTGTACATATAAAAAAAAAAGAAATTGAGCTTGCATTGGAAAGCAATGGGAACACATGATGGAAAGGAAAGAGGGGCCCAGCACTCAGGCATGCAAGGGCTTTGAATGCAGGTCCTGACACCTTGGAACAATGCCCCAGCTGACTCCATTCAACACCCTGCCATATCCAAGACTTATAACTGATGGGCAGGGAAATCTAGTGTCATTTTCACTGAATACCACAAATCTGAGCTTTTCTGCTCTTTTTGCAGAGCACAACCTTCCTAGCAATAAAGCTTTTTTTCCCATCCCTGTGGGAAAATTTCCCAAACTCATTGAAGAAACAAGTTTTTGGTAAAAAGACACTGCTTCAGTTTGCCAATGCTGGATCTGTAAGCTTCCTCTAGTGAGTGACAGCACTAAGTTCTGACAGGCTGTGACAGACCCGACTCCATGGGTCTAAATTAAGTTAGGGAATCATGTTTCTTGTGCTGACTCGGTGTTCCACCTGCCAAGCTCAGGAAGAGCAGAGGAGGAGAGGAACCAATCTGAAAGCAAACTTGGAAAAGTACCACCTTGGAAAATGAGAAAACTAAAGCCAGCAAAGACTGAATCCTGCAAGAAGGTGAAGGGAGGCCAAGATTAGTACTGCTGAGACAAAGGGAGATGCAAAAATAGGACTGACCACACAAGCATCAAATCCTGTAAAGGCAGGAGAGGGGAACTGAAGGGCAGATGGAGCAGATCTGGAGTTTAAAAAGAAAAACTGGGTCTTGATGGGAAAAAAAGTATGGTGACAAAGGCAAAAGTGGATATGAAACAGGCAGGGCAGCCAAACTCCAGATTGTGAGGATTTGCCAGGCAGGCAAGGCTTCTGACATGAGAGGGTGTAATTGTAAGTGAGGGGAAAAATACAAACAAACATACCAACCAAAAACAGGGTCAGAGAGTAGGAGTAAAGAAAGAAAATGGGGCAGAAAGAATTGTACTTGCAGGGTTCTAAAGTGGGACACAAGACTCCTGAATTCCTTAACATGCCTATCAAGTTTCTAGAAACCTTCTGGAGTTGCAAGTGTGAGTATCCAACTACTTTGCTCTGTAATTATAAGCTGAAGCATCAGAGATCTGCAAGATGCAGTTAAAACTCCCAGGCCTGCTGATAAAACATCTAAGTAGATAAAGACTGAAGCTATTCAGATATTTGGACAAACTAAAGTTGATTACAAAACCTTTGTTCACTTTCTCTTTACCTGTGTGAAACAAATAACACTGGGGTATTAGAGCACTACATTATCCTCCAGACTCGAATTCAAGCTCCACTGTTAGCTAGAAGCTCCCCTGTAACTCATCAGAATCATTTAAAACACAATTTTACATGCAATTACTAACTGTGTGCCAGATTAAGAGACTTCCTTAGATCACTAAAGCCAGTCCTTGCCGACACAAGCATAATCATCTTCAAGTCCCTTTTCTATGCTGATCAAGCTCCATTTGAAAACCAACTAGATATTTTGGATGATTTGATTGAGTTTGCAGAAGAGATGAACCCTCTGAATTCTGTCACAAGGATCAAGAGCTCTGTTTTATATCAAGAAATGCCAAAGAAATGTTAAATCCTCTGTGACAATTTAGCTAAAGTCTCAGATTGGGCACTCAAAATTAGTAGCCAGTTCTAGTGTTTACCTTTATTTGCAGTGCCTAAAAACTACTGTGACAAGGTAGAACTTCTGCACTGCAGAAAGGTGTTCTGAAAGTAACACACTGGTAAGTATTAATGAAGATTAATATAGAAAGGGATAAAAGGATAGAACACAATCCTGCATTGTGTAAAGAACATATATCAGCTATCCATACAACTAGATGCTTTAATTGGTAAGGCTATACCACAGGAAAACAGCTAAATCAGACTCTCAAAATTAGACTGGACAAACAATGGAAAAAATACAGTAAGTAAAAACATCACATGGCTTTATAAACATATGCTGAAATGCTCTGCCTCAGTATTTATTTGATCATAAACTACCCTATTGTTTAAAGCTGGGTAACAGACTATTTCTCTAACAATTTTTATTCTGTTTAATTTTAACAAAATATCCTTACTACACAGCCATCATAGGCTTGTAAGCTGTAGTGTGTACAGCTCTCCCAAGGTATGTCTAAGAGAGCACTAAGTCTCCGCTAAGTACATTTATTGACCTTACAGCGATCCACTTTAAATGCTTGTGCCTTGATTTCAAACAACACACACAAATAAAAGGCATCATTCTAGCAGAGTTTAAACCAAGAGCGCAAAACCAAGGTACTGTACTGGGAACTACACCAAGAACTCTTATCTCACCCATCAGGGTACTGAAGCAGGCACCTCACAGCACACTTGAGGTACCTGAAGTGTTTTACTCACTTAACTATTCTTTGATGAGAGAAGGGAAAGATGGCTCTCTCTCTAGATCCTTTGTAAAACCCTATTGAATTGACCTAAATCAAACTCAGCATTATGCAATTTTACAATTTTTGTATGCTAAGCTAGTTTATAAAGGCTCAGATTACTTCTTATTTGCCCAAATGAAGGGCAAGTACAATATATTAACATGGAAGAACAAGTCAAATTTTTTGAATGAAATTTGCAATTCCACACAAAATACCTAAGTTACCATTTTGTTTTCTGCAATGTAAGTCAGATTACATTTAACTGACCTCTAAAATCTCTCTACCCTACTAAGCAGCTAAATCAATCTAGTTGACAGGAAAGGAATTTTAAACAATCCAAACTAATTGGTACATAAAAAAACTTTGGCACAACAGGACTGAAATCAGTCCCTTTCTATTTTTAAGGTACAGTTGAAACTAGACTTTCTCACATGAGGTGATTTCTACTTAACACCATCATTTTCCTTGCAATTTGAACATGCCAGTCTTAATAAATCTGTGTCTTGTCATGCCAAAAGAGCCACACTCAAGTTTGAATTGGACAAGCAGCAGTTGGGAGTATGTCCTTTCATAGGAGTCTCTTTAATCATTAGCAAGGCTTTCATGGCTTCAGGTGTTTAATGGGCCATGAAGTTACAGAGTTACAAAGCTACAGTTACTTCAAATCCTGTGAGTATCTGACCATACCCTGTGCCTGGGAAATCCAGGAGCTTAGCAGGATCTATCTGATTACACAGTATAGAAGGAAAGACACTGTCTAAGATATACCCACGTGACAACAAGCAGAAGGAAAACAACTTTACCTTCTTCAATACAATGCCTACAGCACTCACAGGTGAGTCACCTGGCATATTCTCAGTATGACTGTCATTCATTCTCAGTATCACTGTCATTTTCCTGTTTATGCCATCTCTGTGCCAGCTACATGACTACAGTCAGTCCTTTTTTTCTCACCACATTTTGTTTCCTTACATGATCCTGCCCTGCCCAATGCTCCTCCTGCAGAACGACCACTCCTCTGAGCAGCAGTCAAAAGCTGAGTGTAGAGCAACCAGTTACCCACACACACTCCTCTAAAGACTAAACTAGCCAAGAATGCATTGGATGAAGAGTGCGGGATATCAGCTTTCAACCAAAACAAACCCAAGCCAAAATGATTCAACCAAGGCCACAAGCCTTGCATTGCCCAGTGTCCTGTTGCACAGGAAGGAAAGGAAGGTAAAAATTCCTTACATTACTGATCAAGAACTTCAGAAGGGCAGCACTCCAGAAGCAGCTACTCATTGCTAAAGCACTGCTGCAGCTTTATTTTAAAAAAACCAAAAAACAACACCACCAAACCACACACACCTCCTTCCTTTATATTTATATCTGCTTTCAGGATTTCACACACATGCCACTTTTCAATAAGAGCATGCAAAAGAGTAGTTATCCCGTTTGCAGCACCACGCTAGGCGGAAAAAACCATGAGTTTACTCTGATAATATTACAGGTTCTTTCACACATTCAAACTATGAAGCAGGAAAACTTTCCACAGACGCTTATGTTTCTGGGCAAAGTGTCATTTTTCCCTATCAGCAGAACAGTGTAAAAAGCAGGCTTTAAATAGCATTCCAAAGCAAACGTCACTTCCTTTATCATCCCAAACCATTAAAGATCCCAATAAGTTTCAAGCCAGTAAAGAGAATTAAAATGAGAGCTGTACAGCATGAGAGCTGAGGAAAATTCAAAATGAGCAAGCAATTATATAAAATTTCAGTCAAGGCTCGAGTAGCAACACCAGGTGGCTTCAACTAGAGGTTCGCAGAGCGAGTAAAGCTGACTCAGCAGTGGAGGAAACACAGTGATGAAGGCTTAAAATCTGCTGCAATGCACTCTGAAAACTGCACATAGAAATGAACTAAACCAAAACTTAACAGACATGCTCATGCAAATAAAGATTCTATTTGTTAATATATCAGAATAGTTCATTTTTTCTTTAAATACAGTATCAAATGTTTATGTGCACAAGGAAATTGAGGGAACACTACACTATCTGTTTTCACTACACACTGACATTTTACTAGGAGTATTCAACAAGAATAAGAGCAAAATATATTTAATCAATTATTCTAAACAGTGAACCAAAACAAAATAAAGTAGTACATCCAAACCAACATTACCTTGGAAAATCGAGCATTTATCCATTTCGTAAACGTTTTTTTCTGTACATCATTGTGTTCATCTGGAGAGAGAGAATTAGAAAACAAGGAGTGAAATTGCATTCTTGTTAATCCTAGATTGTTCAATAGAAGTCACATTAAATACTGTCCTGAGAAGTGGGAGAACTTTTTGCCTTATCTGTCAATAAAGCTGTAAAACCATCCACAACACTTTAGTACTCGCAGAGGCACACAAATGTTCTGCCTTTGCTAGTAACCACAGCAGCTCCCTCCTTTGCATTAGAATCAGCATCACAGCACCTCCCAAGCGGGTTTCTGATGCATAAAATTCACAAGCTTCCCATCTGGTGAAAAACAACCTACGAAACCATGGGCTTTTAATTAACAGACTTTGTCAACACCTTTTTGCCTGAATGCATTACTCCAAAAGGTGCTGAGGCCCTTACTCAAGCTTCTGATGCAGATAATAGCCTCTGAGACAAAGCTACTGGGACAACCCTTGAAACACAGGCAGCCTTACGCACCCTGCTTTTGCACCTGGGTTCAGAGGCGTGTTAGTGATCAGTCACAGACAAGTTCAGCTAAGGTGTGGGAAGGGCTCAGCAGCCCTTCCCTTCAGATGTCCTGCTGGTGTGACACCAAAGTGCCACCACCTAGGGTCTGCAAGACAGCCAGAAGGACACAGCAGGACAAGGAAGAAGGGCAGGCAAGTCTGTAGGTCAGAGCAGAGGGAGGAGCAGTGGCCTCCAGCTGGGCAGAGGGAAGGCAGCTTCCCAGGATGCCTAAGGAAGCCATTTAGGAATCACCTGCAATTTTACAGAGCCTGTCCCACTAAACCAGAGTGAGTCACCTCCAGCACAGGACAGACACTCCTGCCTCTATCACAGGACCCATCTTGGGTAAATTGCACTGAGCACTGCTAAAGGTGAGCCTGTGCTTCACCACATGTACTTAAATGACAGTGAAATAACTGCTGACAACCAGACTAGGCAAGGGAGGTTCACCCAGAACAGACTTCCAGGTATGCTTGCTGCAAACAAGAAAACACATACATGTAGCCTGTCAAAGGTTTCAACCTCCAAATCCCTGCACAAGTCACAGCCAGGGCAGTCAGAGCCTTACACCAGGCAAACTGCTGGACAGCTGCAGCCCAGATCAGGACTCTCCAAGAGCTCTTCAAGACACCACCACCTTCTTGGCAGACCAATCTTGAGATGCCCTTCAGGCAACCACAACACACCGCTGTCTGGAACGCTCTCTTGCAGAACCTCTTGGTGGCAGCTGGCATCAATTTTCCGAGAATCTATTCCACAAAGCAGCAAACCACAATGGTTTTCAGACTAACTGTCCCTGCACTCGGAATGAAGCCATAGAAAAAGCCTGATTGCAACTCAAATTTTCTACTTCACACAATCATGAAAATTTATGCATTCTGAAGCAATATCAGATTATGATTAAAGCACCACTTACAAGATCATATACCTCAGCAGCAATTGAGACAATAAGGTTTCATCTATAAAATCCAGATATTAAAAAAATAAATTTAAAAAATCACAGAATACAACCAGAAGATTTCTTACATAGAAAACCTCAACATTTCTCATTTCTGGCCAAACATGGAAGCTGACACTATCCACGTATTTACATCTAATATATCTAGCCAAAAAAACTGTTACACACAGAAACCAACAACCTGGTATGTCTCACCTAACAGCAAGGAATAGTGGCTACAGCTCAGTCCAGATACAAGAAGTCACATTGCTAAGAAATAAAGTGTCATGATAGTTGAAAAACTTAAACTGTATGAAATTGTTCATTTAAATTAAAACCTTAGTTCTGGGCTTCTTTTAGGCTACAGCTGAAAAACCTGCTTAGGACACAAACATGCATGTCAGCCAGGAGCCATTGTTTCACCCTTCCATACCTTTCCTCTTTGGCAGCTAAAGCTGATCCAACAGACCCCACTCTTGAGTCACACCTCAAGCTCAACTGAACATCAAAGACAGCCCAATGACTGAAAAGATTTTTCTGAGCAAGCTTCAAGATAGATGTAGCATTTGCACAGCATGCCATACTCAGAATGCTGGAACTCAAGGTGTTGTTTCAGTGTATAATTACCTAAGACACCTTGTTAACTCTGTCTTTTACCCTCAGTGGCCTACAGTTCCTTACCATCAAAGACGGATAGAACCAAGTAACTTCCTGGTAGATCCTAAGTATCCATCTCACAGGAGTCTGGCAGACAAGATGAAATTAAAAAAAAAAAAAAATTTAAATATATTGAATCCATTTTTCCCCTACAAGTCTATTTTCTTTTTTTTCCTTTTAAGACACAGGAATGGACCAGATTGGTCCAACTGCCACTGCTGGAGCAAGGTTTTCCATTAGCTTTAACTGCAAATACTATTTGTATTGAACAAAGTGAGATTTAAACACCATTCATTAACCACTCTGCCCCTTTTTGTGCCAACACCCCCATCTACACCCCTATGTACCATGATACTTTCCTATGATGCTATCTGCCTTTTTCCTTCCTTTAGTATCTGTGAGAATGAAGAGTAACACCACAGTTCAAAGTATCACATTCTTTTAACATTATTACTCCTTAGCATGATAAAGGCAAAGAACAGAGAGGCCAAAAACAGTCATATAACTGTGTAAGAGACCAAAAACAAAAGTTATGAAAAGGGTCCTGCATTTATAAATCCTGTGCAGTAGGGGCTCTACACACCCCACTCTTGGAGGGTTCAGCCTCTTCCCGAGGACATGCATGTCAGGAGGTGACAGCTCTTCTCAGCATTCCCAGCTTCAGCCTGCCAGGACCCCCTCAGTAGGCCTTGCCCCTACAGCTGCTCCCCAACACCACAATCCAGTTTGTGGCAGTACTCCTGCTAGGTGTGCTGCAGTAGCACACACATCACTTATTAAAACTCCAGCCCCTTTTCTCTTTTTTCAAAGAAAGGGTTTTCTAGGAAGGGGAAGGAAAAACATCCACCAAAACCCACATCTTTAATAATCACAAACTACTTAGTCTTGATAAAAGAATTGGTGAATGAAAGAACAGGAATGTATGTACCCCTACTATCCCCTAAGGAGCAGTGCATCCTTTCTATTTCTTAAGCAAGGAATAAGAACCCCCACAAGTCCCATCTTCCTAAAACATCCTGGTCAGTTATAAAATCCACAGACAACCCTTGCCAGTCAGACTCTACTCTTATGTTTGCTTTATAAAAGCCTCTGAAACTAAGATTTTTGTAACTGGCTATTACAGCTACAGCCTTGTCAAGCTTTCTCCTATAAATCCATGAAAGAAAAAAAAAAAAAAAAAGAAACTGAAATGCTGGTGTTTGGATAGCAACATTGACAAGTTATTTTATCCCTCAAAGTAATTTTCTATAGATTCCTACAAATTTGTAAGGCTAACCCCCAGAGGCTGACATTATGATTTGGATAACAAATTAGCCACATTCAGTAAATAAACAATATCACCATTCAGCAAAGCACACGGCAATCCAGCCAGTCAACTTCTCACACAAGACATTAAAAATGTCAGCAAGTTACAGCCCAGTGAGAAACAAATTCACCAAGTTGCTAAAACATTTGTTTCCTTTCACACTGCTGCAGCCTGACAATAAAAGCCAAGGACTGACTCAGGGCCAAATTCTGCTTCATTACCTACTGACTGTTTCCTCTCTCTGCCTGCCCTCCAGTCACTTAATGGACTAATAATGGACAATGTCAGAACAGTTTGTTCCTTTAAGAGGAAATAAAAACAAACCTAAACACGCACACACACACACAAAATTAAACTCTTGTGATGACAAAAGAGAGAAGAGAAGCTTCCTATCCCGGATGCCTGCTTCTGTTACACAAGATGATGTATGTCCACCCAACTGGGGTGTGCTTGGAACAACTGGCTCCTGTGATCAGATGCCCAGGCTGTGTCCTGGCACTCAGTCGCCCCCCGCAGCCGCTTCTGTACCCTTACACACCTCCTCCACCCACAACACTGTCCTTTAACTTCATTTGGGGAACCTTGAAAACACAGTTCAAGTCCAATCTATTACCTCGCGAATATCATGTTGGAGAGCAAAAAGGAATCTAAATTATCTAAAAATAGAGGTAAAAACAAAAGCCTCACTGGATTGTGGTTTGTCCTCTACTCAACCTCTGTTTCATGCTGAAAGAGAGCTTTCTTATTTCCCCAAAACACATTACATGCTTGCATGACAGAACTGCATCATTTAGCTTTTGAAAGACAGAAGTTATCACACCCAAAACAGCTGGCAGAACAGCACTAAAATGAAAATGCCCTGGAGAAGCATAGACTTGATTGGCAAATAAAGTACAGAAATTGCCCAACCACTCCAGCACACATTACCAAGGGTCATCTCACATTTGAAGACTTAAATTTGCCTTCACCACCTCGTTATTTAGGTTCTCAGCAAAGGAATTTAGAAATAAAAGAAAGAATTAGCCTGTGGGTTTCAATTAAGACACTTGGAATGTAACGAAGTTAGAAACATCCCTTTGCCTAAGCCTTTAGGCAATGGGGAGTATCTATCGTAGATACCGCCCCTCCCAAGACTTGCACACCTATGAAACCCTGACAACAGTAACAAAAAGAGGCATGAGGTTTGTATTCCTGGACAGAAAAAGCCTTTTGAGAGCAACTACCTTTCTGTTAAACTCCGACGACATATAGCAAAAGACACAAAATAAGCATCTAAAATTTGAGCACGGAAACCAGTACCGTTTTTATCCCTGTTAGCAAGGAGCAAAAAGCCAAGCCATGAAGCACCAGTTTGTGACCACCAAGCTCAAAGAAGAACCCCTGAGCTCATTGTGAGTACTGGCTCCTGACTTTATCAACACAGAATAATCTTTTTATCAGCAGGTTTCGGGTTGGGCCTTTTTTTAAGGACTGAGGGGAAAGGGGGAAGGTAAGATGTTTAGGTTTTTAAAGGAACAAAAAGCAAAAGTTGAGACTGTACTGCATATTCTCTCTTCTCTTGCATAACCAGGGTAGAAAAAAATAGCTCCAGCAACACATAATTTGCTTGTAAACTTTCACCTTTGTGCTGCAATTTTAATTTCTGCAATCAGTGGTATGCACAAAGCTTTCCCTCATTGCTTTTCCTTCTCTCTCCAAACTTCAGCAGTTGGGCAGAACTAGAGAAATATTAATAGTGTATCTAAAAAAAAAAAGAAAGTAACAACAGTTTCCAAATTGTCAAATTGTAAGTTTTCTTTAGTGATCAAACTATGGAATACAAGCATTAGCCAAAAAAAAAAAAAAAAAAAAGCAAGAAGTGAAGTCATGCACCTCTCAGTACCTGCTGTTCTGCTGTTTCCCAACAGCAGACACCACCAAAAACAAGACACCATAGACAAGAAATGAGGACCACCCTCTGGTTCTCACCAAAGTGTACTGCAAATTTCAGCTAAATTGTGTTTACTTCACAACAAAAAATCCCCCAGCAACTGATAACCTAGAGGAAGGCATCTTCACAGCTGAAGGAACATTAAAATAGCTGTTTCCATACCTCCCAACAAAAGCAACCTAACACGCCACGCTGTGGTCTCAGCACATTGGAATGATGATTAAAAGGGAGGTATAGATAACCAAGCTCTCAGGAGACACAAATAATGCTCAGCCCACGCTAGTCAGCCAGTGACCCTGCTGTTTTCAGGGGATGACAGTGCAAACCCAAGAGCTGTAAGCAGTGTCTCAAGGTTGCTCCAGAATTGCAGGCAGTACACAAGGCTGCTCCAGTGGGTCACCAGAGCCAGAAACCCCACATGTCACTGCAACAGCTTGCAACAGGTCCCTAACACCGGGTCAAACCAAGCAGCTTCAGCTCCCACTGCAAGACAGCCCTGTGAAGCTTTCACATACAATACAAATACATTTGAGCACATATTTCACAAACTGCCCAGCACATGGAAAGAGGAAAGAAAGGCAGATAATTCCTGCCCAAAATCTACCAAAGAAGATGTTTCTAAGCAACAAACAGGAAGGGACTTAAAGGAAAAAAAACTAAAGTAAATGTATGAACACAAATAAAATCACAAACTAGATTTATTACAGCTGGTTTTGTTATGAGCACAGATTAGGTCTTTGAATTTCTAAGTGGTTATAAAGAAAATGGAATCTACAAGTTGGTGTTAGCCATCTGCTCCTTTTTCTCTGCCCAAATTAGAACTGTTATTAGGCCCTCTTGCACTTGTGGAGGTGATTCACAGGATATAAGGTCAGAGGGATCGCTGTGCTCAACTAGCTTAATCTTCTGCATAACAGAAGAGCCATCCCCACAAAAAAGCCCCTCCGCATGCCAAAAATGAAGTAGAGACAACAGATGTCAGAGACCCTGCACAGGCACAAGTAAACAAGATTGCTTGGACAGAGAAGGAAGCCAAGCCATAAACTGTATATATGCAAGTAGCTCTCTTCTAGTTATGGCAGAGTTTCAAACCAGGCAGACATCACAAACAACCTTGTTTGAACATCTTCAGGAAACAATGTTCACAGTACAAAAGACAATGTTATTTTGATCTCAGTGACAGGCAGGTAAAGATAGTAGCACTGAAAAGTTATTCACAACACTAAATTTTTCTGCCACTCATAATTCCAGCATCTCTTCTATCCCAACTCTTTCAGTCAGAAGTTTTCCTATTTTTCTTTTCCAACAACCTAATTTAATTTAGGCTGCAACCCTAAAATCTCATCACTCCCTATTTTTTCACTCCAAATATTAAAGCCCTTCCTGATCCACCCCCTCAGAGCTGCCTCTCTTTTACCCAAGTTCCTAGAGTGTATCATCACTCCTTTCTAAAACTCTCTAGGTCAACAGCTAATTACGAACAAAGCCAATTCCTGAGATTTAAATACTAATACCTAGCTCCCACATATAACTACATGCTCCAGTTTCCTAAACTGAAGACTAAGAACGCTTGGCCTCCCACATATCAGTGGATGCCCCATTAGTGCCAGCTGCTGGCGTCTTCTCTGGCCTCTCACACCATCCCAGCACACAGGCACAGGCTACACGTGGTTGGGTATGCCCCAGGTTGTCCTTCACATGCACATGCTGACTGGCATATTTGACTGGTATGTTCACACAGCCTCTAGCTGCTTACTTAGCTTTATAACACACAATTAGGTTTATGAATACTGGATTAAACCTCCACTAGTTACTACAAGTTGAACTAGTTGTGCAGGGAAAAAAAAAGACAGGAAGACAAGTCTAATAAGAGCATCCCACTTTCTTTGTGAAAATCGATTTAATCAACAGATTTCAAAAAACTGTATGCTGTTAACATTTTCAAAATTACACAAGTGCTATTCAGATGTTTCTGAAAGGAAGTTAACTAAGCATCTCTGGATACAGACCGTGTAGGACCCACTTAAGTGGCAGCAGTGTGCAGACTACAGTTATTTAAAAAGAAATAGGATTTATAACCCCATGGAATTTAAGTCTTTCCTAGCAGTCTGGTGTAGAAGACAATCACAACACCTTGAGTAGTTGAGTTATGCAAAGGGAAGGTGTTAGCTTTCTGCGTTTGATTGCTTCAAACATCTGACAGTATTTAGAAATCCAGCCTTAAGACAAAACAAACAAAAAAAAAAAGCATATGTGTCCTAAGGGGGTGGGGGGGGGGGAGGAACCACTTGATTTCATAGTTGTATTTCATCTATGGAAGGTAATAAAAAAATAAACTTTCCAATTATAATTAACTCAGAAATTAAGAAAAAAAGTAAAGAAGTGTCCTTACAAAGTCTTAACACACTATCACTTGGAATAAGATTTGTAGACCAAAAACAAAGAGCATGTATAGTTTATACATCCAGTGGAATTCTGTGACTCTTATAATCACTGTAATACCAATGTAAGCTTTCTGGCAATTTCATGTGGATGTCTCAGGGATTAAGCAAGCTTTCACCTCTATGAATCCACTGCTTTTTGCATTGTTCCCAGAAAGTCCAGTAAAATTTTGAGTGAAGAGTTTTTGTAGAAAGTACAATATGGTAGAGGCCAGGAGGCACCTTTGGAGATCATTTGTCTAATCCAACTCCCCAGACAAAGCAGGCTGCCCAGGGCCATGTCCAGCCAGATTTTTAACATCTGCAGTGACAGAGACTTTGCAACCTCTCTGAAAAACCCAAAACAGGGTTTTAACAAAAAAATGAATTTTCCTGTGTTTCAGTTTGATCCCCCTTCCCTCTTATCCTTTCAGTGGCCTCAGAATAACCTAACAGCCTTCTTTACACCATCCTTTCAGATATTTATAAACTTCAGTAGCATCCCTTGGATTCTGATCCTTTTCTTCTGGCTGAACAGTCCCAGCTATCTGTCTTTCCCCACAGGAGAAATGTTCCAGTCCCTTCACCATCATCATAGCCCTCACTCCAGTACGTTCTTCATCTCTCCTGTAACAGGGAGCCCAGAACTGGACCAAGTACTCCAGGTGTGGAATCACCAGCACTGAGTAGATGAGAGTGCACAGCCAAGAATGTGCAGCAGGCTCATGCCTAAAGGAACTGCAGAGAAAGGAGGCAAGCTCCTTTTTCACTAACTTGCCAGCAGTATGCCCAGGTAGTCAAGAAGGTCAGTGGCATCCTGGCCTGTGTCAGAAAGCGTGGCCAGCAGATCCAGGGCAGTGCTCATCTCCCTGTACTTGGCACTGATGACACCACACCTCAAATCCTGTGTCTAGTTTCGGGCCTAGCATTACAAGAAGGACATTAAGATGCAGGACTGAGTCCAGAGAACAGCAATAGTGAAGTGTTCAGAGCTCAAGTCTTATAAGAAACAGCTGAGGGAGCTGGAGGTGCTTAGCCTGGAGAAAAGGAGGTTCAGGAGAGACCTTATCACTCTCTACAACTGCCTGAAAGGAGGGTGTAATTTAAATATGTTCTGTCTTACTCCTCCAAAATGTATGGTATATTCTAAGCCTATGGTCCTGCCCTGAACCATCATGTACCTGTAATCCCATTGGCCCAAGTCTGATTCCGTGCCCACTTCAATCTCCCTCTTAAGCTGCGCTAGTGAAATCAGTTGCGGTCTTAGCTTTTCCCCTTCTCTTAGCCTTTTCCCCCCTCCCTTAGCCCTTCTCCTCCCCTAGGCTCCCCCTCCTTCCCCCCTTCTCCCTCAGTAGCCATGCTGTTCCCGGGGGTGGGACCCCCAATAAACACTCATCTAATCAGCACCCCCAGAAGCCGTGTGGAGTCTCCTTGCCTGTCTGCTGCTGCCAGCAAACTCACAGCCTAGGGGGCCCTCCAGGGACATCCCGGGGTGTCCCCCCCCGCAAAACCAACCACAACAGGTGTAGGCAGGTAGGGTTCAGTCTCTTCTCCCAGGTAACAAGTGACAGGGCAAGAGGCAATGGCCTCCAGTTGCACCATGGGAGGTTTAGACTAGATATTAGGAAAAACTTCACTGCAAGGGTGGTCAAGCATTCGAACAGGCTGCCCAGGGAGGTGCTGGAATCACCATCCCTGGAAGCATTAAAAGGGCATGTGAGCATAGCATTTAGCAATATCATTTAGTGAAAAGCTAAATAATTTCACTTAAACTATGTAACAAAGCTTCTACACACTTCTGTCCAGCTTAGAGCAATTGACTAGCACATTTCAATTCTTCACAACTAAGACTCATACTAAGTGATGCTACCCTTACAAATTCCTGGGCAGGCAATGCTTCGAAGATAGAACTGGGGGAAACTGTTGCATGCCAATCTTGACAACCAAGTTAAGCTCAGTCTTCACAGAACTCAAATAGACAAAGGAAGTTTAAAAAAACAGATATTGTTTATTTTGTTTCCAGACAGGCCAAGTCTGAGCTTCTTTGGCTATTCCATTATTTTGTCAAGGATCATTCACTGACACACATAAATTATTTACCTTAGCCTATTAACCTTTGTTATTACTAAGATGAAACCTGAAACATACAAGGTTTAAAGGAAGCCGCTAAAAGTCACATAGTGTAGTAGTGCTCTAAAGATGAAGGAGAAGCAAGCAAGCAAAAAGAATAAAAGGATAACTAAAGAATTTAAATCCAAAGTATCTGTTAGTGCAAGTTACACCAAATACTCTCATTTCTATCCCTAAAATAATCCAGAAAGTTCACTACAGAAATGGTGACTGTAAGTTTGCCTGCTTTTAGTTCCACATGACCAACACAAAGAATGCTAAATGTCTTATATTGCCACCCAGCCCTAGTGAGGAAGACTAGGTGAAGGGCAAGTCCAATTCTTGGGATAAATTATTTCCTTTCCCAGTTACATTCCTTTGCTGGCCAAGGAATATTGCACCACTGGGGAAGGTTCTGCACCTTTGTGCAGAAACCAAAATGCTAAGCAAACCTTTGAGCATTTTTCTCATGACAAAATTACGGTTCTTCCTCTAGAGGTAAGAAGAAACAGTCATAAAGGTGCCTTAGCCACTTCGTGTTTTTAGTGAGACATCTTAACAGAGAAAAAATAAAAGAGAAATTGGAGTAAAGTATTATGAATGGTCCCTTCTTATGGCTTCTGGCAAACATAAGATTTTCTTTTGTCATTTGATCAGAACAGCAGTAAGTTGAGGCACTGCTAATCCTATATCCTAATTAAACTCTCATTTCCTTCCCTGGCTTAGTCATTAATTAGTCCCCAAAGCTGAACCTCCTCCTGATTAACTACTCTGAAAGTACATAAACTCTGCTTAGCAATTGCAGGACAAATATGTGGAACACGTTAAACCATGTATTTATGCAATTAAGCAAGCACTGATCACCAGTGTGAGCCCACCGAGTATTTCCCACTTCAATATAGAAAGACCCTTAAGGATATACTACTCCCAGTAGTGTGAGAAAAATTGGAGAAGATAGTCTGCTCTCCTAAGACTCCACCTGGAGTACTGCTTCCAGCTCTGGGGCCCCCAGCACAGGCAGGACAAGGACCTGCTGGAGCAGATCCAGATGAGGCCACAAAGATGATCTGAGGGCTGGAACATCTATCCCCTGAAGACAGACTGAGAGTGCCAGGGTTGTTCAGTTGGAGAAGACCAGCCTTCCAGTACTTAAAGGGGAGCTACAAGAAAAATGGGGAGGGAGACTATCAGGAAGTACATTGATAGGGCAAGAAGAAAATGTTTGAAAGGGAAAGAATATATTTAGATTACATATAAGGAAGCAATTCTTCACTTTGAGGGTGGTGAGGCACTGGAACCTGTTGCCCAGAGAAACTGTGGATGCCCCATCCCTGAAAGAGCTCCAAGCCATATTAGATGGGGATTTGAGCAACGTCATCTAATGGAAGCTGTCCCTGCCCATGACAGAGAGTTTGGAACTAGAAGGTCTTTAAGACCCCTTCCAATCCAAACTGTCATTGCATACATCCCATTTCCCATGTTTTTAATTATTTAATGACAAGCTTTGAAGAGAACTGTGGTAGAGCCCGTGCAAATGTAGACTTTGATTTCTGTCACTCTAACATCTAAAGTGGTTTTGTGTATAATTTGGAATAGACACATCACCTTTACCTATATAGAAACTGGCTAAACAACAAAAAAACCCATCACCTAATGAAAACAGATATTTACATGTCATATTAGTACTGCTGCCTCTGGCAACTATTCCAGTACATCACTCACAGGTATAATCCTGTCCTGGGTGCTTTTTTCAGAGGGGATTCTTTTGCATGCCTTCCCAGTGCTAAAGTCAGGCAACAAGCAGGCTCAGGATTCAGTTTTTTTGCCCTCTGCCAAAGGTCAATGTCCCTGAAGCAGACAGGTGGTGTCTATGCCTCAGCAAGGACAGAGCTCGCAGGCTGAATGTAACTAGCCTGAGGACCAAAATGATGATAACCACCAGTGAAACAAGAAAAACAAGAGCACTAGTATAAACTGGCTAAAAAAGCCAAGACAAGCTTATGGAATTAAGAGTCCACAAAAAGAGAGATATAATTTATGGCTGGAGATATCCCCGAACTGCAAACCAGAATGTGAAAATAAGGTATTTTAGAGGAAACACCATTAAAGAAGTGCTTATGGAAGAAGTATTAGCTCATGGTATCTACCTGTGGACACCATTACATAAAATGATGAGGAAATTATGACAAGTGCATGGGAGATCAACTCTTTGCCAGCAAGAAAGGCAAGCTATACAGCAAACCAAGACATCAAGTACAGCCTCTGCAGCAGACAAAAGCATTTGATGCAACACAAAATAATCTTTTCCTCAATTCAGTGGTTTATCTTTAAACTCAGGACATTTTTAATCAATAAAAATACTTACAGCTTTCCAGTGTCATAGTAGACTAAGATCAGTCCTTAACCCCCATCCCAGAAAAAGCCAGAACAAGATCACCATCTCCGGGTCACATAAGGCAAGGGGGGAAATTCTTCTAGAGGCTTTGACACCCCCATCCTCACCCTACCCGAGAAAGAAAAGCTATTTGCAAGTAGTGTCAAATAATATTTCCAGCTACAAACAGTTCTACTGAACAAGTACTTCCCAATCTTCCAAAATGCATGCTATAAGCATAGCTAGAACAAGAGCTGTGCTTAAAAGTCAGGTTCAGTACAACTGAACTTCCCAGTCTGAAGCTACCTCTCGGCACCTTCTCTGCACACGCCCAGCTCTCCAAAGAGCCAGGCACACACAAGTTCTGTCAGACCTACCCATGCAAACACTCCCAAGTACCAGACAGCTCTGGTGAGGCAAAGCCCAACTCCTCCAACATAGCTTAGCAACTTGTAAAGGGTATACACTGATTTGCTGCTGCTCAGAGTAAAGGGTCAGATGAGGGAGAGAAAAGAAACAGGCTAAGGAAAAGACGTACTCCCAGAAGCATACAAAAAGACTGGCTCTCTATGAAAGAAAAGAAAAACTCATGTGGTTCCCCAAAGGGTTAAAAGAAGCCAGTTTGCCAGTTTTCTATTTAACATGTTTGTGCACTTCTGATGAGAAAACTACTACAACAAATTAACTTCATATACATTTACAAGAATTTCAAAGTCTCAATAAAATGATGCATTTAATTTACCACAAACTATAAAGCTCAGTGGCAAAAAAAACCAGCAACACATTCCACACTCTCAGGTTATGCAGATAAATATAACACCTCAATGAAGGTCATAGAAGACAGATTTTATTTCTGAAACTAAAACATTACCTTTCACAAAAAGAACAGGTGGTATGGACAGAGTCAAATAAACAGAACAAATCACAAGGTCATATCCTAAAGACGCTGCTGTCGTCACGTGACTTGCCTTTGAATCTTTAGCTTTGTGTACTATAAACTTGATGTGGGGAAAAAGTGGGGAATGCATCTAGAAAGTACTTTTAACTCCATTTTTAAAATTCATTTCTACAAGTTAAAAAGGAAAAAAAGTTTACCTTCAACACTTTGCATTGTTATCACAAATAACTTCAGTATTTCTCACAGTTTTACCTACATCACACAGGGTAAAAGCAAAAACAATGTGATTGATGAAATTTGCTACAACTTTTAAGTTGTCCCACTTTAACATACCATCTTAAACCACTAATATAAATACAGTTGAAAAGCTTTAACAGCTTTAATACTAAAATTATTACAAGATTTTTCTTCAGCTGTTTGTTCCTTTGGACAACAGTCCTAAAAAACTAAATCACAAAACCACTTATTTTTTTTTAAGAAACATCCCAAACACCATTTTCATCCCTGACACAATGACATAAGAAGCTTAATTCACATAATACAGATTAGACCTTCATACCTGAAGATCTTTAATTTCACTGTGTCAACTACCATTTCCAATTTTCCACAGTACTGCTACACTAAGGCAACTCTTAAAGTTACAGTATTTTCTTGTCAGAACACAATAGCAAAGCAGCAGCACAAAAAAAAAAAAAACAAAAAAAAAAAAAAAAAAAAAACAAAAAAAAAAAAACTTTTTAAGCTGAAAAGAAGCAAGGAAGTGGGAAACAGTAGTAAGGGTGTATAGAAGGGCATATGAACTCATGCACACTGCTGTCTGAAGATCATGGAACAAGCTGCAGTACAGTGCTCATATTTCAGGCCGCCCACCACTGACACACAAGCAGAAGAATGATCCCTCACAAAAGCTCATGAAGCCTACCACAAAGGGAGAAAAGAAAGAATTCCTGCATGTTGTAGTGTGCTTTTATACTTCATAATGGTCTTGATTTAGTATCCCCTTATTCTCCCCAGATGATGTACCCCTTTTTTGAGCTGTACACACATCTGCAAGCTGGTGCAGCAGAACCAAATGCATCCTAAATGTCAGTCCCCTATCTACCTACTACTTACCCAAACAGCACAAGAGACATCATCACTGTCCAACAGGCTTGGAAATGAAAATTCACATTGATGAGCAACTCAAGTGGCCAGAAAGCACAGTTTTCTTTTGCTTCATAGAATGATTCTACTAAATACTGCCTGTGATCCACCTCAAGTGAGGTGGATCCAGCTAAGAAGAGCTCTGGGAGGGCTTAAAAGGCAATACAGACATGCTTTATTCTGCAGCATCATTTCAGTCCATCTATGAACTGGCATGAGTGGCTTCCCAAAATGGCACTTGCAGCCTTCAGTTTATTCAGAAACAGAGGCCTCGAATTTTGTAAATGACAAGTGAAAACTGAGTGAAAGGGGAAAAGTGCAAAGGAAGAGTCACAGTGGACTTCTAAAGAGGCTAGGGAAAAAGGCAATATATGTGAAGATTTTTGCTCTCAAAAGAATTAGCACAATTTAGAGATGACTTAGCAACCTTTATGCATATTTCCATTTTGGTGCATTTAATTATAACCTTCTACATGAGGGAGAGACTTGTCTGCAGCCCTGCAGAGATAAGTATATATTATAAACAACAACTTGCTAAAAACTGAGCAAATAAAAGCTCAGAAACTTTAGTCTTGTCACATTGTTGCACTCTTTCTATTCATGTGACAACACTTCACTGTTATTCCTCAAGTCTTTACATGGCTGCAAAAAGGAAAAGCAATTAATACTGACTACCAACCTTCTAATCCCTCAAAAGCAGAATAAAATTTGGGCTCAGTAAGGGAGCATTAGAGGATGACAGAACTCCAGCTGCTCAGTAGTAATAACTGCACCTCTTAGACATGAACATTATAGAAAAATAAAACATTGAAATCTTCAAGAAAAACTTTAATTTCTACCTTTTGTTCTCTAAATTTAACATATTAAAAGAAGCCACACAAGAAAACAGTATATGAGGATACTCATTTTTGGGAGAGAAGAAAGAATTAGGAAAGACTAAAAGTGCCCAAGGATGAAACATGCGTGTTTGTATTTATTTTATCAATTAATGACACGAGTTCTTCATCTGGATCATGTCAGTCTCCAAACCACAGGACAGCAGAAAATAATTTGGGGAGGAGGAAGATGCAGACAGAAAGCAGGTATCAGTAAAGACTAAACCTGAAGAGTTAAGACACAAATGCAGAAGTGTCATATTATAAGATCAGGAAAAATAAAACAAGCCTGAGAAATTGAAGATATTTATCAAATAAATTCAAAGAGGTATTTAAGCATAACAAAAGGAGAAAAGCTGAAGGTTACACAAAAAATCACCACAGCAGCAGCAAAATCATAATTGTGCAAAGTTAAAAAACACACACTGTGTCACTTACCTATATCAGGGAGATTTCCCAAAAAAAAAAAACCAGTTTCTTTGACAACATAAGAAACTGGTTTGGAACTTTAACTTTCCTAACTGCACTTTTGGTTTGTTTTTTGCAAAGGTGAAGGCTCACTTATACTGAAATGAGAACACAACAGGAGAATGAATATGCAAAGACAGAAACAAGAAAAAAGCTTCCTTGATTTATTAGACATGAGAAAGCACTCTTCCACTGCAAAGCAGTCAGTAATAAAACAAGAGAATCAAAGGTTATCTATTTGTCTCAAAAGTCTTCAAGAGCTAGTGCTAAGCCAGTAGAGCATTTCCCCAAGACCTGTTGCTGTTTGAACCATTTTACAGGAGCTTCTACCAACTCTAGCATCAATTTTGCTCTGCTCCCCCAGACCACACTATGAAAAATAAGATGGCTAGAGATTTATTTACAGTGTCACATCCAATTTTAAATTGAACAAGGAGCAATGGCCCTGGCAGGACTGCATGCTAAACTACTGAACTGATGAACATGTATTTTTCCTAATTCCTTCAGCCACTGATAATTTGTATACACAGATCTGTTTGGTTCTGTTTGGATTTGGTAGGGCTGTTTTTTGTGGGGTGTTATGTTTAATGGCTAGAGTAAATTTTTTGGCTAGTCTCCCATCTTACAGAAAAAGAGCACATTCACACAGTCAAAACAGTAGCTAATTATTTACCTGATATTACTCTGCTGTGTATAATGTTCAAGGATATTGAGCAGGACAAGGCTGATAGAATAATACATGTTGTCACTGAGTTCTGACTCACCCTCTATCCCTCTGGAGGGATACTAAGCATGCAGAGGGGACTGGAAACAGGGCAGCAAGCAGGAATAAGGAACACCATGGCAGGACTTCAGCAAAAGGGGCTAGCAAACATCCCCTGCTCCTGCTGGCTGTGAGCCAGCCTCACTGCTCCTGCAGGCTCCTTCAGTTGATGCCATCACAAGCAGCAGAACACTGCACTTGCTTAGCAGCTGGCCAGAACCATTTCCAAGATGCTGCAAGCACTCAAAGCAAGTCTGCATGCCTCAAACATGGGCTTCATTTGTGTAGGTTTGAGAGTCACACACTATAAAGAAAGGCACAAGGACACACTGTTAGCCAAACCCTGCTCCCACAAGCATTAACATATATGCTAAACCAAGCTTTGAATCATTTTCAGGTATATCTGAAGTTTGTTTCAGACCAAGAATCCATTTCTACCATCTGAAAATTTTTAGACCATAGGGTTTTTAATCTCATACTCTTGCTGAGAGTTAACTGCATATGTCTGCTAAGAAATTCCAGTTTTTCTCTCAAAAAACATTCCAGATGAAGATGTAATTTAAATAAGCAGGCACTGGGGGAGGGTGGCAAGGATTTGGGAATTAAATAGTGAAATTGAGTCCGAGAAGAATGGAGGCAGGGAGGTAGAAAGTGTTTTCACTTTTTCTTCTTGTTTCACCCTATCCTATACTATTTTTCAGTAAGTTAAAAAAATTCCCCTCAATCAAGTCTGTTTTGCCCACAGTTCAAACTGGCAAGTGATATCTCTACCCCTATTTCAACCCATGAGCCTTCAGTCTCATTTTTCTCCTTCTGTCCAATTGAGAGGAGAGTGAGGGCGTAGTTAGGTGGACATTTGGCAGCTACCAAAGTCAACCCATCACAGGGGCTGAACAGCAAACTTGTTATGCAGAGAAAGACAATATTAACTTCAAGAAGGCACAATTACAGCAATTTATACAGAAAAATCTTTCCCCTTAGCTCAGAAGAATGTCCAATAAGATAGCAAGCTAGTTTACCTGGCCATAAAATAATTCCAGCTCAACTCCTAAGGCCAAACTCTAAGAGTTCTTTTTATTACTTTAACTAAAACAATAGAAGACACACACAAAAAAACCCAAACAAGCCACCAAAGACATTAAAAAAAAACCCAGAGAAGCAAGGTGAACGCTCTATAAAGTCTTTTATAGTATTGCTCACTGTAACGCAAATAATTTCATTCTAATCATTAGTTAAATAGCACTGTTTTCTGATATTAATCCATTGTAAAACAAAATATCTTGGAAAGTTAGCATCTTGCATTATCAGCAATACCTTGGTTTCTCATTCAGATGCAAACCTAAAACAGCATTTGGTTAAAATAAGCTTCCCCCCCTCCCCCCCCCGCCCTTAGTGACAGGCAGATAAATTACTTAAACCGAAAAGCACCTCCAACAGAAGGCTGGCACTGTGCACTGAAGTGGGAATAACTGACAGCTTCATTATTTTCAAGAATATACCACAACTATATTAGAGACAGGAATCAAACGGCATCAAAATCAACCAAAAACACAAGAAGCGTACCGTGATTGGTTTAATTCTGTCTAGGTATTAGGACTTGCAAGTCTTTCTGCAAGACAATGTAACAATTTTTGTACAATAAGTTCTGTTCACAGATCAAAAACTGAAAGGATAAAATACTTGCTTCCATTTAACTGTACAGCATATTTATTGCTTCTTAATGCAGCAAAGTACACCATCAGTACACCATCATTTGATACTCAAGTTCACCAACTACATTTTCTTTCACTTTTATTAAGGAGAAATGAGCTTGAACACTGTGGGAGACTCTACTTGCATTCAAGACTACTAAACAAAAGGTTGAGGCATGTTCCCACAGGAAAGTTATCTGCATAACCCACACTCAGAACTTTTTTTCAAGCTACTGCAGTTACTGCTTGTAGATAAGATAAGGAATGCTTCCATGAGATTTTATGGCAACAGGTATGGAAATGATGGTAAGACATCAGGTGACAGTTTTATGGCTTTCTTGTACAAGACTCAGAATCCCAGCATACTATCCTTCAATCCCAAATTGTAGGCTTTAGCTTGCTGATGACAACTTTTCCACTGAAAGGAAAACCACAACAAGAATTAGTAGCAAATTTTTTGGTAAAAAATACAATGCAAAATTTACATTATAGAAAATCAGAAAAACAAACTGGATTCTATTCAGTAATACAAATTAGCTTTCAAATATCCAAGTTCACAATTACTTGCAGCAACTAAACAGATCACATTAATTTGCTTTCTTCATTAGAAATGGATGGCAACTAACCTTTTAGAGAGGGTTGTGCCTGAACAATTTTGCAAAAATCTGCATAAAGACTTTAGGAGGGTTTTAAGTAGCTTTAGAGGGGATCTATTATTCCGCTTTCAGAAAGTAACAGCTTTACTATCTCTTTGCTACCTTAAAAGCAGCAGTGGAAATGTTTTCCTTGTATATAAGGCAATTCTGGTCACACAAGCCAAGTAAATATTGATTTTACTATAGCTGAGAGGGGAGCTGAAGTTAATTTCAACGGTCTGCACAGAATGTTTTACGAATTGCTTTAAAAATATTTTGCATTACAAGGTATTAAACCAGCTAAGAACCTTTTAAAATAATCTGAAGCTTAAAATGATTGAGCTGTGCAATTTTTTCAGGGTAGAAAGTACAGCTGAAAGAAAGATAAACAGTATTAAAGGCTGCACATCAGCAGCTCATAAAGCCAAGCAGGATGCTTTCTTTCAATCCAGGGCAGGCAGTCCTGAAGCCGTGATGTTGGGGGACAGCTCGAGGTAACCTCACAAAAGCACTGGGCTAGAACCAGTCGCCAGCACAAGAGGGAATGGGCAGGGGTAGGACCTGTGTACTCCAAGTTGGCATATCATATCACAGGCCTTAATTTGGAGTTAATCACACCCAGGACAGTTAACCCTGAGCAACATCGTATCTCAATAAAGAGGAGCTGTGTCATAACTACAGTACAAAATCCACACTGCAGTGAAATTCAGCAAGACAGATACAACCACTCTGCTTCCATCTGCACAAGGGATCCAGAATGCTCTGTTGACTGTCAATCATTAGCGAGGGCTGCCAGTGCACACTTGTGTGACAGCTTTGATTCGGGCAGACACAAGGACAAAGCTGTTGACTGTCACCCTGCCCCGCACGGAACTCGGACAGCACATTGCCCGATTTCTGCAGAGAACCCTCGAACCATTTGTTGCTCTTCTGAACGCTTCGACAGAATTCATCTCCGCACGTAACAAGTGTCAGAGTAAAGGCATCTGCTTGCCCTGCAGCGCAAGCCCGGGTTTCACCCGCTGGAAGGCTCAGCCAGGGAATTGCTGCAATTCGCTTTCTCAGCTGCTCGCCCAGCGAAGATCAGGGCGCGCTCCACCCAGACGCCACACAAATGAGGTCACATAGCTGGCCACACTGCTGCCAATTCCTGCCCTATTCATCGGGGCAGGAAGCAGATGGAGCCCTCAAGTTAAGGGTCGCAACATTTCAGTGAGAACATTAAAGTGAACCAGCGGCAGACAATTCACGGGTGCGGGGAACGCGGTTTCCCCGCGCGGCAGAGCTGAGTCACGGGCACCGCTCTGTCCCACAGAGCACAGGCTGCGGCCAGCAGCCAAACACTCCCCCCATACAGCTTCAAAAAGGGACTCCACTACAGGACAACAGAAAATATTTTCCACTTTTTCAGTACCTACGTGCATTTAAGAGTTTAATATACGTGAGAGTTTTATAAAGTCCTTCAGATCTTGAAAATAAGTTCACTTGAAGACCCAAAAGGCAACGTGATGTAATTACTATGTAAGCCTGTTTCTATTTACAACCATGCTGTATTTCAGAGCATGTACTTCACCTGCTGCCAAAAAGGAAATATACCATTTCACGTGTTTAAAAGCTAGAGCTGTTTGAAATCAAACAGATTTGAGGTCCAACACAGCTCTACTAAACAACTAACAAGATCAGAGTTTACAGTAATATGAACAACACCATAAATATTAGTTTGACTATAGTAACAGCTTGTGTGTGGTCTCAATTTCAAGCTGCTATCAGTGCATATATCTTGTGGGAACACAGACAAATACTTTCCTACCTGAAAGAAAGCTTATTGTTTATAGGCTAGTGTTACTAAGACTTCCAGAGACAAAAATGGTAACAGAAGCTAAATGCAGAGTTTCAGAAGATATGCTCTCAAACTATCTATCTGTTTGCAAAATACCCCAGTCATGTCACTGCCATTGCCTTCTACTGCTATTGAAAAGTAATACTCATTTCAATCACTGGGATGGTGGCTGCACAATTAATTCACACAACAAAATGTAAATTCACCTCTTGCTTCTGTTTATAACTGTATGAATATAATGACAAAACAATATCTAGTCACACAATGCCAAGGTGCTAACATAGATTATTCAATTACTGCAGAGTGCTTTATTGGCTTCAGGAGTTGACATTGTACAGAAAAAGTTCTACAAGGCACCCCCTTTCAGAAAGTGTAATAGAACCAGCATCTTTTTCTGCTTCTGTAACACAGGTTAAGTAGCCTCCCCTCCAATAACAGGGTGATTTCCATCTGGGTAATGAGGCAATTGAGGTGAAAAAAATATTTTATTAAATAATCACATCAAATAGTGCCACAACAGTAGAGTATGTACATGTAAACACAAAATAGCCCAATCATTTTCCTGGAACAGTTTCAGAAATTTCACTAGAAGAACAAATTATCTCCCATGGCACGGAACAGCAATGAAGAAAGCTCTTTTGTTCGAAAAGGCAAAAAAAGTACAAGATCCCTTCTTTTTTCTCCTCTTAGATAAAGAGTAAGCTTTGGTTCCAGTTAGGCACCAGTAGCCTACCAGTGCCACCACACTCCCAGTGCCTGTCACCAACTTGAGAGTTTAAGAGGCTATTAAGAGATTAGACTGTTATAAAGAAGGTCATCCCACCAGATGAGCTAAATTATTTAGAATGTTTAAGACCATAAATCCATCTCTGACAAAACTTAGTTGTGCTGTTTAGGCTTCAGAGAACAGCAGTTCGTCTTAACCACTTTAGTTTCAGCCAAACTAATTCATTTACAATTGGATACTTTATCAGGTATGAGCTTCAACCTCCCTTCCTCCAGTCCCTGCCAATTCTCACAGCAAGCACACAACCAAAAATGCCAAAGCCACACCTCTGCTGACTGAAAAGCGTCCCTGTTATTTATATTCTAGATTTCTGTATAAAGCAAAGGACATGAAGAAACAATTACATACACACCCCTTCCAACTTCTCCACCCATTTTTTCCCTGAGTATTTCCAGTACTGCATCATTAAAAATCCTGTCATGTCAGAGAATGGCCTCTCCACCATAGCACACACACACAATTTATTTCACCTTCAGGTTTTTTCAACATTTTCCCTTCCATGCCTCTTACCTTCTAGCTTTTTTTCAGATTTTTTTCCCTCCTATGTGCATTTCCAACACACTAAGAAGTGTTCAAAGCCACAATTCTCTCTCAGTCTCCAAACTAAAAACTCCAAAAGAGTTTTTAAAAAAAGTGAGAGGATAACAATGAATGTGAGACTATGACTCTCTTGAAAAGCAAGTGTACAATGCTGCACTTTATGAACAGTTACAAAGATTATAATTAAACAAATTTCTTTCAAAAATCCTGCTGCTTGATTAAGAAAAATCATAACTGCAATTTACCAGCCATGATCTATGTTCTTTTAAAAACTGCCAGTTCAACTCAGATTTAAACAGGTTTTAAGAAACAATCCGTAAACACCGTGCTCAATCATATGAAGCACCTGAGCAGCATGTAGTTGCTACTCACCCAGGAGGTTTACACCTTAGCCTAGCCACCTGGAGCAAGCATCAGAAAAATCATCCATAGACACACAAACATAATCAAATATTAAATGTGTGCACTTACACGTTAAAAAGACCTGAAGGATTGAGATATAAAACCTCAGAGAGATTGACCCTCCTATTATCCCACAGACAAACATTCAGAGGTTTCACAACGGAAGTGTTCGTCAGTTAACTACATGGCTGGTTATAACTCCTGTCCCAAGTTTATGCTCTTCTAAAAATATGACAAAAAAAAAGAAGAAAGGAAAAAAACCCAAGAAATAGTCCAAAAAACCTACACCAGTACATGCAGAGCCAGAACAAACAACTTCCATGAACAGCAGCCGAGGTTAAAACCAAGCAAATTGATTTTCTCCTACTGCTATCCTTCCAAGAATGATCAACTGCAGATGTCTCACATTTGAGGGCTGAATACGTGCAGATTTTGAAGAACACTATATCTCTCCAACCTATAATTTGCTGAGCTCTCCAGAGTCAGTCAAAAGCAACTCTACTCACATTACTGAGTTTCTTAACATTTCTGTCAGTTTCTTAAGGAAGTTTGGGCTGAGCCACAAAGGAAAAGTTTCTGCTCCCAGCTAAACTGGCATATATCCAAATCCACCTCATTGTTCTAGAAGCAAACATACATGAAATCAGAATCCCAGCCCGTCATTTTATTCTAAATTTAGCCATTACATTGATACATCTTCAGAGGATTTTAGTTTCTCTTTCTAAAAACCCATCTTCAGACTCTAGCTTTGTAAAAAAAAACCCACATCAAAAGTCAAGTGGACCAAATTCTTTATTGATCAACACATTCTGGTTTCTCAAAGTTCTGACACCAATTTACAAAATAAGCAGTTTCCATCTGTCAATTACTGTATCTACATAGCATATTCACAGGTACTAGGAATAACAAAATTGTCTTTTCCTTGCCAATCTGTGTTATTTGGCCCCAGCCAAAAAACAGATGAGACAACCCATGAAATTTCAATCAGAATCGGTATGAAAGCTGGCAAAAAGAAGAGGAAAGAATATCCCAAATTTCTTCTTTTCCTAAGCATCCCTCCACAAAACATTCTTTCCAAATTACAGGAAATACGGCTCTCTTGAGATACCACCAAAATGAGGAGAAAAACTTGTGGGGTGTCAAGGAGCTGCTGTAAGTTTATACATTCAAAAGTACCAAAAAGCACACTAGGCAGAACTGTAAAGAATCAAAACAAGTAAATGCTGAAATCACCAAAATTTAATGCATAGTTTAAGAAAATTAGAGACATTAAGACTTTCAATCAGACACAACAATGCTAAAATTTCTGCCATGAACAAGTTACTGTTCTAGGTGAAAGGGAAGCCCACAACACAAGCATTACCATGAGGATCTTATGTCAGCAGGTGTGACACAGCCAGAGCTCACACAACCCTTGCAACGGAGCAGCACCACAGAAGACAGCCTTTCCCTGCTCTGTTTCCTGCCATGCCTTCCACGACCTGCTCTGTTAGTGTAAATAAACTTTTGCAAAGTTAAGAAAAGCAGCTCTCATCAGGTGTAGAAGATAAAACCAGACCCACATGCCTGGATCCTTTCATCTACTACAGCCTTCAGAAGATAGGGAAGCACTCACCCAGCGGAGCAAAAAAGGTCTGCCGGTCAGTATGCCGAGGCGCAGCAACCTTGTACTTTTTCCACACGGCTTTCTGGGCTGTTTGAACATTCATGATCAAGCTCAGATTTTGAATAACAGGAAAGTGAAGATGGAGAGGAAGTACACGCTAGTACCCATGCAAGAACTGCATGCTGGGATTCAAGGGGGAGGGAAGCGCTGGTTTTCCTCTGACGGTTTGACACATTCAGCCACACAGTGACTGACAAAACCAGTCAGGAAACAAACCTTTAAAAAGGCTGCAAGTTTGCAAATAACAGACTTCAAGCTAATTGAGATTTCTTTTCTCTTTAAAATCAGATAAATAGGCTGTTTTGATACTCTTTATGAAAACAGGAGGACACTCCAGCTTTCAGAGAACTGGCGAGTTAAATTCTATAAACTGAAAATAGGAAAGCTGATGGTAATTTTTCTTTTCTGCTCAAATCAAAATTTCTGGTCAAACACCGTACTCATTTTAAAAATCCTAAATATTTTTAGTATTCATTCTGTAAAAAGTTTGCAGTATCATTATGACACTTTTTTAACACATTCAACAGAACATACAACCAGAACAACACTTCAAATTAAGCAATCACATCTTTTAATGGCCTTTCAAAAAAACACAATAAATTTTAAACATGAGATTATAGCACATAAAGGAAGTTGTACAAATAAACCTCCAAGTCAAAAATTATAAACTCTGATTAGACATGCCCTCTCCACTGTGCAGTAATTCCAAACAAGACACAGCAAGGAACAGTAAAGCAGAAAATTGGTAATGCAGGGCTATGATAAAATGAGAGCTATTTTCAAGTGGGCCTTTAAACTGTGCTTACCACCAGTACAGAAAGCAAAGTGAATCCCTCTGTCTTCAAAAGCCTGTTGCCAACTTTACAACCAAATTAAGAGGATTTCAAATACTGTAGTTATGAAAGACACTCCATATCCCACACTTTCGGTACTGAACTGGACAGAAGTCCAATAGTCACAACAAAGTAATGCAAGAAGAGATTAACTAGAACACAAGTACAGGCACTTTGACCAGAGAGGAGTGCTCTAAACCACATAATTGGTTTCAAAAGCAGAAAGACAGAGGCTGTTTGATTTGTTCTGCCTGTCTCATTGTATCATGCTATAAGACAAATGTTCTAGATACAGCTCTCCTCTCTTCATTAATATCTAGTCAGGACAGTTTACTGTATCACACCTCGGACACTATTCAGAGAAGGGAAGGAGGGAGAAATCAAGATCAGATTTTTCTTTAAATTTTTGTGGGCCAGAAGTTGGTCTTACTGTAATTTGTGGGTTGGATGTTTTTTTCCCAAATTCAAGAATTCTTCAAAGTTGAAGGCTGAAAGGCTTCACACAAAAGGAGTTTTGTTTCCATTAATAAAGACAACCATACATTCAGGGGGCTAAATCAGACATTTGTATCCAAACATTTCTGTGAACCATGCAAACAAGACCAAAGTGGAAAGGTAATAAAAGTTTTAAAGCTAGGATTTCTATTTTAGAAATAAACAAGGGTGTATTTTATAAATATAAATACAAACCTTACTGTGTCAAGCACTTCCCAAGCACAAAACAAAAAGACATTGCCAACTCCACCAAGCAAATGATGAGAATTAGCAGACAGACCTGCACATATATCAAAAGTCTTACCAACAGCACCACATGTTCCTTTTTTCAAGTTTTGATGAGACTGGTCTGAATTCTCTAAGAATGCTCTCCTGGGTATCCAATACCTCACCTTAGTCCCTGCTGCTCCAAGGCCCACCCACACTTGGCAAGACTGAAGAAGAAGCACAAGTTTCACGGGTCAGCTAGTTTGTGACAACATTTCTGGGTTTACCACTTCTCAAATGAGGAAGTGATTGCAGTCAGTGAGAGCAGTTATAGAAACACCACTCTGACTCCATCAGCCCCTTGAACTTCATTCAGTGTGAAGGTATTAGTGAAGCTGAGTAAATCATTCATGCACCAGAGCTTCCAGAGAAGCTCAGCCTCCAAGCTCTGCCTGACATCTGCAGCTGCCCCATGAACATCAGAGAAACCACTTTTATCTAACAGCACGTTTTGCCTCAAAAATCCAACATTTCAACAAGAATGTACACTGAGAACATGTATTAACTTCAGGGGAGGCAGGGAGGTGGGAGGTTGTTACACTATATTTAAATTTAAAAAACAAAAATCTCTTGTCTAAATGGAAATAGAATTACTAGCATAAAATAGTTTCATATCTGAATCCATCTGCAAAGAAGTTATCTTTAGGATGGCAGGAATATTTTTAAGCTACATTTTAAAAGTGAAACCATGGCCTCTGTGAATATCTGAAGTGTTGGGTGCGAAATCCATACATTAACTGCAAGAGCAGATAAACAGAAGATAAATGGAAATTTCTGGTCAAAGTAATCTTTGAAGGTGGCAAAAGAAGACTTTTAAAATAAATTTTTAACCTAACTCCAGAGCTCAATGTACTAGTATATTCTCTACCCATAAACCACTTCATTCATTAGGAAGATGGTTTTATTTCTACTACTACTGAATTCAACAGGCCATTTATTTAGTAGCTCTCTGACTGGAGTACGTGCTCTCTTCTATTCTCTCTGGTGTTGACAGCAGTAATCAAATTTTGTACATGCCACTGGCCCTATTATAGTTCCACAGCAGCTGGCTGGCTGCCTAGGTTTCTTATCATGTATGATAAAAAAGACCAGCCAAACAGACCAGCTGAAACTACTGTGGGAAGACAGAAGTAGAGGGAAGCCTAACTAGAAGCCTAGTAAGTAGAAATCATGTCTCTTTATGCTTGCCCACGTATTACAAAGCATGAAGAACAAGGCTACACTCCACACATGACAAGCTTGCTTTAACAGTTTTCCAAAGGACTGGAGCTTGGATGACAATTCAGCCCTTGTTGAAGAGTAGGTCTGAATTCCACACTTTATCTGTGAAACACTGCTCATCTATAGCTTAGTCCACTATATGGGAAAGCAAAAAACCACCTAGAGGAAAAGGGAAAAAAGAGGGGGGAAAAAAACTCAGATAACTGTACCCATTCGTTTGAAGGTGAGCTCATAAATACTTAAGATCACTTGTCTATCACTCCCTCAGCATATACACCATCAGCACGGGGTTCAGTGTAAAATTAAAGTTCTCAGAGGCAAACAACAATGGGAGCAGAGGGCAACATCCTTTAATTATCAAACTCCCCTGTATGCAAGACAATCTGTAATGAGACTGGTTTCCATTTCTTCTTTGCCTTCTGGGAGTCTTCCAAGAGCCTTGAATGCCTTGACTCTGAGAAGAGGAAACTGGCTTCTTTTTCACAATCTGCCTCCTTCCAGCTGTGTTCCAAGTAGGCCTTGGGTAGCCCTGCTCTGAACTTACACTCTTCCATACAAATCCACAGAGAAAGGCTTGGGTTCAGGACAGAGGAAAAAAACAAATCTAAGGGACTTCTTATGGGAGCAGAACAAGGAGGTACAAAGGTTCTCCTTCACTTTTTCTCCAAGGTGAGAGCCAAGTAAGCCAAGAGTTTTCCTAGAGGGGAAGCTCAGCCTTTTTCAAAGTTCCTGTGTTACCTGTCTAGTCCTATCCTTTACAATACTGCTATAATAAGCATTCAGTTAAGAGCTTCTTATGCTGTGGGATTAACACCCCATAATTTTGTTCAGGATGTTTTATTCACCACAACAACCTGACAACTTTTTTTGCTGGCCTGCCACACATGATCTGAATTAGCAGGCCACAAAATACTTGTTCCAACAAGCAAACAAGAGCGTCTAAGGAGATGCTAAGAAGGATGGTGGAGAGGCAACAGGAACTTGAACAGAAAGTAATGTTCCAAATGCCTCACACATTTTGATGGAAACTAGTTATTAGTTTAACCCCTACTTCCAGGAAATCCACAACACCAGCAAATTCGCATGGAGAACACTGAGTTTTTAGCATTTCTATTGAAACCTTATTTCACACAAACAGGTTCATGTCAGCACAAACCTTTCTAATGAAAAGAACATTATTAATACATTAAATGCCCTCACTACTGTGGAAGAGGAACAGAGTGTGTGGCTGCTAGTGAAGCACTGCAGTACAGATAACACACAGATATTCTCTCAGTGCTCTCACAGGCAGCTCCAACACAAACCTTTCCAGCACACATCGCTTCAGGCACTTGACACATGGGTCTTGTAAAACTGCATGTCTGTGGCTGCCACAAATAACTGACTCATCCTGCAAAAGAAATAATAGTAGCAACTGTACATAAATTGCAATGCTTTTCAAGAATCACCACAATTTTACCCTTTTTTGACGTTCCTCTTACAGCTTCCCTTTTCCTTTTGTAAAAGGGAATATTTTGAATGCAAATACTGAGAAAATTTGTGGAGCACATTAATCTTCTGAAAGTGTTGTTTACATTATGATCACACCTGTAAAACCCAGCCACATCCAAACAGTACCTGCTTTTCACAAAACATCCTGGGCCACCTGTTTGCAGCAACTCACAGGAGTGACAGGAGGTCCCCAGGAAAAGTAGGAGCCTTCTGCATTTTGCTTCTCATTAAAAATGCACACCTTCCAAAACAAGGCTCCAGACCATTCACATGCATCTTTATAAAAGAAATCCCAATGAAACCATGACAGATGCCCTGCTTGACACTTGCGTGCTCATATGCTGGGGTGCAACATGCATTTCAGAAGAAGCCCAGGCACTGAGCCCTGAATGACAGCATGCAAGCCCAAGCACAGGAGAGGGGACACGACTTGATCTGCCCCAGCTCCTCCAACAAGCAATCTTGGTGGTTCACAGTTTTCAAAACCACTTGCCCTGTTGCAGTGGGACAGACTGGGTTCAAGCCAGCAGCCAAGCAGCTGTAAGAGCTGTTGGTAACCAGCTCTACCCAGGACAGGCAAACACCCTCAGCACACCCCACAGCATCAGGGACTGCTGCAGAAAAAGGCATGGCTTCCAAAAAACATCTCATTCTTCTGTCCTTCATATGCCAAAACACAACCCAAAGCCTTGGAAGGAATGGTTTAAGCAAGCATACGAATAATTTACTTGTAAACTTTCCTGTCACTCATTTTGTAAATGTCTGTTTGGACCTCCCAGAAAATAAACATCTCAAAGCTTCCTTGTAAATCCCACAGGGTTTTTTCCTCAAAGTATCTTCTGACAGATTCTTTTCAAACTCTTCCAGCTTTCCCCATCCAGACTCCACAGGGCTGTGCATTGATGTCTGCCTCAAGCTGGGCAGAGGGGAAGCTGTGGAGCAAGCACATCTCTCCACTTGCCCAAGTCTTCAGGCCTTCACTCTACCAGCTATCACAATCTTCATCCTAAAAGCTAAAACTCTTATCTCCTACCACGGTGGGGAGAAGGAGGGGACATAATCACAGTTAAATATAATCACAGGCGCATTTCAAGAGTGGCGCACCCCAGCCAATGACCACATTCGTGGTCAGCAGGGTTGAACCAGCACTGCAACTCCAAAGATCTGAAAGTTTGTTTTTCCTTTTTTCAATTCCCTGTAACAATGCATGGGTGATAAGACAGCGCCCTCTAAGACATAAACTCTTCAGCTGTACCATTTATAACACGCTACTTATTTCCAAACTGACACTGTCACAAGCATACACATAACCAGTCTTGTTAAAATTAGCAATCAATTTCTTCAACCCAGACAGTCTACTTCCCTTCCTGCTTGCAACAACGTATTCTATTCATGCTTTCCCACAGCAAAAAAACACAGAGGACAAAGAGGGACAGCACTGTGCAGAGCCGCCCTGCTTTCTGCAGGAACTATTAACAAAATTCTTTGGACTTCCCAGTCACCATGCTGGGAATGGAAAGTTTTGCTCACCTGGAAAAGAGGTATCTGCAGATAGTCTGCATTAGGAGCCCCAAGGTTCCCTATTCCTTTCTGGAATAAGAATACTGAAGAGCGCTCCCTAAGTTAAACAGGCTGTCTTTTCCTAGTTCAGAGAGCTAAAAATCAGTAAGAAACTATTAGAGGCATGCTAAAACTAAGTCTGTTCCCTATGGACCTTGGTCAGGTCCAACACAAACACATCTCCAGTTAAACTCCCTGCTCCTTAGAGGACAAACCTGTGTCCTGCCAAGGACAGAAGGCAAACATCCTTCTTTCTGAAATAACATTGCTGTTATCAGAGTCAAAAAAGGAAAAAAAAAAAAAAAAAAAAAAAAAAAAAAAGAAAAAAAAATCAACCCAAAACACACCTACTCAGCTCAGTGCAGCAAGGCTGCACTGGGTGTTCAGAACAGCACAGTGACACAGCACCCAGCCCAGTCCTAGAGCAGCCAGCTTGATGAGGGCAGACATCACACCATTCCTTCTGCATGATGCCAGAGCAACAATGTAAAATTTTCTAAACTGCAGAATACCATCTTAGAATTACCTACTGCTGCCACTGTATAAGCCTTTATTTTCATGAAAACCTCCTTCACCAAAAGGAGGGGGAAAGCCCACACAAAACATACTCCTGTTCAATCCTCTTTAAACTCTTCAGTTAACTTAATATAGACTTAATATATCTCTTGTTAATTTGTCCCAATAGTTAAATTTACTGCTAAAAGCTTACACAGCATTCACAACCTTTTGCCACTGATCTCCTTTTAACAGCTACAAACTGCAAATCATTGTGTGATTGAGGTTATCAAGACTTCAACAAAGAGGGTATATTTCAACAGATAATCTGACATTCAGACATTTTGGTAGGTATAACATTCTACAAAGACTGTATTAAAAAAAAAATCATTGCATCAACTGTCAGGTACTAGAAGTGCATCATTAAAACTACTATTATAATTAATGGCCTTCTTTCTCTCCCCTCTCCCCAATTAGCACAGAAGAAAAAGAATGAGGTAAAACCATGTGCTTTGTTAAATATTGAACCTACTGGAACCTGCAAAATAGCAGATTAATAAACTACTCTGAGGCTGAGGTCAGTTTACAGAGGAACCATCACACAGCAGCTATGGCAACACAGAACCACCACACTGCACTGCCAACTAGTAAAGAGAAACACAAGAACAAAGAGCAAAGCAACAAAGAGCATCAGCCTGCTTTCTTAGGGCCACAGTAGTGAAAATTAAAGCTCTCAGAGGGAGTGCTCTTCAGTTTAGCACAGCACTTCAGTGTATCAGGGGACTTGGGAAGGAGTATGGAAAAGAGACAAAGCACATGGCACAACTGAACTGAACCTAAAGAAGTAACAGGTCCACACAACTAAATACCAAAAAGCCTCAAGTCTCTCTGACAGTAATGCTACACACACACTCCTAAACAGAGATCCAACAGCAGTGAAAATTATAGTGCATTTTATTTGGGACAGAATGTGCACCCATCTATCTCAAGCCACCTGCCCAGGTTCCCAAGCAGAGACTGGGAAGCAGCCCACTCTGAAAAGGCTAAGCAATAGCTAGGTTAATAACTCAGCTCCACACTAGCTAAGGAAAGCTCACACAAGCCACAATCAGCAGAGATGTGGTGAAAAGAGGACTAGGAGTGGTAAGCAGCTGAGGGGTAGCAACTGATTCAATTTTGCAAGCCAGCAAAAGATTGCATGTTTACACCCTTGCTTGTTTTCAAGAAACTTTCAGCAAGCTTTCTGTGTGTATACTTTGCAGGCTTCTGCCAGGTCAAATGGAAAACACTGAGCTCAGTTATTTAAGCTCAAGTGTGCGGAGGAGTAATTACCAAAGCTCCACTGGACAGAAGGATTGCATTCTTTTATTCTTCAAATGCCACCACCCACTAAGATATGATAATAAAACTCTCAGAAACCTTGTAAGCAAATCCAAACACTGTGCAGAAGTTAGCCTGCAATCACATGGTACCCATTTTAAAAACTCCATCTGTGCCACTGCCATCATATTGCCATCACCATAACCAAGTGTTAGCTGGATTTAAAGCCTAAATCACATGACGGTTGAGATAGAGGCCACACGTACAGTATATTCTAAAAATTCTTTTTGTGCAAGATTGACTAGCAAATCATACCCATTCCTAAGCCAGACAAATGAAGCCCCAAAACACAACTGCTCCTTCACAATTACTGTGATGCAACAGATTCAGCACAGCATTCCCACATAAATATGTCAACAATGTCAACAATGTGTTCATTAGCTGATTTTGAAACAATTTCAAATATTAAAAGGGTTTAAAACAGATGCACATACTATAGTAACAACATTATTGGTCACCTTACTGACATATCACACCTTGAACTTGATGTGTGATCAGGCATAATCTCATCCATGGTCTGAAGAGCAGCTTTTCAGCTATTCATTTCACACCCCTATTTTGTACTACTGGTTATGAAGCCATTTGACATTGCCAGCAACAACCAGCTCAAGAAAATTTCACATTACTTCAGCAAAACATTTTAAGGCTGAAGCCTTTAATGTTTACCTTTATTTCCCTTTGAATTTAAGTGTTTAAATAAACAATCGCTGTTTTCATGTACTTCAAAAATACGTATACATTTACCAGTTTGTTCCTTATGTTGTCTTTTTCCCACTACCCTACTTGCTTTTGTTGCTGCTTCCAAAAACAGAACAGGTTTTATCATAGGGTTATTTTCTTACTAGTTTGACTTCTGCATAAGCAGCAACAAGTTGCTACTAAAAAGCAAGCCTTGTTTCTCTCTGCAAGCCTGCAAATGCATCCAGGCAAAAACCACTTCAATTTCACAAAGTTAACATTGAAGCAACTTGCATCAAACTTGTTCCCATGTCTCCTTAAAAAAGAAATTCATTACAGGTTGGTAAAACTCCAATTTAAACAAAGGAGATGGACAACAAAATACAAACAAGTTTAGTTCACTCAGACATGAGCATGCAAGTGTCTGTTACTCTGCCTTCAACTTGCCCTAGATTTGAGCACTTCTCTATAATAGCTATGCTTAACCAAACATAATAATGCCTTCACTACCAATCACTTAATATCTAACTGTAGTATTCTCACAGTTAACACTGTCACAAACTTTTCTATTTATGTGCAGTTCCCTCACTTTGACTGGACTGGTTTAAGACAGTTGCACGAACAAAGCATTATAAAACTTCACTGCTGCCTGGTTTTGGTTTTTTGTTTTACTTTGTAGCATAACCACAGCATTGATACTGTTTGTTTTCTTGTAGGTGACTGTTTGTTTAACTTTAAATCACAGATTCTGACACATTCTCCTTCCTACAATAAAGTTTGCCACAAGTATTTCAGGTCAGCCACAGAAAAAAAGATAAATCCCTGTTACACATCTTCATAAATACCATTTGAAAGAGAGGATTCACCAAATAAAGATCTTTACAGCTTACACTGTGAGATAAGCAAGGCAGTTTAGGATATGGGTGGCAAGGTTCAGAACAAGAATTTCATACAAGTGCAAATAAAATGTTTACGAAGATAATTAGAAACAACCTGGCACAACCTACCTTTCTGGGAACTTGTGTTACTAAGTGCACATGAGGCTCTGGGTCACTGAAAAGTAACTCTAGCGTACATGCAGCTATATGACCAAAAAGAGTCAAGAAGTTGCATTACCCAGGGGTTTTCAGACATTTACCTTTACACTCAAATAACCTCCCCAGCCCTGCAGTTTTCCACCACCTTTCTCCTTACTTGCCTCCAAATACTCATTCTTCCTGTAAATGATCAAAACACCACTACTGTTACAAAAGAAAGATGATCAGCTCTCAAAACAAATCACAGGACAGTTCATTCAGTCTTCTCACTCCCACATGACCATCAGGTGCTGTCACACTAACAATTTTGTACCTACCATTCCACCACAATTAACTTGATCTTCCTTCCCTTGTTCTACCCCTGATCTACACAGCTCTTCATCAGTCTCATTACACTCTGTCAGGAGGGTCAAAATCGATGAGGCAAGCCAGTTCATTGCATTTCATCCAGTACAATCCCAGTGAAGTCAGTATAAATTCCTACCAATACTGCATAGAAAACATGCATGTCTCCAGTTTTGTCTCTGGCATCCAAGATCAGGCAGCTGGGATGAAGAAGCAGCAGAGAACAGGACATGTTCCTGGTCAGGATCAGATGCAACCACTGAAATTCCCCCAGCAGCACACGAAAGCAGGAATAAGTAGACATGGGGGTAGAGGGGAGAAATATTTTCACAAGAAATCTAACTTGCATCAGATGTCCCTATGATGGTATTTTAGCTACCAGCTGGATCATGACTCACAGATCCCCAGTACCAGGCTTCTGACTAGGCCCAGCTCAGCCAGGGAGCTTTGCTACCTCCATCAGACAAAAATGACTGGAGAAGCTCCCAGGACCTATCCCAGCCCTTGTTGCCTTGTCCAGGAATTAGGAGGAATTGCTCCAACACATTTCAACCTCTGTATTTCAGTAATTGGTAAAGAAGTAGGACAGTACAAGCACACACATCCAACAGCAGACAGCAAGAACTTTGTGACTACAACAGGAACAGCTAGAGCGCCTCTCAGTTCCTATCATAACCATTCATTCAGCTCCCCCCACACCATACAGCCTGTCCTAGCCGAAAACACCAAGAAGACTCCTGTGACTTGGCTTGTTTGCCATTTATTTCACTGCTTCCAAAAATCAAGTCTCACCAACAACCTATTTCCCAACTAAAACCAGGAAGTCTGCTGGGAAGCCATGCCAGGGCAGCAGTGATGACAGGAGGGAATTCCTCATGCTTCATTTCTTAGCCATAGCAACAGGCCACAACCAATTCTACAGCCCACCTGTCCCTCAAAACCCAGGACTGGATTACAGACAGTGAGCAGATTGAAGAGTTCTTTTGGTAGGTTTTCCCCTCGCCTAAACTCCATCTCCTATAACAAAACAGAAGAGCCATGAGATTTGTTATGATTTGGAAGCCTACAAGGCATGTTCAGGTTCTGCAGCTGCTGGGGAGCAAGAAGGTTCAAATAGCAGCAGCAATCCCAAAACAGTGCAGAGCTTGGGAAGTAGAAGTAGAGAAGGTGAGCAATTCCAACCCAGCCCACTGGTTACAGAAATTATACAGGGCTCTTGAAGATATCAGAAATATCACAGCTTCAACCTAGCTTTTCTCTGAAGATAAAATGGTCAAATTTTACAATTAACTTTCATGACTAATACCACTATGAAATGCAAATTTCCTTCATTATCTGTAAAAAAATTTAACATATATTACATTCCACTCTAAAGAGTACTGTATCAGCATAGAAAAAGAAGAAAAAAAGTCACCACAAATCAGGATAATGTTAGAAAGGCTCGGTAAACATTGCAAGTACAAAACAGCACTCTCATCTACCAGAATTTCACAGAAGTGCAGCAGAAGTGTTTCAGCACTGTCAACCTGAACGTAAGTTGCCAAATACCCTTTAACATAACCCAGGTTCAAAAATAGGCATCGCCAAGATACACTTACTCAAATAATCTTTTAGAGGCACCACTGTAGCCCCCAAGTGCCTTCTAGTTAAGCACTGCAGAGAGTTTAGCCCTCTATAAACAGTCTCTCCTCCTTTTCTGGCACTGCAACAGTGCAAAAAGTAGTAGATGACACCTAGTGTGGCAAGGACCGATCACCACACACATAGACTCTGCTAAGTTGGAAGGGACACATCAGGATCACTAAGTCTAACTCCTGGACCTGTCCAGCACACTCCAAGAATCACACCATATGATATATGCCCCTTGTGTCTAGATACAAAACTCAATATGAAAGTGGAAGCTAGGCAGAGTAGAACCATGTACCTCATGTTTGCATTAACAACTTATTGCCAGACCTTTGACTGTGATTTATGAACAATTCATGCAGGAAATTGAACAAAAAAAAAAACAAAAAACCCATATATCTCTAAAAAGCTAAAAAGTTTAAAAAGCTGTGCACATGGTGGTGAAATCCCAACACAGTATAAAACCACAAGAAATCCCAACACAGTATAAAACCACAAGGAAACTATGTATGTGACACTTAAAGGCTGAGTTAAGCTTTTACTACCACAAAGCCAAGGTCAGAGGAACAAGCCCAGTGCAGTCACCAGCACAGAACCACAGAAGCCTCCCCAGCTGGGTGGGGACCTCTTGCTGAGAGTGAAACTAAAATTTTCCAGCAAGTTCACAAAACCACCACTATCCTTCTTCATTCAGTGGAGCTATTAAACCACAACTTTCACAGTCACATACACAAGTAAGTACACAGACAAGGAAGGAGCCAAGCATACAGAAAGACAGGAAAATATAGCTACAAGCTTCAAAGTTCAGACACTGACCAGCAGGAGAGCCTTAGTGTATCTTAGACCAAGTGGAAAAAAAAAAAAAAACAACTAACTTTTCTCCAGCAGAGTTGTAAGGAAGCAGTGAATCTACCTGCATTTTCAGAGTCCAAATGCAAATGTTCAGACACTGCACATATAGGAGAAACTGATGGATGGCAGAAAATGAAGACATGTCATGAGAAACCTTGGGAGTCAACTTTACCAAATATGCAGAGTAGCTGAGCTCAACATCCATAAATAGTCATAAGAAGTGTTTGAGATTGCTTCTCATTTGAGACATCAGAGCCAACCAGGAAAGGGGGTGGGCTGGGGATGGAAGGGAAACTAAAAAGAAATAGCAATAAATTTTATCACACCTAGGCTGAATTCCCTCAGTTTGCCTGAGATGCACTTCTTCTGTATCTACTACATGAAGTCTTGGATCTCATGAAGCAGCATGTCCCTCAGTCTGCCATTTCTGTTCTGAATGTTTCTGCCCCTTAAAAACCTTTTACTGGTTGAGTCAGAAGATTTATTGTTAGTTCAGTTATGGCATTAAAAAAAAAATTGAATATGCAAGAATACATATTGTCCACATAGCATTCGCTCATCCTGGAGAAAATTATTCCAGTCACAACCTAGAAAACCACCATTCAAAAAAATCCAAAGATTTTACAACAACATACATCAATTCTTATACCGAATTCAGCTAGTTTTTAAAAAATTACAAATCACCATGTTTCTAGTAATTGTTATCAGTCAAAGTTTTCAACAGTTATCTTCTATATCCCCAATGCCCAGGAGCTCCCCACACAGTCTTGATGTGACAAGGAAATAAACCCATCCCTTAAGAGTGGCCCAGTCACATCAGTGATGCACTCCCAAATGCGCACACACACTTGTTGCTAGCTGCTTCCAAGCCACCCTTGTTGGCTGGGGACAACTCAGGGGTATTCAGCATGGGTTGCACAAATTCCCACTGCAGCATGATGGAAGAAGTACAGATACATGCTTTAGTATGAACTGAGGATGTACCATACTCCCAGGCAACTAACTGGAAACACCTCATTAAAGACAGGCTTTTAACAATCTTGGATCCAATCTGGGATTATACATTGCTCTATAATGATTCTCAACTTGAAAGGGCTGCATAATTTCCCAGGAATATCGTGATCTCTAAACGCAAGTCCTAGAAGGGAAAAGTAGACAAGAGGTCTATGCATACATATGTGTGCACAGGCATATACAGCCACATAGTCCTCCTTCTCTCTTATCTTTGAGTATACACAACAAAGATGACAAAAACCCATCTCATCTTCTTCCATCACTTAAAAACCACTGCCTTACCTTGTGGCTGTGCTTTTGTATATAAGGAAGAAGCAGCCAAGCCAGAAAGCGCATAATTACATTTCTATTTACTTTACCATTCAGTTTATGAGGGGGAGGGGTAGGAACAGAAGCAGTTGAAAATATGTCCTTCCCTGAGGGCTGAAACACATGAAACATGCCTTTTTCAAGAAAGAGTTCCAAGGGGAAAAAAAACCACTCTAACACTTGCATTCCCTAACCCTTTCAATAACTTCAGTGGGTACATCTAATCACCTTGCTAATCCACAAATAACATATTTAGTATTCAGTATTTTATTTGAGCCATTACTGCCACTCAGGAGAAATCTTGCTGCCTTTCTCTCAACATCAGTCACAAGCGACATCTACCTAACTAGTGACTAGTTATAACAAAAAAGCAAGGTATAGGAACGTATTAATCTTTGAAAGCTCTACCTTCTTTCAATTTTGAAGGCATTATTGCACATCTGCAGTGAGAAAACAGAAAGGAAAAGGAAGTCAGGGTAAGCTTTTCTGTTTGTTTTCTTTTATGATTTGTTTGTTTTCTTAAAGAAGACTAGGCTATAGTGCTAAAGATCAAGGCTGACCTTCCTGGATGTTTTTGATATTTCCCCTGAAAAAAGCACAGATCTGAGTTATGGATACCCCAAATGTTACATTCATCTGTCAAGCCCAAGACCTGTGACAATCAATAGTGCTGAAGAGTGACAAAGATGAGACCAATTTCACAGTTTTTCCTTCTGATTAAGAAGGAAAAACTGTAAAGTTAAAGGAAAAAACATCCCACTGTTCTGCAGTATAAACAGGTCTCATCCACAGATACCTTAACAATTGATAGCTAGTGTTATAACATGGTGACCCAAAACTATAGTATTAAGAGGCCTTTACCACTTCAAATTTCTTCTGGATATCCATTCTTAGGAACACCCTGCCCTAACGGGATAAAAGATCTCTTTGATAAGGTGGTTCTGATGTTAGGTGAATACAAGTTGAAAAACAAGAAAAATGTTAAGCCTTTGAAATACACAGTCATTCACTGAACAAACCCAAGACACAGCACTCAACCTGGTAACAGCAGAGATGAACTATTACAGGCAGTTGCCACTACAGACAGATTGCACCCAAGTAAAACAAAGATTTCTAAAGGGCTCCACTGGTCCAAGAAACACCACCAAGATACCACTACTGGGAACCAACTTCAGGAAAACTAAGCACATGGGAAGTTTCAGCTGTTTCTTTACTCTTACCATCTCTCAACAGAAACAGCAATAAGAAATAACTAAGGAAAATGAACAAAGTAGTAGAGGGGCAGAGGAACACCACAACTAAGTATTAAAAAAAAAAAAACACAACAAAAAACCACACAACACCTTGCCATGCTGAAATACAGTACTTAGATTAAGCTACAAGAAAAATCAAGTGTATTCTTAAATAGTAGAGGGGATCTAAACTCATTAGCAAGAATTTAAAAACACTACAAGGACACAGTATATATAAGACATTTCCATCAACCAATATCTACTAGACACAACTGCTTACTAAATACTGTGTGTGTTATGTACAGAAACTGCCTTTTTCTCAGCCACTGTGTTTTTATACTAAGCTGAAAGAGGTGTCTACAGTATTTCAGCATTTCCACCTACTCCCCACTTTTATGCATCAACACTGATTCTCTTGCTAGAAGTCATCTCTTGGGGTTAAATTTTAACAGACCACGTTATATTTGCATAAGTCTAGTTAATGAAGAAGTGACTGGCAGAGAGTATAATATCCTGACCTTTTGTCATGAATTTTAATTGCCTGCATATGGTTAAGTTTAGCCTTATCTTCCCACATGAACAATTTCTCCCTCACCTTATGCAGTGCACTGGCACTTCATGGAGCCCACTGCTGCGCCCATGAGTTACCTGCAACACATCCTGTGGTGGGTAGAGCAGTGGGTCAGGTGTGACCCCTGCATGGAGGAGCTGAAGTGGGTGCTAAACTGAAATTACTCTGCCCAAACCCAGTTGAAGAATTCTCCCTGGTAATGCCACAGCCGCTATAAATAGAGCAATTTCTAAACCAGCCTGGTTGTTCTGATGTTTAGGGTCTCCACTGCTCTCCTAAATTCATCAAATTTCTTCAAAGAGAATTATTCCTCATCCCCCACATAGGGTCCCCCTCCTTGTTCTTCAGGTTGCAACCAAAGAACAAGACCATTTTAAAACAAAAACTAGCTTGGAAAAATTGAGGAAAGGAAGCAAGCACTCTTCCATCTCTCCATGAAATTAAGAATTTCACTTCAACTGAACAATGAGAACCCTTCCTCCTACAGCACATCAATGCCAATAACTAAGAATGACCAATGATTTGTCAAACCTGAGGTCAACTTACAATTTAAGAAAAACCTTTAATAAGTTCTACATAATTCAATTACACAAATTTCAGTAAAATTTAGATATCCATTAGAGGAAGTACAAAGCTTTTTCCCTGTATTAGCAATTTTTAAAATACAGGTTACATTGAATAAATGACAATCCAAAGCAGGATGCCTTTGCAAAAATCACATATTGCCAGATACAACTCTCAGCACCCTTATTCAGCACATTTAAGAAGTGTCATTTGGGTTTTTTTCAATATGTGCTTTTGCAAAGAAACCACTAACTTTGCATGCAGCAACCTGCAAGATCCTCAAAGATTTTCTGCCAAACATCTTCTACACTACAGTGTTAATCCACCATATAAATATTCAAAGATGTTCTTGAATACCTGCCAGAAGGGAACACACTCCTCTGCAGCTACACAGCCACTTCCATGCTTACTTAGCTCACTATAGTAATGCCCAGGGGTGGAAATGAAAACCCAGGCAACAAAGTTCTACTAAGACAGGTAAAAAAAATCCCAAAAAAAACCCCAAGCCATCTTGATCACTCCAGGACACTTTTATCCTTTTATATTTAGCTGCCTAGAGCAAAGTAGGAACCCCAAAAGTTTCTTTGTATACTTACATATATAAAGTTTCCTTTGCCTACTGCTTCCACATTTTTTTACCCAACAGTCCAAGACAGTCCTGAAAAATTCATGTAAGGATGAGTTTCTATATCAATAGTTGCAAGGGGACAGAGAGAAAGCTGACCACACTTTATTTCAAGTATCCCTCAAATACTGGCAAAACCACTGGAAAACTATCACAAGAGCTCACCATGTCCCATCTCAGCTAAGAAGCGAAGCTAAACACGCCTAAGGATATCCAACCCCGTCCTCCACAGCTGATGACCAAATGCAAAGGTAAAATGAGTTTGGGAATGAACGGGCTTATTCTACACTAAATAGAAACAGTCTGTGAGGCAGAACTAGGCATGAAGGGAAAAAAGCAAGTAAGATTAGATTCTGTTTTGGTCATATTTTTCATCCATTTCAAGAGGCTAATTTGAAGAGATTTAAGAGATCAAAGAACTCAAGGCTGGTTTTGGACCCTTATTTAACCTCGTTTTCCATTAAATAAATATATTTTCCTTAAGGATGTCATTTTAAAAGTAGTCTCTTTTGCACATATATTCTTATTTGAACAGGAACTTAAAACAATCTTCAAAATTAAATATGTGGTCATTCATATTTAATTTAGTTGTTTATTCTACAAAAGGAAATTTGAAATAGGACTTTGCGAATTATTTAAAGCAAAGAAATCTAGCAAAGAATTCTAGCAAAGAAATCCTCTCACCTTGTATTAATACACTGCCCTTCATTACTGACTTATAATTAGACCAGTTTGCAAAAAGTGCAGGGCACTATTTTTGCACTTGAATGTTAGAGCAACAGGTTACCTATTTACACCACAGATATTTAAATAAACAGCAGATTATTATTTATAACAAGCTGGATGATTTTGGAAGACATGATCTGACTGACTCACCCATTCCTCAGCTGTACTCTCACCATTCCAAGCCCTGCAGGACTGGAGGAGGGTGGGGGAAATGTGTAAAGACTGTTAAGGAAGGAATTCTTTATGTAGTAAAACTTGTATGCAATTCCCCTTGATTAAGATACTTCAAGGATGCCTTAGTTAAAAACTTAGCAATTTAACCACAAATTCTCTTTTCTTCCTGTTTTTTGCATTACTTAGGTCGAAAAATAATTGTCTGAAAATTAGGATTTATAACTCTTAACTATACACACCTTACACAGGAGGTGCAAGCTCTACATCATACACCAATTTTCACTGAAATTAGATTTTACAATTTGTCAGTCTTTCCAAAAAGGCTTTTGGGATACCTTGCAGATTCCAACCTGTAGCTGAGTTCAATTTATTTATCCAAAAAGGAGAGCGATAAAAAGAAAGGGAAAAATACAGCCTCTGTTAAGTACAGCACAATACAGATACAAAGCAGTTTAAAATAAAGTCTCACACAACTGACACACATTGCTTTTCCCCTACTTACACCACACTGCATCCCAGACAACAGATCCAGATCAAAATCTGACTCACAGCCACAGATTCTCACCAAGATCAAACATAATTAATTTAATTGCTTTTTAAAGACTTCCAGTAACACCAGTTATCTTAATTACCATTCATCTACTCTGTCAGATGATAACCTTTTGGCTCTGCTAAATTTCAGAGTGCCAAGAACATAGCATTTCCTTTTTTCCATTGTATTGTAGATGAGAGTTGAATCTCCAACTTTCACATTTTTACATTTTTTTGGCAGCACAAGAGGTTTTTAATAGGACATCAAGTTAAGGTCCTTTCTGAGTGTTGGAAGAATATGAAAGGAACCTTATTACCAATGAGAATACCAGTCACACATAATATCCTAGGAAGAACAAAACCCCTTTTTCCACTTTCTGCCCTCCTTACTAGGATAAAAACAATTGTGTGCATTTCAGTATGAAGGGAAATAATTGTCAGATTAGAGAGCATAAGGACCCAAATCCATAAGGAAACAGACTTTTCCAACTGAAGGAAACAAGTTTAAATTCATTTCACAATTTCTCTTCTCCTTACCATACCCACACAAATTATGCAGAATACTTTCATAATCAGGTTGCACTTCTCTAGGCAACATAAATTTTGGTTTCAGATGATCACTATAGTACATTACCAGCTTTCAGCATTGCAGTTTATCCCAATTACTCATGTTCTTTTACCCCTTCCTTCTTTCTCCAGGCAGCAAAATGGAGTTCAATTGAACACTACACTCTCAACATTTTTTACTATATGGGACAAATATAAGTTAAAGTCAGAAAATGCAGGGCCAAAATAAGAAACTACAACAAAAGGAGGTGAGAACTAACATGGAATATAAATTAATCAGCAAAACATTTCTAAGCAGCCTTCATTTTTCTTAGCACTTTATTTGAACATTATATAGACACAGCCCATTTTTACCATCTGACTAGTGGTTTCTGCTCCATCCCAGCTTCCTCCGCCCAACAGCAGCATGGAAGCTTCTTCCAGGGCAACAACCAGCACCAAATTTAGAGATTTCATTTTCTTTCTGCCCAAATCACCCTAGAACCAAATTCTTCACTGAATACATTACACAACATGAACTAATTTTTCCTAGTCAGCTCCAAAGTTTTGCAGGGTATCCCATTTCCTCTAAAGGCCATTCAGCAATCTGGGCAACTTCAGAAAGGACTCTACTATCAATCATAGATTAATCCTGAAACTAGACTTAATCAACTACACTAAGGACACTGAATCCTTTAAGGATGAATACAGCAGCACAAGACTTTTTCAACACTGTATTGCAAAGAGACAGTAAAATCAAATTTGACATGCCTACAACAGGTTAGGGCTTTTAGGACCCCTCACTGCTTTCACACTAGTCCTCAGTTCTTAAGGCACCCTGCTCAGTTAATAGCCACAGATACCTCTACACCACATGTGATATTTTGCTCAAAACAGAGAAAATAAATTGGCATTTAATTAGGTTCTTAATACATAAAACCACAAGCTATGGGATCCACCAGGTACTATACACTCCTCTTCCTCTTCTAGCCTAATTCCTACTGAAGAAAACGTATCTGCCTCAGAAGGGGGCATCACATGCTAGAGCAATCCCTAACCTAACCCAGTAACCTCTAATTTAGGTGTAGCATCACTGAAGCACTAAGAGCAACATTAAAGTACCTGCAAAATGCAAGAGCTCCTGCAATGTGAGAGTGTCCTGGAGCAGAAGTACTACACTTGAATTCCTCTTCAGGGCAGAGTTGCACTTACCGACACAATGCACATAGCATGAGATTCCTGTGGGAATTCAGGAACACCAAGGATAGCAACCTCACCCAGGAAGTAATCAAGAGCCAGACCTCAAATAGGCCAACCACAGCATGCCACATTGCTCACTTCAGGATATGAATGAACACAACACAACACAGAGATCATAAAGCTAGAAGACATTTTACCAGGATAACCCTACATAATGCCCCTCCAAGCACACTTGTTACCTCAATACCAGGTGCCAGAGCACCACCATCCCTGAGCTAGCACACTCTGTACTGCGCATACCCAGCATCACAGCACAGCACCCACTTTTGCACCAGGCAAACCAAGGAAATAGCTCCCCATACATATCCCCCACATTTCCTCCAGGCAAACATGGACTCCATCTCCTGTCAAAGGGTCCATCATCATCTATGTGGTGACACATTTCCCTTCTGTATACAGCCCTAAGCTCTCCTCCTTTTTAAGCATCTCATCTATTTGGACTTCGACACAAACATAAGTATCATGACTATTATCACATTTCAGGTAAACAACTACAGCAATGACATCCCTCTTTCTCCTGCAATGTTTTGTTTTGTTGGGTTTTTTTTAAAGCAATGTATCAGAATTGTCCCTGTGTGCTGGCCAGCCCCCCTTGCAACACAATGGCCGTTTATCATGATAACACCACATCCTTGCAACCATTGCCAAGGTAGGGGACTGGATAGTTGTCAATATGGGAATGGAAGGGTTTGCTGTGGCTGTCTTATTCTGGAGAAGAAGGAGGGCAACTCTCCTTTTCTCCAGCTCTTAATGTCCCTACAATGTCTTTCTCCTGGAGGAAGAGTGGGAATCAAGACTTACTGCAAGCCTGCTCTTCCACTTAGACCAGCATTTTTTAGCGGCAAGTTTTCCAGAATTATAGAATCATTTATGTTGGAAGAGACCTCTAAGATCATCCAACCATTAAACTAGCACTGCCAAGTCCACCACTAAATTCCTCTTTTTGGTCTACAGCTTTGGACATGATCATTGAGCAGTACCTATCCAGGGCAGAAACACATACAAACTCAAACACCCTGGCTCAGAAAGTTTTGGGACTTCCCTAATTTATTACAAAATGCTCTCTGGCCCCTCACTCACTTCCTGGTACACCATCTGTCTGTGCAATACATCAGGAATGGGCACCATCTCATCCTATACTGCAGTCAGGTGCTCAGTGGAAAGGTCAATAGTTTGAACCCTTTGAAAATTTGAAGTGACAGAAAACTTGTCAACAGTGACAAGTTGGCACAAGGGCTCTAATTACGAGGTAGTGGCAGGAAACATAGGTCCTCAGCCGGTTTTTGGAAAAGGTGACCCCTTTTGATGTGCATTTTTCACAGTGGCCAGCGACCAGGCCAGGAAGCAGGTGCTTGCACAGCAGGCAGATGCTGACAGCCATACAGTCTGTCTGTGCCAGCACCCCAGCACACAGCTCCACCACAGACAGACATCTGCAAAAAATCCTGAATTCACTGGAGTTATCTTCTGTGAAGATGATCTAAAACAGCAGCTAAATCCTTGAGGATTCCTTTTTTCTCTGCAAATACCTGCCAGGACAAGAAGGTGAAGCCAAGGATGTAACAGAGTCCAACAACAAAAAAACAAGTATGACATTTTCCACCTGTTTCACTAGATCTTCAGACTGTCTCTAATTGCCTTCTGTTTACAGCACAGAGGAGATGCTGCATGAAAAACAGAAGCACAGGGGGCCTCAGGTGTCAACACACAGCCCTGCCACACATCAGGACATGTCCCAGGGCAGTGGGAACCAGCACTGCCACATTCATCCCTTTACCCTTCCCTCATACCAAGAGGACAGCAAGGGATGGCAGGGGGGAAGCTATCTCCATCCAGCTCTTTTGCTCTTTCTCCATACACTCTGCAACACACACAATGAATCACTGCAGTATTCCTTCAACTGGGAGAAAAACCATGAAGTTGAACAAGGTAAAGGAAGTAACAGAAGACACGCACAGAAAAAAAAGAGCAACTTCTGGAAAGAACACAAATATGTTTTTCAGAAAGAAAGGCTCAGGGCTTTTTAGTTTATTTTGGATAATTATTTTTAACTGCATAACATGTTCAAAAAGTATTATACTTGGAATTGAACAGGACATCTATTTTTGAGTATTATTCATTCAGTCACAAGTCATCCCCAGAGACAAGACAAATAATAATAAATCAATGTCTCCAGCAAGCACAGAGTCACCCTGGCTGTAAATTAGCCTAGCTGACCATTTGATGTTGCATTTTATGTTCATTTTTTACATGCACCCCTGGATTGTATGTGCCACAAACCTTTCTAATACATGCATCTCTTCAGACTCAAGATCCCACATTTTAAATCCAGTTAAATGCTCCAAAGCATGTTCTTTCAACCCCAGATTCTGCCAGCCAAACCAGCTACATACGTTGAGGCAAGTTTGCACACTGAGACAGACAACAATCTAATATATTTTATCTTTATAAACTGGAGTCTCAATTTGAGAAGTAAAATATCCCAGTCTCACAAGTGATAGTAGATGACCACTAGGGCCAACAAGACACAGATGAGCACAGAGTTTGCTTCAGTCCAGTACACACTTTTCCAGTTTGTTCCATCTATTTTCAGGACTGTAATTTATACAGTGTGACACATGAAAAAGGCACATTACCACCAATAAAATGTCCCACTTGATGCCTCAGACATGCCTGACCATGGGATCCCATCTTTTCCACTGCACTCCTAGCATTAATTTCACTGTTTCTCCAAGAGGGAGAATGAGTCTCAAACTTGCAAGGGTTAATCACCCTCCAAAAGCAAGCCATTTTGCAAGGCCAGGTATTGTTCTTTCATCCTATTACACACACCCTTACCTAAGGGAAGGAAAAATGCTTGAGTGAACACACTTCCTTTTCCTTAGATCATGGTACCCTACAACACACAAAAAGCTGTCACACCACAGCCCTGTTGTGCACCTTGCCCAAGAATACCTGATCTCATAAACCAGAGAGTTCAGGGGTTTTTGATTAGACTTAGTCTGTTTGTTTTTCAAAGTCAGAAAAGCCTGTCTATGTTTTCTTCAAGGAGACGAACACACCCAATACTGTTAGTCACTATGTAAGCAAAGTAACTACTATCTTTTACTAATGATGAAATATTTAACACTCTCTGCTGAGAAGGGGAAGTTACTCACCATGTAGTGACAGAAAACCCACTCTAGCAGATCACAGGTAGAAAAGGTCTCAGTCAGGAAATTCTCAGCTCAAAGATTTGGAAGACAGCCTTAATCTAGTATAGAAATTATTTCTCCTCTTAAAACAAATAGGAACAATAAAATACAGTTTACATGGAATCCATCAACTTCAAGTTTCCCAAGTTTTAGCAACCACTTACTTCATTGTAGCCTAAATGAAAACCTTTCTAAAAAGCTACTTTACATTAAAAAATAAAATCTAAAATTTGGTTTCTTAGGTCCATGCCTCACTTCTCTCCAGAGAAGGCTCTACATAAAGACCCTAAGAATTCAGTCCTGAGTCTTCATAGCAGGTTCCCGTGCTCCCTCCTGCTACAACGTGTAAGAAAGATGAAGACAGTGCATTAATCCTTTAGGCATAAAAGGGCTATTGTCCAAACTCTGCAGAGGTGTCATTCAAGGAGAGGCTCTTCAGGAGGACTGAAGTAACAGACACCACTGTGGCTGATGCAGCAGTCACTCTATCCCTGCATCTCAACAGCTCTCTAAGCCTTGACTGATCTAGGTTGGGTTTTTTTGGGTAAGAAAGGACAAGAAAAGCATATACATGGAAACAAGTTTCCCAAGTAGAGGTATGATGCACCTGGGCATTGGAAGCTTCTTGCAAGCACTGGAGTATACTTGCAAAAACTTGACCTCTATGTTTCACATGTTGCTCTTCGCTGGGGAGGTGAAAGAAGAGAGCAACAGGGATCTGGAGCAGCAGCAGTGCAGAACATCGGGTTAGGAGCCTGACATCTACATGGACAATGCAAAACACTTCACTAAAATTATGAATAGCAGAGTTCTTTCAATCTCCTTTCTTTCAGTACTGATTCTCCTGTAACCAAGGAACTTCCAGTTAACATTCAGAGGGCAAATAATGAATTTGAACTGGGTTTCAATAGTCTTGAAAATAGAAATAATTCCAACACAGAATGGTATTATTTCTGACACTGGACAAAACTCCATTTGAACTCTTCCCTTCCCCTTCTCCTTTTCCATTTTTAACATACTGCTTGTGCACTTAAGTATAAAACCACTTCTACATTAATACAATTGTCAACATTTAACTTGCCCTGTCAAGATAACAATGTAATCTTCCAAAACATGTTTCACAACCTTAATAAATCTTCAAATGTCTGGTGAAACCAGAACAGTGGTTGGCAGGGGTGGCGGTGGGTGTTTCTTTCAAAACATCCTTTTGTCCTGAATTAGCTCAATGCTCCCAATCTCAGTGTGCCAGTGAAACACAGCATCTTCACCAGCAAGTACCTGGGCACTGTGCATGTGACACTGTCAAACGGAGTATTCCTCTGCACAGATTATAAAGTGTGTAAATGTAGTTTTTTGAGTACAAAGACCAGAGTGAACACTTTAATAACTCTCTGATTAAACTTAATAATCTCTAGTCTAAGTGAAAAGTGTATTAACTAAGTTAAGAATTTTTTTTTTAAAGCTCAATAAATCAAACCAACAAGTTCTAAATTGGGCACAACAGCCAGGTCCAAGAGAAGAATTCCCAAGCATAGAGGAACAGCACTCAGAGCAAAGAAATTAAACATCACTGTACCAGAGAGAACAAAACTATATTCAGAAGGACACCACCAGACTTTCTTGACAAAAGACTGTGGAAGCTGAAAGATGCATGATGTTAACACAATATGTTCCCGTGAATTTCCACAAGAAGTCTCATCCAAGAACAGGACGTACATGTAGAAGAAACCAGGAAAATAAGGGTGATGAACTCTCTCTGGAAACGATTTTGCTGACCATAGCTGTTGTTCATTATAAAGCTATAACAGAAGTAAAAGCCTGGAAAGAAGCAATAGAAAGGCTTTGGTCTGTTGGCATTTAACTATTACTTTATTTATTCTCTTCCATTAATACAATAATATTTTATATTATAACTATTAAAACAACACAGAAACCAAAAGACTTTGCTCTATTCCCAGTGTCCTCCCATAAAATGTTCAAATAAATCCCCATTTGTTATTCATACACAGACTGCTGCTCTTTGCTCATCCACGATAATGTGGTAAATTAAGAGCAAAAATAGCTGGCAAAACAGTTCAGAATTTACTCATCATAGCACTTTTCTCTCATCAATTATTTGTAACATAGCATTTTCCATCTTTGGTCCCCTGCCATTATCTAAACTGGGGGGTTGTGGGGGGAAAAAAACACACTTCACTGTTAGGAAATAAAAGCAGAGTACATGGGAACTAACTAAAGTTATTTGTGGAATGAATTACATAGACCCATCAAAGCATGTTCTTTCATGGTTTAATTGCATGTTTCTTCACAGCTAAATGCATAAGCTGTTGACTGTCCTCATATGTTTATCTAATTCCACTACAAAAATCTTTCCATTTTTGGATAGTAGGTGCACTTCATTTACAACAAGGTGATGTTGAAGTCCAGAAAAGAACTTCATGATCAATTTATGGCTGAAAAGTACTGCTGTACATTCCCTATACCGATCATCAAAATAACCTTAAGAATACATAACATATCTAATCTCTGTCACATAGCCAGATCCTTTCCTCCCATCAAATGTCCTGTGCTTTTGAGATAGAAGTTGACTTTTTACTGAAACACACAGACATCATATCCCACCAGATAAGAGATTCAACAGCTCTTCACCACTTCTTCCATATCCAGCAGAAGATCCACACACCTGAAAAGATGCTAGGCTGCTAGAGAATGCTTCCCCAGCACAGGAGCTGCCTCCTTACAGGAGGAACTACAATTAAGCTACTCTCAATTAATAACTCTCACGTTATTCCTCTCTGGCATCTCAACATGTTTGATGGTACATCTGTCCCATGCATTCAACAGATGAATGAACACCTAAAAATGCATTTTATTAGGCAGGAACCTATTTCTGAAAGAAACCTTCACAAAGTCACTGCCACAGCTGTAGATGTATCCACTGATAACCAGCCTCCTGTGCATGGCTGCTGCTCTCATCCAGAGCTGGTCAGGCCACCAGAGGGAAGATGCAGCCCAAAACACACCCAAACTCAACCCTGCCCTTGGCTAAAGGAACTGGAACTGCCCACACCCTCTGTTAGAGCTGACCATCTTCCATGAGCTCCCCACTGACAACCAGCTCCCAGCCCTGGCCCAGCCTCTGCAAGCACCAGTGTCAATGCCAGTGGCCCTCAACTGTGAGGATATGCACCTGGAGTCAGGGGCAGTGACTCTGTACCAACTCCTACCTGCTGCTCCCACAGATAAGTGACAACAAAATATAACTGCAAGCATTTGGATTTCAGTTCATTTCCTTTTTTTTTGGCTTCACTCAGGACTGAGCCCAACTGAGGGCCAATACTCAAATTTTCTCCTTTTATTCTCTCCAAGGCAATATCAGGTGGATGTCTTTTCAAAAAGGCTCAGAGACATCATATCCTAATAAATAAATAACTGGCAGTTTGACTCCTCCTTCTCAATGACCCACGTTTCACTGACTTTGCAGCTGGGTATATTTATAGATCAGTAGCTACTTGCCTCATTCTCAAAACTAAAGCTTGCAACAGAGCCCTACCATTGATTCTGTCAAACCCACAGGTTCCAACAGACTGTTCTATTTCCTTAGGCTGTCATTTCTGTTGCTACCTTTAAAACTTCCAGCTTTCTTCTGAGAATATACTGTCACTTTCTGAAATTACAGCTCAGCTGCATCCCCAGAACACACTGGGAGAGGGGAGAAAGATATAAAACAGACTTCTGACAAGGTACAGGGCACTATAACTTATTCTTTCATCAACACAATAAGGAGTCAGACAATGAAACTCCTTCCTCCCACCTCACAATGTTTAAACCCTATTATTAATTTTTCAGACTGTTAGTAAGGCATCCAAATAAATGCAGTTCTCCACAACTTTGTGCTAGGAGTACCTCAGTTTGCAAGGTAAGTGGAACCAGCTGTGTTTTTCTAACGGTGCATTTTCCTTTGAAGGAGGGATACCGTGCAACACTTGAAAAGCAGATCATGCAGGCTCTGAGCACACCAATCCACCCTGCTACCTGGCAGCAGAGCAGCTACACTGTCCTGACACAACATCAGTTCAGCCCAAGCCCACGTCCTCTTCCCCTTCCATGCCTGCACTGATGTACCTATTCCTTATTTGTATTCAAAAGATTTTAATAACAATACTTCCCTACTCTTCCCTGCTCACAAAAGGCAGCTGCAACACACACCATGGACGAGTGATTCTGCTATAACAAACACTCTAAGGGAAAATCAAAACTAGAAGCAGTTACTCAGAGGTGTTAACACAGCCCAGCTAATTCTCTGCTAAGCTGCCCAATGGAGTGAGCCCATGATAAATATTTTCATGCTACTGTATGAGTCTTCCTACTTTCCTCAGACCTGAGGGGAGGAGCGGGGCACGGTGCTCCAAAGGGTGCTGGGGAAGGCATGGAAAGAAACCCCACATAGCCCCTAGTTTGCCTCTTACCTAGGCACCCCTCCACAGGATCCACATCAGTGAGGGGTTCCCTCAGCAGCAGCCCCTCTCCACACCAGCTTTTAGACCTCTTTAGGAACATTTAACACACTACACACAGTGCCTCACATAGCAGCTCTTGCTCAGGGTTACGTCTTCCTTTCCTGGCACAGCACATGCAAATCAATGGGTTGCTTTTATGGTTTGCGTTTTGGGTTGGTTTTTTTCCCCTCCCTGAGGAGCCTCAATTTCTATTCCAAGGCAGAGTCGTGCTTCAAACACACGGAGCAGCATATGTTATTTCTTCACCTACCAATCAAGATGCTAGAAGAAACCAGCCTGGTACTTCTATATCTGTCATTTCATAAATGCTAGGCAATACCCTAGAAATGTCTTCATCGCAGCATCTGATCTGTCCCCACCAGACAGCCCAAGAAAAGGAAGCTATACAGCTGACAGAAAGGAGCCAGGCTACAGCAACCCAAAGGCTTAGTCTTAAAGTCATTTCAGTGGCTAGAAACAAGGAGAGCAAGTTTGCCACTCGTCTTTAACACCCTATCTGCACAAATGTCCCTGAAGAGTTCACACAGTGCAAATCTGGCTACACCAACTCTGCAACCACTTGACAGAATCCTGAGAGTCCATACGCTACTATGACAGCCCCTGACAGTTTCACACCAATAGAGCCAAAATGGAAAAGGAGAACCAGCACATTTGGCCTGTAGTTATCTGGCAGCGACAGACACAACTAAAGGAATTGGTTCCAAAGGCAATCTGTGGCATCATGGGGCAGCGAGACCCCAGGAGTTCCGCAGGAGCCAAGCAAGCATTGCTTCAGAGGGCAAGGGGACAGACAGAAAACAGCAGCAGTTCTCAGAATAAGCCTTGCCCCAAAGTCCAAAACTAAGTTACAATTTCTCAAAGCAGTCTTTCAGTCAAATATATTTGAGGAAAATTAAGTTCCCTTCAATTTAGAGAGAGCCCATATCTTAAAATGCACCAGAGGCACAATCTTCTAAAAATGTTTCTCCTGCTATGTCTTACTGTTTAATTATATATTACCATTTCAAGCTACCATGACAGATTTTAAGTGAGTTTGTCTTTTTTCCATAATTAATCATAGCAAAGACTCATCTGTTTTTCAAGCCCGTGATGACAGCACTGTTTTCACCACTGTAAGGCAATCATCCCACAGCATTCCTTCCCAAAAGCTATTGCAATAAGAAAAGCTCACCTATCTGCACAAGATGCCTTTAAAAGATATAAATCAGCTCCACATACATTACTTCACACAACAGGGAAGTTAATAAAAAGGAAAACTGCTTTTCCATAGCAAGCCATTATACAGACACACAGGCACAGTACAGGCTAATAATGCTAAATAATACCAATTATAAATACATAACCCCAGCATAACCATCCAGGAAAAAAAGTAAACCCACTAAACACCACTCAGCCACCAGCATCCACCACTGGTACAGAAAAAAGGGAGGCAAACAGGTCGTTGGTCTTTCTGAGAACAAAAAGCAGCTTCCTTTATAAACTCAATAACCACAAGTTATTTTATAGGCAGCTTTGGTCACCATCAAATATTATTATGAGTGCAGGAGAGGTCTCTTCAAAGATTACCTGTAGCTACATGTAGATCAGTACTAACAGACTATGTAATCAGGGAGGAGCTATATCCAAAGCAGAAAACAAATACTAATTGGACAACAGGAAAAAGTCTTCCTTCTTTCATTCCAAGTCACAGAAGTGACATTAAGGGCATAGAAAATCTCTGCTCTGGAAAAAAAAACAAGCACTCATCACTTGTAACAGATTATAGCACATTCATTTAAAATTTCTTTGCTGACCACTGAAGGAAAAAGTGTTTCCAATATAATCGACAACATACAGAGATGCCCATTCAAAGTGTTTTATCCTTCATCCTCTTAATTTGAGAGGAAAGAACAAATGAGATACTTGCAAAATTACTTTCTCCCAGCTGTGAAATCCTATGGCAAGCCCACACTTTTTTTTTTTTTTTTTAAGTGACAAATGGAAATCCTGTTAATTTATTTTGATTGATCTATAGAGAAATCACGATTTTCTGCAGTTCTCCTAAATCCTTCATGTGGCACACTGGCAGCTGCCCAATTACAAGTCTAAGAAAAAATTACATAGCTTGTTCTGCTAATAAAAACAAGCATAGCTGGGCGCCACACAGCCCTGAGCAGGTGTAAAACTTTATGTGTCTTAATACAGTCTCATAAGAGTGACTTTAGATCAAAGCTCAATAACCTACACACTGCCTGTACTGACAGTGCCACCTTTATGGCTTTCTAGCTGCTTCACAGTTTTAGAAAGCAAGATAACTAAAGCAGCAATGACTACAAAAAAAAAAAAAAAAAAAAAAAAAAACCCAAAAAAAAAAAAAAAAAAAAAAAGACAATATATTCAGTTGACAGACTGCTAAAGACTAAAGTTTACATTTGTATCAAAATATTTAGAAACATTTTTACTAGTACCACTCTTTGTTAAGGCCTGACCCAGAAAGATTCTGGCATTTCAAATTATAATTTCCTTCCAAGTTGTTACAAGAAAAACAACAAAAAAGACTTAGCCATAGATCTTAAACATCACATCTAGAACGTGAATGGTTTTAAATAACCACAATATCCTGACAGCTTGGTGATCTGTTCAGAAGAGATGAAGACAAACATTGAAATAAACAGAATTGCCCAGGAGAGCACAGAGAAAGTGATCTTTACACAGAACATTATACATCTATCTTCTTTTATTTACAAGAATAGAGTAAACTGTTTTCAGTATGCTTATTTAAAAATGCATAGGAATAATACACACTCAAAAAATATTATGACATATTAAATCACTTGATCACATATTAAACCATGCAGAGTTTTTCACCCACAGTGTTTTTTGTATTTTATTTATTCAGTGAAAATATTCAGTGCATATTTGCATGTGCTCCCTAACCAAAGTGTTAAGAGACTTCCCACATCACTGGTGCTAGGAACTTACAGAGTAGCAAGAAACAGAGCAGCCTATTTTCTGTGACAGCAAAGTATTGTCTTTTTACAATCTCTTGAGTCTCAAAAGCCACACAGATGCCTTAGCTACCCCAAATATTAGTAAGTTATAACACTTCTACTGCATTTCAAGTCATTTAGACTGAAGAGCATTTCATGCTGGAAAAATCTTCTCCCCAAAAAACCCCTCAGTTTTCCTTTCTAAGCATCAAAATTAGCATTCTCTTTCCATAATATCTAGGAAAATTAAAATATCTTCTCCTCAGTTCTGACAACTACTCTTTAATTTGCTGTCATCTGTACTTCAGGAAACTTCAGTCCTTTCATTAGGAAAACCCTCCCACAGATTTACTTGTAGTGAATGGTTCAGATCTGAGCTACAGTAGTACAGTAATTTATTTGAAGAAATCACATATCCAGATCCAAACTAGCATAATAATTAAAAAAAAATATTTAAGATCAGTCATCACTCACGATTTTTAAATTAATGCACAAGTCTTTTAGCCTTGTATTCAAATTTACAGCATTTTCTCATGCCGCTGAAGAAATTCAAAGTGGTTGTAACAGGAAATTTACAATCATCTGCCCCAACCAAAACAACAGAACCTACTGCACAATTTGTTCATTCATGAAAAACCTCCAATACATCCACATTTCCTCACACACCTTATAAAACTGTAGTACTTATATACACACATACAAATGGTCTGCAAACTATCCCCACACTCAAGGCCCATAAAGATACTGACTACACACAATCAAATGAAGTTATGTCCAGAGTAACAGCAGAAAAGAAAAAACACTACAGAATTCAAAATTAAAAACCCACAAGCATCTATTTCATAAACTGCTCTTCCAGAAGAGGAATACTCAGAAAGCAAAGGTCTAAGAAACAAACTATTCAAACACCAATGGGATCCAGATCAAACCCACATCCTATGTAATCTGACATATCAAATCTCAACCAACTGAAGATCTACAGTTTTTAACATGTGGAAAACTTTTTTTAAAAACCCAAACTACCGCTAGGTTTGCTAGATATCACAGGAAAATCTTTTGATAACAGGAACATTTTGCATGTAAGAAATGCACAGCCTCAGACTGTGAGGCTGAGGAATCCAGCATCCAGTCTCTGAATGGAGCACAAATTTCTACCAAGGTTTAAACAACTCTCAGCTGTCCCTCCAAAACCTCTGCTCTCCCCCTGCTAAGGGACAGTACCTCACTACCCAACATCCATCAGAGCCTCAGGAGACCCCAACTCACTACAACCAAACAAAATCCACGTTTTCGTAATAACCTTCAGATCTATTACATGAATGTTTTGCTGGAGGAAATGCCTGAGTGAGTAGCCTTAGACAACTGTTTTACATTAAGGAGGAAGCACATTAATTTACTGCATGAGTACTAGCGCGATGCACTTACACGAGGTACAATGTTGCAGCCACAGTTTCCATTTTCAGTGTCTGAGAATAAACACGAAAGCCACCAACACTACGTTGCATAAGAGCACTTCAGGCACATGGCTATTTACAAAAGTAGAGGTAATTATGATGCCAGAGGTGGATCCCAAATAAACAGACTTGACTAATACTGACAAAAAAACCCAAAACAAAACAAACCCTGAGATGTACAATTACTGTTACTCAGTAACAGTAGGGGAGCTGCAGGAACAGCCTCAGTCACTAGCTGTACTACCAACATATGCCAAAAAAAAACCAATGGACAAAGGTGTTGTTTAAAAATGTCAGCTTATATCAGAAGGTATGGGTAGAGGAGAAAAGAGGAAAACACCGTTCCCCTCGACAATTTACCTGATCTGGACTTGATGATGTCGCTGAACTCGCTGTGTCCCCCGCCAGGTCCTTCCTCCTGCTCGGAGACACGGGCCATGCTCGTGGGCTGCGGTGTGCCACGGGCGGAGCCTAAATCCGCTGGGAAAAGGCTCCCATGGAGGGCCACGGCTCAGCACCTACAGCACAGGACCAGGAGCAGAAAGGCACGATAACTCCCCGGGCTATGCCAGGTGTGACTCCGCGTGCGATGGGAGGGATCGAGACTTGCTGGCCATGCCCACGCGAGTCGCGGGGCAGCCGACCTGCCATTCGCTGTGCCCCTGCAGAGGGACACCTTATGGAGCATTTAAAAAGTGGGATGGCCCTGAAGGTGCAGCAGCACAGCTGAATCCTCAGCCGCGAAAGCCAAGCTTCACACACCCTTGGGCGACAGGGCGCCCCGTGCCCAGCCGTGACCCCCGGAGGAGCAGGACACGGCTCTCGCCGCGACACCACGGCCACCACGGGTCCCCCGGCTGGCACCGAGCGGGACAGCCCCGCTCGAGTGGTGGCACAGCGAGGGAGCTCCGCTCCCGCCGCGCTGGGGCGTGTGCCAGCAGCAAAGGGGTACAGGCAGGCGCGCCGCCCCGGCCGGCCCAGGGCGCGACGGCCACGTGTGGGAGAAGCCACGCAGCCCCTCTCGCGGGTGGGGGGAGCGGAGCTCCGCGGGGCAGGCCCCGGGCACGGCCGCCCCGGCAGAGCGGCCGCCGCCCCCGCTCCCCCGGCGGGGATTTTGACCCGGCAGCCGGCCGGGCGTGCCGGCACCTCCTCCCCGCGGGATGCGCGGCCGCAGCAGCGGCGCCGCCGCCCTCGGGCACCCCTACGAAGGAGCGGCTCCTCGAGGCCGCTCCGTCCCGCCCGCAGGTGCGCCGCCCCCCGCCCCGCGACGTTCCCGGAGCTGGGGAACAAACTTTCCCCGCCGAGCCCCTCCCGGTGCCGCGGTGCCGCCGCCTGCCCGCAGAGCTGCCTCGCTCCCAGAGCTGCCGGAGCAGCCGCCGACAGCAACTCTCCCCGGCCGCCACTCACCCCTCGGGCACGGCGGCGGGAGGGGCCGCGCTGCCCCACGGCGCTGCCCGGCTCCTGCTCGCACCCCGTCCTCCGGCAGCGACTCCCGCGGCGCTGCGCTGGCGGACCCACAACTTTCTGTGCGAGCCGCCGCCGCTGCCGTCCGTCCTTCCCCTTCTCCTCCCCTTTCTTCCCCGCCCCTCGCGGCCCGGCCCTGCGGCGGCCCCTCCCTCGGCCCCGGCACCCCCTTTGTTGGCCGGGCCAGCGCCGCGGGTGCGGGAGGGCCGCCCCGGCCGCGGCCCCTTCTCGGAGCGAGGGGCGGGGAGGGGCCGGGCCGGCGCGGAGGGGAGGGGAGGGGAAGGGAAGGGTAGAGAGGGGCGGAGCGGGTCCCGGCTGCGCCCCCGCTCCTCCCAGGACCCCGCCTGAGGTGGTGTGGAGAGTTGTCCCGCTCCCCTCCTCTCCCGCGGCCTTCCCGTCCGCACCTGTGCGCTCCCGCCGCTCCTTGTGCTCCTTTCCCTCCCCGGATAAGCGCAGTTGCGCAGCGCTTCGGAGGTGAAGCGCCCCGCGGCCTCCCATGAACACCGAAGTCAGGAAGTGTGATAAAATTTGAGAAGCACTTAGGAAATTTACAAACAGCCGGAAACAACTATCCCAAAATCCGCCTGCTTTGGCCAGGTGTCTATGTCTCATCTCACGGGGTCACTTGGCAGTTGTCACTTGGCAGTGACAACTCCCGGGTGGTTTTCGGCTGGGCAAGAAAGGAACAGTTATGGATCAATAAAAATGTGATGATGCTGGGTGTCTGCAATCATTTTTGATGTATGAACATACATAAATGCTAGTAAAATATTTAGCTGACACTAATTAATTTATTGCCACATTTGCAATCTGGGAATGAACTTACTCCTGTTTGCACAGGCAAGTTATCCGTGCTCACCTGTACTGTGAGGCTGTAGAACACGTGGCTGTATTTACCTCGATAAGCATTACTCTGAAGTTTCAGTAGTATCAGAGAGAAACTGTAGCTGAGTAATTCCTTGGTGTTACCTACCAGGCCTCAGGCCATGCAGCCCAAAATGTTTTCAAGGTTAGATGCATTCCCAACACCAAGTACTTCACCACCTAAATAAGAAAGGCCAGCAATCTGTGGGAAAGGAGGTGCAGAATTTATTAGCCAGCAGAAAGGAGGAAGCACAGGCTTGGCAACATACTTATTCTGTATCTCCAGGTGAACAGAAATGGTAGCAATGTGAAACAAGGAAGATTTGTCTTCGAAAGTCTTTTTTCTTACCAGTACACAGCTCATAGGTTTACTAGGCACTACAGATAACAAGAGTAAACAATGACTATGTGCATGTTAGCCTAACCTAACTTTGATATTTAACCTTACTTTACTATTTCCCCCAAGGAAAAAAGAGATTCCTCAAAGAAACAAAACCTGGAACCTGTAAATTATTATTACTGTAATTCTAACTGCATTTAATATTTTTTTCCCTCAACCTTTGATTGGTGCAGTACATGGGATACAGGGACTGGGTCTTTTGCTTCTGTATTGCAAGATGGAAGGCCTTGAATATAGTGTGCTACATTTTTGCATTTCAAAGAAGCCTAAAAACAAAGATGCCTAGTCTGGATCATTCCATAGCTTTCTTGGTGATTCAGTGCAAATTAGTTAATTCATCCTTGATCTGCTTAATCCAAACCACTGCATGAAGTCATTAATGGTTCTTACTTATACAGGGATAATAATAATGTGTCGAAAAATTTGGATTACTGGAATTGTGAATCTGTTGAGAATTGCAGCTCATGGACGACAAACACTATAAAAACATGGACATCGATACCTATCAGTGTCTAACTGTAAGGCAACACTGAGCAGTACACTGGATTTGTTGGAAAGGTATGGTCTGTGTTTATGCCTATTTATTTACATTACACTGAAAAACCTGTACTGCAAACATAATGTTTGTGGTTAGAGAAGCATCACTTGTTCCCTGCTGCTCTTGACTGGCTTTTCAGCCCCATCCCATGCATTCCCTCTGCATGCTGGATTTTCAATGCCCAGTAACAAACACCCAAACACTGGAAACCCACAACCCAGACCCAGCTGCTTTTCACACACTTCAAGAGACATAAAACCCTGTGTAACCCAGTGCCCACTCAAGAGTCAGCACAGATGGAGACTGTCACTTCCCACTGCTGGGTATCTAGCAGCAGTGCAGGGATAGGGATCACAAAGCACAGCATTGCCTTGCCTAATGCAGGGAAATGCTAAGTGAAAAAAAAAAACAAAAAAACCTTTCTTTTGTGGGATGCACTGAGGGGATTACACCTTCCACAGAGGTTACCCAAGACCGCTATCATGTAGCAGTAACTTTTATTGCTAAAAGCTGCAGTCAAACTGATAAGCAAGGAGGGAAGAGCTGGTATATCCCATTTCACATCTCTGTGTCTAAGTCCAAGGTCCCAATTTTTACAATCTTGCTCTGTAAGCACCTAAAAATTATTTCTCAAAAAGAGACATATTTCAGTTTTATCTTATAGAATTTCATGTTTTTTCCTGTTTTAGACAGAAGTATCATCATTATGTTCCTTTGAATTATAAAGTGCCAACAGAAGGGTAATAGAATAATGAGACTGCACACTACCTCAAGGAAGCAGGTTAATTTCTTCCTGGTGTGTTTCAAACATGCCCATCTCTAGAGCCATCCTTACTCTACTGTTGATCAAAGCCTGGGTTTTCTGAGTTAGTTGTTTAGACTATAGGCTTCTCATGCAATGGCTATAATTTTTATATATACAATTATATATACACAATATATCATTTTTATAGGGTCCTTAGGCACATCTCCATCAGGGGAAAAAATGAAAATACCTTAACCTTTAATATTCTGTATATGTATATGCTTTAGGTCTCTCTAATTTTTTATTCCAGTGATTGGCACAATTAGAAATTGGCGACTAGCACAATTTTAAAGTCAAACAGCAAAGTCTCCACTCAGTTGTATATGTAAAACCTACATTCACCTACAAATACCTATGGACCATTAATATCATGTGGATTGTGTGGCACAGCTTACTTTTCTGTATATGCAGAATAAAATAGGAAAATAAAGGAAAAGTCCATTAACCCCTTAGATAATGTTCAAAAATATTAAAGGAATACAGAAAAGAAAGGGGACAGAGAAAATGTGAGGCCCTTGAACTCTGACCAAAATAAAGAAATACTTTATTTCTTGGTGCATAAAGATAATGCTGTTGTGAGGCTCTGAACTCATCTTACCTTGTCTCCTTCTCTTTTCTGTGTTCTTAGTATTCCTGTTTTTAGAATACACTCATAATTGACAGGATTACAATATAACTAGGAATTTTGTGTATCTCATTACCTTGAGATTGACTGCTGTAATAATGCATGTGCCCATTCATCAATGTTTTGTCATGATTTCAGAAAACCATTCCACATTCAGTAAGACAGGAGATACCAAATGGATTGCATTGTAAGTAGAGCATCTTTATTGCCCGTTTCTGCATAGCCCATCATGATGTCAGTCTCAGTTATCAGATCAGGCAAGATGTTGCTCAGCAGACTTTTTTTTTCCCGGCAGAACTTGCATCAGAATTCAAGTTAACAGCTCCTTGGTGCTTTGGTGCTGATTTTGGAGCACTAACCAGTTAGTACAAGTACCTTAATATTAGAGATAATTAGAGATAATTTTCATTATCTCTAATCCAAGGAGAAAAATATATTAAAAAAACCCTTTAAACATTCTCCCTCTGTATGTTCCCTCTAGTGAGAAACCCTCTCTGTATGTTCCTCTAGTGAGAAAAATGACCAAGTTTTTTTAAAAGCTTTGGTCAATTTTATCTTCAACTCTTTTGGCAGTGTCTGAAAAACTTCAGTACATCAGAATAACATAGTTAGCTGATTTCTCATCCTTTCTTTTTCTGTAATTTAAAATCTTTGGAGTTATCTTTGTTTCAAGCATCTCACACTAAAATATGCAAAGTCAGAATGATTTTTAAAGGTGGGCCAGCATTTTCTACCTCTGACTTTTTAGGATGGGATCTGATTTTGATATTAAATTGTTTATTTTTATTCCAAAGCCAGCTGCCTTTGTGTGCAATCTGCTTGTGATCTCCTCCAAGAATATAAACATAGCTTAATGAATTCAACACTGTTTTGCTATACCAACTTAACCATGTATCAGGAGCTACTAGGTGCAGAGAATGGACTAAGGCAGAGGGCAGCAGGAATCCTGATAAAGACACCAGCCCAGGGTGCAGGATGCCCTTTGAGCAAAACGCCTGTCACACATGCCACCACAGGTCCACCTGCTTTAACGTAAAGAAAAGGCAATATATTCCCCTTGCATACTTCCATTTCTACAAGTTGGAATCTGTATCTTCAGTAGATCCTTTCCACTCTATTTATATCTTATTTGATTTGATATATCTATCGATTAGATCAGATTCAAGGGAATATTGTGTGCATAAAATATACTGGAAACTTGTAGCTTAAGTTTCAGCATTTTTTTATAGTTTCATTATAAAACCCCAGAAAACTGCTCCATATTAATAGAAATGCTTACATCCCTTTAGCTGCAGTGACATTAATTGGAGTTACCATAATTTATCATCATTCTGAAGAATATAACCTCTCAAAGTACATTAAATAAGAGTGCATTAATGACCAATTACAATAATCAATTTACCCTCCCAGCATAAGTCTCTTAACTGCAGCAGAGGATTGAAAAAAAGAAAACCATCAACAACAGAGATGCCTGTTCAAGACAGGAACCTTTGACCAATGCTGCGAGGCAATCCCCTGCAAGGGCAGGTGCAAGTTCTTAGTCAAAGTCACTCCTAACACAAGTTGAACTCTGTTTGTTTATTTCCTTTTTCTGTTTATTTGTCTCACTCATGGCTATTTTTCAGTGCTGTTCCATTCCTATTTGAATAGCCCATTTGCATATGCAATATATTGGCATAGGCTTGTTCAGTGGCTAGACACATAAATACTTAATGCTTGTACAATTATAGGATATGTACATTTTTTCATCAAGTTTATCAGTTAAAGATTAGGCAAAGAAACAGAATTCCTGTATTAACACAACATAGGAACTTGGTTAATTTGCTTCATTTCTGTAAATTTTTTCACTCTTTGTAGTAGGGAGGAAAATAGCATCTTCCATCATGAGCACATTATCTATTGAGTGAAATAACGTGATAATTGGACAATTTGGAAACACTTTAAAAATGAAAGATCTCACCAGTCTGCAAAAATAATCAGTGGAAAGGATGTTTCTATGTTAGTCTTTTTATTTTAAGGGTAGGCAGTGGGAGAAGACACAGTTTATTCTTACTAAAATTAAATAGTAGCTCCATAGTACTCCATGAGTGCTCCCAATATGGAATGACTACACACCAAATCTGGGGAAATGAAACAAAAGTTTTCACAAATTATCATTATTTTTTACATGTATTACCCTCACTTTAGATCAATTAGGTATGTCACCTTTTCTTTGCTGTTTCCTGTTAAATTATCCATGTGGATGTTTGTATGTGACCCCTTAAGATGTTCCCTAATCAGGTTTTACATTGAAAATTGCCTAAGTGTTAATAACGTGTCTCTCTGCTGGAAAACACAACTCATTAATGTCTTTAGTGAGATAATGGCACTCCCTGGGACACCAAAGGCACCAACAAAAACCTGTGCTATGGATGTCCCATTTTCCCACTCACTAAACACTTTCCATCCAAGTAAACACCCCCACAGCTTAGACTTGACATCCTGTGGCTTTTGCCTCCCTGAATCACATAAGGACACAGATTACTGGGACTGAGACAGATGCCAGACTTGAAATGCTTCAGCATGATCCCTCCAGCTGCAAGACCACTGCAGTCCAGAAGACGTGTAGCTGTGCTCCCACTGCTCTGAGCAAATTCATGCACACTTGGCTTTCTGACCACAGACAGTGTGGCCAGAAGGCTTGGCCAGGTTTTGCCATATTTGCCACTGCAAGCATGCCCTGAGAGCCTCTAGAAAGCCTCTCTTAACTAACTCTATATGGGCTTGCAAGACTACCACCATCCTCCAATTTCCATAACATGCAGGTGCTAATGTGCTGAAAGCTTAATTGATTTTTAATTACTACCACTAAGTGGCTTTTTCTTTCCCAGAAATGACAAGGATTTCGGCTTTTAACTAAAATAAATAAAGTCATTGTGGTAACACTAGATCTGAACAGGTCAGATTTACAAGTGTGTATAGAAATTAATTTAGTTCTGAGCAAATGAATAGCCTTTTTAGTCAACAAAATAAATTATGCAAATTAAATGTTATACCCACCAAAGTCTTAAGTTACAAGTTTGTTTTTTGGCACCTGGTGTTCTTTGCCTATGCCTGTAAAACAGGAGATGCTCTGCAAGCTGTGGCATCTGACAAAGCCCACTTAGAGATCTCCACACTGCCTAAGTAAACACTCTCTTGGTCGCCTTTCATTTTCACATTCACTTTATAAGAAGTCAGCCTGAATGACGTCACTTAGCACATGATTCAGTCAATTTCTATTATTATTATTATTATTATTATTATTATTTCTATTATTATTATTATTATTATTTCTATTTCAGCTAATGGTTTAAATCATCTTGATGAAGCCTCTCATCCCCCTCCCAAATCCCTCCTTGAATGGACAGCAATAGAACTGCCCCCAGTGAGACGCAGGACAGCGATCAGCTGCTTCTCCGCCCTCCCTTCTCCACATACCACCATCTGGCTGGCCATGTCCTGGAATGTCTATTGTGAAATTTCCCCTACATGAACAGGAAATCTGGGCTGCTCCATTAGGGCAACCCTCTGTCTGCTTTGCACAGCCAGGGTCGAGGTTGTGGTCTGAATTTAGCGAGTGCTGTGGGCTTCCCAGAGGGAAGAGTACTTTAATTTTTTTTTTTTTTTTAATTCAGTGGGGAGTTTGAAATTATAAGATGTCCAGAAGTTATGGGGAGCCACAACACCCAGCACACAGGGCAGCGTTGATGGGGGTGAGCTTCACACCTCAGACAGGCAGGAATGCCAGTAGTGCCCTTGCTAGTACTGCTGGCACACTGGGGCTGTGCCTGCTACCTGACTTCCACAGGAACTATGTGCCTAGTTCAAGGAAAAATGTTTGGCTCAAAGCACACAGTTCTTCAGGGAACACGAAATTTGCCTGTACCTTAAATTATTTTGCAGCTACTTAAATAACTGCTGTGCTAGAAGCTCTGCAGGCAGTAATTATTCTTCCATTTTCTTCTATTAGGCAGCCCTGAACTGAGCCATGAAAATTGCTTTGAAATCACAGCAGACAAAGAGGAAACTTTTGGATGTAATTTATTTTGGGATGTTCCAAACCAAAGCTATCGTCCAAACCAAAAAAGAAGTCCAGCCCTGCCAAGTCCTTAATCATTGAAATGAAGAGACCACAAAACTGAATGAAAAGAAGATTGAAACAATTTTCCTACTCTGAAAAAGCCCCTTTTTTGGAGTTACTGTCAGAAGAAAATAAGGGAGCAACAAAACCCCTTAATACATCACTGATGTATCTAACTGGAGGTTACTTGCAGAGGCCAAACCTTTGAAATGGGAGCAATGCTGGAGTTTGTCCTTGCTGGAGAGAGCTAGTATGTGGACATTGCATTTCAGAAAATAAAGCCTTACTAGCATTTCAAGGGAAATTTCCAGCCATGTGAGAGCAAGAGTCTTCTTAAGAGCATCCATCATACTCGGCCATCAGAACATAATTGTAACATAATATCCAAACTCTTACACTTCCAGCACTTACGGACTCATCTTAAAAATATTTAGCAGGTACAGGATGACCTGTACCAGGTACAGGTATTATTTCTAGCACAGAAGTAACAAAGAGCTCACTCTGTCAGGATCAGGTGCCATTGAGCTCAACAGAATACAAACACAGAGCAACAAAGTCCCTCAACCATACAGCCTACATCTGGAACCAGGAACGAAGGTATATTTTAAAACTCTGTGAATATGATCTGACAAATAGTGTAACTTCTGTTAAAAGGACCAATGTATATTTAAAATGCAAATGTGTCTAAGTTCTGGCAAATTCAGAGTTTAAAGCTAGTCTGAAATATACCACAAACACGAGAAAAAAAAAGACAACAGCAAACAAAATTGTATGACTGGGAAAGAGACATCATTTTAGCAAATCCTGTGATACATTTGTTATGAAATATAAAATCATCTGTACTATCCCTGAAGTGGCAATCAGCATCTGGCAATATTGTGTCAGCATCAAACTGGAAAAAGTCCTGATGAGGATGTGAAGAAGCAAAGTGCAGTACATGCAGTACAAAACCGGTTTTAGCAAGTGTATTTCATCTTGGGATGCGAATGCTCACAGCACAGTTTTGCTCAAGTTACTAAATACAAGAGCACAGTTCCTGGGAAAAAGCCCTGCAGGCTCACCTCTCATCCCCTCCCTTCACTGCTGTTTGCTTAAAGCATTTGTGTGTGCTTAACTCCCCAAGACATGTTCCTTGGTGTCTCGGGGTGGGATTCAATGAGCACACAGACATCCCATTTGAGCCAGGGACCCTGCAGTCCCAGGCACCCCTGTGTCCTGCACCTCAGTGCATTTCTGCCCTCTCAATGAATCCAGTCCTACCTCTCAACCTGCCCTCAGCCAAGTGGGTGGTAGAGGCCAGGGGAAACGCTTTTGCTCCAATTTCATCTGTTGCATTTACTAACTTGTTCTTAAACAATCTTTAAAGCCTTTTTTTTTTTAAGTGTGTCCTCCCTGTCATATGCATGGCGCTAAAACCCACTTAGCACTATTGAGCAGCATTTATTTCCTCAGGAACCATGAAAGTTTACTTTTCCAGAGAAAAAGCTTTGCTATTCTGAGCATGGAACGAGGTGCAGCACTGCTCCTGGAGGTCCCACTCCCAAAAGGAGAGTAAAGTAAAACCCTGGATGCCTCCCAGTGTAGTGTTGAGCCCAAAGAGCTCAGAGAAGAGCCAAAAAGGATCTTTTCCAAAAAGGATCAGCAAAACCTCAATTAGATGTTCTTAATACAACAGAGAGAACTCTTAAAATATCACAAGAGTATTACAGCAGGCTCTGAGAGGGATGTACAAGATACCTGCAGCCCACCACGCTGACCAATATTGAGGTAGATGTGCTGCAAGTGAGACTGCCTGGCCTCCAGGAGTGTTTGTGGCAAGATCTGCAGGGAGCAGGAGCAGCTTTGAGATGCCCAGCTGGTACAGCAGAAAACCAGGTGAGTTCTGAGCACACAAACACCTCTTCACATCCTGACATTTTGCTGTTTCCCTGTGCTGCACTACATAGCTCCATTTGTTATTTCTCACCAGGAAAGAGCTTTGGGCCATTTCAGTTCTATGTTTCAGCAATGCTCAAACCTTATCTGCCAAAGAATGTGACTCTTCCATCCTACAGTTACACCACAAGTCATGAATAATAATAACCAAGGACCTGGGTCTCTGTTACAACTGCAGCTCAGTGAGCCTTTTTGTCCTCTTTTTTCTTTATACTTCATTGGACATAAATTCTAACTACAGCAGGTCAAAAATACAAACCAAACATTTAAAAATCACAATTCTTAACTTAGATGCCATTAAAATATACTGCCCACCTCAAACAATAGGTGATTCATTTGTGAAAGTTGATGATTTATTTATGAAGATGCAAAGTGCAAAGCTGCACCAAAATCTCAGGGCAAGAGAGTGAACCAAGCAGTGTGTTATGAAACCCTCCACTGACACCTGCAGAAGATAAAGTATTCAGGAGAGGGAGAAATACAACAGGGAGAACATCCTGGGCCTTAGAACAAAAGCAGGTAAGGGTTGCCTCAGACTCCTCCATTTCTGTCAGAAATAAATACTTGAATAGCAAGTTTAAAATGGTGACTGGCCTCACTTGTAATATTCTCAAATTCCACATATCTTCCAAAGGGCCTTCCTCTGTTTCTCTGCTTCACATCCTTTCCACTCAAAAGCCAAAGCCTAGATTTTTTTCCAGAATAGTAACCAATAAACAGAGGAACAGGAACACTAGCAACAGGAAAGAAACATTACCAAATTTAAATATGAAAAATTAAAAAAACCAAAACCTTTTCAACAATGCCTAAGGAAGTCTACAAGTCCTAGGACTGGTCAGAAATTCTGTTAATCCAAGGATTGATTTTCAGCTTTAGGATACACTTTCAAATTTGGCCGAATCTGTCATTAATCATTAATGTAATACTAATTTCTGGGTGTTCTCCCCTATACATTCAAGATTATATACATTCAAGATTAACCATTCCAGCACTAAATTTATAACTAAACAATACAACTTTATTTGTAGAGTGTTTGCATGGGTGGTGAAGTAATTCAGATGCTCTAAGCATTCTCCTCACAGGGCATCCTCTCCAAACAGGAACCAATTTTGTTGCTGAGCTATGACATTATCATGAGCTTCACCTGCTGCAGAGAGAAGGGAACAACCAGAGAAAGCAGTGCAGATCCCTGACTCACCATCCCCCATCCTGACAGCAGCAGAAGCACCCCAGCATCCCTCACAGACAACAGGCACAGGGACATGGCACCAGCCCATGCCCTGATCTTCCTAGGTTTGACCCCAGCCCATCACTACAGTCTTTACCAGAGTTAAGCCTCTAGTTTTTCTTCCTTAGCAGGAATTTTCCATCAACTGTTTCAGCTGGAAACTATCCACCTTCCTGCACCAGGAGAGGCAGAAAGCAGTCAGGGAGAGCAAGCCCCAAACACTGCATAAGGTTTTACATTTGCCAGATGCCCCAGTAAGTTTGCCAGTCTCCCCCGGCTGCGGGGATGGGGTCTCAGATCCACCAGCAGAGCCAGCCACTCCCATCACAGAGCCAAACCAGCAGGAGGAGTTGTTCCTGTCGGCATCCATAGTTCTGCTGCCTAAGAATTTTCCAGCCCTCGCAGACTGGAACAAAGAGGCTTTTCACAGAGATCCAGATTGCTTCCAGAGCCTGTCCCTTCTTTATTTACAGGAAGGCTCTTAGGTTTAGTCTGGGAAGGTCTGCAGATTGCCAGGGGCCTCTAGGGGAAGAATTCTGTCAAAGAATGTATCTTGCAATGCATGCTCAAAAGGGTCTGCTTTCTGATTCATTTAATCTTCCCTGGAAATTAACTTCATAGCCCCAGCTCCATTGATTTATCTGTGCAGGGTTTATCTTCAGATTATATTTGCCTTTCATGCCTTAATGATCTACTTTTTCCCTAAACAGCTCAATTACCTTGGATTTGTAGAGCCAAAGACAGGACAACTTGCAGGGCCAAGTGGGTACCTAGCTAGGAAGTTCTGTGATAAGGCTGGGCCAGAGGGCAGACTTCCCCTTCTGACTTCCATGTTTTTACCAGGTCTGCATCTCCATGACTGCTGTTCAGCTGACTCCAAAGCAGGCTGCTTCAGCACTGAGGGGAGCAGTGGCAGAGTGATGCCAAGGCAGAGAAGGTAAACACACATTGCCCCATCTGGCCACCACTATACATATCTACTCCAGCACAAACTGCACCACAGCAGTATTTTGAGAATGAGGGACCAAAGCAGATGTGTGTATGGATCCAGGTAACACTGGTGGTCACCTCAAACTGCTCATCTGAGCATATTGTTTTCAGACACAGGAAAAGGATTTAGTAATGTACACATTGGTGCTTAATCCTATTTAGCCACCCAAGAAGGTATTACATATAGGACTGATGACATACATGTAAGTTCCTGAGACAGCAAAATTCCACCTGAAGCTTCAGATATCAGCTCAGATCTGTCAAACACCTAGATGGTCCAGGACTGAGCAAAGTTCCCTTGCAAACAGGGAGAAAGGCCATTGCCTCCATCCAGCTGGTTGCTGCTGTATACAAGGGGAGAGAAACAGCAATATTACCGGCTGATAACAAGCTCATATTTATCTTAGCTATCAGGTACTGGTTTCCCTCAAATTACACAGGGAAGGCAGATACCTATAATTCCTGTCATCTGGCACAGGCCTTCTCTCTCTCTGCTTATGTACATGTAGGCAATGGGCCCAGCCACTCAAGGTAGCATTATCAGACCACACTTTTATAGATTTTCTATAGATAAGTACCTGCAGTCAGACTCCCCAAGATGTGGAGATATCAAATAAGTAAGATAGCACTGAATCCCTGTCACCCATCTTCATCAACCACATCAGGCACATGTAAGGACAGGACTGTATTCAAGCTAAAACAATAATGGAGTATTGGAGGCATGGAGCATAGCAAGGTATTTTTAATTGGGATGGTCTCATGATAGAAAAGGAGCAAGATTTGAAATAGATTTTATTGGGTCACCTGATACACATAGTAGACAAGTTTTCATGCACAAAATAATCAGGAAGCAGTTGCTTTAATGACAGAAGAGCATCTGGTACAAAATGCTAGCAGCAGCAGTATGGAAATGAGGTAAAAAAGCATCATGGAAGAAATTATCCAAAGATTCTAATCAAATAAAAAAATCCTGCATTAGCATGATGGGGTAATTTGGGATACTTTGGAATTTTATGATCCATGCACATGTGTGATGAAATTGATACTTTTTAAAAACAGTCCTGCTATCATGCTAGGATGAATTCCTGGGATGGTTTCTTGCAAAAAAATACAGTGCAGCCAGAAAGAACTGCAGCAAAATTGCCATTAACGTTTTTCGCTTAAGGTCAGCCAATGTTCTCCTTCACTTAGAAAAAGGTATCCTTTCATACACTGTATTTAATTTGATTTTGCCAACAGAATTCTATACCAGCTGCTGGGAGCGAATCAGCGATGCGCTTTCTTTTGTACAACAGACTGAAACACCTGTCTCTCATAATTACATAATTTTATTTTTGTTAGCAGGAAAATAAAGACAGTTAAATGCTAACTTGGTTGAAAGAAATACCTTCACATATAAGGGACAGTAACAAATAGTTCATTGCTTATCTGATTCATGGATTACAAGTTACCCTCATGCTGAGGTTAGTTTGGGTGGGACAGCATTACAAGTGTTTGAACTATGAGAACAGCATTCTTCATATAACCACTGTGTTTTAGCTAACACAGTGGTTGGGTTCCCAGAGGAAACTATCAAGTAGCATTACTGTATGTTAAAGTAATTTCAGTTTTAAAGCCCTCAAAGCTATAATCATTGAAGGGACTACCTGAAGAAATGAAGTGCTCAGGAAACAATTGTTCCAATGATAAAAATCTTCACAACAGCAGTCATCAAATGTTCATATGTGTACTAAAAAGAAGTGCAGAAGGTTTTATAACAAGTAGAAAACAAAAACAAAGGTATGTTGATGAATGCAAACTACTACCATGCAAGGTTAATTTACATTCTCCCTATCGTTTCCATTGTGATACCAGGGCTTTCCAGTATTCCTCCCTACTTATCTTTAAAGACTGAGCATGCATGGAATGCAAAATGTTTTTATCTAGAAGCACCAAATCCCTTAAAATACCAGACCTTTGTTCTCTCTGACCTGAAACAACAGTACAAGAACTTAAGAACAGCTAAACTAGCAGACACTAGCCATGGCAGACGTCCATTAAGCAAAGTATAAATGTACTGCAGTTCTGAATGACTCAAAAAATAAAGGAAGGGTGAGACTTGGTTTGAGACCAGAATCATACAGAATCAAGTTCTTCACCAAAGATGGCAAACTAAATTCCTATTTTAAAAAATGCAAGAAATACGTGTTTTATAGAACCTTTATCAGTTACTAACTATGAGGTTAAACACAGTGCTGTGTCTCTATTTAAAATGTCACTTATGGATATTATTTAGTCTAACCCTTTAGATTTTTTTGAGAAAATTTCTCAGCAATACAGTATTTGGCTAAATTGGAGAGTACATGCAAAAACACCACATGATCTTGACAGTTTTGGCACATACACTTAGGCATTGTCCATGACAGTTAGACACAGGAGGACTGGATAAATAGAAGAGTCACATGCCACACCACCACCCCTCCTGCAAGAACTTCTTCTGTGATTCCCAGTGCCGCCTGACTCAGATTGCAAGGAAGGTAAACCTCCTCCATCACTCTCTCCTTGACAAGGTATTTCAGGATCATGGTCAGGGCTGTGCTGAAGAAACTGAAGGCATGGGGCATCATTTGGGCAGGATCAAGTGAACCACTGTGTCTCCATCTGAGGGCAGAGAGGAGGGGTCTGGTAGCTAGCAATATTTAGGCTGCTGGTCATCTACCAGAAGCTACCAACACTCAGTGACTGAGGTGATCTTCAGTATGATAAAAGGAGGGCTACATGCCAGGAGCAGACGTTCCTCTGGGAAAATGGCAGATTTGAAAATCTGGGGAAGTCATATTTAAGTGCAAACTATAGGGCTGAGAGCGTGGGTGAACAAGAGACAACATCCACAAGTCACAAGAGAAAACAACCTCCCATAAATAGTTCCACTTTTAGGGCTGCCCTCTGGCTCCATGTAAGGCGGGACATGCCTGAAGCTCTGCATGATTCCCAGACTTTGTCAACAGTTTTCATATACAGGCAGCCTTCTGATCCCTGACACCCTAAATCACAGGTGATTACCATCTCACACTCTTCTCCTTCCTCTCATGAAGTAACCAAGAAACAAACAGCTCAGTAAAGCTGGAAGATAGACACTACTTTCGGCTCATGACCAGATTCCTGTCTGGTTTTGCCTGTCCATTGCCTCCAACACTGTTTTTGGGACTGTCCAAACTGACTGTGAAACTGCTGGACTGTCAGAAGCTACTTTAAATTCCTGTCTATTTGCTTCCTGCACCTGAGGGCTTCCACCAGCCAGGGCAAAAGAGAGCATCAACATGATAAAAATGAATGCAAGCCAGTGAAAACACTATTTAAATGGATGAACTGTCCCACCAGCTTTGAGCGTGGGGTCATACAAAGAAATGAAGAACAAATACAAAGCCTGCTAGGGTTTTAATTGTAACTATCCCACCATCCTGCCTCAAAGATTCTTCCCAGACATGGTAGCTAAACCAGGACATTTATCTCCTGATGCAAGTCTCTGACAGAATTACACTTCTGCAACCTAACAGAACAAGGGGAAAATTCAGTAATTGAATCATAGAGCTGTACCTCCTAAAGCACCCAGTCACCCAGAAATTCTGCTCTCTCCTTAGCTCTGCCCTGCTTCTGATATAGCAATTGGTTGCACCTGTGAAGAAGATCGGTGTGGTGGCTTCAGTGCTGGCCAAATGTCCATGTACCCTCTAGAATTATTTACTCCTTTCCTGCTGTGAGATAGGATTAGAAGAAAGGCAAATCAGGCTCAAAACTTTAAAAGGGTATAAAGAAAAGTTTATTAACAATAACTAAAATAAACAATAGCAAGAATGAGAATAAAACCTTTAGAACACTTCTCCTTCCCCTACAAATTGCTGACAGTAAGCCACTTGATTCTTTCCTAAAGCTGTCTCTGTACCTATAGACTAAAATGGGTGCTTACTTCAAGGTATCGACAAGTGTTTGAAACTCAAAGTAAGCAAAAGGAAAGAGATTCCCTCTCAGAAGTGGTGAAGAACACAGATTCGTTTGCCCACTCAGAGCCTGACCTTTCCCACCCTTAAATAGCCTGCACCAATCCCCATTTAACCCTGGGAGGGCATTTCCCCCACACTGTACCCATGGAATTAAACTCCCTGCTGCAATTCCTAGGTGTACACAGCATGGTACAAGAACAAGTGGAGTCACTTAGACTGTGATGTCACTTAGACCCAGTCCAAGAAGAAATCATCCCGTCCAACCTTGTTAATGCAAACTGTGCCTTTATCTTCCAAAGAGTTATGAGTTAATTAATCACTTACATAAAGTTATGACCAGGCTAGTTTTTGCAGCTCTAATATTCCCTAAAGAATAGTCTGTGGTTTAAATTACTTGATGGCATGGGACAAGGGCTTTTCCAAGAGTTTACAACCTACATCTCTTCTTCTGCAGAAGCTAATTGCTTATGCATAAATTCACTTTATCCATATAGATTTATGTCCTTTTGCATCACATAATACTAAGATGACTCTTACAACTTTCCTGCGAGATAGGAAAAATGTTGTAGTCCTGCCCTTGCACTAGAAGCCTCACGGTACCCTGGACTCTTTACTACCCTTAATGGAATTTTTGCCTGAATGGCTTGTATTTTCAATTTCATTTTGTGTTGGTTAAAAGATCAATAGAGGAACGTGATGCCAAGGCACAGTAATTTTAAGTATATAACTATTGTGCAGATGCTACAACTTTAATTATACAAGCAGGCTTCCGTGCCTGTCCAAACAAAAAGTGATAAACAATCTGCTTACACAGTGGCAGCAACAGGATCAAGATCCATGAATTTATGTCCATAAAAATTGGCTGCAGCAGCAGAACTAATTTGGTGTATCCTCAAAAGTGCATCCCTATATAGCTACCTTGCTGAGTGAAATCTACCTTGTTAAGAATTAACTAAGTTACACTCTCTTACATGGATAAAACCCAAGTCTTCAAGTTGCTTTCTCTGTCTCCTTTTTTCTTTTTCTGGCTGAACTTATCTAATGCACTAAAAAGTAAGATTTAAAAAGACTAGCATTTTTTGTATAGATCAGTTTTTACAATTGCCCAAGCAATAACCTATGGATCAGGCAGGTCACTGTAAATATAGATGTGGTCTGGGATGATGATTCAAAAAAGACAGCAGCTCAGGTACTGGTTAACAGATAAACAGTAGCTGGCAACTTCTGGGGCAGTTCCAACATCTCCCTCCAGAGATACCATCTCTGAGGTTTTGCCTGCAAAGGATGTGGAAGTGCTTTAATTATTCCAGAATGTATTTACTGCCTGGGAAGCAGTCATGCCAAGTCTGTTAAAGACAAACAGTACATAAAAGGAAACAAAGTACAATGCAAACTTAATGCATCCCAGTTTGACAGTTAAGACTACCTTGGTATAGTATTTTTTGTTAAAAATTTAAAATATTCTGAGATAGTTAACATTACAATCCAGGCCCATTTCTGGCTATGGAGGAAAGTTTGCTAAGGACTTGCAGATGAACACGAGGCATAGCCCTTAACTCGGGCTATAAAGGACCCCCAGAGGCTCCATTTGGGGGCCGTGGGTACCACCATGCTCTTGGAGATCTCCTGAGACATTCTCTGCAGAGCTCAGCCTAAAACAGGAGCACTCAAATTCTACCTAAATCCCTCTTGGAGACAACATGACAAGAAAAGCAACAGAAACAGGCATAGAAAAAGAATCTGTAACCACAACAACTTCTGGTTTTACAGCATTTTAATGACAGTTCCCAATCCCACCTCATTCTTATCTCATATACTCATGTACTTCATAACATGCTCAAGTTTGTCAATATTTCAGCTGGACACAGTCACTCTACCTTCTTTGTCATACAGGTCCTTTTACTTGTGCTGATGGCTGACCCCTCTCCCTAACAACAACTTCATACAGAGCAGAAACCTTATCTCATCCATGATGACTCTCTGTACTGCCCAATGGAATGGATTAACTACTTCCTTCTCTTAAAGAAATCTAACTTATGCATTCATAACATACAATTATTATTATTCTACTCAGTGATTTTTTTTTCTGTAGAAAAATATTTTTTTTCAAAGACATTGAGTATTCAGAGACATCACAAACACTGGATCCAGTTGCTTTCAGTATTCCTTCTTTACTGATGTGTCAAATAGCTTCTGGGGCAGGTCACCCAAATGAATGCAGCGCAACAGGTTGGGCATGTCTCAGTCTGTTTTCAGTCACAGAACACTATAGGATTTGTTAAGTGGCACAGATACAGCCTGCACTATCATAATGCCATCAAAATAGAGACTGGGGAAACCATGGCTATAAAGCTTGCTACATAAACATTAAAACCACATTTAGCCAAAAAAAAAAAGGTTATTCTCACAGCAAAGAATACTACAAACAAACAAATAAAAAAAAATCCAACCTATTATGATAAAAGATTGAAGTCACAGTAACTAAATACATAAATTATTTCTATTCTGGATCTAGCAGCTAAAGGACTTGGAAAGACTTACCTAAATTGGATTTCTAAATTATATTGATGCTTCCAATTCCTTATTCAGAGACAGCCTCTGGATCTAGGATGAGGAGTCATTAGCCATGGTACTGGATGAAGATGAGTGCTATCATTTGCATTACCTCCCCTCAACTCAATAGATGGATGTGTATTGGTTGGTTTGCACTGCAGCTACCAGACCATTTTGAAGGAAAACTCAGATGAACTTACAGTAGTCTAACCTGCAGAGAACTCTTCTTTTTAAGAGTTTTTAAGAAAAAGCATTTTTCTTACTGTGAGGGTGTTCAAACACTGGCATGGGTATTCAGAGAGGCTGTGGTGTTTTTATCCTCAAAGATATGCAAAACCTGAGCCAAGCTGACCTTCATCTGAGCTAGGAGATAGACTAGATAACCCTCAGAGAGGCCTTCCAGCCTTTGCCATTCTGTGATGAATAAAAACAGTGGATCTATACTGCCTATGTCAGGGAGCTCAAAACATGTAAAAAAATTGTCTCCAATTCCTCATTTCTTCACAGAGAATTTCTTATGAGATAATATCAGAGATTAATTTTAGATCCAAGTAACATGAAATTAATTGGGCTTTTTGTTACATATTATTTGACAATCAAAGACTGAGGGACGCGAGGGAAGCAGCAGGAATGTGCAGTACAGCCAGGGCAGAGGAAAGGCAGTATCTGTGCCTCTTTTAGCAGCAGCTAACTGCTAGACCAGCTGGATCTGTTTCTTAGTATGCACACAAAAAGCAAAAGGTGGGAGTGTGACAGAAAATAATTACAGATATGTAAGGACAAGTGAAACTAAAATACATATGCTCATCAATCATCAAACTTGGATTAGCTGCAAAACAGTACTCATTAATGCAGTCCATACTTCCCAACAGGGATTCCACTCTCACATGAAAAAGTTTGCGACGCATGATGAAATAGCAAGAGACGGGTGTCACAAATCCGTCAAGTCACATGGTCAGCGAGTGATCTCTTGCCAAGAATTGCATGAACCACTTCAGCAAGCAGTTAGAAATGAGGCAGACGAGGTCTGAAGGAAAGATCTTGCAGCACTTCCAAGCTGGAAAGAAGGTCACAGTTGAGCAGATGGTGAAAAAGAAGGAGCAATCCAGGAAAATGAAGGAATCTGGAAAGTGCATTCTTCTCTCAAAATATTTAGGGGAAGGAAGGCATTTTTTGTTATTGCACATTGAAGAGGACCACCTTCAGAAGAGTGTGCACATTTTCTGTGGTCTTCAGACAAAAGCTCTTCCCTGGCAGCAAGAAAGAATCTATTCATTTAAGTAAGTTTAACACAGCCAAAAATATACCAGACAATGAATGCTAGTATGCTTTAAGCCCAGGGCTCTAAGATCCCAGAAATCTAAGCTTCAACACTCTGCATTATGCTGCTTCATTTTGGGGCACTCAGGGCCCCTCATAAACTAGGTGCTCTGCCAAACCTTGCTGCTGGAGTGTAAATCATGACTTGTCTGCTCTGTCTTTCTTACAGAGGTTGCTGCCACCGCAGCAAAGCTAGCACAGGGGAAAAATGTTCCCAGACTGGAGGTGTTCTAGTGCACAGGCCAGTCTTTTGACACTTTCAGCAATATACTTTGGTAAATAATGCTGTGCTGGTGTAAAGTGTTACCATGTGTATATATTCCTCCTGATGAGAGAATCTGGCAAACAGGAACGCATGCCCACACCCCTTTACCCCAGGGCAAAGCCACTGCCCTTCGCTCTGCCAGTGTAGTGGCTCTGAGCTAAAATGCCAGACACCAACCTGGGCAGCTGAGTGGGCACCTGATCTCTCTTGATGGCTGTGTTAGGCCATCCTCATGCTGGGGGTGACGATGCTCTAAGTGACCGTGGCAAGACTTGCAGGGCTCATCTGTCAGTCCTAAGAGTGAACCTACCTCCACCTGCACTGTAAATAAATTGAAGGGCTTTGCACTCCAGTAAGTGATACGTAGACGCTCATTCCCTTCCATCAATGTTCTACCACAGCACAATTCCCCAGAGCTTGCTGCTTGGACTGAACTAACCAAGCAGAAAATCTCTTCACTTTCCTTATCGAAAGAGAGAAAAATAGTTAAGCAATAAAATGTTGCAAGGATCTGTTCGGGAGCGTGTGTTGTAATGCCCTGGAGAAGGAGGCAGGATTAGCTAACATTGCTAATGACACTTGGTGGCTGTGACTATCAAGTCCAACAGAAATGATCCTAAGAACCTGCAGGTAAGATAAGAGGCAGTCTGCTGATGAAGAGCCCAGCAGCTATTAAAAATGAACCTGTATAAACACACGCATAAAGAGAGACACAATTGTCTGCATTAAATAGTGGCAATTATTGAACAAGCATCCTAAGAATGACGGGAATCCAGAAAATAGAGTCTACCCCTCTTATTTACCACAAAGGTCACAAAATGAGAGCAGTTCAAAAATTAACAAGTACTAACATAAGAGACAAGTCCTGCTTTACAGACTTTAAATGTATTCTGCAAAATGAATAAGAGGGTTTATTGATCATCCTACATACAAGACCATGCAATAGATCAAGAACTTCACAGCCCTTTTTACACCTTTTATTTCAACATGATATAGTGGTCATTGAGAGAAGAATGTTTTAACTCAAGTAAAAAATTACATGCTTCCATCACATGCTAAAATGCAAAAACAAAGTTGCTGAAAGTTTTTTAAAAAGATTAAACTATTTTGAAATACCACCTAATTATGTCACCAATAGGTTGCCTTATTGATTTGAGCCCTTTCTGTTTTGAAATGAGACAGAATTTTGGGTTATGCTATAGTTTGCTGTCTTCCTATAAGACTCTCACCTTGTTTGCTGGCTAAGTGTTTGCTGGCTAAGTAGTTGTTCAATGCTTTGTAAAGTCTTCACAGCTCAAACTAGCTTTGTAGCTTCTTTCTTTCATGTTATTTTTTGAATTCACTGATAGTCCGCTCATGGCCTTGTCTAACATGCCCAGATTACCTAAGTGTCCATCTGAATCCTTTGCAAACAAGAATGAATTTACTTCACAGCAGCCCATTTTGCAAACGGTGTATTTTTATTACTTCCACTTTATACAATGGGAAATTGAGGTATGGAAATATTCATATCAAGTATCTCCCATAAATGTGACTACTCAAAGTCATATAATATATAATATAGGTGCTTAAAATATAGTTGATACATTGATTTCACCTGTTTTTGCAAAAGCTCTGCATTCCTGCAAATCAGATTGAGGTTCTCAAGACAGAGACCTCAAAATAGGGAACATGAAAATGAATTATTGCTTTTGAAAAATCTATTTTAAATGACTGTCTTCTCATCAGACAGGAAATATGCAGAGGCATGAAAAACACCCCTGGTTCATCAGGGTAGCATTCAACTGTCTGCATATGAATGTCCTTTTTTATTCCAGTTTCTAGCACTAGTCATTGTGCTTTTTCCACTTTCTTCAATAAACAAGGCAAGGTTCCTTTAGATAATGACACCTTTAGAAAAACAACTCATCCACAGAATGGAATATAGATTAAACTAAAGGCCAGAA